>NW_024037053.1:4135979-4735979 GCF_015706575.1 Patiria miniata
AGTCTCGCATTTCCTGCATTTTTTTTACAATAGAAATTTACCAATATTTTTGCGTGAATAAAGAGCTAGATAATACATTCTACAGCACGTTTGAAGTCCACAGACCAAGTTAAACTTGAGAAAATTAGACCAAAGTATGCATATTTCATGAGCATTTTTAAAAACATCCTTAAAACAAAATCCTAACTCTAGACATTTTTGGCCAAACCGAAGTTTTCTCACTCCCAAAAATCCACCACTGTACATGAACCAAACGCAAAATTCTTTGAAATTAAACGTTCGACAGGCGTTGAGGACAAAGTCAAGCAATAGTGAACGGGCTACCTTCCTCGATCCTGCGGAACCCAACCAAAACCTGGTGGATTTTGAAAGAACTGGACGGGGCAGAGTTTGGATTATAAGAATGCCGAGAGACTTGATCAATGTCCCGGGAAAAATCAAGAAATGTTTAAAGTTTGGCATTATGCTTTTGTGGTAAATGTCTTTGAATTTTAATTTTAAAAATTGGACCATCAACTACCATGGAAAGTGGTAATGTTCTGTGGGGCCCAGTGTTCAAAATGCTCTGTTTGATTTCAGAAGATTCGAAATAAGGTCATAGGTCAATCTGCCTCAACTTACTTGTACACTCGGATTTTGGTTGTGACGTCCATGTCCTTCAGCGCGTCGTTGATCTTGTCCATCTTGGTCTGGTAGCAAGACGTCTCGTCTGGACATAAACAAAATCACCAATATTAATTAAAAATTTGTGATCAAATTAATAAAAAAATGTTGTTCAACTGATTTTAGCACGTTTCAGTATTGCCAAAAATTACTGAAACATAACCACATTCTTAACAGGTGTATGGAATTTCAAAGAGCATGCCGAAAGTTATTTTTTTTTGTTTAAATACAAATATTTTCTCTCATTTTGTTGTCATGAATGGGTAACGCGGCCATGTATGGGTCAATACTTTGTTGTAATCGGCTTATGTTGTGGGAATGTATGGTTGGTGCGCTGACATTCAAATCGTGGACATTGAACAATAGAGGACAGTAGGGTCCACGATTGACCGAAGGTCCACGATTGACCGAAGGTCCACGATTGAGATTCATGTACAAGCCATTGAGAGCTGTTGCTATAAAAAAAAAATTAAAAAAAGTACAAACAAAGGAATGAGGATAAGGGACAATAGGGTCCACGATTGAGGGGGTTTAAACAGTCTTGTGTGTGTGTATGGTGTGCTGAATTTACGTGATCCTTGTTATCACTTTGCATCTGAGGACTTGGGACAATGTGTTTCCTGTGATAACAATAACTCTGAGGACCTGAGCCAAGTCATCGGGAAGTTTTTGTACGTACAAACCTTATGGGACACGTAAAAAAATATATACAGTCCAAACAACTTAGGAACAAAAGAAGGGAACAATAAGGGTCCCTAGGAGCGCATGGATCACTAAAGCGGGGGTGTATAACAACCACCCCCCCCCGGGCTTCTTAATACTTGTGAAAAGGATTGGATGTTGCATCTTGACGCTACTTGTTCATCATATGTCATCTCAATGAAGGTCAGTCATTGCAAAAATGTGGAAAAGACATGAATCTGGGACTGAGAAACATTCCTAATTTTGTTACAAAATACGTTGAAAATGCACTCGACTCTCCATAGACTTTGTACGCAACCAAAGAACTCAGTGACAGAGTCTGGATACTACATCATACTTTTTGTCGGCAAAATCTTCCTCCTGCAAATAATTTTATGCTGGGATGAAGAGCGCCACCTGTTGTCCGATAGTGCAAGTGATCCTCTGCTTTGAACAGCCCCCCCCCCCCCCCCCCTCCCCCCCCTCGTCCCCCCCCCCCCCCCCCCCACCCACCACCCACCCCACGTACACCACCAACATGTACAGATACGTACGTACGGATTGTTTGTTGGCAAATGTGTTGTCCAACTTGCACGTATACAAAAGTGCAACTGTTTTGGGTATCATTTGTCATCAACTGCATAAATTCGTATCGGTACACGATTATCACAGTTTTTGGGCCAACTAGAGAGTATGGCTGGATTGCTAAGGAATTTCTGTACTGATTAGTCGTTATTTGAGCGAGAGGTGCTCAGTAGTTTTTGAGTTAGACAAAAAGTATTGGAAGGGGGGACTTTCTGTTTTTGGTCGAGGTAGCACACAAAAAATCAAGGTCACCATAGCCACACGCACTACGGGAAGTGTCAATAATCACTGACGTGCCCGCAGCTGCAATAACTGAATCAAGCGTTCCAACATGTCAAATCCGCCATTTATGCACAAGTGCATGTTAATCTGCAACCCGCACAAACGCTGCTACACACACAAATGCTACTACAGTCTACTTCAAATTCTCAAATGAACAAAAAATGACTCGAGGCGATCCTCATGTGTATTACTGATTGAAACAGAGAGAGCGGGAGACTTACCTCAATTTAAAAAATGGGTGTGGTTGCAGTGGTTGTAGACGTGCGTGCGCCGAGAGTAGGGGGTGGTCTGTTGGTGACCAGACCGTGAGCCGAAAGGGGGAACTACACGTGTCCGTCTAGACGTCTATTATTAAAGAGATACTCCGTCCTGGAAAGCGCCCAATTGGGCTTTAAAACGCGTTTCTGACGAAATGATAGAAATCGGAAAGAGTATTTTAAAGTAGAATATAAACGTCCACACAACCATACTTCAAAATTATTTTGGCCGTTTTGTGCAATATTCTTTCAAAAATCGAGCTGTTTCGCCGGGTGCTGGTCGTGAATATTCCAGTCGCACTTTTATTTCAAAATATATACTATGCGTGTAAATTGTGTGTTGGTAATCAGGGTACATCCACACACATGGTACCGTACCATATGGAGGAAGGAATATGCATTCGTCGTCCACGCATGGTCCAAGAGAACTACGGCGCCCCCCCCCCCCCGCGTCAAAATTAAGTATAGGCTTAAACAACCGGTTTTTCCCATTTGTTCATCTTTTTTATGAACATTGCGACATTTGCAGTGAACAATCTTAAACGTAAAAGTTTCGGCGATATACTACGAAACCCTTTAAATAAAACAGACATAATAGGCGTTCATCCGCGCATGCATGGTGGCCGAGCAATATAATTTGCATGTGAATTGCTATTATCACGCCATACTACTTCACCGTTGCTCCGTGGCCTCGAGACTGGAGCGATTGATAATTTGCACCCCCCCTCCGCCCCCCCCCCCCCAGGTCGAGCCCGAGGGTGCGCCATACAAACTTTATTATTGTGCCATGAATGGGGCAGATACGTGATGGGATTATTCATTAAAAGCATAGAATTTGGCAGTACAAATGTATTGGCACATGTCAGCCAGAGCACACATCGCCGATTTGTCCTTTGAGAAAATATAGGTTAAATAACAAGCGCTGGCAGCCATTTTGAAAATTTTGAAAATTGCTTGTTTCAAAGGACAAATATGCGATGGCCCTAAGGCCAAATATCATGAAATATGGCATATTCTGTGTGCGAAATTTCATATGCTTGTATCATCAAAGGCATCAATTCCCCCAAATATTTCACCTATCTGCCCTCCTATTGATCGCAGTTTATAAGCCACAGTACGTACCCGGTTGTCATGACAACACAGACATTAGCCCCTATTGGGTCATCAATAATGGCCGGGTTTTCACAAATAAAATCCCGACAAAAACCAATATCCCCGTCCGACTTCCATCCAGATTTTTTTTTTTTTTGAAACACTCCGACGTTACATCCCAAGACACTTCCGTAATTTTGCCTATAAATTCCACAAAACCAAGTTGACGGGTCTGTGATGAACAAAATGGACGCAGAAGGCATCCCTTGTCACTACTTCGGATCACTTTATTTCAAACACTGACCCGAGTCCACTAAGCTTGGCTTAATTACAATTACCAATGCCGTCGGAAATAATATCGGTTGAAATTTCAATTGCCATTTATGGTACGGGTGCAACTTTACCGCTCTTATTAAGTCAAAATGCCGACATGATGTATATTCTATTTCCTCCATGATTGGATTGTGATAACGATATATTCCCCGGATCGACAACACTGTAGTAATTTATTTCATAAAATGTTCTTTATGTAAAATTAAAAAGACAGGTTTTGTAGGTTTTCCAATTAACAAAGAAAAGTACGCTTTCCAAGGATAAGACGCACTGAACTTGAAAAAATTCTTTGAGAATGAACTGTAACGTAAAACAACTGCTGTACAGGGCGAGTAAAAAAAGAAGGAAACTCAAATGGCAGGACCATTTTTTTGATGAAGTTCTGCATGATACCTACAGCACTTCCAAAATCTAGGATATGAAAGCCCAATTAATAAACTTTCCTTTAGTACAAGAATCATTCAAATCACTCATGTACTTTTCAAATTACACGAGTTTTGTCAATGGATCACAAAAAGGTAAGTATTCTTTCAGCAAAACGAAAACAATACTCATGCATTCGTTTTGCTGGAAGAATCATTACCTTTTTTGTGATCCGTGGACAAAACTTTAAAACGATGGTTGTGTTTAAAATTCTGTAACTTGAAAAGAACATGAGTGATATTAATGATTCTTATACTCAAAGAAAGCTTATTAATTGGGCTTTCACATCCTAGATTTTTGAAGTGTATAGCTACATGCAGAACTTCATTCAAATTGGTCCTGCCATTTGGGTTTCCTTTTTTTTTACTCGCCTTTTATATCCCTATAAACGTTTGAATTTTTCTTTCTCTAAAGGGCCATACTTTGTGTTTGTTATGTGAAGTTTACAATTTATATCTTGCTTTTATTATCATGATGAAAAAGTCGTCTGAATCGATATTGTTGCTCACTCCGGCATAGTACTTCTCAAACTCAGCCAGCGTCACCTGAAAAGAAGCACAAAAAATGTCATCAGTGTTATAAAGAACGGTTTGTGCATGCATAGGACGACCAATCACTTTGCTGCAATATCGGGTAAGTAACAAAAAACCAACGAAACCCAAATGTCGGGACTACTGTTTTAGTGAAGTTCTGCATATAGCACTTTCAAAATCTAGGATATGAAAGCCCAATTCACAAGCTTTATTTTAGTACAAGAATCATTCAAATCACTCATGTACTTTTCAAGTTACGGAATTTTAAACACAACCACCGTTTTGAAGTTCTGTCCACGGATGACAAAAAAGGTGTGCGTTCTTTCACCAAATCGAAAACAATTCACTCATCCATATGTGATAAAGAAAATAAAGCAGGCACTGATAGCCTCGATTTCATTTCTGCCGGGCAGAGCATTTATATTATCATCCCAGCCAGTTGTATAGTCTTGTTTCAAGCAGGCATGTTCTCTGTACCTCTCCATCCCGACTTGCTTCATCCGGTTCGAAGTTGTTCAGAAACTCCGTCATCAGTTGCTCTTCAGTCTTTTTTCCGCTGATGAAGTCCGCTTCGGACTTGACGTCGTAAACTCCTTTCAAGTCGGCCACCGTCACTTTCTGGTCCCCAGTCTTATCGAGCTGTGCAAAGGCCTGCTTGATGATGTCCTTTCTGGCCGCGTTCAAGGGAGGCTGAAAATGTCAGAAAGAGCAGAGTCATTTCTGATCAATCGATTCTCGAATTGGTAGTCATTTTATTTCAAAAAATGTCACTGACTAATACGCCTTGCAAGCTTGGTCAACCCAAAGAGGCATAGAGCACAAGTATCAGACCTATGTGGACAAGCTGCGCAGGGCCTAGGCCAGGGATACAGGCTAATGAACCATCTATGCATGGATCACGCTGCACAGACTAGTTACTGAATGTGACTTTTAAGACGAAGCCTACCGTAAGAGCCTCCATTAGCTCATCAATACTCAGTTTTCCTGAGCCGTCCTTGTCCAGCGTCTTGAAGAGGTCCACGATATCATTGAGAGGCATATCCACGCCAATGTCGCGGACTCCCGCCGCGAACTCATACGTATCCAAAGAGCCACTCAGGTCCTTGTCCATCTGGCTGAACTTCCTGTACAAAGCACAATTAAAAAAGAAATGATACATTAAGCCCCGCCCCATGACACTTTGACCTGTCACAGCATTGGTTAATATCCTACATGCGTGCGTGCACGCGCGCGCATGCGCGCGGAAGGATGTTCCCGATTCTGATACGGACGAAGAAAGTACAGAAAAAAAACCTTTTTAAAAAGGATGCTTTTATTCCTGCAAGTTAGATGGTCTGATTTTACTAATTTGCAACTTATGGTAGCAAGACTTGTCATTGATACTTCGCCACGCCCATTGAATGCAGTTTGACTTCAAATAAGCCATTTTGCATTGAATACCTCAAAAGGTTTGTGGAGAATGCGATTACAATATCATACCTCGTGAGCTGCTTCAGGCTGTTCACGTTCTTTGCCAGAAGTTGCTGCCTCAGTTTCTCCATCTTGGTGGTCTGGTCTCAAGACGTCGTTTATTCTGTACGCTGTGGATGTTAAAATCCCAACTATGACGTTATCATGATCGAAGTGAGGGCCGCGTAAGGTAGTTGACTCCTAGTATGAAGTCTACGCGGTGTGAATACACGTACATATACATGCAGGTCGTCAGTTGATCCATTGATGAAAAAATTACAGTGCCTAAAATGGATGGCACATGGGAATTGAGTTTTCACAGCACAATGTCCAGAAATATTTAAATGTTCAGAAAGACTGTTGTATCTTTGTTTGTGTACAAATTTTATGAAGAGACCAGTGCATTTTCAGCATAAGCTAACAAAACTGGAAATGTTTCTCAGTCCCAGATCATGTTCGCAATGACCGACATTCATTGAGATAATTAATAATAGGATGAAAACAGTGAGGTCAGGATGCAGCATTCTTCCATGATTTTATATAATTGTCTGCCCTGCATGCGTCGGTTAATATTTCACACAACATTTTCTTTAAATAGGACAATAGACGAACACCTGCATACGCCTGACTAACCTCGTTGCCATGGAAGCAATATCTATGGCATCGCTGGGCTGTTTACCATAAACAAGCTTCAATGGCAATATGTATTCTCCACACGGCCTTCATTCAAATAATTATACCATTCACCGTCTGTTACGCTGACACCACTGATCTCCAGTATAACAGAGATCAGTGGCTGACACCCGCACCGTATACCTGCGCATCACCTAACTCTATGGATAGTCCCGCAAAAATGGTGTCACGGTCGATGGTCACAAACCTGCATGTTTGTACTGAGAATATAGTAACCCCCTGCACCAAAAATGACAAGGCACAATCACATCACGCATGCATGAACATGGCAAACTCGTTGGCCTGCAACTTTCGAGATCATTTCGAGCTTGTTTTTTTTTTTTCAGGGCTTTCTTTTAATGGTCTTGTGCATGTATATAACAGACGATCGTTATTTTGGGGCCTACATAACCACCGAGTGGCGAAATTGGTACTTTTGTTACATGCAAGTAGCACAAGATAATGTTCCCTAGAAATATGCACTTCGTGGGCCCTTAAAAAATGTACGCAGATTAAAATCGAATGCAAGATTTATTGGAACACAACTCAAATACATCCAAACTGAGACTGTCACAAATTAAAAAAAAAGCTGTAATATTATTAAAATGATGGTTCCATCTTAACTTCGAAGGATATCTACATATTAAAGTTGGTATACACGTGCTTTTTCAAAATGTCGATTTTCTTTTCCTAACGAAATTTAAAGGAATAATGTCTTGTATCAAATAAATATGCTTGTTTGTTTTGTAGGCCTTTATACGGTTTTAAAAAGTGTTTTTTAATGGCGCAATCCAGTTCACAAATTGTGCACACTGTAATCAGAACGAATTAGGAGCGTCCCGCTCTTAATTCAAGAGTTGAACTTAATTAATTGATTACTTGTCGTGGGCCGATTTTTTTCGAAAGCTCTTAACTATATTATATGTTACGCTAGAAAATTATCAATTCAGTTTGAAAACTTTATTTTGCAAGGTGCCACACCCAAAATAAAAGCACGTATTCACCGACTTTGATTAATTTTGCTTTACAAACATACCATCCTCGCACAAAAACACGATCAATAATTGTATACTTTGGCCAAAACTCAAGACTCAAGAGTGGCGGAGCTACGAAGTGAAGTTTAATACATGTACTTACATCAAGCTGTGCTATAAGGTGTGGCTTGTCGATCTCAGCCGTCGTTAATAGTCGATTCACTGTGCACTCTCCGGATTTTATGAACATGCACACATGCAATCGTCGTGTTATAAAAAAAAAAAAAAAAAAAGTCGAGTATGGTTCGCTATATAGCTTTGAATGAGCGCTAAGGCCAAAAAAAAAAGTCTCCGGTTTCTGGTATGGAGCTTGCCCAAAAAGTGGTGCAGTGACGCTGCTTTTTTTTTTTTACCTGATTTTTTGCTTCAAATGTCGGCTGATGACTGCAAATGGTGCCCGACTAAACTTAGTGCAAATATATGGGAGTCCAGAGAGGCCACATAAACCTTATTCTCGACAATAACCTAATCTAAAAACACGTTAAAATTGTGCAGCAGCAGGATTCCAGTGAGTTTGGCGGTTTTGAGACATCATCTTTCATTGAAAAAAAGAACTGTTTCATTTTGCCGACGCGCATGGCTACGGCAACGCACGCGCATACCAGAAACCGGAGACTTTTTGGGGGCTTTACGCTGTACATACATCATGCATGGATGGGGGCAGTCGCTGCGCTTGACTAACCTCGTTGCCATGGAAGCAATATCTCTGGCAACGCTGCACTGTTGCCCATAAACAAGCTTCAATGGCAATTTTTATTCTACACACTGGGCATACCTTATTAAAATATAGGCTAAACCATTCATCGTCTGTTCGAATTTTAGTAATTTTTTCAGGGCTTCTTGTATTGGACTTGTGCATGCATGTAACAAATGGTCATTATTTTGAGGGCCTTGCCTTAATACCATGATGGTTTCCTTGCGATGGTGTCAATACGTTGTAAGTTTACAATGCCCCCCCCCCCGCCCACTTTTTCTTCCCCGAGTAAAAATGTTAGCCTTCAACAATGATTCTATTACTCAGAATACATGTAGCTGATTCAATTACTCCAAACTCAAAACTTTAAAAGATGATCATTTGCTGAAATTGGTTTTAGTGGTCAGAAATTGCCTCAGATCACACCACAGAAATTGCTTTTCTATAACTGCATGTCTCCTTAACTATATCCCCATTTACATTTAACTCCCCAAATTTGCATCCCCAACACTACGCCCTACCCGATCTATGATCGGGTAAATCAGCTTGTAGTATATAAGCTATCCGGTTGCCATGACGACACAGACTTTCATTATGCCATCATGACTTACTGGCTGCGTTTCTAGCAATTATAGTCCCGACGTAAATCCCGTGATATATCAGATAATGTGATGGTTGTGTCTCAGATGATACCATGTGCAACATAAATGTTAAGGCACCCATTTTGTGCACACATTCGTTACGTACATGTAAAAAAAAAACACACACACACACACGTGCATGGCGCCCAGTTGGAGCGTCATGGATGAATTAGCCTTTCGCCAAGGCCATCGTGGCTTTAACCGGCATTATTAGAGGGAGCGGCGAAGCTGCGACGTGCTAGCCTTTCGCCAAGGCCATCGTGACTTAACTTGCCGGCATTAGACAAAGCGGCTTCGCCACTCGAGAACTCCCCCTGCCCTCCCCTCCAATCGCTTCGTGATTTCGCAGCTTCGCCGCCTCAAGCCACGGTGGCCTTGGCGAAAGGCTATGGATGAATGGGCATGTCATTATTTGTGATGCTTAATGGAGGAACCGGATAATACGAGGCTTTTTTTATAGTCTGCTGGAGCTCGTATATTAACAGTGTTTGACTGTATAGATACAAGCATGGATTTTGGCACACGGCCCGAGTATGTCATGAGAAAGATTTTTCGCTATTGGGACATCGCAGATTTGTCCTTTGAAAAAAATATATAGGTAGAATAACAAGCAATGGCAGCCATTTTGAAAATATCGACAATTACTCTTTATTACTATATACGTATATTTTTTCATATAAAATGAAGTGGATTAACTGCGTAGCACTGAAGAAAAGTATAAGTAATTAGCAGTGCTCACCGGGAATTATTCTGGCTAAATATTCCGCCTGACGGGGCCTTCATCAGAGCTGGACTGACATACAATGTATAGCCAAATTATCTTTCTCATGAAACCATGCGCGCAATGCCAAGCTTGTGTCAGGAAAGGTACAACTCCTCCAAATATTTCACTTATCTGACCCACTTTTTATTGCAGTTTATAAGCTATCCGGTTGCCATGACGACACAGACTTTATTGTGCCAGGAATTAGTGGCTGTGTTTTCCCAATTATAAACCCGACTTAAACTAATATTCCGCCATCCGGATGAGTGACGTTACAATCCCAGCTATAAATTCACAAAATATGAACTACGAGTTTTGAATTGAATTGAAGGTGACGAGGTGGGGTTTTTTTTGGGGGGGGCAGCATGCGTCGTATTTTAACCAATCACGCACCCTATAACATGAATATTTATCACGCTGTGTGGATGGAAGACACTTACGTTCTCGCAGCGTTTTCCCTTCAATTAAACTTATCCCAACCAACACAAATATTCCATAAAAAGTGGACAGATGTTTCGAACCACATATCTTGCGATTCATTCCACTATCCACTAGGCCAGCTCGACGAAAGCCGATCTTTGAAATGCTTTAATGTACATGCATGTCTGAGTGATAGCAATAGTGTGACGTCATTGTTATTTTCTTATGAACATCGAACTAGCTGAATAATCATGATCCATTGACGACGCGTGCTGCAAATAAATACACCGCTGACGGGTCTTTAACGAACAAAACGAACGCGCGAAGACATAGTTGTCACTACTTCGGATCACTTTATTTCAAAGACTGGCCCAAGTCAAGACCATTAAGCTTGACTTCAAATTACAATTACATATTGTCACCAGAAATAATATTGGTTTAAATTTCAATTGATTGTTGCAACTTACCTCAGATCTCGTATTCAATCGATCAAATTGCCGACATGATGTCTATTTTATTTCCTCCATGATCGGATTGTGATAACAATATATTCCCCGGATCGACAACACTGCAGTAAATTTATTTCCTAAAAGATACTCTAGGTAAATTTAAAAGGATAATTTATGCAGGATTTCACCTGGCAGAGAAAAGTACATGCTTTATTCGGAGAATAACACGCTCCAATCTGGAAAAAAAAATTGTTTGAGAAGAGGTGAACCGTGACGCAAAACAACTGTTGTAAATTGTGGATTTTTTTCTTTTAAGGACATACTTTATCAAGCCTTAACTGTGATTCGAAATTACAATTTATAACTGTTTCTCATCATCAGGCTGAAATGCTCGTCTGAATCGTAGCCACTGCTTACTCCGGCATAGTACTTCTCAAACTCAGCCAGCGTCACCTGAAAAGAAACCAAAATATAGTCAATATTAGGCCTCAGTATCTTTTTGCACGAGACGTCGACGACCAATGCACTTTCATGCATTAACGGTTCATTGTGTACGAATGGGAGAATAATATAAACATGTTCAAGTCAGCTTATTGATAAACAAAAAAACAAGCCCTGATAGCCTCGATTTCACATCTGGCAGGTATGAATTTTATATCATCAGCCCAGCCAGTGTAGTCTTGTTTCAAGCAGGCATGTTCTCGTACCTTTCCATCCCGACTGGCTTCATCCGGTTCGAAGCTGTTCAGAAACTCCGTCATCAGTTGCTCTTCAGTCTTCGCACCGCTGGTGAAGTCCGGGTGGCATCTGACGTTGTAGATTCCCTTCAAGTCGGCCACTGTCACAATCTCATCTCCCGTCTTATCGAACTTTGCAAAGGCCTGCTTGATGATGTCCTTTCTGGTCGCGTTCAAGGGAGGCTGAAAATTTCAGAAAGAGCAGATGCAAAGTCATTTCTGATTAATCGATTCTGAATTGTTTTTTTGTTTATTTTGAATCACTAAAAAAAAATGTCACTGTGTAATTTAGCCTCCTTACCGCAAGAGTCTCCAGGAACTCGTCAATACTCAGGGTTCCTGAGCCGTCTTTGTCCAGTGTACCGAAGATGTTTTTGATTTCATCCTGTGACATATCCACGCCCATATCGCGAACACCTTTCACGAACTCCTCCTGATTCAATGAGCCGCTCCGGTCGTCGTCCATGATACGAAACTTTCTGTACATGTACAATACAATGTCAATGATTCATTAAGTCCCGCCCCATGACGCTTTGAGCAGTCAGAGCATTGGTTATTCTCTGGCGTGTGCACAAACGCGCGCGTATGACGCGCGCGGCTGGAACATTATCCGGTTCGTTAGCAAAAACGTCATACACGCGCGCGCCACGGATTACTAGCGCCCATTGGATAAACACTCACGTTGCTTTAGCTTCCGGTTCTTAATCGCAAGTGGGCGTGGTTTAAACTGAACCGACATTAAACTAACGAACCGGGCACATGCAAGTTCCCCACTTGGCGCGGATTATAGTCATTGTTGCATGGATGCCTCTTTAGAAAAGAGGTTTTTATTCCTTTAAGATGAAACTATGTTACCTATTAGGTCTGACATTATACTAATTTGCAACTTATTTTAACACGTGATGTCTCTAACCCTTAGCCACGCCCATATTAAATTTTGCAGTGAATACTTCGGAATGTTGTGTGGAGAATCAATTGGGCCTTCATACCTCCCTAACCGCTTGAAGCTGTTCACGTTCCTTTCCAGAAGTTTCTGTCTTAGTTGCTCCATTTTGCTGGAATAGTCTCAAGGCGCCGTGTATTCTGCAAATTGTGGATGTAAAATCGATACAACTTTATTATGATCAAATTAAGGGCTGCGCAAGGCCGTGTTAAACTTTGTTCTCGTACAAAGTCTAGGCCTGTTACGGGGTGAATGATTTCGGATTATTCCTACACACAGGTACATCGAAAAACGTCTGATGATAGTTTTACGGTGGCCCATCGATGAACAAAATGACAGGATAAATCCATAATTCCGCAACTGCTATCCTCTTGAAATTTTAATCACTCCAAATAGCCAACAAAATTAATCATTTTGTCGTGGTATAGGTAGAAACCAGGCTTGCCTCCGATGGATAACGCATATAGTTGAGTTTTCTCAGCACAATGTCCAGAAACGTTTATGGAAAGAATGTTGCAGCCTAACGCCACTTTTTTTCATCATAATCATCTCAAAGAAGGTCAGTCATTGCAAAAATGTTGAACAGACACGAATCTGGGGCTGAGAAACATTTCCGATTTTGTTAAGGAAATACTTTGAAAATGTTCTTGACTCTCCATAGACTGTGTACCCAACCGCTAAAGTAGCGTCTGGATACTACATTCTTTCCACGATGGGAAACAAAAAAAAGTATTTCCTAACAAAATTGGAAATGTTTCTCAGTCCTAGATTCATGTCTTATCATTTTTGCAATGGCTGACCTCAGAGTTGTAACGAGTCACTGATTTTTGTGACTCGAGTCGAGTCGAGTCATTTTAAAGAAGTGACTCGAGTCGAGTCGAGTCATTAGGTCAACAAGGTCGAGTCGAGTCGAGTCGAGTCACAGAATGTGGTCGAGTCGAGTCGAGTCGAGTCAAGTACTTAGCTCGAGTCAATTCGAGTCACAAATATTTGAACACTAAATTACAATAAAAAGCAACAAACACAAGAGAGAAAGAATACAAGGCACCAGTCTATTACGGAAATCCAAAGACATGAAGTATGCTGTATGGTACCCAACCAACAGTTTCCATTGCTAGCTCACGTCACAGATAAGAAGATGTGAAACTTCGGTCTTATAACTGGTTTGGCTTCGGGTCTAGATTTTGTTGTTCGCTGATCGCTGACAACGTTAAAACCTAATTGCATTATACAAAACTGTTCTGATTATTTAAAGGTGGGCCCGTCCGTATCCATTTTTTTGTGTGAAATCGGGACATGAATTTAGCCAGCGTTCCACCAAGGACTTCAAAATCGCCCGAAACCAATGATGAAACCACGGATTGAGAAATGCGTTTTAAGTCTGGTTCCGGGTTTAGCATTACATGCTATAGAACCACAAGGTGGGAGTCCGCGACACGGTGTATGTTTGTTGTTTCATTATGGAGGAAGGAAACAGACTGCCGCTGTATATAAACGTACATTATTCGCGAACATTAACGTGACGTGAACAAAAACTGGCAACGCGAACGGCGCAGCGTAAGTCGTTGCAAATATTTTTCGCAAGTAAGTTTTGCTTTTATTTTGGGACTCGAGTCTTATTAGCCTTCCTCGAGTCGAGTCGAGTCATTCTGATGAGGGACTCGAGTCGAGTCGAGTCATTTGCTCGCAGTGACTCGAGTCGAGTCGAGTCATTTACCCGTCAGGACTCGAGTCGAGTCGAGTCGCCAAAAAATGTGACTCGAGTCGGACTCGAGTCGAGTCATTGACTCGAGTCATTACAACTCTGGCTGACCTTCATTGAGATGATATATGAAGAAAAAAGTGGCGTCAGGTTGCAACATTTTCCCCCCAACTTTACCTTTTTTCCACACCACTATTCTCTAATCAGTAACTACAATTATTATTAGGTTATATTATAGCACCAAAGAATATCTTTTCTCAGTATTGGCGTCGCTACGAAGTATAGTTTAACGGAAATATACTTACACTTACAGCAAGCGACGCAAAAAGGCGTGGCTTTCAGAATAGCGATTTGCCGTCGTACAAAGTGGATTCACTGTGTGCTCTCTACTTTTATCATAACTAGTGCTGGGCCCATTGAAAATGTGCCTGTTCGGAAGGGGCAGAGAACTGCTCATACAACTCACACGATTCAATTGTGTTATAGCTTTACCATTATTTACTACGGATGGCTGGCTTTGAATGAGCGAAAAGACCCCTCACTGGCGCGGTATTTCTAATCCAGACAGACTTATTATTTTTATGCAAAGCGAATTTCAGGGTAACCGTTATCATCAACCTCGTCCCCAGGATGTCGAGCTGTACGAGCCCACCACTACCTGCTCTCTCACCCTGGTATTGGATCATTTGCATGTGCAAGATTTTTGAACAATGCAAATGAGGAATAATCTGGTGCCTGCCTATGCGTTACATTATAGCGTTTGTTTTCTATGCGGTGTCTGGGGTAAAAACAGCATTATTAGTGGCGCCGTGAGTTATGAAAACACGATTTATTTCATTCAAATGTTACAATCTGGCTCGCCAATATGCAGTATCACATTTCATATTAATATGAGCAAACTGGAAAAGAAAGGAGTATTTTTGAGAAGGCGTGGACGTTAAAATAACAATTGACACGTGAAAACACGTAATGCACGTTGGAAATAACAACACCAACTACACGATATAAATCCATTACTAGCAAATTGCGGTATCGAATCAGGATACAGGAAGAAAGTTTCCTATTCAGGGCTTACTATTGGAAACGAGGTTGGAAATAAAGTAAGCACTGGGGACAAGGTTGCGTTATCATCTACATGTATTTAGAGAGCTAGAGTTCATCGTCCGATTACACGTCATCGAAAAAGACAACTTTCAACTGACCAATCCAAAACCCAGTAACTTCACCTGTAGAGGGCGCGGTACAGTGCGAATATGCCTTGTATTTTTGAATTACCCTTTGCATTATTTATCAAAATTGCATATTTAATTATGAAACATAAACAATCATGGATCTGAGTAACAAGCACCAGCAAAAATTGAGGTTTTAATAAAGGACAAAACTCGTTTATTCTTAAAAGCCTTTTTATCCCCGTTTTGCGGCACCCAAGTGAATGGTAACGCCAGTTCAGTATAGGCCATAGAGCTATATTAAATTTAATATAGCTCTATGGTATAGGCCTACCTGTCGATTTCACGCCTAACCTCGTTGCCATGAAAACAATATCTATGGCAACGCTAGGATGAGTCGCCGTAAGCAATGTCTGTTTTATTACACACACCACCTTTATTGAAAATTATAATTCGCCGTCTTTCACGCTGATGTAATGGAATTTTAGTATTTATTGTCCTCTTCTGGGGGGGGGGTGTATTATTGTGTATATGTATGTAACAGATGGTCGCTATAGGGGGCCTACACAACGAGGTCAAACGTGCATGGTACATGTATATTTTTGTTACATGTAAGATAATTCACTTGTATATAATATTAATCCCCTACTCACGTTTATAACAATTAAATCCTAAAATCCATTATGAACAAAATGAGCGAAGTAAGACAAATTCAGATTATTTTTTTTTTATTTCTAAAGTAAAGACAGGAATAGCAACAAGATTTGATTTTCGTTCACTCCCTTAACCTTTACTCTTTTATTAAATTTGTCTCCCACAAAAAAGGAAAAGATACTGGAAATCGAGTCTGAAGATTTATTTCTGGCATCAAATTTTGAATTACATTAAAATTTACACGGATACAAATCGAATGTAAAATGTATTGGAACGCAACTCGAATACATAAAAACTGGGACAAAAAAACACACAAGGTATGTTAAAATGATGTTTCCATCTTGATTCTGAGGGATATTTACATAATAATTAATTTAGCTTTACAAAAATAGCATCCCCATTGAATACATGATCAACACTAGGTTTGCCGTACACAGGATGTGTACTACCATGCCACTTTTTTGTGGGAAATTCAGAACAGGCCGAGAGCTAAAAAATAAAAAGTATCCCAGCATGCATCATCACGACATGGCCAATCAGATTAAGCTAGGTCAAGAATATGTATGATGCCAGATTGCATTTTCGCCCTTTAAACATTCGATTTTGCCAATAACTGTTGCCCAATTTAACGCAACTCGCTTGCAGAGAATGCTGTTTTTATTTTATTTTTTTTCTACTGAGGATTCTTTTAAAACTGCTTTGGAAAATAGTTTAAGAAATGCCTGGAGCTAAGCACTATGCGAAGGCAATTAACCTCAAGCAATTGGTCAATGTGTCAAAGAGCAAAAGCTAATAATATGAATATTCAGTATACCATTAATGAATATTTACAACGCACAGAATACAAATTACACAAAACATGATCAGAACAGCATCAAAACTTACTTACACATATTTTTGCTCCTGGATTTAAAACAGTTCTCAAGGTTTTCAATTTGATTTTGTTTTTTGAATTCATAGTTAGGATAAAAAATACACATATAACTGCAGCAGCATGTTAAGACTATTTGTTTATAAGTCCCCAAAACATATTGTTGTTTAGCCGAATCCTTTTGGATATTCAATGTTTTATAAAGCATAAACAATGGCTCATAATTTGAAGAACTTCCTCAGTTTGTTTTTTTTCAATTTGGGCAGGTGATATATTAAGTACAATTTAAAACAAACTGAAGCACGATCAAATACATTTCAAACATACATTAAGTACACTTTACCTTTCCATGATTAAAATTTCACACAAAAATACTGAGTTTTAAAAACATTTCAAATAACCCAAGCTCTATTCAATTAATTTTAAAAATCAAGGTGTTGAGTAAAAAAAAATTTTATTCGGAATTCAATTAAAAAAAAAAAAAAAAATCTATAAAAAACAATCGTAATTTTACAGCAAATTTCTACATTTAAAACAAAATCAGCCATCGTCAGTAGCCTTTCAAATCTCACATCTCTACAAATCAATAAACAAAGAGAGGTGGCTTCAAATCCCTAACAAACTTTAAAAAGTTTTGTGAATTTTTTAAAAATTACGTTAAAAAATTTGGAATGTTAGTTCTCGTTCGCAAATTTTCAGATTACCGCCAAAATCGAACGGCTGAGTTTTGCCTGATTTTGATTGGTCAAGCTTTTTAGAGTCAAGCCTGCTGATGCTTAACACTGGAATTCTGTGAAGTGAGGATCTGATGTGAAGATCTTCCGATTTAGGCAAGTTCAATGCATAAAACCAAAAGGAGTTAGGATCAAAGTCACTGACGATAGTTTTTCTTTTCACGTTGTTGATAACTGTGAATTTTGTGTACATAATATTGTCTCCATTACTGCGTGCTGTTTGTGTACAGTAAACACGTACCTTGATGACTACTCAGTCGATAGCTTGTAATTGTCTAGTTCAACGACTTGGCACAAACGGTGAATAAATAAGTCTCACAGTACAAGCATTTCCGGCAAACTTTGCAACAAAATATTCTCAACTTGTTGGGAGGCTGTAGCCAACGGGGTTGGAGCGGTCATGCGTAACTGTTTTAAGTACTGATGCTGTCATTCTGAATTTCATCTGTGAGTAAAAGAGAACTCCACAAATTAGGAACATGCATGTGTAGTCACAATATAGAAACATCTTTAACGCTGACCTTCCCAAATCCTCCAAAATCCTCTTTCCAAATGGAGCATTTTGCAGGATTGAGGTTATATGGAAAAATGTTTGGCTGATTTTGAAGGATGCCCTGTATCAAGGTCTTGGGCCAGGCCTTGTGTTGTTTATGCTCAGCCGTGCATACATTTAGGCATAGATTATACTTGAAATCCCCCGCACTGCTCCAGGATTTCACTGGCTCTGCCTCAACATACTGACAGTGATTGCTGGAGAATTTTGCAGTATTGAGGCAATGGTCACCCCTCCAGGGACCACATTCCAGAAAAAAAACATGGAGGCAGTTGGAGGATTTCGCAGCATTGAGGTTTTGCATCTCAGCAAAAATGCCTTGGGAGTTAGGGTTAATTTGCCATAGTGCAACATTTAATACCACCAGCCAAAATACATGTATCTGAAACGATAAAAATAACTTCAAACCAACATCGGACATGGATCATTCAATAAATTTGGGGCCCACTTTTTCCCAGTCCCTGTTACATCTGACATCTATGATTTTATAATTTATAATTCTGATGCACTCCTTAATGCAATCGTCCTCCAAGAGTGATTATGAAGAGCAAACTACCTACCCAACAAATTAAAGAATAATTTGAAGTCATTCTTAATGATACTTGAATGACAAATCACAAAGTACCAAGGCGACAGGGACAGGAAAAAAAGGTCACACCTTGGACACTACGTTTATAGAATGACCCACATACTATTTGCATTATCAGAACAGACTTACCTAAATCTTATAAGCGTTTTTCATCATTAATATGAAGTAGCTGTCTTGGTCAATCGATGCACTGACACCGGCGTAATAGTTCTGAAACTCCTCTCGTGTGATCTGAGAAAAAACAAGTCGTGTAAAACTGAGAAAAATTACTCAATACCAAGCGATTCCCAAAAACAGACTCTTCTATGTAGTTGACTGAAAACTGGTTAAATCTTCTTCATGACAGCTTTTTAAAAATTTTAAATGGACTTTCCTCGACATAATCGAGTTATTCTGCATTCATTTGTAAACTGCTATAAATTTCTTGAAAAAAGGTTTGAACAAGTCAGAGTCTATTTTAGGCGTAATAAATATCACCAATTTGCAAAGAAAACCATATCCCACATCGTATACGTTTGTCGTATCTCCATTTCAACTCCTGCCAAGAGATGTTTGGTTTCGACAGGACACGTCAGAAATATGTGAAGCTTCATCCAGACTGTTCAACCAGGATGGTTTTTATGAAACAAAACCCTCATACCTTGCCATCGGCTTTTGATTTGTCCGGCTCAAAGGTATCCAGAAACATCCTGAAGAGTTCGTCCTCTGTTTTCTCCCCGTTGAGGTACTTGGGGTGCTTCTTGACGTTGTACACGCCCTTCATGTCCTCGATGGTTATCACCCCGTCGCCGGTTTTGTCCATTTTCTTGAAGGCCTCGCAGATAATGTCTATCCTCGTGTTGGACATCTTCGGCTTAGTTAGAGAAAGAAAAAATCCGATAATTGGTTAATCATTGGTCAATGTCTTTAGGGTAAAAATTTGAAACAAAAAACCGCTAGGACAAACTTACCCTTAGTGATAACAGGAATTCATCAAAGTCGATCTTTCCACTTCCGTCCCTGTCGAATGCGGCAAACATTTCCTTGATGGCCTTGTCATCAAAACTAAACCCATAGTCGTGGATGCCCTTCTTGAACTCACCGTAGTCCAGCGTCCGATTACCGTCATCGTCCATAATTCTGAAGACGCTGTTGGCAGAAAAAAATAAACAATTGGAAAAATTGGTTGATCACGTGATGCTGAATTATGGTCGCATACTCATGAAGCCAAGCGGCAAGATTGATTTGCATAACACGGTGCAATGCGACTGCCGTTTCTTGTATAATCTCAAATGTAATCTAAACCACAAACAGTGCGCAGAGATTATACAAGAAACAGCCGTCGCATCGCAACTCTTAAAGCCGGAGCAACGAGATCGTTTTGAATAACAAGACGACACAGCTTTGGGGTCATCGAGTTCTCGCATTCAACATTGCTGCCATCAGCAACCATTGTACACATGCATATCAAATCCAGACAGATGCCTAAATTTCTCGCAAAATTGGAGGCAAGATTACTTAATGAACCCAGTGCGCAAATGCTGAGAGATCATAGAATGCATCCAATACTTGCAACTCAGTTTCGTGCGCCTGCAAAGTTGACAATTTCAGCTCAATTTCAGGCGACGCACTGGGATGTGTGACTCTAGGACACAGCGCAACAATATCCGAGCCACAGTAGTGGGGCTATCTGTACATGTGTTTCAGTGGGGAGGAGGGGTGGAGGGGGTATTTTTTTTTCATACCGGCCGATTCCCTTGATACCAGCAGATCCTCGTTCCAAACACCTCAACCTCAGTTTCTCAATTGGGTCTTTTGTGGTCTGCAATTTCTTCCGAGCGTTCATTTTCATCTCGTGGTCGTGTCTTGCCGTGCCCGCCATCTTAGCTTTGTTTTCCACCAACTTCCAGTTGATATTTAAAACAGCTCAGCAGTGACGATCGCCCCTAGAATTGTTGGTGTTTTTCTGTGGTAGTGCACAGGATCTAGAAAGGCCAACTGGTAATATAGTAGTTGGTGTGGCAATGGGTGTGGTTTTACTGGGTGTGGTACTCCTGGGTGTGGTTCTACTGGGTGTGGCACTACTGGGTGTGGCAGAGGGTGTGGAAACACTTCAGAGGACACAGAAGAAAAGCTTCTGCAAACCAAAGATAAAATATTGTCAGTCAGATTTTTCAGTCAAGCTGAACTTGGCCAAATTCCATAGACCACTGATTGAACGGGTGCATACCTATGTTCCCCAATACCGATGTTCCCCGAAATCCTTACCCTATAACCCTAAACCTAGCCCTAACCCTGATCCTAAGGATTTCGAGGAACATCGGTATTGGGGAACATAGGTATTGGGGAACATCGGGTAGACCCCGATTGAACTGCTATTGCAGTGAGCACATCATTTCCTGTTACACGAACCTCCATCTATTTTACAGAGAAGGTCCCTTTTCCAAGATGAAAATAAAGATGGCAATCGCCGTGATGGGCAATGCACCATGAGTATGACTTTTTGAATGCCCAACAATGACCCCCCAACAATACATGAATTGAAATGTTGATGCACACGACATGGCATTGGCTGTGCCTGAAAATGCATAAGAAAATTGCATTTTCTAGAAAAAAAATCTGGCAATCGTGTATCTATGGCCTGGTTCCTATAACTATAAGGCATCAAAATCCACCTTTAAATTATTTGATCTACCGAATTAGTTGGTGACAATAGATAGCGGAATTAGCCTACGTTTAAACACGTAAAAAAACAATCTGCACAAATTCCGTTCCAAGTTGAGTCTTGTTGCCTAACGAGTAACGTTATGTTTAGGAAGTTAAGAATAAATCCATTACTGCGTACCTTAGCCTTATTCGGTGCATTAATAAATACTTTTATACAGACTCACCCAGCTTAAAACTACAATTTTTGGCGGAATTCGTTGCCACACTCAACCGTGTTTCTGTGCACAGAAAAG
Organism: Patiria miniata; assembly: GCF_015706575.1. NCBI lineage: Eukaryota > Metazoa > Echinodermata > Asteroidea > Valvatida > Asterinidae > Patiria > Patiria miniata. Next base: position 4,157,842 of record NW_024037053.1, read on the forward strand.
CATGTAGAAGAAGTGACGTCAGAGTGTTATGAAGCTATGGAAATAACCGCCCTCTACGGCAGGACTGGTTCTTAGACGTCATTGCACTTTTTAAAAGGGAAAAGCCAGTTGTGCCGAGGAACCAGACTTGGGTTAATTGATTGTGGAGGAGGCGGGACTAGCATTGCGATGTGGGGGGGGGGAACAGAAATCGGAATAAGTGATCAAAATGGACTAAAAGAGGTGATTTGGGTAAGGAGCAGGCAGGTTTTCCATTTTAGGCGGAATTCGTTCTATTTTAGAGGGTTTGTGGAAGATTTATAACGCCCCCCCCCCAAAAAAAGTCCAGTGCTATGCGCCGTGAAAACTGAATTTCCCCATATACGTAGGTACACAAACTAAGTAGAATTACCATTCGTGCATATGAATAATTAATTAGCCATAATTCCAAAACCTTTTGACCTATAGTCATACAATTTCTTGGGTACGTTCATGATTAGTTGTTCTATGCGTGTACCGAGTTTCATAATGTTTCGTGACTCAATGGCCGAGATTTTAGGGGGAGAGTCGTCAAAATAACCCGGCCCTTTTTAGGGACGTTTTTAGGGACACGCATAATTCTTCGGCCGCAACGCTACAAGATATTTATTAATTGTAAATACATTTGTAATTTGCTCTCAGGGACGCTCCTAGATCCTAGAGATCGGGAAATTTGGTTTATTTTGGTCAACTTGGGTTTCACAGTTAGAGAAGGTCATGGTAAAAAGGGTACTTCTGGTAAAAAAAAAAAAAATGAACCACAAGCACAAACCTGGCTACATTTCTACAATTAATTAGTTTATTGACCCGAATTTCCAAGAGATAATAAACAATTCATTCTATGTAACAATATTTCACAATTATTACTACAGAATGCAACTGCCGTTGCGAAAAATAATAATAATGTACAGAGAAAAAACACAGCACTGCAACTGTGCTTCAAAAAAATAAACAAGACCAACTTAAATATTCATTCTAATGTCTCGCCCAAGTTTCAAAAGTGTTGAGCGCAAAAAGTCAGCAAAAGACTACCAGCCAGTTTCGTACCGCATTTCTGACTGCTTTCGCTTCATTTTTGCGAAGTTAGATTGTTCTACGAAGCAGCACTAAAAAAAATCCCAGTATATTATATTCACGTATTATCATCGATTCAAAATGCCGTCACAAATAAAAAACAAAATTCGGGGAACAATGAGTACCACTGTGCTGGGGCACAAGATTAGTTGCAATATACGGACAAGCGAATACAGGCATTAGCATCGAAACACATTTTTGCTGCCTACCCGTTTTATCATTTTTTTTTTCTCGTCAGCAACCCTTTTCTGTCGCTCAATTAAATGTAATCATTGTTGGCCGGATCGCTTGTAACGATCCCATTTCGACTTCACACGGGAATTGATAGTTTTCTAAACCAGAAAAAAAATATCGGAGATTCTATTTTCTCTAATGATGCAATCTTCTACTGAAAACGAGATCAAACGAAATCCCTGAAATATATTTTTTTGCAAATTTCCTTCCCTTTAAGAGGAATTTTGGTTTTTCACGTCCTGCAGGATTTTGCAATTTTCTTTCTTGTTAAGTTTGAAGACCTAATGTATCAAAATGTAGCCATAAAAATTCTCTAAAAAAATGGCAAAACTGGTCCCGATGAATGTTCTATATTTTGGAAGCTTAAAAACAATCAAGTTATCACATAAATCCTTGAATAGGACTGACTGGCCGCTTGAACATAATGCATGAGACGAATTCTGCTATGGAGTGAGTCGCTCATACGTGCTTCGGACGTGTACGGCGCAAACTGCCCACGACCATGATATGCTGTACGCACGACTTGTGAGTAAAATTATCGTAGTATCATTCTGTCGTTTTCGTCATTTTTTAAAAACAATTTCTGGGTCCAAGTTTGTCAGTCCTAAACCATGATTCATGTCACTGATTGAACCAACCAGTGGTAGTTCTAGTTAATTTCCCTTTCAACTTATTACTGTTTAAGTCATTGTTAACTGGTTTAAATTACTAGGTAAGGTTAGGTAACAAAAACACGTTAGTTAATGTGCTGGACACAATGTTGTACAAAACATATTTTTAATTAGTCATATACACAATGGCTACTTGAACGGGCAACAACTTTTTGTACACAACACAGTCAGCCTATAAAGTCTAGTTTCTGAAGCAATAGTATTAAAATACAGGTTCACATATTTTGGCCAAGAAATTAATGGGGATAATTGTTCCAATGCACAGCCTCGAAGGCCAACACATTTGGTAATTAATGTTTTTCGTAATGGCATTAGAATATTTCACTCGTATATAAACAAATAGCACCACACAGTACCATTGCAAATTAGGCATTACAAATGCAGCATTTCGAGACAATATCGGAAATGTTTCCATTTTAAAACTCCTACTGTTAGTGATGTTCAATTATCTACTGAAAAAAGCCTACAGATTTTATTGAGCGGTCTCACTAAAGTTGCCAAAAAAAAAATGGTTATGTAGCGTCCGTCTAGAGGTCAAAGGTCGATAAACGGCAGCAGGATGAACCCGAATGTTTCAAATCAATATTTGTGATTGGCTAAAATTAAAAAAAAATGCATTTAAGGATTTTTTTTTTTGATTCAATATTTGAGGATTTTTTGGCTGATTTCTTTTTTATCCTGAATTGTTCAATTTCTTCCATTGAAAATGCCACCAGGAGCGATTGACAAATCAGGTTTGAGCAATACCAAAATGGGCAGTAACAAGCGATTTGATTGGGCATGACTGGCTAATGCTGGTCCAATCAAATGGGGTGTAACTGCTGACGTTGGAATCCAACATTTTGCAAGTGATTAACTTTGGCACAACTCAGAAATGTTTCACGGAACCTTTTTGACACATTTTAGTTACGCCACTCTATTATTATAGAAAAAATACACACCAAACCAAAATGAAATGAGTCACTGTTAATTACAAATGCATTGATAAAATCAGATATGATGAAACTGCCAAATATCTGAAACGATTTCTGAAAATGGATGCATGCCTACAATTGCAAATAGTTACCCCCAAAAAAGAAGTAAAAACAGAAAACTGTTATAATGACAACCAGCACGCCCAGTAAACATCACAACATTAAACTCTGGCTAGCCAGCTCAAGAACCCCAATACCGCACACGATTCTATCAATTCCAATTGTACTGATCACATGGTGTTAACTAACCACACGAAAATCTTTCACTTTGCTGATGAACTACCTAAGAAAACTTCAGGACACGGTTGAAACACCTTCCATAACAATTAACATGAACTTTCCAAACAACTTTTTCATTTCAACGATTCTTTTTTTTTTCCTCATGCAAGAAAGCTGAGCTACATGTACGACCTTTGAACTCCATCTAGTAATTAGTATTCAAACAAGCCATCAGTGTGTAATCACACGAAAATTTTAGAGTCTCTAGTACTGAATAAAACAACCGGGAAAAATAGGCTTCTACAATGTTCACAAATAGTAATTTCATTTGTTTGATCATAGATCCTAACTCGCAAGGTTCGGAATCTAGAAAAACCATGAGCACTGTCTTATGTACGGTGATTTAACTTTCCAAATGCCTCAAGCCCACATACATTCATAGTGGTTGGTCTGAACCTTCGTTAACCCTACAAAATCCTCCAAACACTCCTGCTGGCTTTTGAAGAATTTGGAAGGCTTAGGAATAAGACTTTACCGTAACAATCTTTTTGCAGTAAAACATACCTAATACAGATGCACCACTCAATTCAAATTTCTTTTTAAAGCCTGAAAAAAATTACTCATTCTAACCAACATTTTCACGTTTCACTCCTACGTAATGAATAGAGGAAGGTTAAATATTGAAGAAATTTTTACAAAATGCAGCATACAACGAAGAAAATTCGATTTCAAACTTGAAAAATTGGCAACTGGTTTACTACAAAATCAAACATAATCAAGAGAAAAAAAACTTTTTAAATATGAAAAAGAAGAAAAGGAAAGGGAATTTATCACGTGCACTGCACACAATCACCTTAATAAAAACAAACACCAAGGCTGACCTACCATGTCAGCCCTACACACCGTTCACTTTTTTTTTCCAGTTATACAAAAAATAGCATCAATCCGTCAAACTAGGATACAATATCAATAAATACATTTCAATGTAATACAATCCTCGTCCATAAACGTTACATCCGAACTAAGATTTGGTCCCCTTTAAACATTATTGTTATCAATACACAAAATTGCATTACGCCAGGCAAGCTAAGTAGTGCGTTTTCCACTGCTGCACTTTGTAAGAGTGACAGCGTTGTAAATGTGCAGCATGTGCTCGATAGAACAACTACAAAAAAACTAGTAAAAACCACTACATTTTAAACAGTTTAGTTCGGTTCCGAGAGCAACTACCAATAGAAATGCACACAGAAAGTCAAAGCCAACAAGGTACCTCATTAAAGGTAAAGACGGGAAACATGCATGAAAAGAAGTGCAGCAAAGTGACATTAAAGATCTGTGTCCGAGAAGTTGCTGAAGTCTGTTGCATTCTAAGATAACGGGGTAATGTACCCAACAGATGAAAACTATCATTCACTAGTGTGATAGACAGATGTAGGAGACGCTACTTAAGGCCAAACAAAAGAGTCTTCGGTTTCTGGTATGGAGCTTGCCCCAAAAGTGGTGCGGTGACGCAGGTGTTTTTTTTTTACCCAACTTCTTTCTTTCTTTAAATGTCAGCTGATGTTGCAGATGACGCTTCGATCCCCTTAAAACTCTCAAAATATCCTTCAGAGTGCAGCTTGAGGTGACCTCAGTAAGGCCGTAAGGCTTGAGAGGTATATTGAACTAATTAAAAAGCGTTTACAGGTTCCAGATACACGACCATCGCTCCGTCAGTCTGGCTTCCAGACGCACAATTACAAAATTACACCACCGTCTGCAAATGGTGCCCGACTAAATTTAGTGCAAAATATATGGGAGCCCAGAGAGGCCACATAAGGCTTACACTCGATCGTAACCCCATCTAAAGACACGTTAAAATTGTGCAGCAGCAGGATTCCAGTCAAACCAGTGAGTTTGGCGGTTTTGAGACATCATCTTACATTGAAAAAACATTTTTTTTTAAATTTTGCCGACGCGCATGGCTACGGGGACACGCGCGCATACCAGAAACCAGACTTTTTTTTTGGCCTAAAAAAAGACTACTTCACAATTAAGTTTTTTTTCAAAGTCAGAGGTTTTCAAGATCAAGTCATGATGATAAGTCGTCAAAAGTCAATCACAAATCATCCAGGTCTCAAGCTATTCAAATGAACTGTGACGACGGCTTTCCTTTGTTAACGTTCATCCCTTTACTTGACACCTAACTTGTGACCGACTCGTGATTGAATTGCGATCGACTCGATTCCAACCGTTCGAAGTGGACGACTTGCAGCCATTATCTCTACTTGAAAAAATAAACGCACATTTTATAATTTCTGCTTCACTGTAAAATTTAAGAATCTCTAGTCACTAACTTTCACATCGATTCAAGAAAAAATAGTCAATCTCTACACTGTATACTGCAACACCGTCTTTGCATCTGAATTCATGACTTCATTGTTCCGTATTGAGCTCGGAATTGCTGAAATCAGTCATTCTCAATTTCAAGGTGTTTTTCAGAATTAATTTATAGAATTAATCTACATTCCTATATATTCTTTCTTTTTAATTCTGTTCACAAAAATATTTTTTTGATATTTACTTTAATTAGAAGTTCTCTCTGTGAAGCCCCTGAACTAAGTGTTTGCTAGAAATGTCTGTTGGCAGTGATATTTTTTTTCAGTTGATAACATGCCAAGTGCATGAGGCTATGTGAAAAGAATAGAGCAATCTTCTAAACTATATGGTTTTGCAGTGTGGCGGTTCTGGGTGCGCTGCATATGCAATAAACCAGTTCGGTATTTCAACTGCGCATGTGCACAAATGTCACTCAGGATAACCTAACGCGCAAGGAGACGGTCGCGCGCTCGTTAATTACAAATGAACTAGCCGACTGGATGTTTGCACAACATCACGTCAGCGATTTTATCCTGAATGACCTTTGACCCGGAATACTTCAACAAGATACCGAAATGGCGAACTAGTACTCGCACGCGGTGTGTCACGTCCACAGTGCTCGCGAATGTGGTAAATAGAGCGCCCTCTCTCTTTTGCGCACGGAGCGCCTTTTTTTTAAGGAAGACTTAGGAGAAATATTCAACGATTCCAACAGTACCCAGAACACATCACACTGCGCAAAATAGGAATCTATGCTACATGTAGTGATAGATCCATTTCCAAGACATCAACACGACAGAAAAATATACCCTAACTCTCTACTCTATAATTTTCATCTACTTCTATACATCGTATCATCTCTGGCAACACTTCGCATCAGTAAAATAGTGGTATACTATTTGGCAGTAGTTTTTTTGTAATATTATTTGTATTTACTTTAATTATGCATACCTAAATGTAAACATCCAGGTTTATAAAAACTGTGGAAGGATATTATGCGCATATATGCATTTTTTTGTTTAAACACACATTATATCAAAAATTGAGTGTAGTTGGGTATAATGGTCGTCAATTGCAACCAATAGACAGTGCATAATAATATGTTAATTAGGAGATAGTTGACTGACCAATCAGATTTGAGGCTGTATATTGTGAGCCAATCAAAACTGTACCTCACTCCCTGCGCAGGGTTCGAAGCTGGCTCTGTTGACTGGCTTGAAGTGTTGGTGTCTTTACGTCGTTTTTTTGTCATATTCTGTACTTGCTTATGGACTGACCTGAAATGGCAAAAAGAGAACAAAGTAAATATTGAGTATCTATATTCGCCAACTGTAAAGTGAGGCAAAAGAAGCAGACACTGGCTAAAATCTACGTTGTTATTTGCAATGATCCTTAACACTTTCGTTTCTGCCTTCCCAAGCAATTGTGTGCTCAAGCCATAATATATGGACCGTTGCTTGAAGCATGCAGCCCAGTGGGACCGTTTTTTTTTTTTCAAAGAGCAAGTTTTTTCTTCATCACGTACCAGTGATGAAGATTGCCAAAAAAAAACACTGATAATTGGCTGTTGTGCAAATCTAGAAATGAGGCTGGAGTCATTGATGATAGTATTTACATTGGGTGAATTCTACAGCAGTTTCAGACGTGACCACATACTGACCTGGTTCATTTATCTGGGCGTGGTGCCATACTGCATGATGTAACCGGGCGTGGCATTGGGTGTGGTGAATCCCGACAGATTGGCCTGTGGGTGTGGATGAGGATAGGAGGAGTGGAGATACGCGGGCATTGCCATCTCGGGCCTGGCTGGGATGCCGTAAGGTGCCAGCATGGGAAAGCCTGGTGACATGGCCATGCCTGGACGCATAGTGTTAATCCTAGGCGGCAATGGCCTGCCGGGGGGTGGGGGAGGGGGCTCAAGGTCTTCACCCCTAGGGGGCGGAGGCGGGGGAGGAGGCGGCTGTTCTGTGGGTGAGGCCAAGGGGGGCGTTGTCCCCTGCGACATCACTCTGTTCTGGTGCGTGGGGCTTGGATACGGGGGACGAAAACGGTTCGGAGAGGTCGGGGAAGGAGTGTGGTGGTTGTAACTGGACCGCGGCGATTGTAGAGGTACCCCAACGCCCCGATTTGGAAGACTTTGGGAATGGTTATACGGGGCCGCCTGGGCACTGTGAGGGACCGCGTGCCCAGTTTTTGGCAGTGAGTTACTGTAGTGGGGGGCGTTGGAAAAAAGCGAGGCATTGTTGAGGTAACTGGCGGTCGCGTTGGCCTGATTGCAGGATTTCGCTGAGGTGCCTGCATCTTTGGGCTTGTACACACCCATATGTTTGGATTTGGGTGCAGCGTTTGCATCTCCAGCACCTTTAAAGGGTCCAGCAGGTCCCTGAGAGGGTCCGTTTCGCTGATGCTGTGATTTGAGTTCAATGTAAGGGGTGTTGGTGGTGATCCCGGTAGGGTATCCACTCCTGGTGTCTTGCCTGCTGCGTTGGCAGGAGGCACCGGTTGGGGAGATGCTGCTTGTGTCTGTGGTGGAGCGTCCGTCCCAGTTGGAGTACTGCTTGTTGCTCCCCTGGCCATCCCCTACCAGCCGGGGATGGGAGAGCTTCTGGTTGGAGGCAGACATGTTGGTGTATCCAGGTTGCTGGCTTGGCACAGAATAGGGCGACAGCTTGGAGGAGTTGGAGACAGGCGTGTAGTGTGACAAGGTAGGCGCCTGGTTCAGAAGGCCAGCAGATGACCTCGGGTTCATGTTTGATTGCAAATTGTAAGAGTTGGGATGGTGCAGTTTCCGCCACTTGTCCTCCATCTGCTGGTAGTCGCCTACTCCAGCCACAAAATTGTCTGCTGTTTTTCCCTGGGCCGGACCTGAGGTGTTTATCTTCGGGTCGTTGGTGGGGTTTAGCTGATGCTGCAGCCACAGCTTCCCGAACTTCCGGCCTTCCTTCCGGGAGAACTTCTTGTGGAACTGGTCCGCAGGTGCAACCTCCATGGTACTGTTTGCGATCGAGTTGGATATGCTTAATGGATCGGCGACAGTCGTGATTGTGGCCAGTGAACGGCTAATAAGGGGCAAAGTGGCACTGGGCTTGGTTGTCGGGGCAGGCTTTGGAGGAATAGTGGTCACCTGGCTCAGGCCCTGCTGTGGTGTTGTGACAGGTACACCATTCCTTGTTCCTTGGTATTTAGATCCTGTACTCTGGACCTGGTTAATGGGAGGTACACCTTGACCGGACACAGATCCAATCAACCCCCCTGCCTGGGGCTGGGAGACTGTTGGCACAACATACGCTCTGTTCTGGTTGTAGCTAGGAGCTTGACTGGGGGCAGGGTTGCTCACCCCATGGTTTGTTGTTGATGCCTGCGAAGGCACTTGGGCCTGAGTGGATGCAACACTCGCGACAAAGCCTTGCTGGGTCTTTGGTGGTGCTGATGGAGTAACCGATGCTGGCTGAGGGTTTGTGTTTGTGCCAGCCTTGTTGGAGGGATTGCTGGGTTTGTCCGGTTGGCGGGGAGGCTCCTCCTCCTTCTCATCGTCTACGTATCGGAGAGCCTCTTCGTCCGCCATCCGTCTCCATCCAGGAGTGCGTGGCTTCAGTAGCTCATGGACAGAGTCCGTCTCCTCTACGTCGATGTGGACATCGTCCTCATCCTCCGATATAAGATGGTGCTCAGTCTCGCCGAACCGCACACCATCTGCAGCATGTGGTAGAGATTGCATATTGGCACTTTGATCTGTGTTGGATGCAGCATTATTCTGTTGCGGCGTGCTGCCGCTGCCTATTGCCCCAACCGGTGAGGTCACGGCGATCATCGGGGTAGACCCTTTCTTCTGGGTGTCAAACGAAACAGCTGAACTCTTCTTAGGGGTCTTGTAGCCCTCCAGAGTGCCTTCGGGACTAGCCACCTGGGGCACATGAGGAGAGCGACCCCCGGCACCTATGGGACTCTTGGAGGCATCCCGACGGCCTTGGTTCTCGGGGCTGTTGCCGGCGCTCTGACGGCGGATCTGCTTGCTGCGATCCAGCTCAGTTGAGGCGAAGGCTGCCAAGGCATCAAAGCCACTGCTGATCTTGGCCTGAAGCTTCTTGGTGTTGGGGGACTCCTTGACCTTTGGCCTGGCTGGCTCAGGTGAAACAGGCGAAGGCAGTCTGTCTGTTTCTGTCAAAAAGACCAAACGGTTTCAAAATAAACATTGATTTCTACTTTTTTCCTGCAATATTGAAGTTTAGACAAAGATCTGCACATCACATGAATTAATTGAATTCAATGGAAGCCCATCCTGTTCTGAAAACTTGTTGAAAACCAATTCATTCTTGAAACCACTGAACTAGGCTTCGTCAATCTGCACTGAGAATGAATCTGGGTGCAGGTCGAGTTTGCCGGCTGGCACATATCTTTCAAAAGATGATGTAACATCAGGCACCTTTGGAAAGTAACCACTTGTTTCCTTCTTCATGGCAACATGCCAGATTGAACATTATCACAGAGTGCTTTATACCAATCAAGTCTTTAACAAGTAAAGCTTTCTTCCAAATATAAAACGATAGTCATTGTACATGATCCCGTGGACCATTACAAGTCTGTTTCTTCAGTGTCATACCATTGCTCTGTTCCTTTGTTGGGTCCGGAGTTTTACACACAGCCCTGACAGCAACTGACGTAACTTTAGGCTCAGCAGCAGTTGCCTTGCACAATTTGCTGCAGGAGGAAGAGGAAAATCGTCTTTAACATTTACAAAGCAACTCCTAAACTGAACCTGGCATTCATTCCAACCTCATGCATTTTAACGGATTTTGGATTTGGAAAGTACAAAAGAACTGTTTCGCACAGTATAAAAGATCCAAATAAGACTGGACGCAGAAAATGAGTGCAAGGCCCATACGTAAAAACATTGACTGTTAGTATTTCTCAAAAGCGGCTCTGGCAACATCTGAATCAATCTTCGAGGTTTGGTCCACGTACGGACCGAGTCGACTTACTTCTTAAGAGCAGACCTGGCTGTAGACTTGGCTCTTCCCCTCTGTGATTCCCTCCCTGTGGAACGGTCCAAGGAGGACATCTTACCCTCTGGGGAGGGAATGGCACTGATGCGCAGCGGCTGGTTCACGTTTGTCAGCATGGTCAGGATGCTATCCTGCGACTCCAGGCTCCCCTGTCGGACCACCGAAGCCATCTTAGCCGGCAGATGGGCGTCTGCTGCCGTCGTTGCCGACCGCTTTCGACCCTTCTTGGACCTGATTGGCGGAGGCTGGGACAGGATCGTGGCTGCCATTGTTACAACTGGTAAGGCTTTCACAGCTGCTGGCAGGCTTGCGGATGGATCTGATGTCGCAGAGGGTGGCTTTGGTTTCTCCGCAGCAGCTTCCGGCAAGAAGTTGGAGAGGGGGGCTGGATTGGACTTGGCCTTTGTAGACACGGTTGCATTGCTCTGTGAGGTAGTAACGGTTACAGTACTGCTCATGGGGGTGGGCGTGCTAGCAGGTTCGCTAGGGTACAGGGTGACATTTTGGGGGCTTAGAGGGGCATCTAGCGAGGCCACACTGGCCTCCTTGACTTTGCTGACCGGGTGAGCGGCAAGCATGTTGAAGATGCCGCGGTGTTTGATGTCCAGGGGGCTGATGAGGGTCATCTGGGGCGTAGTCTGGGTTGTAAGTGGGGTTTGGACAGTTATTGGGGCCTGGGGGAGGGCTCCCACCAACCCAACAGAGGTGATGACGGAGGTGACCAGGGGTTGGGCAGCAGACAGAGGGGGTATGATCTGGGTCATGTCCTGATGGGGGACGTCAAATGGCTTTTTGGACCCTTTCAGCACAATGTTCGGATTCACCAAGCCTTTGTTTATCAGGTTACCATCTTTCGCCGTTTCCAAACCGCTGGTTGTTCTTGACGTCGGTATCTGTGCCGAGCCCACTAGCGCAGAGGATGGCTGTGCCTGGAGCCCAGCCAAGATTGCAAAGCCTCCTTGAACTCTCTCCTTCCCACTTTTGCTCTTTTCCTTCGCTTCACCGTTCAGCATAGATTCTTTGTCGGTCGCGCCTTGGGTCGCAACGGGCTTCCCGGCCATGTCTTTGTTGTCGTAGCCAGAGAGTCTCCGATGAAGCGCAGCTTTCCCTGGCGACAGGTGCGTGTAGTCGTGCATGCCGGCAGCGAGGGCAGCAGACCGGGGCGAGAGATTAGGAGGCAACACTTTGGTGACCAGAGCTGTTGGGGACGGGCTGTTGGAACTGATCCCCTTGGAGCGGGCAGGACTCAGAGAATTATTACGACGGTGCTCTAAGCTTCCATTGGCAAGGCCTGTTGGATGATAATCACACAAATTTCTTTGTTAAAATAAATCCCACCAACTTATAAGTCAACACTGTGATAAGCATAATAATAGTTGAAAGTTCTGCGTCACACAAGTCTCAAACCTACCCACTGGGCTTCCGGAAGTACGCTTGGCAGAACGTCTCCCCTGATTGGCAAGATGGTCATCACCTTGAGTTGATGACATTTTCTCCAATTTATGGACCTTTAAAAAAAAGAACACATAATTGACAACGTGCATCAGTCTATGTAGCCCATACATGTAAGAATGAAATGTTCACGATTGGGTTGGCCCTAAACAGCCTAACTCGAAAAATGGGATTTTAAGAAAATTTGGGTTACATTTTGAATGTTTTGCCTTTTTGTGATAATTTACTTGGTTGGAAACTGTGGGCCGTACCTCAGACTCTAGCTTCTCCAGCTCCTTGCGTAGATGCTTCTGTTGATTGTACTCCTGGATGATCTGCTCCGTGATGAGCGACGTCGGGTTGGAGTGACTCAAGACGTCCTGCTGGCTCTCGCGTACCTGATAGACAAACAGACATGGTCATGAGGGTAGGCGAGACGCACTAACCAATAAGCCAAGTCAACATTTCACTCGGGCATGTCCAAATCCTCATGAACAATGCAATTTTTTTGGATAAACAAAACATGTCGAGTGGTCCTGGTCCAATAGATGGGAAGTTAACAGCATTGCTTGGGTTTGTTTGCCCAATATTGTGTCCTACAATTCATTACACACATGAGATGTCGATTTAGTCTACTGGACACAACTTTTGGTCAGGTGACACTGGCAGCCCGACTTAACCACCTGACATGGTCACCTGACATGGTCACCTGACATGGTCACCTGACATGGTACCATGCGCTGTTAGAAATGGTGGCAAACCAAAGGTGGGAGTGTCTTATGGCCACAACTGCAACCATCCATACCAGTTTGGAGGATTTGGGGGTCAGTTAGGGCCAATTCTAAGGACTCACCACTTTGTCATTAGCGTCCTCTATTGACTGGATCTGGTGTTGCAGTGCCTCACACTGCAGCTGCAGCTCTCGATGCTTGCCAACGATCTCCTTCGACTTCTCCACCAGCTCCGATGGGGTCTTAGCTTCGATTCCAAGCTGTTAAGAAAGAAGATAAGAAACAAAGGACCTCGTAAGTCCAGCAGCCACAATTAAAAGCTATTACAATGGTGTTATCATGTTAGATTTGAGGAACACTTGGATTTAGGCAGTCTTGGTTCCAAGACGTCATGGGCGGTGCGATGATTCAAGGCCCACAGCGATTCACTAAAGCGGGTACCCTTAACACACACGCCAACTGTCCACAAAGGTTGTCTTGGGAATTTTGTATTTCTGTGTGTGCATTTGCATGTGTGCGTGATGTAAGCATGTCTGGTTTCTGTACATGCTGCAGCATGCAAGCGAGCAAGCAAGCGTCATTGGATAAAACATGTTGACAGCGAATGGGTAGCAGTCAATTTGGCAGCAATGATACTGGGCCTTGGAAGGCTAAAAATGTGAAGCGTGACTACGGCATAATACGTACCTCGTCCAGTCGAACATTCAGCATTTTCATGCTGTCGTAACGCAAATGTTCAATCTGCTTTTCCAGCTGTTCTTGTCTGGCGTCGAGCTGGTCCTTTCGCATCTGGAAAGAAAAAAAAATTCAAACTACTGCAATCGCAAAATAATCTCACACTGCAATCTCCGCCATTTTGTCGCGGGCATATCTACAGTGATCTCGGCCATTTTAAGAGGCCTGCATCTCCTTCAAGACAGTTTAAAGAACGCGTCTCTGGTCAACAGAGGCTCCATCCAAGTCTATCAACTAAAAATTCTTGCTTTCTTCAGCGTGCAATGTCACTGGTGGAACTTTAGAAAGCACAAGATTTAGAAAAAAATTTAAAAACCCATTCTTGAAAGTTATGGTGTTACTAACAAGTATTTCGCAACCTGATCCTTGAACAATCACCCCTGTTCTTTGACCTTGTGATGTTTTACCTGACGTACCCTTTCTTGATCCAGTTGCACGTGCAGCAAATGCAGGTAGTCGGGACTTCTCATGTAGGTGACGAAGTCCAACATCTGTTGCTTGTAGGACTCTGAAATCAAGAAATAAATGGAATTAATGAATTTCCGGAGAAGAGTGGTGTGAGCAGACACAAGAAAACAGCAAGTACAAAGTCTATAACAGAAACAATTTTGTTTATTTAATGATTATTTGGGGTTGCCTGATCATTAACCCTAACCCTGCCAGACGCAACACAGAGCATCACGTGTAAAAGTCTGTGGGACCTTGCTCCACTGAGCCGTCAACGCCAGTGCATCAACGGCCAATTCTGAAACAATGAGAGCTAGTCCCATTGAACAATGCCACAGTTGTATCCTGCTGCATTCGGTGACCACAGACTCTGAGGCAGTTTGGCCTTGAGACTTTGGGCCTGATGGATTTTGCTACACTGGGCAGGCTTGTCATTTTGACAAGTGCTGCATGTTGCTGCATTCAGCAGGGTTTCTAGCCAAAATACCCTGGAGTTTAGGGTTAATACAACCTGTTTTTATGCGCTAAGCAACAAAACTTGCCTAAGAAGAAATAAGAATCAACATGCTTCTGCTAAGCGCATTTCAGCACTTAGCATTTTAGTGCTTAGCATCCGAGTAATTTGGGGTCTGGTTTTGAATTGTGATCTTGCAGGGGTTTTTTTACAGCATAACTCACCTAGTAGTCTGTCCAGCGATTTCTCCACGTTGTGTTGCTGTTTGGTGCTCAGTGTTGTGGGACTCGTCTTCAACTTTTTCTTGGACGTGACCATGCTGGGAAGGTTGAACTGCGCGTTGTGGATCTGTCTCGAATCTGAAAACAAGAGAGGGAGATTAACGCTGTAATTTCAGGGAGGGTGCATCTGGAAGGGGTTCAACATCCACGGGCCATCTGTAAGGTGGAACAAGAAGGATGGCTGCTGGGGAGGGGGCAGGGGCAGGGGGGTGAGGGGTCATTGGCTACCAACCTTTCTTGTCAGGCGGTGACTGGCTCAGCGACACGGTGTGTTGGTGGAGGGCTTCAAGACCCAAGACTGCCGACTGCTTCTTGGTGACGTTGTTCTCGTCCTGGCTCTTGACCGACTTGGGAGGGCGCCCTCTTTTGCGTTTGGTCTTCTCCTGAAAACAACCCATGATCAGCAGATTTAAGATTTACAATGTTTAAGAGATAAAGCTGGAAAATTATTGGGTGCACTTTCCGTGAAAATTAGGATCCCTGTAAAATGTTTTTATTTCATAAAGTTGTTCCAGAACTTCCATAAATACCTCCACTTCCCGACTCTGTGTCCTTTTCAATTTCCGTCTCCGTTTTCCTGGCTCTGAGCTCTCTGAGGCCTGATGGAAGAAATCAGAAACAACTTGTAAGAGGAGTTACAGATTTAAAATGTCAAAGGTTGGCCACAAATACCATGTCACTGATAATCAGTGTAAAGTTAGGCACGTGTGCAACATTTCAGCCGAAGCCAAGTAGTTCGGATGTGGACAAAGATTAAGCCAAACATGTCAAGACATTGGGGTCAACAGTAAAAAGTAAGGCAAGATCTGAAATCCCAATTTTGTTCTCGACTATGATTACTTTAAAATTTTACACCCAGCCACCCTTCTTGTCCCTACCTTATCGTCCGAGTTCTTATCCATGTTTTCCTTGCTGTTGTCCTTGGCGATCCACTCGGTCCATTTGCGTCTGGTCGTGGGACCGACCACCACCACTGACTCACTATCGCTGGAGTTCCGACTGAAGTCCAGATTCTTGATGGCGCTGTACTCAACGCCTCGCCGGTTTCTGTTCTTCCAGTTTTGATATTCTTCTTCCTATAAGACACCAAAATTTGACAATAAGGTCCACACCAAACACTTTTGCAGATTTACGATCTATTTTATAATGTCAAGAGCTTCTGGGAGCCCAAACTGAGGCATAGTTACTCGGACAATGGACAAAAATTTCACTCACCCTGAGTTTAGGATCTTTTAACCGCTGGAAATACTTCTCGAGCTGCAAAAAAAAAGTAAGATCAAAAACAAGAATTTAACAAGCAGTTGTCTTGAAACACTGGTATGATAACTTCACAACAACTACATGGTAATTTAATACAATGAAATACAATGTAATACAGTGTAATACAATGTAATACAATGTAATACAATGTAATACAATGCAATACAATGTAATACAATGTAATACAATGTAATACAATGTAATACAATGTAATACAATGTAATACAGTGAATACAATGTAATACAGTGTAATACAATGTAATACAGTGAATACAATGTAATACAGTGTAATACAATGTAATACAGTGTAATACAATGGAATACCATGTAATACAGTGTAATACAATGTAATACAATTTAATACAATGTAGTACAATGCAATACAGTGTAATACAATATAATACAATGTAGTACAATGTAATGCAAAGTAATACAGTGTAATACAATGTAATACAGTGTAATACAATGTAATACAGTGTAATACAATGTAATACAGTGTAATACAGTGTAATACAGTGTAATACAGTGTAATACAGTGTAATAAAGTGTAATACAATGTAATAAAATGTAATACAATGTAACAAAGTGTACTAAAGTGTAATACAATGTAATACAATGTAATACAATGTAATACAGTGTAATACAATGTAATACAGTGTAATACAATGTAATACAAGGTAATACATGTACAATGAAGTACAGATGCTAATGGTTACATTCTAGTCCTACTCACCAAGGTTCTATCTATGGTATGGAGGTAGTAGGATACAGGTTTGCCGGTCCAGGATACCGAACCTCTTAGAGGCGACAGCTCCACCACGTGCATGATGCTCCCGATATCTGAAAAATAAACAAGTCAAATTGAATAGAATTCTTCATCAACACTGCACAGGTTCTTGGGACACATTATGGAACGGTACATGACAGCAACTGATGGATACTTACCACTTAAATTTCTATCCGTGATCCTAAAATTGAGGGGACAGAACGCTTTGGATGAGACGATCTTGGCTCCTTCCTTCATGTTGGCAAAACGCTCCTTCAACTGCAAAAAAAATATCTTACAATATCAATGGGATGGTAAAACATACCTAAATGGCATTTTTCTTTCAAATGTTCTGGCATTTAAGGTGTTTTTCCACATTAATTTGATGGCAGTATGACCTCACAGTAAACATTTGATTTTAGTTTTATCCACATAATTTTTGTTAAACATCAAGTATTATACACCTTTTTTTTTTAAGCCCTTACAAAGTTTCAAAAAAATAAAATCCATTTTTTTTTTTACCTTGTGGTCGACAGTTGGGCCGAACGCGAAGTTGTTTACAAAGATAATGCTGGAAAGAAAAGGGCACAAATAAACACATGCATTTCATCATTTAATAGACCTTTTGCGTAGCTGCCATCTCAGAGGGCAATGCCTTTGTTTTGTTGGGATATGCATGAGTCAATCTTTTGTACTTTCACTGTTACTGAATTAACATAACAAAAGATACACTCTAAGATGGCCGACGCGTATTACGTCTAGTCAAACAATTTGCAACTTTAAAATATGAATACATGTATTAAAGTGTATTGATTGTGTAATTTGGTAATTTAGAATTCCAAAAAGCCCATTCAGGGTAGATCAAATACAGACCACAAACCACAAGTGGGCAGGACAATAAAGTCTGGACAGAAAAAAAAAGATGGGAAAATACCGTCTTCTCAGTAAAAAAATTTGTTAAGCGGCTTCTTTGAAAATGGTATTGGAGAAAAATTACACAAGAACTTAAACCTAAGAAAGAATCACAATGGTTAGTATTCACACAAGTTCTGAGTAAATATAGGCAGAAAATCAGAATATTGATGACTTTCTCACTTCAAAATTGGCTTCAAACCTCAAAGGACCCAGACTAATCAAGTCTGCGTTTTCCACGAGGATCGGGTTAATTCAAGTTTTGATTTGCAGAGGGATATATGTACAATTTGCACATCGGCAAATGCCAGAAGCGAGCGAGTGACGTCAAACTGACGTTTTTGCAATTCATGAAAATCCCCAGCAGTACGGGTCAAAATATCTCACTGCCTTTTCTCCAGGGGCTGGCGTCTTATCTGACCAACTTAGCAGCATCTGTCGAGACAGAACAATCTAGCAAAGTGTCTGCGAGGCAGTTATCTTTCTTTGAATCAAACCAGCTGACATTTCCACAGGCAAATATTTTCTTGAAAAGCAAGCGAGACGGAGAAATGTTTGAACAGTCAAACCCAACCGACCCCCTGGCGAGAAGAAAACCTGATTTACGAAGAATCGCACAAGCTGCGGTTATTCCCTTGTTAACTTCTCACCACCCACACAAAAACTTGTAGCCCTTTCCAATTACACGACCTTTCCGTGAACAGTGACATTTCAAGACTTTGCCATAAAACAATCTCGGAAATTCAATAAACCTTTACAGCTCATTCATCCAGCCACTTTTATTTTAAAACCGGAACTTTAACAACGCATTTCTACCCACTGGAAAACACTGGCATACAAACATGCAGTCAATATACATTAAACCTAACCCCATAAGTAGTTCTTGACAAAATGTGGTCTGCTTTTATAGTTTGGGACCATTATTTGTACAGTCGCAAAATATAAAAGTTTTGAGTTTCGGATAGATGGATAAAAGCAGGATTTTGCACACTTTTGGTGTTAGTCTATGGCGGGTGTCACAGCTGTTGAAAAAAATCATTGTTACAAGAATTTTGATCATTGTCAGGAATTCATGGCAAAAAAATACCTTTGCAATTTTTCTCTTTTTGGGGGGGGGTGTGAAACCTTTATAACAAAGTCCTTGGGAATTTACGAATTACCTTGTTATAACAGGTAACTTGTATTAACAGTAATGGAAAAACAAAGAAAAAAAACCAAAGACTTGGGACCTAAACATTTTGCTTGTTATAAGCAGGATGTTGTATTAACAGTGCTCTTCTTATCAGGGTTTGACTGTGCTACATATTGAAAATTTCCTACTGTAAATAAAGGAATTTGTTTGGAAAACTAAATCTAAGCCGGCTTACTTTGCAACTGAGATCTTTTCCTTCATCTCTCCTGATAGGAAGTCGCCTTTGTGGAGCTCAAAAGGACTGTACTCCTTGCCGTACCACTTCATCCAACGCTCAAATTCTCTCATCATGACCTGCGGAACAGTAAATGCAACAAGTACAGATTCTTATCAATGCACAACATGTACGGGTCATTCGGAAAGAGTTCCATACTGGGCCACCACTCATATTCCCTAATATGACCTGAAAAGTACCAAAAGTTGTAAATCTGATGAAGAAACACTATTTAAGGAGTGCAAAAATTCTTAAAATACTTTGACTTTTTCTGTCATGGCCCATAGACTTAGTGCAGGAGGGCTAAGTGGTGGCCCAGTATGGAATTCTTTCCGGTCATTCTATAAATTTAGGGCCCACTTTTTTTCCTATTCCTGACATCTTGTGATGCCCTCTTTAATGCAGTCGTCCTCCAAGAGTGATTATAAATAGCAAACTACTGCCAAGCAAATGAAAAACTGTTTGAAGTCATTCTTAATGATACTCAAACAGAAAATTACAAAGTACCAAGTAAGAGGGTCAGAAAAAAATGTCACACTTTGGACCCTGAATTTATAGAATGCCCCATGTGTTCATGAAATTGGATTTGGAAGGCTCAAGGGGTGTTAGGGGAGTAATAGGTGTGTAGGTGCTTAACCGGTACCTTGCCATATGCAGCAGGGACGTCTGCCTTCTCTATGCCATAGGTTACTTTGCACTTCACCGACGCCGCTACTTGTAAGACCACCTGACCGACACCTGTACAACAAAAACACACATATGACAGTCAATATATCTCCTGTTTATACCTCCGTCTTGAGTACTGTATTTTCATTTGCCTAGAACGATCACGTGTTAAGTTTATAAAAAGTCATGGCACACTCCCTGTGGGATATCACGTACGGGACATCCCACACGGAGTGCTATGACTTTGTACGTACAGTGTGAAACGCTTGTATCGTTGGTACCCACGCTATTTTGACCATGTTTTTACACATGAGTGGGAGCAGTGAACTAGCAGACGGTCAGCTGTTTCGAGCACGCAACATGCATGTGAGTTGACGTTCGATTGTCATGATTGCTGTGTTCATTGCCGTTTGTTTTCATGATTTTTACATCAAAATACAAAGACTTCAAGACACCAGAGGGGCGCGTAGCACCTCGGCTTCGGTTTGGGTGCTATGCGCTAGTTAGGGGAAGGGATTGAGATCTATAATGAGAAGCAAACCCACCACTTCCAAGGTCGATGAACAAGTCATCAGTTGATATCTGAACGTGTTCCAGCATCTGTGCCACAAGATCAAAGGACGTCTCCCCATAGACCTGAACATAAGCAGGAAATCAAACAAACATAAACGTCTAGCACCAACAGCTCATTTTTTTAATGCGCTGAACAAATACTTGGAAAGTATCAGGTATTTTGTTACATGACTTATTTTTAAGGCTCTGGGCATGCTGGGCAGAAAAGATTAAGTTCATTCAATATCACACATTCAATGCCCTATACCCTTATCAGGTATTCTTCAGGTACCCTGCTAAATGCAACAATATCCTGAAGACGGTCAGAGCATACTGACCGGAACGTCGAGCTTATACCTCTGGTTCTTTTCAGAACCATTCTCTTAGTTGAGAAGTTATTTGCACATCGTGTTTCCGCAAACCTTTCATTATTTAACAATATCCAATTTAACTCAAATGAGAACCCTGCTAAATGCAACAAACTGCAACAGTGGATTCTGTTGCATTGTGCAGTGAAGCCAGTGCATACCAGCCTTGGCAAGCAGTGACCCTGCTAAATGCAACAAACTGCAACAGTGGATTCTGTTGCATTGTGCAGTGAGCCCAGTGCATACCAGCCTTGGCACCAAGCAGTTACCCTGCTAAATGCAACAAACTAAAACAGTGGATTCTGTTGTACTGCCTTGGACCTATGAGCAGTTACCCTGCTAAATGCAACAAACTGCAACAGCTAGCGCATACTATTGTACTGCCTTGGCACTATGGGCAGTTACCCTGCTAAATGCAACAAGATGCAACAAAGCACGGGGACTTGAGTTGCCTGCTATAAAAAATGCAACAGTATGCAACAACTTTTGACCTTTGTTCCTTTCTGTTGCATTTAGCAGGGTTGGGGTTAAGGGGTGGTTAGAAAACATGAAAACATGGAGGTTTTTAAAGGAAATTTTAAGACAGGTTTTCTTTTGCAATGTACATGTATATTTGGTATATCCATGTATTCCATACAAGACCTTATGCAGAAACAGTTTTTTTAAAGGGGCACGTCATTCATTAGATTAAATTTATTACATCTATACTGCAAAGATATTCATACATGTACATAAGGGGTCTGACAAGGGTTTCCAAAAATTAAAGGCGTCATTGCAAATACAAATAATACTTAATACAAATGTACATGTATGTACAGCATGTGTTATGTTAGTTATTAAAGGTAGAGCCATTATGTGCATAGTCTACACGTAGTATGCACGGAAAGACCTTGAAAGTCTGTGTACAGATAATTAGGAGGCAGGCCTGCTGATGAAACAGTTAGGGCATGGTGACAATGGAATGCAATATGTTGTTTGTGTGTGTAATCATGCGTCTGTCATCAAATTAAACATTAATGATGCATGCACATATCATGTGGATCATGATGTACATGTACATGTATAAAGCATTATAATGTATGAATGCATGGTACATATGTACACGTATACAAAGCACTGGTTACTTGTATTGTTATTTGTAAATGATAGTGATACATGTACATGTACATGTGTGGTAATACAGTATTATGACAATACAGTTACTGAACATACAAAGTACATGTACATTCACACATGTATGTGTGTATGCACATCCTTTGTACATACATGAACACATTCACACATGTACATGTACATGTATGTGCGTATGCACATCCTTTGTACACACATGAACATATTCACACATGTACATGTATGTGTGTATGCACATCCTTTGTACACACATGAACATGACATTCACTCATGCTTTATTTACATCTACATACATGTAGTACATGTACATTATACGTACATGTGTATTAAGTGATAGGCACTTGACATGATCAGTGCACGGTACATTGCCTCAGTCTGTGCCAGCTGCGATCAAAATCATCTGATTATGCAAATCAGGGGTCCTTCTCCGTATATTCTTCAAGAATGGATGATGTACACGTATACATGTGCATGTGTGATACAGGTGCATACATAAACAGATGGGAGACCAGACCAAACCAATACAAAAGAAATGGTAAGTGGTGTGCTTTTACGGGTCGTACAGGAGTCGGGTACCCTATTGTCAGTAAAACACGTGTACCCGGGTACACGTACAAGAAACCCCACCTCAAAATTCAAATCCCGGCATTTGTCTGAAGGGCTTCGTAGCTTTACGGTGTAAAGATGCAACTTTTGCCAGTTTTGGAATCAAAACATGTATCTGTTTTGGTTTTCCATGTAGTCTGGTTTTCCACGTAGCCTGGAAAATTCCCCACAAATTTCATTCAAAACCTTTCTTTTTCATCTGTCGCGCGTTAAAATGCACACAGACACAAAAATGAAATCTGTTTTGGTTTTCCATGTAAACTGGTTTACATTTTAGAAAATTTCCCACAAACGGCACTCAATTTCTTTCTTTTTAAATTGTCTGAGAAGTTATTAGGCAATTTGTATAGTTTGTTACGGAAATTATTGCCTAGCTAGCTTGTACCGTACTTGTAGTATTTCGGACATTATAGTATAAATTAAATAATTCTAGCTGTCAAAAAATCCCACTAAGATCGAAACGTTAGGCCATCTAATTTTGTTGGTTTGTATTTTTCAGGTCAATCCAATCGGCAAGCAGTTTGCAGCAGTATAAGTCATTTTCAAATGAATTTATTTAAATCAAATTTGTCACTTGAAAACCAGTTGTTTTTGAAAACATATCAATGTACTTTAGCAATTTTTTTTAATATTTAAATGATAATCGCCGACACGTTTATTGTGGAAACAAGTTTGGCATTATCTACGCGTACTTTAGTCCCATTGCCGGTGTTTTGCAACCATTTCTCATTTGTCTCAATTAAGGCTGGAATTAGGTAATGGCCTTGCACTGCTCATATCTTAACCATTGCAAACCATGATAGGTACGTATCAAGTGAAATCACTGTGATAACGGCCGTTTTTACTGAAATTAATGATTTCCCTAATCTCAAAGAACCTGAAAGATTATTCTCATGGATAAAAAGAGGATTACTAAACAGCTTTTCACAGAAACACTTTGAATTTACGACATTACTTTTGCAGACAAAATTGATCTCTAATCCACGAATGACCTTTGCAGTCGACTCCAATGTCCACCCCCCCCCCCCCCCTCCCCCCCAGTTTGATGAAATCATACAGTATTGCCCTCGGAATACTAATTCAGTTCCCTCAAATGTGCATACATGTTAAACCATGTTGAATTTCCAAGGTGCACTCTTCTGCTCTAGTAATAAATGCGTAGTAATTTAATAGAAGCCCATGTCAAATAGCATGAGTAGCGACTGAGCGTGCAAATCGAATTGTCCCGATACCATCGCTGGTAAGTAGGACAGAATGTTAAAGAAATGACTCTTAAGGAATTTGTAGTTCTACTATCGGACATAAAATTTGTGTAAAAAAAAAAAAAAAAAAAAAAAACATTTGTATTTTTTTCACAATAATTCAAAATCTCTATTACAGGACGTCACATATACCCTTTTATTCCTTCGTGTACAGTTTCCCCAAGAAAAAGCTTACCTCTGGTGAGAATGGTTCGTACGCATTCAGCCTGTCAGGATCGTCGATAGCGTGGCTGTAGACCTGTTGCATGATGTGTTTGAGATGACCCCGGGTCGTCCATGCTTTGACCGGCCGCTCGATGCATGTTGTCCCTTGCCACTGTTAAAAATTAAAAATATTAAAATAAATATCCTACAGGGCCCAAATTCACCGCTCTGCTAACTACAGTTTTCCGCGCTTATGATCAGCATTCTGCACTAACACTATCGCTGACTTGTGCTGACTGTGTACGCAGAGAATCCTTAGTAAAGCCCGGTTCATACTTCACGCGAAAGCGCAAGCGAAGCGAAATTTGTGATGTCAACAATACGTTCGAAGCGCGTCCACCATTGCTGACGACATGAATTTCGCTTCGCACTTGTTTTCGCGTGAAGTATGAACCAGGCTTTATGCGATGTATGCATGTGCATAAGCCGGGGGGGGGGGGGGGGGGGGGGGGGGGGGGAACAGATGGGGGGAAGGGCACAGATGGGGTAGGGGGGGGCGAGAGCATTTTCAGAGTAGCACAGTCGGGTGCCTGGCTCAACGAGTGGGCTATAACGTTGTTCGTAACTAGGAACACGACGGGCATAGTGCAGCATGGTCACAGTGTCTGGGGATCTGTTTGTGGTCAACTGTTGATAGATCATCACACTGTAGCTCTGTGTAAGTATTGTGTACATCGGGGTGTAGACAGCGTTGTGTACAATACATTGGGTTTGCTCACCCGCGATGTGTGCACGCTTCCGTCCACGAAGGGAGTCTATACGAACCAACATTGGTGGCGCTACCCCCCCCCCCCCCCCCCCCCCCCCCCCCCCCCCGCACATTAGCCCAAAATCCTCACTATCTGGTGAAATACGCTTACTGTAAGCACAGAATTTTCTGCTCCAGTAAGCAGGGATTTCTCCTTAACAGTAAGCAAAGCCAATGAATTGGGCCCTGGTACGGTTGTCCACTGTATTGTGGCTAATAAAAATAATACACCGGTCACCTTTAAAATGAGTTGTATCCTCATGTAATGAAAACATAAAGATTGCAATACATGTACAATCCTCTATTTCTGTATTACAGAGCAGCATTCATCGACGTTTATTTCTCTTCGCTGTTTCAGTAGGTTTCTCATAACATTTCACATTATTGGAAAAAAAATACCTAACCGGAAAAATAAATATGATAATTCAGTTGGTTTCGCTTTCAGCCAAACGATCTTTTCATTGAAATAGAAACTGCACGTGTTAGATGATTCCACGTACACATCGTCGCATGTTTACATTTCTCATGAAAAAGGAAACTCAAACGGGAAATAATCCACATGCGCATGATTTCTGTAGAAACTGCATCCATTAAACTAAACTTAGCCCCTTGCGGGCGAAACGCTATCTTTGTGCATGCCTATAGACGCGTATGCTAAATATAGCATCACTCACTATATAAAGGCACAATTTACATATATACCCATAAAAAGGTCGTGCATCTATAAATGAGCTGTGAATGACGGCAAGCATCATGACTTATGCAGACCTGATCTCAATCTCTGAACGCAGCGGCAACAAACGCTTGAGCCTTTTCTTCCTTTGACAATCTATTCCCGCACGATTTTCCCCTGCTTCGTCTGGGGCCTCCAGCTAAAAATAAACCCCCATATCATCATCTCCATTCATTCATTCAGGCCGGGGCTATGAACAGGACGCACAGCGCTCGACTCCGCTACTCTCTCTGGGGAAAAGGGTAATTTTAGAACCAGCCCCGACTGTGAAGGATAGAAAAAAACGCACCCCCCCCCTCCTTTTGCAACGTGAGACTACTGAGGGTGACTATTTTCATTTCATCTTGAACTTGGATTACACAAAAGGCACTCAGCTCAATGATGGGGGGGAGGGGACTAGATGCGCTATTGTAAAATGCGCTGACGTTAATTTTATGTTCCACTTATGCCACATTCACAATATTCAGTTGTAAGCAACAAACTGTTCTGTACCTAACAAAGAGGTGTTTTCTTATTCCAAAGCACAAACAAGATGTCTTGATGTCATCATCTGACAACAAAACAAGATTACATTAACAAATTTATCAAAACGAATGAGGTCACAAATTTATGCATTGTACATGATTTCCAAACCATTCGTAAGTCTTAAAATTTCGCAATGTGGTTTTCTACTGGTGGTTCTTGAACTGTTTTTAGTTGTTGAACTGAACACTACGCAGTACATGTATGTATGTAAACACTGTTAAGGGACATAGCAAACTTATCAGTCTAAACTGCAAACTACAAAATGAATTCTAGTTTTATAATCAATTTTGTTTATTATAACAAGTGCACAACCAATCTAAAATCCATGGTATTACAAATAGTGAATGGTGTTTGATAGAATAATGAAAGTTCATTCATTACTAAATTTTTAAAGCCAATTTCCTGGAGTTTAAAGGTACACTGTAGAGTAGATCATTTGTCATTTGTGCATTTTTTTTCGTTTGAAGCAACAAAAGTGCTCAAAATCTAAAGACAGGTGCTTAACAACTAACCCGATGAACTTTTAGCTCGGTGAATGCTGTATATTCCGAGAAAACAATATTCCAGGATCTTGATTCTCATTCAAAAGTTGCAAAGTCCTGCTTTGAATTGTGCCGACATCAGCATCCGGGACACGTTCTCATTCAGCCGATTGCAGCTACACCACGTCACACACTGAACCGACGAATAATTGCAACCGCGAATATCTGTGCGTCGTGTCAACGCTTGCGCGCACCCATTCACGGATTCCCCGAATTACAAACCAACTACTAACGAAATTTCCAAAAATGTGTCACTTGACAGCTTGCCAGAAAGAACAATTTTACAGGGAGTTCAGTACCATTACAATCTTTAAACCAAGTAAGCTTTTTAACAGTTATTTTGTCACTAAACTTTTTGGATACTTAGCTGCAAATGATCTACATTGTACCCAACCTTTAAAATACAGAAATTAGTAGCTTAGTAAAAACAGGTTCCCTGCCAAACTGTCATGCAAATTGCTTGTAACTGGTACTCAGCCGTTTCCTAAATGTGCTAAGTCAAATTTTATTACGCTGCTTAGCAACTCCACAAAATCCGGGCTTCAATCCTCCAATTTTCCTAGATTTTTTTTTTTCACAAAACCGAGGGCGTTAGGGTTAAGCTATGCAAGCTAAACAAAAATAACTCGAGATATGCCTGCAATACAAAAATTATTTTTGGATTTCTGGTTTTCTCTCCTAAGACAGGTGCACATGGTGACAATAGAGGCTGACATTCAGGGCGGGCAGACCATGCACAGCAACATTGTCTGGGAATTCCCCCATTATGATTACTTATTGAAAAACTCACCAGCTGTCTGACTGCATCAATGGCTCTGTTGTACTTCTCGCATAGTGTGTGCATGCTCTCAAAACTGCAACAGGAACAAAAATGTACACAACATGAGTACAAATCAGCAATGAATCGATTTTAATGTTACAATTTTGATTTTGACATCAATGAATCCCCGTCTCATTGCTAATCTTAAAGTCAAGAATAAAGAATCTTTACATATCTAACATATCTTATTGTACCTAGTATTGTGAACATTTTGCTAACTTTACTATGGACAATTTACAAAAGATTGTGACTCTTAACTAGTCACCCCCCAACTCCCAACTCACCCCCCCCCCCCCCCTCACATATCCCACTCGTCTGATTCTGTCTCCTGTTATGTCTGAATCCCTCCGCAATTTTAACGCAACTCTTCCGCGCAAACTCACCAACAACGTCCCGTGAGCGCGCTGCGGACAGGGGTACGTTTTTAGAAATAGGAGGAAAACAAAGTACCGTCAGTTTCCCACGGAACAGGATACTGATAATGGAGGGTGACTAAGAACAGATTAGACCCGCTGTCCATCCGCTCATCTGCTAGTTCAACTACTCATTCACCGAATCAACACACAGCACAACGTACAGCATTCAAACACGAGCATCCGAAGGTGCGAAATGCTTTCCCTCACTACTGTTATTGGATACAGGGAACATGACTAAAATGGTGACAGCATGATAAAGGTCTATTAGTCTACTACACAGAGCTGGATTTCAAGGTAATCAGGATGGTTGCTAGAAAAACAAAACGCTCTCGGATTTAGAGGGAAAGCACCAGGAAAACTGCACATAAATTTCCATGGAATAAGCCTTACTTCAGAGGAATGACCTTATCTTTCATGAAATAACCGTGAGCTTCAATTTCAACTCCTTTTTTTTTAAAACAACATTATCTGAAAGTCAAGTTGAAGTAAAGATGAAGTACGCGATATTAATGAACAG
The DNA here is from genome assembly GCF_015706575.1 of Patiria miniata. Classification (NCBI taxonomy): domain Eukaryota; kingdom Metazoa; phylum Echinodermata; class Asteroidea; order Valvatida; family Asterinidae; genus Patiria; species Patiria miniata. Next base: position 4,185,906 of record NW_024037053.1, read on the forward strand.
GAAATGAAGACTTCAGACGTCGCCTAAGACTACGCAAATGCTCAAGTGTTTGGACGTGGGGAAAGGGTCCCAATAAAATTTTGAATTTTCCAAGAATGATCGGAAGCGGGCAAGCTAAGAGAGAGCCAGGTGGGCACGTGGGGGTGATGCGACAGGAAGGGCAACGGACAGGCGACCATGAGTCTTCAGGATGCTGCTCTTTTTGTCATTAGGATGTTTTCAATAAATGACCGTTATGTGCGGCGTTAAGTTCACCTGTCCGACAATCTTAATCAAGTCTTTAAGAGGCTACGCGGGGCATTACTCGATGGCTATACCAGGTGTTGATGAGGGTTTGAGGGGTCAAGCGGTCAAGAATTCACCAATGTCTGTACCATTCCAGTATAAATTAGAAACTACCATGTTGTACATCATGTATTCTGGAATATTCAAGAGCGGAGTACAATATAATATACAAAATAATTTTAAAAAATTAAAGAATAGTTTACCTTTTTGTGTCAAAGTCATTGAGTACATTTTTCTGCATGGCAACCATCATTTCAGGAATATCATCGCAAACCCATCTACAGGGAAAGAATTTAAGGGAAAACAATGTTAACTGTGCAGCGCTGTGGTCCAGTGGTTAGGGTGTTCGACCCATGTGCCATGGTACATGGGTTTGAACCGTGACGGGGGAACACGATGCTTGTGTTCTTGGGCAAGACACTTTACTACAATTGCCTCTCCACCCAGGAGTATAAATGGGTACCTGTGAGGGTCGAGGACCGATTGCACTGATGCTTGTGTTCTTGGGCAAGACACTTTACTACAATTGCCTCTCTCCACCCAGGAGTATAAATGGGCACCTGTGAGGGTAGAGGCCAGATTGCGCTGATGCTTGTGTTCTTGGGCAAGACACTTTACTACAATTGCTTCTCTCCACCCAGGAGTATAAATGAGTACATGTGAGGGTAGAGGCCAGATTGCACTGATGCATGTGTTCTTGGGCAAGACACTTTACTACAATTGCCTCTCTCCACCCAGGAGTATAAATGGGTACATGTGAGGGTAGAGACCAGATTGCGCTGATGCTTGTGTTCTTGGGCTAGGCACTTTACTACAATTGCCTCTCTCCACCCAGGAGTATAAATGAGTACATGTGAGGGCAGAGGCCAGATTGCACTGATGCTTGTGTTCTTGGGCAAGACACTTTACTACAATTGCCTCTCTCCACCCAGGAGTATAAATGAGTACATGTGAGGGCAGAGGCCAGATTGCATTGATGCTTGTGTTCTTGGGCAAGACACTTTACTACAATTGCCTCTATCCACCCAGGAGTATAAATGGGTACCTTCGAGGGTACAGACCAGATTACGTTTAGTCTCTCGCCTGCAGAAAAAAATTGTCTCATGGCCTGATGAACAGGGGTAATAAACTGTGAAACGCTTTGAGATCTAGCTTTGGTGGAAAGCGCTATATTAGCGACACTCATTATTATTAGTAGTAGTAATACATGTATGTTTAAGACTCTACTACACATATATTGCCAATGGTACATTAGGGTGTTTATCGATGGCTGGCTTAAAATATTTTGTATAAAGAATCTGTCGATTGGTGGATTTGGGAAAACCCGGGAAAGTTCCTAGATTTACCTGGGGATCTGGGGTAAATAAATTCCTTTGTTGGCATGAAAAATGACAACAGTGCTGTTGTCACAGCTTCCACAGCAGATCACAATAAAACTCATACAACTAACAAATGTTCCAGTCAATTCCCTTCTGCACCCCCTCAATCCCCCCCCCCCCCCCCTTACGAAAAATGGCTTTATAATACAACATTCAAGGCCGATATTTTCAACCCAGAATGCCAAAATAGACGGAAATAATAGAAAAAAAATTCTTTTTTTTTAACAAATTGACCTTTGGAAGCCAACCCCTATTGTGTGTGTGCACTTCAAGGGAACATAGGAAATACAGTGTACGTGCTGCCGATATAATGTTCAGTCCTTTTTCAGTAATGCAGCTAAGCCTGATGTACGTGTGACATGCAAACAGTGATACACATTACACAATCATTTTATGGCCGAAATAACAATTTCAGATTTTATACAATCAAACCAGAGAGTTAACAGTATTTTAAAGTTATAATCACTCGCTGTAAGATTGCATGGCGAACAGGAACATTCATCATGTATAGTATTACTGGTAAATAAAAAAGGGGGTTTTATGAGGAAATAGAAACTGAGAACATGAATATATATTTTGCCTGGGGCCATGGGTAAGTTAAAACATGTTCATGTATCTCTTTAATACAGACATACATGTACCTATTAATAGACTAATGTACCATAAGGAACTACCACACAAAGTCAATTCAACAGGCCTGTTTCAAAATTCCCAATGGCTGTTGAAATGTAGAAAAATTATGTTTTAACAATGCACTTACTTGATTGTGTCAACGATCTCATTTGCCCCATCGCTTTTGTCCTGTACAAAAAAAACCATCAAAATACTACAAATAACATAAAATTACAATTATTAAAATTACACGAGGATACACAATAAATGACACACACACACACAAAATGGTACAAATGTAATAACCATATATAATGTGAATGTAATATTATAGTGCTCTGTATTCGATAACATTATTGGATAGTCCCATATTTATGTCACAAATACTGGACTTCCTAGCTAAATTGTCTAGAAAGCTGCGTTCTCCTAATTTGAAACTTGACATCTAAAGTAGATACCAGGATGTTTTTCCTGCTTTTTAACCAAGTAAGTAGATTGGTGAATTTCTAGTTGGAAAAACAGTGTAGATTTCAAATTCGGAGAACATATATATTTTCAGGAAATTTAGCACGCATCATTGGGTTTCTCACATTTATGGAGTAAGTCCAGTATTTTGAGACACAATTTATGGGGCTCATTCATGTCATTATTCACAAAAGATAATGTGATGCACAGAACATGCGCACAATAAAGGCATTTGATTTTTTGCCGGCACTGACACTTCCTAACGCTAATTTGCCATGAGTGTGCTCTGAGATTGAGAACCCGTGTCATCACTGCAAGACACTTAGGTTCTCAGAATGTAGTATCCAGACGCCACTTCTTTGGTTGTGTACATAGTCTATGGAGTCAGAGTCAAGTGCATTTTCGAAGTATTTTCTTAATTTCTAACAAAATTGGAAATGTTTCTCAGTCCCAGATTCATGTCTTTTTTCAACATTTTTCAATGACTGACCTTCATTGATGTACATGGTGTAATAATAATATGTGATGAAAAAAAAGTGGCGTCACGATGCAAAATTCTTTCCCACAATATACTTAAGACGTTAAGAAAAAAAAAACAGAAAAGTGATATCAAAACAAATGGATTGTTTGCTTATCAAAAGCATGGCAAGGTCAATGGTCAAGGCCAAGCTAGGATTTACCAAAATAAAACACGGCTTTCTCGCAATGTAAAGATTTAATTGATGTTCCACGAAACAATACTGATTAAAACATAAGTTAATCCATATAGTTTCCATGATCTATGGTTAAAACAGGCGACGGTGCCGATTTAATGACCAAGGAAGTTTGCATTGGGGATTGAATGAATGATGATTTGTTTTGTATACAAACCACAATTTACATTGTACACGTAGGCCTACATCTTTACACACGTTAGATTTGCACATAACTCACCGTGTGTTGGAGTGGCCAGGTATAGATCGCCGGATCTGCTCCAGCTGGGCTGTGTAATCTAAGTTCCAACGGTCTTTTCGGTTCCCCATGCTCGTCGTCCATCCTTCCGGCGCGATTCACTGTCAAAAAACTGGTCGTTATAGTAGCATTTTCCCCATGAAATATACTTCTTTCGGCTGTGCTTCATTCCCTATGCATGCACGTACAAAGAAAACCCACCCCGTCGACGTGTCACGTGGTCCCGAGGTCCTGGTTTGATTGGCTACTACCTGAAAGGGACATCTCATTGGTAGGAAAGGGGTGTGCGTTTTACGTCATAGCTCATCAAATACGTCGCACGTGCATGCATAATCATTGCTTTTATACAACCAACGACTGATTGAAATATGATTCTAAAGTATTAAATATCAAGTGATTGTCGCTTATCATTCATGATATTCTCAGACTAGAGTTTTCTAGTTTCATTCGTGGAAAACAGCACGTAGTTCATTTAACTGGGGCAGAACGCACCGGATCCCATAAAATTGTGATATAATATTATTTTTTTAAGTTGGTGGTATGATGACCATGGAGGAATAAAAAAGTATTTCTCCATGGTATGGCTACATGCCAAACTTTTTAAAAAGGGATTTAGAATTGGGGGAAATACTTTAATACTTCAATAAATGAAGTTGTCATTCTCATTCGCAATGAGAAACTTATGATCATTTTAGTCACCAGAAAGTAGTTTGGCGCTCACGTCACATCTATATGTTGATTATGTCTCATAGCAAAACGGGAAGTTATGTTGTTTGCTTAAATCTTTTTAAAAACATACAAATATACCGTATTGAACATAACTATCGATATACAAACCACGGGACGTATGGGAAGCCCCCCTATTTTTGTAATGTCCATTTCTCCTTTCCCTCAACTTTTTGTTTCTTGAATCTTGGCAAAGACATAAGTTCCCGCTCAAAAAGTCCCGTGCAATCACAGCACGTGCTGCGCGTACTATGTTTCTGATAGACTTGAGTCGAGTTGGATTTGACTTGGATGCACGATGGACTGATGGGCATTCAACGCATACTGGGCTGGCAAAGCACGGGACCAGACTTGAGCAAAGTCTATGCTTGGGACGGTGCCAAGCAAAAAACCACACTACAGACGTGTGGGCTAGCAGTTGGGGAAACCCTTTTGTCGTGAGTCATTTTGACCATAGGCGTCACACAAACGTAAACATTTTTCTTTTCCAACAACATCATCCTGACAAAATATTCCCCAGTAAAGGCAAATATCGGTCCCGTGAAATTCTGTCTATTTATGTTTCATTATATAGGGGAAAAGTCAGAGGGGAAACATAATGAGCGGCACGCACCTCACGGAAGTGAAGAAGAAGGCTAGGGAAGTAGGAACAAGTACGAGCCGCGCGTAGGGAATAAAAACAGTTTTCGTAAAATCCGCGATTGTATCAAGCAAAATCCGGGTTTTTGTTCAAGATATCGCGATTGTTCTGTTCTTTTGTTATACTTTACATCCGGATGTGACGAGGTGTGGAGTGGGGCTATTCACAGATTATCTTGATAACTCAGTAAAGTCGTTAAACTAGCGATCATCGCCCCTATCTCAATTAATAATGTTCATTCTGATACGGGATCCGGTGTAGCATGGATTTAAGTTTTATGTAATACGGACTCATTGGTGGTATATTGCGCATGCTCATGTATAGATAATTAGGAGAGGGACCGATCACGTGAGAGGGTTTAACCAATAAAAGGGAAAGGTCCGATTTTCATACGAGTCCGATTTTCATATGACACCGGATCTAAAGTGACGTCGGATCTCTTTTACGTCCGCATTGCCATCCTGTTTATGCGCATGCGTGCATAAAATGTTAACTAATAACGTTAAAGGCTTTAAAAAAAAATTAAAAAAAAAAGCAGCGTGCTGCCGTGATTGATTGCCAGCTTTCGCAGGCAAATGGGAAAATACTACATGTACTCAACTTTATCGCGGCAAATATTATCAAATGGAAAGTTCCTTTTTGAAAAACGCCTAGCTGGATCCTTGTTAATACCCGCAAATCTTACTGTGTAATTCATTTTCCCTAAAATTCGTTTCGTCATGCTTTCGTCACGAAGAGATGAGCATTTGATCCGTAAAAGATTTCCGCGATGACCATATATCGACACCTATCTCTCACTCGCGCGGTTGACGTCAGCACGTGCTGCCTGTCGCATCGACCAATCACACCTCGGGGATGTGTACACTGGATGACGTTGGCGGAAAGCGCGCGGATAGAATTACGCGCTTGAGATAGACAACCGTTCATCGTGTACAGTTGCCGTTGGGAAAAACCCCAACCTGTCCTACGTTGGAGAAGCGAAAGAGAGAAATTGAAATATTATACGGGTCTTGTGAAAATGAATAATTAATTAGCGCGCGGGTCGACGTCAGATTTTATGTTAATTATTATCATTACAAAACGCAGCCATGCTCATCATACAGATTGGTAGGCTGACTACTTGTACTGTACTAAAGAAGAGCGCATACAATCAGGGAAGACACTTATAATAATTTTAACGATTCAAATAGACTGGGGAATTTACTAACTATTCATGGGAAAATTGGAATATTCTGTGTGATTATTGAAAAGCAAAGCAAAAGAGTTGGGGTTTTTTTGTCCGTTACGAATTGGGTTGAATGGGATTTTACGAGCGCGTGAAGCCCCCTGCCAAAATTAAATTGGGGGAGCCTTGGTATTTTTGTGGTAAGATATTCCCATCCACCGCATGCAAAGGGGATTGTTTTTGAATTAAGCATCAATTTATTAAGCACGAAGCTGGCCATCTACAATTTACGAGAAAACGTCTTGTGGTTTCTTTCCCTTAAGTTTTCACCCCCAATTTGTTTTCCATCAGTAATTATAATATGTCAGTAATTGTTGATTACCTAGCTGCAGCTGAATCGTTTGCAAAACTTCAAAACTTCTCCATAATAAACAATCGTCATGGCAATGCCGTCAATCGCGCGCTTAACAAGAGTGGGGAAGGGGGGCATATGCACCTTTGGATCAGAACTAATGCGAGCGCGCGAAGCGCCTAGCCCTAACTTGATGGCGAGGGATTCGGGCCTCCGGGGCCCGCTAATTTATTAGTCTATGAACCATGGTCTATAATATAATACATTTGAGCAGATTCGCTGATTAACTTATGCAAGACAACCGAATCGCTCTTTAAGCTTTAAGTCTGACCTGTTGTTTGCTTCTTCGGGAGAATTAAAACTTGTTCAATGAGTAATAAGAGAGTAACTGTCTATCTTGACCTCTACATTTTGACCAATCAGCCGGGCGCTTTCCATATATCAAGTCTTCGGTCATTCACCGTTGTCGCGTCATAGACATGGATACAAAAATACCCTAATCACACAAAGGCAGTGGTCACGCGCTGTATGATACGCGATACGCGCACGTACCGCCGCTCGTGCTAGTCTTTTTACGTGCCGGCATCTTCTGTGCGTCACGTGTCCTACCCGTTATATAGGAGACTGAGTTCCGTGAATTAACGGGTGATACTCAGACTACTACTAATTTAAAGGGGACCCGATAAATTTTGGATTTTAGACGCTCTGTGATGTGGTGCGATCTAAGGCAAGTTCTGACCATACTTTAACCAATTTTTTTTAGCAAAAGATCCTCATTAAACATCATTTGCGAGTTTTGAGTCATTAAATCAGCTATTTTCAGGGCTACAGAATCATGTAGGCTACAATTGTTATTCGGGGACTTAAAAAGTGGGGGGGGGGGGCCGAAAAAAATATTCCCCAAATTCCCCACCGATTAACGCCCATTCGTGCGCGTCTGGGTATTTCGTTAAAGTAACCATTAACATGATAATTGTACCAAACTAACTGCCCCGGCCCTTTAAAAAAACAACGAAAGTCGCCAACTTCAAATGCTTGATTTTAAGACCACAGGGTAAAGGGGTTTTTTTTTCAATTGTATTAAGGCAGGTAACGTGTAAAATAATCATTTAAATAACATTAAAACTGAATTAAAAGGGATTGTGATGGGGGGGGGTGCTTGCTAGCTGGCCAGCTAGCTACCAGTGGATGGGAAAAGCGCCCTCTATAGTGTCTCAATTATTGTCTGGTACCGAGACGCCGTAACATGCACTCGTAATCATTGCGTCAGGAAAACAAAGGAACCAGACTGGCGTGGCAACGAAACTACGAAAGTTAACGAAACACGACTGAGGCACCGCAAGGGCCAGGAATTTAACTAAGTTGCGGGTTTTTTTTATAGATTTAAATTAAAAATGGCAAAGGAAAGATACCTGAAAGGTGATGCTATGCCGTTCGCCAAACAGATGAAGAAATTAATCAACAGTAAAGACTTCAGGTAGGACATTTTGTGTCACTGTGTCACTGTCAGTTTTTGTGTCGAGCTCGAGTCAATTGGTTGCACGGCAGTACAGTGGCAGTGGATATTTGCCCGGTGCTTTCTCTGATCTTAGTGGCTATAGTTACGGCAGTCGACCGTCAGGCTCCCTGACCTAATAGTGTTCAATGTCAGAATCTTTGGCTCTTAGAACCGGACTGTCATCTGAACGGATCTCGGAGTTTATTTCCCTTTAAAAAAAAATCCTCGAAATAAATCCTCCAAACCCAGGGATTACGAAGAAGAAAGTGAAATCTACTTCAAGAAAAAAACAAAACAAAGGTAAATGACTAGGCCCTTTACAATAATAAAAGGGGAAAAAAAGGCAAGCACACATTTGATCCCGGTTCCTTCGGCATGGTACTGTAGTTAAGAATTGAACCAATCAAGCTACCCAAGTACACTGATTGGTAGAGCAGTAATAATTATAGATTTCCAATGGTGTCTTTGCAATGCCGTAACAATAGCAGATGAAACATGCGTTAAGCTGCCGTAACAAATAGCCACTATGTTCTCTGATTGCCATGCCTCATTAAGAAGTACATCATATTTTATACTGTTACATATTTATTACTATCATGCTGTCGTTATATATAATCATATTTGACCTTTTTGGCCTTTTTTCACCCACAGCGACATCAAGTTCATCGTCGGGGATTCCCGCAAGCAGGTCCGCGCCCATCGCTGCATCCTGGCGTCCCGTTGTGAGGTCTTCCGCGCGATGTTTGCCGACCGGAACAACAAGGAGGAAACCCCCTACGTCATGTCCGATGTGGACCCGGACGTCTTCCTGACTGTCTTGGAGTTCATCTACACCAACTGCGTCACGCTGAATGTCAAAAATGTAAACTTTTCCAAAATATTTTTTGACCAGGAGTCTGGGACCCTATTTCATGGCCCTGCTGATTATAAAATTCTGCGCACATGATCAGCATTCTGTGCAAAAAAAATTGTGTGAAATTTGTAGACGCAGTGCTTACCTAAGGGTATACCCAGACTGGGCGCTTGAGTGCAGAAAAACATGCAAAACAAAATCAGGCCAACTTTACCTACTCTTTAGCCAACAAAATTCTCCAAAATTTTAATGAGGCAAAGACAAGGTCCTCAGTATATTTCACCAGCCAAGTTTGAGGTCTCAATTCAGTTTTTAAGGAGACTTTTCTTCAACATTTTGCACCTGAGAGGGAAGCCAAGTAGTTTGAATTTGAGGCCTAAGACTAGACTGGTACATGCCCAACTTTTTGAAAAGATTGACCCTTCAGTAGTCTGGTGGCATGACTATGAGAATGTGAAGAAATAGAGACCGGTACCAGATGTTTCTTTTGACACAGTTGGCTGATGCAGTACTAAAGGGGTGTTGGACTGGTTGTTTCATGTGCCAGTCTATTTTCTTGTATTGCATGTTTTCAATATCTTAAGTTTTGGGACTCTCATACACAGTATTGATAGTCCCAAATTTTCGGACTAGGGCATGCCAATGCACATAGCTCTAGTCCGAGACCTATGTTTTAAAAAGTTACATCAAAATCTGAGTTGGTGACAACTTTTCAAAAATTTCAGCATTTTTTAGTTTGGAATGACCAAAAAGATACTTTCAGTTCTTGTGAAGGGCGCATCACTTTGTGGTTTCCAAGAAAAGTGACCGTAATTCTGAAATAACGGCATTTCTTTGACCTGTCCGTTCTCTGTCTTTGTTATACAATGCAGGCGTTTGAGGTTCTGAGTTGTTCTATTGAGTACGGCCTGGATGATTTGCGGAAGGTGTGCGTGGGATTCCTGATTGACAACTTGTCGGTCAACTCCTGCTGCGAGGCCGTGCAGGCGGCCGTCTCATACGGACAGGAAGACTTAAAGACCAAAGCGCTGAGCTTCATCGATAAGAACACTCAGGTTGGTGGTCTTTCCCCTTCAATCTTACCCCAATCTACTTGGATTGGGGTTGGATGGGGGTGTCAACCCCCTCTCACGCTATACAATTTTTTGTTTTCAAAATTGTGTATGTCTGCAAGTTATGTGTCTGCCAGCATGAAAAGCACCACCAGATAATTTCAGTCGGATAATGCCCAGTCTTTGTTCCTGGTTGGTTCTTGGTTGGTTCTTCTCCTAAATACTCGGTGTGGGAGTTTAACAGGAGGCCAGAAACACTGGGGCAAACCCCTTCTCTTAACGATTAGTGTCACTGGGTTCTTCACATGCATTGTATTACACAACACACGGGACCTACGGCTCTACGTCTCATCTGAAAGACGAAGCAATAATGGTTAAGTGCCTTGCTTAAGGACACAAGTGTCCACCTGGGCTCGGACTTACGCCACTGTTGCCTCTGAAACACCAGAGCATGAGTCCGGTGCTCTTAACCGCTAGGCCATGACACTCCACTGACAGTCCTGTCTGCTTTGAACAGCACCCCTTTTTGTCAGATGCTGGCAAACCCCTTCCCCCCCCCCCCCCCCCCCCCCCATTTAACATTGTCTTGGGACACCTGTGTTAACAGCTCCTTTATAAAAAGGACGAATCGCTCTTATCGAATTGACATCTTGTCATCGTCCGATTGTAACGCAGAATGTTCTCAAGACCAGGGGTTTCCTAGAGTTATCCCCTGAAGCAGTGTGCTGCATCCTGCAGAGCTCCAAGCTGACGGCGGATGAACTGGACATCATAAGGGCCGTGAGAGAGTGGGCAGCAGCCAACTCAGTAAGTGAAGCTCATCCCCTCAATATTCTAAACCAATCCAGTAGGGGTTTAAAAACCAATTCAGAAGTTATAAAGTTTGTGAATCCATCAACCAGTTTTCTGGTCAGAATTTAAGTTGTTGGGGAGGGCTGCACAAAAACTGTGGGACTGATGAAGCCTTACTACTCCTGTACCACTATTCCAGACTGCGTTCAGATACTCATCTGGGAAAGCCAGCTCACTCTTAGACCTCATGCAGTTTTGCTAGGGATTTTTCTTACTTGCCAAACATCCTTCACTCTGAAGGATGTCCATGGTCCATTCTTCAAAATTAAACTTTCTAGGGCTATCAAACCCTATGTGAAAATATAGTGACTAGGCTCTACCTCCTGCAATCCTGCCGAATCCTTTAAAAAGCTGGTAGACTTAGACGGTTCTGGGAAGGTTAATCTCAAACAAAGTGTGGAGGGGTAAGGATATCTGGAAAGGTGTTGTCAGTATCAACATGAACTCTCTGGGAAAACTTGCCAAAACTTTCTTCCATTGCATTGAGCCTCGAATCAAATACAAAAAAATCAAGCCCTTAAAATGAGTCTTGCATCCTACACCATATTTTGCGTCCCTTTGAAGATGTCGAGTGTATTTTTGTCCGATTTGCAGGCAGTCACACACCAGCCTGTTCAGAAGGTCATCCAGTCAGTGGTCAGGCACATACGGCTGGCCCTCCTGGCTCCAAACGAGTTGAAGCAACTGGAGAGGGAGAACGAAGCGCAGCAAATCATTCCTGTAAGTCATTTCTGTTCTCTGGGAGGGTCTATAATTCTGTTTGTCTGTCCGTCTCTCTGCTTGCCTGTTGGTATTTGTCAAGCCTGTCTCTACTTCCACCCTTAACCAAAACAGTTTCGTGGCTTTATTTCTACCCACTCAACCCCTTACCCATCCCTGGCAGGGGCAGGGGCAGGGGTTAAAGCTAACAACCCCAACCCCCTTTTGGGCGGCAAAAAATAGGAAAATCGTGCTAACCCCCCTTTCCTTGATAGCTAAAACACCCCTCCCCCCAAGCCAAAGCTGGATTCGCCCCTCTCCGACACATTTTGGGACTTTGATAGATGAATTCCCAGCAAGTATGTAGTGGAAGAAGTCCAGTGGGTGTTGAATTGGATGTGCAGAAAATGGACATTTTTTTAAACGTTTTATCAACGGTAAGAAAAATGGACATTTGTCTCATGAAACAAGCCTGTTTTCTTCATCCCTGCAGATCAACGCTATCGCTGCTGCCTGGAAGTTCCACGCTCTTCACGAATCTGAGCTTGGTAATCCCCAGACCCAGCTCCGGCGAGGGACTTCGTCTAGACCCTCCCACCAAGGGTTGGTTCCATGGGACAAGTGAACACCAAGCTTGATCTGCAGAGCTCTAGTCATTACCGTCACAAGTCAAATCACAAGTCTAGCACAAGTCTATCACAAGTCAGATCACAAGTCCATCACAAGTTCATCACAAGTCCATCACAAGTTCATCACAAGTCCATCACAAGTCTATCACAAGTCAGATCACAAGTCCATCACAAGTTCATCACAAGTCCATCACAAGTCCATCACAAGTCCATCACAAGTCAAATCACAAGTCAAATCACAAGTCCATCACAAGTCTATCAGAGGTCCATCAAAAGTCCATCACAAGTCTATCACAAGTCTGTCATATTAAATGACAAGTTCATCCAATGACCCATGACAAAAAAAATACCTTTGCACAGTTCATTTGAATAGCTTGTGCTTTGAACTGAGACTGAATGACTTGTGATTCTCTTGTGATTACTCTGTCACTGACTACTTCTCTGCAGTACCGTTTATTTCATTGTACTTTCTGAAGTGTGCCTTGCAGTTTTTCCATAGTCCGTACCGAAAGTTGAAATGTTCTCAAGAACAAATGCACAAATGTTTTTCTCTGTCGTGATGCCACTCTTGCTAAATGTTTGTTTTGTACTTCTAAGGAACTTCAGGGTTATCAGAGTTTAAACCCGGGTTGAAAATCTCAACCCTGGTTTAGAGCAGGGTTGAGTTCATACCAGGGCGAAATCAATCTCAGGGTTAACGCAGGGTTGAAATTGTTCAAGCGTGAAATGCTGCGTGTGTTCAACCCTGCGTCAACCCCGGGTCAACCCAAAGATTTGTCTAGTGTGAAAAGGATAGATCTACCAGCACTATGTACTTCACATATAGTTGGGTCGGTGGTGGTTGTATCTGTCCACTTGACATGTACTCAGCCACTGCTTAAAACAGGCTCTGGCCCACATATTAAAACTTCCAGATCACGTAGACAGCCTGGCTCTGGCAGTAACGGGCAAGAGAGGGGGTATTCCATTATGTGGGAAGCTTCCACAGTAGTTTGGGGTTGAGACTCGTCTTATATTGAGTACACATCCTCAAGCACCAGGAACTCTGAGGCCTCAAGTGTTGATGAGCCTTTGCAGTTTGAACAGCGCCCCCAGGTGTCAAATGCTGTCCAGGTCCTGGAGCAGAGCTAATATTGACAGTGTTGGTGTGTACTCAAAATAATTATGTGGAACGTGTGTGACCGAGCGTGTTATGTATCATGACTTTTTATATATTTACCTTTTTATAAACGTGAATTGTATATTTTTGTATGTATTTTTGATGTTTGATATGTATGCACCAAAGATATTTACTGATGTATTCATGAAATATGTGCCTTAAAACGTGTGCTTCTATAAATTCTAAAAAGTAAAAAGTAAAAAAAACCGGTCAAAATATGAGATGTTTGTTGCTGATTTCTTTTTTTAAACCATTGTTCGAATTATCATGTTGCCTTGTGATCTACCAGCCCAGGGGCGGATCCAGGAATTTTTGTGGGGGGGATTTCAAATCTTTGCTGAAATGTAGACATGTTTTTTTTGTCCGGACACTTGGCTCCGCAATTTACTGGAGTTGTATGAATACAATATGAGGCCGAGTAAATTGTCCACCGACCAACCCGTCCGTCTTGCAACCCACCAACCAACCAACATAAGCAGCTCGACCCCTCGCCGTGTTTCACACCGCCAAAACAGTTGTCCAAACTCTTTTCTAAGTTCAGTGCACTGTCAATCAGCTTGTATATATGTGAGCACAAAATGGTCTCTGTTACAGTGAAGCAGACAATACGAGGCTAATGAACCATTAGTAGTTGTCCTCCACTTCACAGAAACCGTGCAGCACTGATCCGGTCTTTCCTGGCCTTGTCACTGGAGAAGAAAACCGATATTATTCCAACTTCTCCCACTTGGAGAGTTCTTGGAAGAGGTTCTTTCATCGAGACACAATTATCGGGTTTCTATTTGGAATATAACAAACCACACAGGTCATTGGCATAGGATTATGTTTATCGATCGGAAATGGAGGTACGCGGACACAAAGCAAGGATACTGATAACATTAAGTTCATGTTCTGTTAATGGTTGTACCAGCAAATATAAACTTGGCTTTAAGTTTATGTCACGAGAAAGCTTGCTGTATTATGTTTTGTACATTAATCCAGTGTCGTTATTGGTAGGCAGGACACTATTAACCAAATTAATTAAAAGTACATTTCCCTTTTTATGGCAAGGGAACTTGAAGAGATGATGAAACTACATCTGGTGAAGGAATATTATGGAAATGTTGGTATTAGTTTTTTTCTCTAAATTTAACTTGGAAAGTTTGTGGAAAAATGGCCTCATGATTCGTCATTGTCAATTGTTCGAATTATCGTTGTGAGTGAATGAATGCAACTAGTTTGTTGAACTTTTTGTTAGATCTCTTGGAACCGTCGCATGGGCCACTAGCCATGTTGCTTTTGTGTCCGTTCTCCGGTCGTCCTGGCAACGATACAAATAGGCTATGGCAGATTGCCAGTGACTTCTAAATAAAGACCACATAGTGAGCATTGATATACATAGGCATTATTTATTTCCGCAATGACATAAAGCCAAGTTCATTCATAGAGCAAGGAAGGTCTGTAGCGCTATACCGGTAATAAGTTCGTGGCATTTTGCCAGACTTTACCACTGCGCATGGTGTCAAACTTGTTGTTGGCCAAAACACGTACTCACGACTTCGTAAAAAGTGGATTGATTCACTAGCCAGATAAACTTTCGTCATTGTTGTCGCTTGTATATTGACTATTGTCGGCCCTGTGACAAAAGCCTTTTCTTGCGAGTTGGCCTAGCAGCAGCGTTTGGAAATCGTCAGGCCGTATCAACAGACAAGACAGCTGGCGCGGATCGATATGATGTACTGATGATCCGCTTTGCCGTCAATTCACAGATGACACCAATGAATCAACTGACTTGATTATGTGGCGGCAGTGAACCATAAGCCAGCCTGCTTGGTAACGAGACCACATGATCACTTGCCTACTTAGCGGTGTCATAATTTTGCCAACACTTCGGTTTTTATAACTTTATGGCGGCGGATCGTATAATGCCAGGCTGATTAAATCGACTAGTCTGTCCTTGCGATTTGGCCATTAATCGAGTCAACCAGAATCAACTGTGCAGAGTTTCATTGTTGGAGATAAACCTAGAAATACAGTCCACTGAGAGGTGAGTGTTCCAGATTAACTAGTGCTTGAAGCGCATCATGCATGGCAACTAATATAAACGTACTACGTACACGAACTATATTCATAAGATGGAATTTGAGTCTGGGTGATATACGGTACATTCAATATTGTTTTTTTCCTTCACCGGCGTTTATAAACACTTTAATATACTTGGTGTTGTCCCGAGTGACTGTGAGGAGCAATTCACAAACTACTCGGTGGGACTCGAACCCATGGCCTTCCGTCCTCTTACTTGATGTGCAGATGTCTTACCACTTGACCAGCCTGGGTCGGCTAGCTGGTTCGAATGGCAGCGAGTACCGCAACCAAAGCATCGCTACGGGGGGGGGGGGTCCCCCAATGAAGAATGGAGAAGGAAGGGGAAATTAAGAGGGAAGACGAAAGATGGAGAATGTTAATAATTAACACTGCCCAATGTCCCGCGAAGCTAACATCCCGTTCTGCAACCCATGGCAGTGGCGCACCCAAGGGGCCGGGGGAGCCTCGGGGGGCTTGAGCCCTCCCCCAGAGGTTGTCTTCTTTTTTGTATTTAAGGCGGGCCCCGGACCCCACGCCTTCAGAATATCGAGGAGCGGCTTCGCGCATATACCCCCCCCCCCTCCCCCACTGGGATCAGAGAACGGGCCTGAACAAGCTATGCGCGCTCGTAGTACTGAACGTGTACACGCAGTTTTGCGACGAGCAAATGGTAATGTTGAACTTATCCCACTGAAAATTAAATCCATTCAAAGTATGATCAACATGTGGAGGAAATAAGAAATGGAGTTAAAGGATCATTATAGGCGGAAATTATCAATTAGGCCTAATTTCATTTTGCGTGACGGTCCGTCGGCAAATTTCACGATGGCAACCCCATTCAAAATGGTCTAGCGTGCAACGCCCGTGAATTTGCGTCGGATCGAGGAGAAATTCAATGTTTGGTTTTGCCAAGGCTTCACCGACGTATTTTTTAGACCAAATAGTTTGTGATATTTTTTTTTTACTCACGATCACTTGGGACAATACTGAGTATATGCATGAGTGTTTATAAAATACGTCAATGAAGGCAAAACCCAATTGGCTACACAAACTGTTTATCAGAGCTCCCGATGAGTTTTGAAAAGTAACAACAAATACATTTTTGTTTTAATAAATGAACTTGCTGTATCTGCTGATCCCATTTCCAGAGGCACTTAGAAATTTTAGGGAGATTAAAGGAGATTTGATGTGTTTCTTTCCATTAGCCAAAATTCAGTTGAACTTTTAAGTTTTTATTTTTAAACCAGGCGAATATTTTGCGAAGATATATTCAAACATGTGGCTTGTAAGAAATTTGCCTTCATATTTATTGGTAATAACCGTCTCTTCGAAAACATCACTTCCGACCTATTGTTTTGAGTTCTCCCAACAGCTCGGCTGCGTGTGGGTGGGCCGGCCGGGAAAGGAGCTTTTAATATACCGCGGTGTTAAAATATAACCCTATACACTACAGTCCCCCCCCCCCCCTTCCCTCGGGAGATTGTCATAACCCCAAACAAATATATCACCTCTATACAAACTATACAGATCCGTTCACACAATGACAAACTAGAAGGCACTCAAAGAGCGCAAACCTCCGCCAACGGGCTTAACAATTCCCCGCCATATTGTCAGTACACCCAAAGACATATTCACATAAATTGTGAGGAATCCTTTAAAAAAATCCTGGATCCAGACCCAAATCCGGATCACTTCCAAAATCTAATTTGTACTTGTACCAAGTGACCACTCCTAAAATAAATTTCATGCAAATCCGTCTATAACTTTTTGAGTTATCTTGTTAAGTGTCAACCAACCAACCAACCAATCAACAACCAACAAAATTCGATGAACCTCATTGGCGGAAGTATAGTAATCACAAGTACATGTACGTAGGCCTATATGCCCCAAAAGTGCGAATTGCCTTGTTTATTTCTCCATGGTAATATCTGTCACTTAAATATCCTTCCGAATCACTCATGTTTCCGTTATACATTTTGTCTGCGAGAGACCTTGCTTTTGTCAATTTTACATTCTGTAAGGATCTAATACCGAGCCCATGAGTTAAGTTGAATTCATCGCAGTGCCGATGAAAAAATATTGTTTGCTATAAATCACTGTTTCCGTGGTAACGACCAACGCTGTGTTTGAGGGCCACGACTTCACCTCAGCGATGAAAAAGACACAACGCGCAATTCACAGTTGAATGTAAAACGGAACAAAATGTGCCATTACGTGGACGCCCAATTATATTCGGTGCCAATTGGCCCTGGGTCCAGAGCGATTGTGAGCCTCAAAAGGAGTGAAAAAACACTTTGAAAGTGTCAATAAACTAGAGTGACTATAGATGTTCTGATGTGGGCCGTATTTGCTTTGTGTGAAACTGGAAAAGGAGGAATGAGTGTGACTTCAAAGACCTCCATCGTGCATCAACACTAACGGCGTGGGACCAAAATAAAACAAGTTTTGACTCTACTTTGGAAGCAGTCATCATGGGCCATGGCCGATCTCGTGTAGGCCACTTGTAGCTCGCTTGACACACTGTGCTGTTGTACTTTCTACTACGAGTTTGAGGTACGTGCACCACTCGTTTTTTGTTAAGGTGACCGAAGGGCCTATTCGAGAGTGTAATAGCAAGTTCCTTTTACACAATACTCATAATAATATACTTGTCATCATTTCTAAACTAATTAAAGTACGACCAGCTGAAGGGTCGACCTACTATATCAGATATCTGTACTTGTCGCGCTTTTGTTAGCTGTTACCACGGCACTGCCCTCTTATAAATTGTGTTAGTGATTTGAAAATAATTACACAAATGCACCAATTTCTTGCTAGACTACCCCTGACACATGAATCATGCGGTGTTCAATATTTATATCTTGTCCGATTTTCTGGTACAGCTTTCCTTGGGCGCTGGTGTCTTTTTAGTGTTGCGGTGAATACACCAGCTAGCCTACCATTGTACCCCTACTGCTCGGATAACTGTAATGTTTTCCTCGGAAAGTACAGATTATCAAGATCAAAACTCGATGTTACGATATTTGTTCGCATCGTGTTCCCACTTGTTTCTTAAAAATCCATTTACACCAAAGTGTGGTGTTCTTTTTGAAAATCAGTGAGCATCTTTATGCATCCTCCGTAAGCCCTGCATTGCCATAGTCCGACAGTCTCCTGAAGATGGACGAAGCACACCGTTCGAAACGTCGACCAGTTGTTAAGAAGCACACGAATAAACTCCTCAGATATAATGTGTACACTTCGTGTGTATAAACTGCAAACACCGTGACTTCCACTCTATAGCAGGTCCTAAATGAAAACACCACTCAGTGACAACTCATCAACGTCGAGCCATCTCGGCATCCACGGCGTTGCTACCGCCGTGCTCGTCCAAACAAGTGCAGAAAACCGCCCTCAAACCCTTCCGGAATTTCTTGTACTTCAGCTCGTAGATGATGGGGTTAACCACCGAGTTTAGGTATAGCAGGAAACTGGTTATGCCACTGATGTACTTGAAACTCTCTGTATCACAGAAATCGAGTGTGCTATCGCTTGTTGGGTGCAAGCACAAAATGACACAGATGCTATCCGGTGTCCAGAAGATTATGAGAGTTCCCAGGACAATCGTAAGCATGCTGATGACATGCTGTCTAGCAATCACGAGGTCATAAGCTGCTGCCTTTGCGCGTTGTAAGTTCAGGGCTTTCGCTTGCCTTTTGAGGGTAACTTGTATTTTGTAGTAGGCCAAACTCATCAATATGACGGGCAGTATGTAGGTGAATGAAACCATCACAACACCAAGCAACACGGGGAATGCTGGATGAGGGTACGTGATGTCAGAACAGGCTTTGTCTGGATCATCACTGGCGCTGATTGTGAATATAAACGGTAGAGACAACAGGACAGAAAGCATCCAGAGCAGAGCGACGAGCGTCTTCATCTTTGTTGCTGTGACTCTTCTGGCATATTGCAGTGGATGTACGATAGCTATGTATCTTTCCAGCGTCACCACGCAGAGGTTGTTAGCGCCTGCGTTGGAAAACGCCCAGATGAGAGACTGGGACGTCACAAGCCGGCAGAATAGCTCCCTTCCAAGGGTGCTCGCTGGAACGAAGTTTATGATCGTACACCTGCCCGAGGCAGAAATGTAATGGAAAAAGGCACTGAGACATATCAGCATGTCGGCCACAGCTAGATTCACCAGCAGGTAGTTCGTCATGTTGTGGAGAAACCTGACGCGAAGGATGACGAAGCATACCAAGAGGTTTCCCAGGAAACCCAGGACTCCTGCCGCCGCAATGATCTGACACACCCAAGCATTTGTTTGCGCCTCTTCAAGACTTATCAATGAAGTCGCATTTTTCGTCGACATTGTGGCTTTTTGTGTGTGATCTAAAACATCAGTTTAAAATCAAGTGTCAGTAGGTATAGCTATTATTGTTCTAGAACTAACGCAATGCTCTTGAGATGAAGTCACTGGCAGTTGGATGCAGGGGTCCTCCTTTGCAAGCGAACTCGTTATAAACGTTATTTAAAAACGACAGCCAGGCCTGACCATCATGCCATTATGCTGACAACATCGCAACTTCTGTCTGTCATTTCGCTCGCTATCTGTCGTTGCAATTGGGCGTGTGTGCTTGATGGATCGAACCGTGGCTAGTGCGCTCGAGGGTTATTCACGGATGCCGTGGTTACCAGATGTGCTGATTCGTAACTTAATTTCCAAAGATGTGGCGTCTCGGAGACACGCTCGAAAATAGTCGACTTTCCTCAAAAGGTGGCAAAATATCCGTCATGTCATATTGATCAGACGTTGCGAACTGTTACTTGCCAGTTTATCCCGTTTAAGCAGTTGTGCCCAAGACCTGTCGTTGACTTATTTCTGTCTCCAAGTTCTTGCTGATAACAATGAGGAGGTTAGTGTTTCAGTCGTTGCATCTCGACTCGATGCAATCGTAAGTACCCTGTACGCACTTCTCCATCGTCACTGGAAGATGCTGAAGTTAATGATTTCCCCTTGTCTAAACAGAGGTGATGACGCGATGATAAAACAAGAGAAAGATGTTCGAGGGCTGCCCTTGCAATGAAGATTGCCATCAACGCGCTGTGTTTAATGTGCTGTCAAAACATGAAGATAATTCTTGAAAGAGTAAATTTCACCCGCTTCTTTTGTCTGATATCTTGCTTTTAATCAAGATGGGTAGCGGAGATGGGAGAGGTTTGGTGCGTGCCCTGAATCCCAAACGAGTCCCGTTGTAGGCCATTGTAACTATAGTTGCACTCGTATGTTAAAAATGTCCGAGCTGTTAGGGTCTGAAAGAGAGAGTTGTATAATTGAGTTTAATTGGGAAATGTGTCCAAGATCCACGCAAGGTGTCTGCCACATCGTTTTCGATCGAGCCTCTCTCAAGGCAGTTGTCTGAAGAAGAATTTACATGCGCGCATCGGGAAGATACAATAAGTTATGACTCTCCAGTACGCTAGTTGTTTGTCCAAAATACACGTCTTACTTAAAGTTTGTAGGGGTGTGTGTACTTTTGTTTTTAAAGGAGATTCATCCTAAATACGATGCCAGGTCTACGTATGTGTCAAGAAGCCATGGTGGCAAATATAATTATCGTCCAGCTTTAAAGCATATTTTCGATCAAGAAATGATAGTCATGTTTGTGTTTCTAGTGAAGTTACAGTCAGATCTGAGAGCATCAAGACTAACAAGAACTAAGATCGCAACTGATTTTCAGACTTAAGGTGCCTTGAGGAGTTAGCCAGTGTTGGAGTCGAGACTTACAAGTCTTGATGATTTGGACATCGAAAACAGGACGAGAACTACAGTCCAAGAAAAATTAGACAGCGAACCATGCAGAGAGAACCTTAACTGTTTTTACCTAAAACCTAAAAAGGAGAAGTGGAAAAGGCTTGGAAATCTTCAACGTTTTCCCTGATAAGGTTTTTAATGGGGTTTCTGTTCGGGAAATTTGACCGTGACTGCCATTATACGTAAAGGTGTTCCGCGGATGTTTGCAAATTAATTTTTTGTTAACGGATCTCGGGTGCTTTATGCGATCGTGTTGTTTTTATCTTGCAAATCGCTGTACAATACACTAGTTCTCCAATCGTTGAGTTCATAGTATAGACATTTGGAACCATTCGGCACTCTGCTGTGTTACTGTTTTATAGGATACGAGTCATAGGTTATCAAGTGTAAACATAGTACCAACGGGCATTATGTAAATACGCTAGTTTCACTATCACGAGTACTTGTGATCAAATTCTGAGCACGCACCACCTTTCTGGCTGTGGACTCGTCGTAAACAGCTTCACGCTTTTGCGTTGTTAGTACATTTTCTTGAAAGGTTGGTTTCGTTGCCATAGCGACACAGATAGCAGACGTGCTGTTGACTTCCTTTTTAGCGCCATTCTTGATTGGTGAGTGAAGGTAGGTAAATGAGGCATGTCATACGTTGGCGCTACTTATCTGGACACGAAGATTTTGCTCGGTTTGAAATCGGCAAGAGGTATCAACAATTAATCACTTTACTAAGTGGGCCTTATTCACGAGTCGGCCATATTGGATTGAGAGTGAGGAAAAATCTTGAATTTTGGAACTTGTGTAGAAAAATGAAAGCAAGTTAATTACTCATTAATTCCAGTCTGATTCAATAAATAATTTAAAATTTGTAATTAAATGTTCCCTAATGTTTAAAGCCAAACTTTTTAAAAATGACATTAAAATAAGGCTGCATTATGCCTGCATAAAATAGTCTGGCGCCATCCCATTTAACAGTATAAGCAATTAATGAAACACTTTCAGAGAACTCGACAAAAATGGCCAACTCATGAATAAGGAACATTCATCTGATATGATTAAGAAACCACATCTCAGACGTAAAAGAAATTATCTGCAAAGCGGTTATACTGCCTCGCTTCGGTGTCACAGTCCGGGGTTAAGCTTATCATTTCACCGGAATTAAAGGTAGAAACCGTTGCTATGGAGACGATACCTTGTCGACGTGGGGGTTCAAACTCATTGCCTTTTCATTTCATAATGTTGGCACCTCGACGGAACATGAAATGTCTGGGAATACATTCTAGCCTTGCGAGGTTGTTTATAGAGTCAGTCTTCGGGCTTGAGTTCCTACTGCGATCCAGATGTGTTGCGTGCTGCGCTAGGGTGATTGGAAAATCCTGGCTGTGGGAAAACATTCTTACATTTTGTTACACAAATGTGTTATGCAGGCTTGGTCGTGTAGATCTATTTTTAAAGAATCATGTTGTTCAAAACTTTGTTTCACCTGAAGTTGTGGTTACACCAAAAATCCAACTTTTTTTCTTAAGAACATGTGAGTTTATTCTTTATTTAACACAGTCTTTTCTACAGCAACACAGTTCGTTATAGTCCTAAATAATTTGGACATGGAGGCCTATAAAGCACAGTTACAATGGAGTATGTAAGGTTGGCAAATGTGTTACTATATGGACGAAGCTATACAAAGCTGACGCAATTTCATCGAAGGTTCACCATATTGGCGTTAGCCTTTACAAGTTTGTAAAGATCGGGAGTCCCATTTATTATATATAATCACGGCAGACTTGTTGTTCCGTTTCGCATCCTTTGTCGAATACTAAGGGATCGTTGACACTAAGGCCAAACCATTGTGTTGAGAGCGAATCGATGCTGGTCGATCGATTCTGGAAAAGTGGCGAGTGGTCTCAAGTAAACCCTAGTAATCGATTATTGGTTGTGATCTTCTCATAACCTGTAAACGGAACGTGACAATTCCTTGAAACTGTTTTTCGTGCTCATAGGCCGATAAGGCAGTGGTATATATTGTCCAAAATGTCACATTTTTGGACAGAGAAATCTATTTTAACCTGGAAAAGAAATAAAACAATAACTGTTGCAGTCACCAAAAGAGTGACGTTACAATTCCACACGGAACTTTTCTTATTTCAATCCGACGAAAGCAAAAGGTTTGCTTACGCCTGTCCTAGCTGAACAAAACACTGCCCACTTGCAAAGATGGCTTTTGTGAGTACGTACTTATATAACCTTCCACCTATATTATGAAGCATTGTCCGGATTTCAGTTTGCATCGCTGCTATTTTCCTTGCATGATATAATATTTTGAATGCTCATTCATATTTCTCAGGGTTGGTGACACGGGTATATACACCCTACGAAAGTTCGTTTGACCTCGCCTTGTTTGCCATAACTACTATTCGTGGTAGGAGGTGTATAGGGTATAAAGGTTTTCGTTTTTTATTATTTGGCCATGAAATAAAACCAATCGCATTGTTCGGTTTTTAGAAGAGAGGGAGACCTCCAACCTACGGAGTAGAGCTGATATTTTATTGATCAAAAGGGACGGCTTTGCTGCTCAGTTTGTGGAACGAACTGAGAATAGGGGTTGAAAGTTTGAATTCCAAAATTTTATCATCTGAAATTTTTGTTTCCGTTTTCGCCAGCAGATCTTCATCTGTAGTTAGTACGGTTGTAACATTCTGTGGACCACCCGTTGATTGACTTTCACTGGTCTACGAGAGTTGTGTCTGACGATGGCGGCCCTGAACGCCCAGAACTTGGAGAAGTTGAACCGCCAGGATGGCAGCGTCAAGTCCTCCCGTCGCTACTCCATCGTGTCCCGCAAGAGCTCCATCAGCCACTCCACCACGGGGGACGGGGCGGCCAGCACCCGCTGGCGGCGCCTGTCCCGTGCCTACTCCACCTCCATCGGTAATCCCAACTTCCGCGTGGCCACCGTGCGCTCCACCGACACGCCAGCGGCGGCTAGCAAGCCCTTGGTCCGCTTCGAGAACACCTTCAAGATGACTCCGGATCCCGGCACCCGGTTCGTGCCAGGGGAGGTGGAGAAGATCGCCCGGCAGGTCTTGGAGGCCAACTTGACTGAGAAGACGCGCTACGAGCCTCGTACGTGCTCCATCTTCACCCAGCGGATCGCCGAGGAGATTAAGATGAGGGTCAAGGAGCTCAAGATCCCTCGCTATAAGATCACGTGCCAGGTCTTCATGGGGTCCGTGAGCGGTCAGTGTCAACAGATGGTCAGCCGTGCCGTCTGGAACACCGACACCGATAACTTCGCTACTTGCACGTACCAGAACAACTCGCTCTACGCCGTAGCGCTGGTCCATTGCACTTACTATGAGTGACAAACTATACCATTCTTCATATCACTCATCTTGCTTAAAGGTGCTGTCTCGTCCTGTACAGTTTTCGAGGAACCACTGGTCCTCCATACAGAACGGCGCTCTATGTTAATTCTCTTTACATGTTGACGAGGATATCATCTTTAATGTTTGATTGGCGCCAATTTCAAAACAAAACAATGTTAGAGGCTGTATAAGTAACTTTTTAGAGTGTAGGACAGTGTTGTCCCAACATTCAACACAGACCTCAAAACACTGAGAATGATGTGAGAAACCATGGGTGTTGTATTATCATTAGAATAAAATACATTACCCGGACTGAAAAAAAACCTGGGCCCAGTTTATATAGTTGCCAGTTCGAATATTGAGGTTCGATAGGTGTTAATGGGGAAATATTAATTAATGGGCTTTTATTATGTCTGAAATTGCTGACAAAAGTCGGTGGATCAGCTAGTCTGAAATGATAAGCTGTCTATTTAGGCGAACCGCCTCACAAGACCGCAATAGTCGATCCGTCCGCTTTTTCTTCTAACTCGTATTATGTCCTGCATTGCAGTACATGTATTAACTATTATGCTTGCAGCAAGTAACATGCAACAATATCACGAGGAAAGTTTTTAAAAATCTGCACACCTTTGAAAAAAAATTTGCTTTGCAAGGTTGCTCCACGTTTCCTGGACAATTGAAATTCGCAAGTTTAAACTTGTTTCTATATCCCCTTCGTATTGCAACTAAAACATTTTGCGGTAGGTTTACATTTAGTACAGCTTACGGCAGATATAGGTGATGCTTACGGCAGATAGGGATTGTGCCTTTGATGATACAAGCATGGCATTTGGCAGTAACTTAGTGTGTCATGAGAAAGATATTTGGCTATAGGGACATCGCAGATTTGTCCTTTGAAACATAATTATAGTTAGAATGACAAGCAATGCCAGCCACTGGATTTTGATAACTGATTGTGCCATGATTTTGAAATTTTTTAAAACTGCTTGTTATTCAATTATATTTTTATAGGACAAATCTGCGAAAGCCCTATGGCCAAATATCTTTCTTGAGACATACTGCTCTGACTGTGTGCCAAATGCTATGCTTGTATCGTCAAAGGCAAGTTCCCCCAAATATTTCCCCTATCTGCTCCACTATTTTGATGATTTGCATGGTTGACGATTTTCACTGCAAATTGAAGACAGCAAATGAACAAAAGTACCATCTTTAATGGACCGATCCATTAAGCCCTCCCACTGCGCACGTGGACAAATTAACACGTGCTCCTCTCCAATGCCACACTGCATTTTCCTGCCGCGCGCATCATACGCGCGTGCACGCATGTCGGACTTTTGTGCACGCATGTCGGACATAAATCACGGATGTGATTGGTCAGAATACCATAGGGCGGTGCTTACTGGATCGGTCCATTACGAAGGTAACTTCGAATTCTTTTTGAACTCAGCAACGCAACTACAAAATCATATCGCCACCAAGTGAATATCTTGATGTGCTCAGGCATGCGCAGTTAAATACCGAACTTAATTTCATTGATATGACAAAATAATTTGACAGTCACGAGGCACGTCTGAAAACAAAGCTACGCACGTAATTCGCACGCAAGTTTGTATAATATTTTTTTTTTTATAAAATGAATAATTTTTGACTATGCAAAACTAAATGCATTAACAAATTTTACTATGGTATGTTCAAACTTAAAATACTCCAAGCCTGTGGTTTATGCACAATGTATAGCATTAGATTTTGTCATAATTCTATGTCTGAGACATATATTGATAAAGATTGATTGGTTATATATCATTCGGTCAAATAAAGTTTACTTCATCGCTTGAGATGAGTGGTTGGACATATATATGTTTCATATAGTTCTGCCAATAAAAACAACATGACGGACATGGTGTCTGTTACAAGCCCCTTCCCCACTCCCTCCCTGGTCCCCTTCGAAAGCCCAACTACGTGTTATTATTCGTGTGTCGATGTACGAAGTATTCTGAGGATAGTAGGCCAGTAAATCAGTCCGAAATCGCCCACGTTGGTGTGGACGGTAAATGACGATTTGCATGCCCTCAAATTCTTCGTTATTTGAGCACATTGTGGGCCATGAACTTGAGGGTTTGTAAAAAATATGGGTGGAAGCCGTGCACAGGACAGTTCTGTGCAATTTGGATAAAATTGGAGTCCTAAAAGCGCTCTATTTTGCATGGAGTGTAGGCGTCGTTTTTCAAAATGGCGATGGGCTTCAGGACCATTTAAAACGGTGGTCATCTTCGGATGGAAATTTCTCCTAAAAGTCATCTGTTAACCCCCGAAAATCGAAAAGAAAATGAAAGATGATGAAATTAGCTTTAATTTGATGTGTGTCTTGAATACCTTGGAGAGTTGTGAGTATTTTTCCTGAATTTTTGAAGTGGGGGCATTTATCATAGGGGTCTATGGCAGTTTATTTACTGGTGTGCAAACTAAAGGGGGACATGCGCGCACACTGCACTGAGACAAATTAACAGAATGAGGGCGCTATTTATGATTAACGGCGATTCGAAATATAAAGTTACAATGTATCGAAACGCATTCATGGAGGCAATACACAGTAATAGTTTCGAAAACGGTTGCGAACCCACCTTCCATCAGTTTCAAATGTTTGTGTGTTCCCGAACAGTTTCTAAAACATAAGCATTATTACCACAAAAAAAAATACAGGGCGTTCTTTGTTTTCTGCTGGCTGGGGGCGGGGGGGGGGGATTTCGCTGAGTTTTTGGTTAATTTTTACCATCCATTTGGTAGGCTATAGTTTACGTATCAAAATTGTGCCCGATTTGGGTGTAAATACCCTCCTGAAAATGTGTGAGTTATTTGAGGGTCAATTAACTAAGTTTTGGAAAAAGTTGGGGGAAAGTGACTAAGGCCGTGTCCGAAACGGGCTTCCAGAGCTACGGCTACGTCTATTGTCAGCACGTCTCCGCGTATTTCTAATGGAGCGAAGACCTAGACCTAGCTCTAGACAACAGATTCGGATGCAGCCTATGTTCAATTCAGAGAAACTTGTCTAAACTAAAGAGGGCGTTGTGCGTACCTTCAACTTAGTCTGGTTCCGCGCAACTCAAGGTCGGAAACCAGAGTAAGGCATGTAAAAAATTCATTCAATTCAGTTTATTTATTTACTCGGTACACATCGTGACGGTAAGTTGTAAAGTGATTTCGTCTGCGTACTGTTTACTGTTTACAGGACAACAGTAAACACCGAGATTTATGACTTCCAAAGAGTGGACATATGACGAATTTCTGGAATAGTTTGTATACAAACGCGTGAGTCAGGTGAACGTGTGAGAGTGGGAAGTTTTACACCCGGTCTTTGGCTTTGCGCTCGTCTGAACTTAAGTTTTTAGCGCCGAGCCTGCAGACGACTTCAACTGACGTGTTTAGTGTGGAATATGCTGACTGCTCGCTCGACATGACTAGCTGTTGAATTAATTTCCCAGATTAAATACCGTTTCCCGATCGAAATTCTTGTTGGCCTAGGCAAGGAATACTTGCTGCAAGCCACGCTCGAGGAAAAATCATTGGTGAGTTGAGAATTTCTTTGCCGTCAATTGAAATTTAATATTTGTTGCAGGCCTGCTACCGTCGGCGTCAGACCGTACGGTAGGCGTGTAAATTTACCTTGCTTCATGATTTATGTTTTTTTTTATATTTTAGATTTTGGTTATCTGTCTTAAACTTAAAGTTAAAATTAAGTTTTGTGCTAAGTGTTAACAAATGCATGCATGCTTTTTGAGGAATTTTAAGAGTAGGGCTACAGGTAGTTCGAAATGTGGGACTCTCAATATTACATACGACTATTTTGCATGAGAGTCCCAAAACTTAAGGTATTGAAAACATGGTACTTGACAAAATGCAGTTACCCATGTTATATGTTGAATCATTTAATAAATCCCTGTTTATTTGTTCAAACCACCTCCTTGATGGGGAAAAAAATGATTGAAAACTGATAAAAAATAAATGTAACTTTCACCTGTCTTTCCATCTGACTGCAGTGCACCATAGTCTAGCCTCGTCAATGCTACCAGTTGTCCCAGAGAATGCATCCCCACAGGCGCCCGCCCTGCCCCCACCACCCCCGCCCCCCATCAGGGAGGGAGAGGTGGGTGGCAAGGGGGGCCACAACCCCTCCCCGGGGAAAGGAAAACACAACGGTTCCCCGACATCCGAAACAAGCAAACACCACTTCCATTTGGAGTTACCGGCGGTTATCAAGGATCCAAAAACCGGGAAGTCTTACCAGCGCGGTCGACTGCTGGGGAAGGTGAGTTATATAAAAGAAGGATCCGAAATCGCAAAAATTGTGGTGTTGCGGAATTGTGAAAGGGGCGATTTTGTCCGATGAACAAAGAAATTTACCGGAGTCGGGTTGGAATTATTTCCAAGGTTTGAAGCATTGCTAAGGTTGCTCGCACCGTGACTTTGGGCATGATCCCTGGCTACATGGCATAATAGGGTTTATGGCTTCTGACTAGCACCCCTTGAACAAAGTCATTTGGGGAACCGCCAACCTAGGGCTGGATAGCTCAGTTGGTAGAGCACCAGAATGGCGCTCGGGAGGACGTAGGTTCAAGCCCTGCTCCATTCAATTTCTTTGTTCAACTCTTGACAACATAATTACCTCTGCCAAGGAGGTTATGTTTTCATCAGATTTGGTTAGTTTGTTGGTTGCTTTGTCTGTTAACAAGATAACTCAAAAAGTTATGGACGGATCTGCATGACTTTTTTTTTAGGGGTGGTCCTTGGTACAAGTACAAAATGATTAGATTTTGGAAGTGATCCGAATCTGGGTCTGGATCCAGGATTTTTTTAAAGGATTCTTCACCATTTATGCAAGTATTTCTTTTGGGTGTACTGACAATATGGCGGGGAATTGTTAAGCCTTGGTGGAGGTTTGTGCTCTCTGAGTGCTTTCTAGTTTCAATATATATTACTATTTTGAGATCTGCAGTGGGCCACAAGTGCAATTTTGTATTTTTTAACTTTGAACCAGGAAAGGAAAGAACGATTTACCATGCGATTTTGTGCCGTCAGTTTAAAACTTGTAATTCCTAAAACCTCTACTTGTTGGGCCACATTGTCACACTCACACCCCAATCCCAGCAATCTGTCTCAACTTAAGCTTGGATCATCCCAACTTACGTGTTTCTAGTTTGAACACTTTAGTTGAGACCATCCAACTTAACTGGCCAAAGTAAACTTGGGTCGATTATCTAGTGGGGCCTAAAACATCAACGGACACTATTCATGTATGTAACGTACCAAAATGTAGGTTATTTTCCCAAACAATGCCTAACGGATGAAGTTCACGAAGTGGGTTGTTTCTTGTAGGTTGAGTGACTCATATTTGGCATTCTGGTTGTTGTGTGGTTTGACTGTTACGCGTATACCTTACATTTCCGTACATGTAGGCCTACATGTACATGTACCTTTTCGCATCGTCACCGACCCCCCCCCCCCCCAGTAACATTTGCCAAGGCTAGCATTTAAAAGATTAGGAAGTCATGATTAAGAACACACTGTGTCAATCTGTCTTAAGTTGATGAATCATGGCATTTCCCCATGTACTTGTAACACTATACTTCTCTTTTGGCTGTGCAACAAGCCAGCGGTGATAAAATGTCCGACTTCCGGTTCTATTGTGACGCAGAGAGCACCACAGAAAGTGATCTTTTATTCTCAGTGAGAGATTCGTGAATGGTTACGCTTTATGGGCACCAAGCGTGGTGTGAATAACTTGCATTGTAGATAAGTTGCAGTCGACGGAAAATATTCTTGGAATTTTATAAAAGAATGGAAATAAATACTTCTTATATGACGTTGTCTGGACAGTAACTGTATACATAATGTAGCAAGCACCTATTGTTTGTCTGAACTACCATTCACTAGTACCGGTAGTTCTCAATTCGAGTTGCATTTTCTTTTCGTTCTAAACTATAACTTTAGGATCAGCAACTGGTTTACAATTGTTTTGAAAGACCGTGTTTTCGTCACCCTGTATTGCATTTAAATGAAAGTGGTTTGAAATCCACACTTCTTCAGTGTTCTTTGCAGAAAGTGTTCATCCGTTACCGGTAGCCTAGAAGTGATGTGTAATTTCCAGCTTCAAATTGATTTTAAAACAATGCTTTGCTGGACATTTGTCAATTAATCTTTTCCTGGATCCTAGTCTGTGTCTGGTCACTGTGGCGTACATGGTTTGTAGTTTTTGGCCTGTGTGAACTAAAGTGCGTGTGTATGGTGTAAATCGAGGACACACACGTACAGCATCATCGATGAATCGAGGACAGGAACCAGATCGAGGACGACCTCGTTTAGAAAACGTGTACAAAACCAATGAGAGCTGTTGCAAAAAAGTTATAAACAAAGTATTTACAGAGTATAAACAAAGGAAAAAGGAAGAGGAACAGTAGAAAATCCTCGATTTACACCATAAACAAACCTGCGTGTACGGGTATTTGTAATGAACATACATTGTACAATGCTTTGTCTATGGGTTAAGTTTCTGTAATGTATCCTTTTGAACAATGTGCTTCTCTGTCTAGCTTTTTTTTAACTTAATACAGATAATATTAATGTTCCTTAAAAATATATATACTATCCCTTCTGTCCACAGAGTACTGTTCATATTTGAAAACATCTGACAGTGTAAATTTCTTAAGTCAAATAACTTGATCTCTAAAATGGCTGAGTTTTGGGTTATTTAAATTGTCAGTGCTTCTTTTCAAAGGGGTAAAATTTTCCATAAATTTGTCCCGCTCCACACTTGTGAAAATGTTTTTTTTAAAGGAAGTTTTCTTCTGAAAAATTCCCTCATTTTCAAAATGTAGTTTTCAGAACAGTTCTAGGTAGTTAATCTTCAAAGCTTAGCCCTCCCCTACCCCCAAGAAAAACTGTTTGATGAAAACAGGTGTTAAACCATGTGCAATTTACAGTACACCTACATACATGTACCATACTGTACATTTACAGTGCACTCGTTTACAAGTTCCTGGCGGGAAGTATTATGATCAGCAGGCCTTGGACTATTCACAGCAGTTTGATTAACTGCGACATCTAATGCCCCAGAAACCAGTCACCCGCAGGGTGTAGTGTTCAAGGTATTGTAGAAGGCATTGTTGCCATTCAGGTTTCTGTAGTGAAAACATACATACAATGTAGCTTGCCCTCATCAAATGAACTTTTCAACTTGCAGACATATTGTGTTTACAATAGCCTTAAGAACTACAGAGTTGTACACTTGAAATTGAAAGTGTGGAGTCAAAATTGCAGTAGGGGAAGTTAAAAATGATATTAATAGTGTTGTTAAAACATACTACGTCATACATTTGGTTTCAGTTTTGATCGATTTGATGTCAACTTAATACTGTCTGCAAAACCCTCCCCCCAAAGGAAAAACCTCTAGTCATACTCTAAAGTTGAAAGCAATCGCTCTTTACAAAAAAAAACCGGAAGAAATTGGTACACATCTCAACTAAGACTTAGTCAGTTTTCCTTGTTTTACATTTGAAGAGCAAGAACTTGTAACTTGGTTATCAAAAAAAATTCATAGTTTTAAAATATACCTTGACAATTACAAAATCAGTGACGTTCAATGTAATTTAATTTAGTTACAAAAAGCAGAAATGGCTTTTGTGTAATGCAGTGCATTATGCTCAATAAACACCTGTACCATGAGCATCGTGCATGCAATAATCAATACGCTACATTGCTGAGCATAAAATATTAGCCAGCGTTGGACAAACTCCAACATTTGCCCAAGATGGATTTTTCTCACTACGTAGTTGACGACTGAGGCAATACCTTGCAGTTGGTGCTAGCACTAGCAGCCTTGATCCCGGAAGTCACAAGGAAATGAATAAGCAATCATTGTCTTCCTGTGTCCGTCACTCTCACTCTCGCTGGCTGGGGACCCTCCGTCATGTATCAGTGAGAACGATCGGTGAAGTCAATCATTCCACTAAATGAAAATGTCAGGAAACATTTGTGACAGTGTTTGCAGTGCCTCCATTTTTATTGCTGTTATTAATGGGATTTTAGAGCTAACTGTGTCACTTGACTGACTGACAGAGGGCAATTCCACGGTAACGGAAGGACGTTTTCACTCATTAAACAAAATTTCAAATGTGTGTATCACAGACACTGTTCATAGTTACAGCAAACAAATGTCACAATTGTATTGCTATAATGCTACTTTCATTTTCCACACTTTTGGGGGGCATGAATGCCTCCCGTTTATGAATTATGAATATTAATGAGGTCGGTAACGGAAGGACAGTAAAACGGACAAGGGTTTTCCAACTTACTCGCGTTTTGCGTAAACTCTGTGAATTTTATGGGGCAATTATATTTTAAAGGTAGGAAATGGAATCCCTGAAGCTTTATCTATACTATACCGCCTTTCATTTGACTTTAAGTGTTTCGGTAATATAATTACAACGTTTTAAGCAGATTATAATTTGGTAACGGAAGGACGGTAACGGAAGGACAAAAGGTTTACTCAATTATAGCATGAACAAAATGTGAATTTACACTAATTATACAAGTGAAACAAATTGCTGAAATGTGTAACTGAATGTGAAATCAACAATATGCAGACCTGGCATAAATAATTGTACCCAAGAAACTATTGAGATAAAGATAGAAGCCTGCTAATTAATGATAACAAAAGAAAAATGAAAACAACCCAAAACACATAATTCACGAACACAGGACTACTACAGAAATAGACTTCAAACCCATCACCTCAATCCTTAAAAGTTTAAATACACAGTATTTGAACTCTTGAGTATATTGGTTACATGTTCACCAACAACTTTTAATAATAATACCGGTAGGTTCAAAGGTTTACCTAAAGGGTGGGGGGGGGGGGGCCCACTAGCCTACATGTACATTTAAGGTAAAAACATCTACCGGTAGAACTGATGGCTTCAGTTAGGTGTTGCTTTTAATTGAACTCTAAAATCAATGTTTGCAATCAAATTACAATGATTTAGAGTAGTAACAATTAATTTATAAACATCCAAACTGAAATAGTTAACTTGGGCATAATTTGTCAAAGATTGCACCTCACATGTCTTACACATGTAAATTGAATGAAAGTGCCCCAAAGTACCAGTACTTTCTGCCATCTCATTTTTGACTTAATTTGCTTCTGGAATGGCTTCACAGAATTCGTATCTATCTCTATTGTCCATGAATGCTGATGTTAGCAACTTTATGATTTGATTTTCTGCAACAACTCCATACATGTACAAGTACTGGTACATCGGCATATACGTACATGTACATTGTACATGTTGTACATGCCTGTGCCTTCCTTTGTAATAAACACCTTGCCCTGCTTATCCCGCTTTTGTGAAGGTGGATCACATGAATGTCCTTTCAATGCTCATTATACATGCATGTATTTGCAGTGATTTTCATTTTTCAAACATGAGCGCAAATGTCGTAACATTTGATAAAAATACGATTTGTCCTTTCGTTACCGTCCTTCCGTTACCAATTTGGTAACGGAAGGACGTGATTTAATTAATTGTAATTAAAAATAGAGAAGTACAGCAGTGTCAGTTATAATGTCATATTGAAGGCCTACCTAAACTTGCTTTGCACAATAACTTTCAATGCATTCATACTGCAAGTTTTAAAAATAAATTAAAAATATGTATTTTTTCGGTAACGGAAGGACATTTTCGAAGGCTGAAATATTAGAAGTCACTGAAGCGAAACAAATTACGCAAAATGTTAAAAACAAGTTTTAGTTGGTTTTCAAGACCAATACTTTCTCATGACAGAAATTGATGGCATTAGTACATATTTTTGTGTGTCTATTGGTAGAATACTTTCATATCACTATTAATCACATTTTTAGGATTAAAACAGGATTATTACATAATCTTATTTTTTGGTACCGAAATGTATAAAAAATTAAATTCCGACTTCAAATCTTGAAAATATAGACTTTTAGCTTTCATTTGATGCCAAATTTGTTTAAGTCACATGTATTTGAATTTTTTGGTGTCATGTCCACTTTGGTGTGGAATTGCCCCAGACAGAATGACTGTGTCACTTGACTGACAGACAGACTAACTGTGTCACTTGACTGACTGTGTCACTTGAGTGACTGACAGACAGACTGACTGTGTCACTTGACTGACTGACAGACAGACTGACTGTGTCACTTGACTGACTGACAGACAGACTGACTGTGTCACTTGACTGACTGACAGACAGACTGACTGTGTCACTTGACTGACTGACAGACAGACTGACTGTGTCACTTGACTGACTGACAGACTGACTGTGTCACTTGACTGACTGACAGACAGACTGACTGTGTCACTTGACTGACTGACAGACAGACAGACTGACTGTGTCACAGACTGACTGACAGACAGACTAACTCCCCCACTTGACTGACTGACGGAGGCATTGAGTATAAATAATGTCGTAAAACTGAGATTTTCAGGTCCTGCTGGACTATGCAAGTCTAGTCTTGTATGCACTGGTGTCGAACATTTACTCAGCTTTTGCATTTTGTCAATCTTGAAGAATGTTGTCACTGTCGAAGGATTTTGTCATTTCGTCTTCACGGGCCTGTGTGCTGTGGTGTCATTTGGTGTAAAAATCTTGCCTTATCACCAGAATTTGTTTTGGTAATAACGAATAAAAACTGCAGACTTGTACACGTAAACGTGTACGAGCAGCCAGAAGATTCTATACATGTAGGCCTATGTGTTTCCACTCAAGCATTGCATATTAAAGTATAGGCCTATTGATATATTTTTTAAAGAGTTTTGAGATTGCTTTCTTCAGCTTGTGGATATTACATGATCAATGCATACCGGTACCTTACTTTCACTACCTGAACACCCACGCACAACATACATACAGCAGTACAGCGATGATTGATTTTGGTCCCTAAAAAAAAGTGACTCATTCGCTGCGTGTACGGCATTATGTGCCACTTATTCGTCATCGGAACATGTGAGGAGCACTTGCCCCCCCCCCCCCCCCCCCCCCCATGGTGTGAAAACACTTGTATGGCAGTCTGGAAAGAGCAAGGGTCACCGTTGTGATTCTTGGCCGATGCAAAATAGATTTCTGAGGACCCGCATGAAGTAATCGCTAATAATGCACACTTAAGCTGGTCGTTGAGAATTGAGCTACACAGAAATAATATGTGTACAAGATGCCTAGTATCAGGTACACTACTTCTTGAAATAAACGTTTACATTTGTTCGTATCCTTTCAACATGCAAATATATCTGATTGTGCCACTTGTTCATTTTCAGATATATTCATTAGGCTGAAAATACTAAACAAAAGTTACCCCCCCCCCAAAAAAAAAATTAATAATTTATCTTAAAAAGATATCACAAACAAAAAGTACCTTGCTACTTGGTAATTTGTCATTCAAGTATTCTTCCAGTTTCTCTACCTGCCCTATTCCGACAGCCCCTACCCTAATTTTTTTTATGGGAAAAATTTAAAAAAAAAAACCCAAAACCATCAATTACTACTTTTTACCCTTGACTACATCCATGCCTCCACATGATCATACACACAAAAATTGCTCCCCCCCCAAAAAAAAAATCTCTACCTACCTACCCTATTTTCAAATGCCATGTTTACAATCGGAAGCAGAATTATTTTTTTGGCCTTATTAAGAATGACTTCAAAATGTTTTAAATTTTTGTTGGGTAATTAGTTTGCTACCTATTTATATCACTCTTGGAGGATAACTGCACTAAGAAGTGCGTCAGAGTTATAAAATCATAGATGTCAGATGTAACAGGGATTGGGAAAAAAAGTGGACCCAAATTTATAGAAAAATGACCCATGTACACGTACAATGTACACACTCATTTGTATTCTTTAATCGATTGTGGAAAACACAGACGGAAGATGCAATTTCATCCCACCCCTCATAATGCATAAAAGGTGACTCTGATTCCATTTGGAAATGCACGCAGTAAAAAAAATAGTCTTGACCCAACAGCGTACGAGAATGTAATTCAATGCTCGAGCTGCTCGAGGAAATGGCATATCATTCCTATGTATGTCTGCACGAGCACTGTACCAGAAACATAATGCATTATGACTTATAGAATGCGTTACGGGCCGGTACAATACACCTGTGCGTTACATGTCCCTTGGATTGAAAGATCAGTAAATGCTAAGGAAACACAAGCTCGCCTATGCATGGGAGGAATGTGTTTGAGCATGGGCCCAGGCCACTTATGGGACTGTAGAGTGTTTGTGTATAACAATAATGTTTTGCATTTTCAATTGCTGAGAGTATACGTTTGATGAGAGTTCATATTGAGTCCATTTTTAAGCATTTCATGCAATTAGGTCTGAATGCCTAAGTTTGAGAGCATTTTTTTTTTTGGGGGGGGGGGGAAGGAGGGGCTGTGAGTGGGTGGGGGGGGGGGAGGATGGACACATACCCAAATACAGAATGCTGTAAACTTTCTCCTTTTTATGGGGGGGGGGGGGAATAAAGGGTACAGAAAGGTCAGAAGTACATTTTGGTACAATACATTGTACATGTGTGTGTCCCATATGTTGTCGGTTTTTTTAGTGCTGTAAAATGTTCAACTCCCATTTAACAACTTCGTGTTTGTTTATAATCCTTTTTTTTCTGTATCTCATGTCTTTCTCACTTTTTTAAGTGTTGAGAGTTTCGTCAAAATTTTTTTTTTCATCACACACTATATTTTGTTCTCTAAATTTGGGGTCACTTTTTTCCTGTCCCTGTTTCATCTGACATCTATGATTTTATAATTCTGATGCACTCCTTAATGCAGTCGTTCTTGAAGAGTGATTATGAATAGCAAACTACCTGCTCAACAAATCAAACAATTTTTGAGGTAATTCTTAAAGATACTAGGCAAATTACAAAGTACCAAGGTAACAGGGACAGGAAAAAGGTCACACTTTTGGACCTTGAATTTATAGATTGTCCTGTACCTAACCGCAGCCTCCAACTGTAATGCACTCAGGATATTAAACTTGTTACATTTCCGTCCAATTCACTTCGTCTCAATTCCGTCTTTAAAATTTCCCCCCTCTTTTTCTTTCCCCGCTACAGGGCGGTTTTGCCAGATGCTATGAGCTCATCGACTTGGAGACGCGACAAATTTATGCGGGGAAGATCGTGCCCAAGGCCCGCATTGCCAAGCCGATTCAGATGGAGAAGGTATGTGTCATTGCGGCTAGACACTCGTGGGGCCAGAAACGGGACGCACTGGTTTTGGTTTTTTATTGGAATTTTTTATTGTGGGAAATTTTAATGAGACCAGAGCAGTTGTACAGGGTGAAAAAAAATGCATTCCAAAAAATCTCCACACAGCTGTGTTTTAACAGTCAGAAAAAGGCATTAGGATTAAGAAGTGAAATTCATATCCACATTTGCATACTTTCGTAACATGCAGGGGTTAAAATAAGGTTGGAAATTGAACATTGACCATATTTTTTTCTGGAAAAAACTCCAGGTGTGCTCTGTCAAATTTGGTACATTGCAGGGGACAGCGCAAATTTTTTTTTCACTTGTTCATTTTGTCTGACCAGTTTTTGTGTCAATTCAGCCTCGGATTTTTATAAGTGGGTTTTTTTTTTTTGGGGGGGGGTCTTTTTCTGTGGATGGGCGCAAGTAAGAAATTTTGTTTATCTTCACTTGAAATCCACCATCTGCGTGTGCTAATAATATGTATTTTGGGGTGGGGTAGTAGGCATTTCAGAAATATCTAGTTAATTTTGTAAATTGTATGTGTCTACAGAAAACGTCCCGGTTGTCTTAATGTGTCAGTGAAGGCCTCATAATTTATTCGTCAATTTATTTGCCAGTCCATTCTGTGATTTGGTTTCGTTTCTTTCTGTGCTGCATTCTGTGATTCTCTCCCACTTCTATTAAAGCCATCTCCTCCTTGTCACTGATGTTTCCACAAGGTCCCTACTCTTATTATTGCTAGCCCAGTTCTGTCGTCTTCTCAAAGGAGAAGCAAAAAAAAAGAAAAGGAAAAAAACTAGAGAATGAGCTGAACATCTATCGGGAGAGCACCTGACAAAATATATTGTTCGGCAGAGAGGCAAACCTCCCTCAGGCAGTCCCGCACGGCTTGTTCATTAAAACGTTGACCGGATTGCGACCGCTCGTTACACGCACAGCGAGCAAGCAGGGGGGAAAACGCAGAACAGGGCATCATCTTGGACACTCAAGAAGGATTATATTCGGCCCGCAGCGAGGCAGGCTGTAAAATTTTAAATGTCAGTCCAACTTCCAAGACGTGGGCATTCGCTGTGATGTCGTGTTAATATGTGTAAGGACAAGAACGAAGTCGCAGTGCGGGATATTGCATTGTGCTGACCGTAAACAGCACTGTATTAAAATGCTAGTTGTGCATTTATTGGGAACAAAATTAGACTTTATTCGAGATTTATTCATGGTTTTTTTATACATTGTGGGTATTTTTCTCAGAAGTCAACTGAGAGATTTATGATTATAGGATGAATTTGAAAAACTACTTAATGTACCGAAATCTCATTGTCAGTATTACCATTATAGTCACGGTTAAAAGTATTTTATTGTAGTACATAAAATCTACAGTTACAAGACCCCACACTAATTAAGAAAGTATTTAAGACTTAAATTGTGTTAAAAGCACACGTTCCGAAGGCATTGGACAAGATAGGTTGGAATAAAGATTAATTTATGAATTTCAGCAAATTTGAAATCCTGATGCAAAAAAAATCAGTCTTGTGTCATGAAGCAGAAGTATACATACCGGGTACATATTTATTTGCGTGCTACATGCAGTTTGATACAAATGTATAACGAACATGCGCGTGTTTATGGCGTAAATCGAGGACCCACACGTGCAACATCATCGATGAATCGAGGACAGAAACCGAATCGAGGACTCCTCGGTTGGAAAACGTGTACAAAACCAACGAAGGACAAACAAAGGAAAAGGGAAGAGGAACAAATGAAACTCCTCGATTTACACCATAAACAAACGTGTGTGTAAAGGACAAAAATGAAAATACAAGTTTGTAAACTTACGTACATGAGGCTTGCATATTTTTCTTAAAATACTAAATGTACAAACATTCATTAAATGCATGTTAGGGAACGAAAATATGCACTGCGTGCATCTATGACATCCAGAACTTCACAACAGAAAATATTCACAAGAAACAATTCAACCTTTTACATCAAAAGTCAAGTCATTTGCTGTCCCCGGAATATTTCTACGTATAATTTAACCTATGCGCATGTAAAGGTTAGCAATTCCCGTACACGTGTAATGGAAGAACGCTCACTGACTTCGCCCGAGCGTAGCAAATTGAATTACCGATGAAGGACGTCTGCATGATAATGGACAAAATTACCGACACTCTGGGTATATTGAATACATGCTAATTGTCATCAGTGCTTTGCAGCGAAAGTGAAAAGGCCCATTATCATATACTAGTGTGTGGTTTACATGTAGGTTACAATGTTTATTTTCATATATGCTGTAAAAGAATTGGTTTGTACTTTTGTAGTATCAACTATCACTTTTTAATTGAAATAGAAAAATGAGAGACACATGAATGTATAGGTCATTCTTATGTGAGGCGTTCAGGTGAAATAAGACAGAACTTTCGGGCAGAGGTCGAAATAAAGGTTTGCGAGTATTAGGAAAGAGAATAAAATTCTCCTTACAATACTGTTTCTTGAACTTAAATCGGATGTTTTCTGTTGACAGGTTATGGCTGTTTAAAGTTTGCATTTACCAACATGTCAACAATGTAAAATACTGAGAAAAAAGCCTTTAAAGGTTCGAGTTTTGTAGTCGTAAAAAGGAAAGATGCCGATTGTTTTTCCTTAAAAACACTTTTATTCAACAAATTTTTTTGTTCAAATACATGCATACATGTATGTGTACTAGTAGACATCAAAAATCAGAAAAATCAATAAATCGGGAAAAAATCAGTCCCAGTCAGTTTTTGTTTTTTTCTTCACTACGGCCTGTGCCCATTTGATTTCCATCTCATTTTGCGAGGAATTCCTCACAAATTAAGGGTCCACTTTTTCCCTGTCCCTGTTACATCTGACATCTGTGATTTTATAATTCTGATGCACTCCTTAATGCAGTCGTCCTCCAAGAGAGATTATGAATGGCAAACCATCTCCCATTTGAAGTCATTCTTAATGATACTTGAATGGAAAATTACAAATTACCACGGTAACAGGTTCAGGAAAAATGTCAAACTTTGGACCTTAGAGTTATAGAATGACCCATATGGACATTATGTGAGTGAAAACATTGACAGTCCTATTCTCTGATGTAAGATAAGGTTGTGAATAAGCCCCCCCCCCCAGCTCTTTTGAGATAAATGTGTTTAGCCATTAAAAGGGCTTATAAAAAGGGCTTATACATTTATCTCAAAATTATCACTGACACCTTAAGACCCATTGGTTAGATCATTCATGTCCTTTCCTCTTCTCACATAGATCTTATCCATTCCCCACTCTGTCTTCATTTTCTTTTCACAGATGCAGCGCGAGATTCACGTCCACTCCCTCCTCAAACACCCCCACGTCGTGGGCTTTCACCGGCACTTTGACGACGATGATAACATCTACATCATCTTAGAACTATGCAGCAGAAAGGTTGGTGCCATGAATATTGCCGCATCCCGCCAAATGTAAATTTACAAATGATGTGTTCTCACTTGAGGTGCTTTTACACATTGCCAATTTTATTCCATGTTTGCGGAGTATGTTAACAATAATTTAAAGCGACTTGTTTTTTTTTACACATATGTCGTACTTACTTGTACATGTATACGTGTACGTATAGCTCAAAAGATTGAGAAAGATAATATAAAAAATTTGTCTTGTGAGGGTGTATGGGTAACATGTACTATGTAATTACACTTTACACAAGTTTTTCAGTTAATTTTGAAGCCTTAACCACTTTCCGCCAGGTTTATTTTTGCCAAAAATTTGGAAATTTTCAAAAGGCAAAATTTCCAAGCCAACTTCTGATATGCAGCCAAACGCCACAAGTACTGATTCGCAAGGGTGATTTCAATAATATTTGTACGATATCTCTTGCCGAAACCTCAAATGTTTCAATACTCCAGGGTGTGCACTGGAGCATAAATTGTACAGCAATAGGCCGTGCACAACGGCCCACACATTGCTCAGCACACGGTCTGCCTCCACAGACTACATTGGACATGGACTTTGTGTACAAAAGGCACGAGGGATTAATGTATTTAGACGTCACCCGGAGGCGAGTCGAGGCAATCTTGACGTCTCAACCCGTCAGCCGTGCCTGTGCACAAAAACAGCCACTGCGTGTTATCACAGCCCCCGACGCAAATTGATTAAGCGCAGTTCCTGTGACTAGCCATTCTGAATCAATTGACGAGAAATTTGTGCACTCTGAGACCAGCTCTACAAGCCTTGCATGGTCTTGTTTCATAATCATAAACAACAACAAAATTGATTAAATTTGAAAATTTCATTTCACAATTTGAATGTTTCTGCAATAAAAGAGTACAATGTGGCCCGTTGGCATGGAGTTTATAAAAAAGCTTACTTCGGTTTTCTCTTTTCCTTCAGTCTTTGGTCCAAATGTTGAAGTTACGCAAGACCTTCACGGAGCCCGAGGTGCGATACTTCATGAAGCAGATCATCGAGGGGGTCCGGTACCTGCACAGCCACTGCGTGCTCCATCGAGATCTCAAGCTGGGCAACATGTTCCTGACCGATGACATGGGGGTCAAGATCGGCGACTTTGGGCTGGCCGCCAAGCTGGAGTTCCAGGGCGATCGCAAAAGGTAGGCGGATAATTTTGTATCAACCCTAACTCCCTAGGCCCTTTTGCTAGGATATACATGTAGCGTCAGTCCTGCAAAATCCTCCAATTGGCCTCATGGAAAAATAGCATATAGCCTCAATCCTGCAAATTCCTCCATTATTTCTTGAATATGGTCCGTGGAGGGGTGACCACTGTTTGAATCCTGCAAAATCCTGCAGCAGTGACTGTCAATATGTTGAGGCTTGGCCAGTGACATCCTGGAGCAGTACAGAGGATTTCAAGTATAATCCAGGCCTATATTTATGCATGGCTGAGCAAAAACAACACAAGGTCCGACCCAAGACCTTGACAAAGTGCATCCTACGAAATCAATAACGCACTTTTGCCATGCAACCTCAGTCCTCCACATTCCTCCACTTTGGCAAAGAGGATTTTGAAGGATTCAGGGCGGTTAGGGCTAAAAAAAAATATATATTAATCCTGGGCCCAATTTCATGGCACTGCTTAACAGTTAGCAGAAAAGTTTTGCTAAGTATAGCACAAAAGTGCGCTAACAGTCAACACAACAGTTGTGGCGCTTCAAGATTTCTGTTGTTACATCACTAATTTAAGCAGCTTTTTCCTTTGAGGTAAGCGTGCTTTTGTGTGCTTACTGCTTACTGACTCCATAAATTTGACAGAGGCTCTGTAAGCAGAAAATCATGTGCTTATTAGCAGTGCTGTGAATTTGGGCCCAGGTACACATGCGTGTGTAACCTGTTTGCTTTGGACTCCATACATGGACAGTAGAGGGCGCTTCGACAGCTCTCACACCGTGTGCACACAGGTTTGAACGCATATTGCGCAAAGTACGGACGATGCGGTACTGTGATAAGTAATGCTGATTATACTTTGTGCCTTTTTTTCAGGACCATGTGTGGGACTCCCAACTACATTGCCCCAGAGGTCTTGGGCAAGATCGGCCACAGTTTCGAAGCAGATGTCTGGGCTCTTGGATGCATACTGTG
The DNA here is from genome assembly GCF_015706575.1 of Patiria miniata. Lineage (NCBI taxonomy): Eukaryota > Metazoa > Echinodermata > Asteroidea > Valvatida > Asterinidae > Patiria > Patiria miniata. The sequence continues at coordinate 4,229,305 of NW_024037053.1, forward strand.
AGTATTTTAAATTTTAAATTTTTGTTTGGTTCAAATGCCATGATGGGCTTTTATTCACTTCCATTAACTCTCCTTTTGTTTGATCAGTCACAGACAGTCAAAAATTTTATGCTGTTCCCTGGCCATGCCTTTTACACAGGCTAGTCACCAACAGTCAGATCATATTTCTTGTAGGCACTGTGACAACCAAATTCCATCAACAGACAAAAGCAGGTGACTGGTAGGCACAGCTGGCTTATCAATCTCCTACAGTCAAAGCAAAGCTATATCAGGTTTCATAACAATCACAGCCAGTCAATCCTGCTTTATGAAGGCAGGGAGCACTCAACTGTTCAAAACAGTCACTGGATTGATTTTGACAGCTGGGCTGACCTTGTTGAAATTGCCAGCCAGAGAGGGAGGGTTTACGCGTCTTTACTGACTCAAACAGTTGAAAATAAAAAATTTATGACTTCTGTTGTGATCTTTCCCTCTTCAGATTCACAATGCTCGTCGGTAAGCCCCCCTTTGAGACCACGTCCCTCAAGGAAACCTACTCTCGCATCAAGCACAACAAGTACATCATTCCAGAATACCTCTCCCCCGGAGCCAAATCCATCATCACCGCTCTCCTGTCCTCCGATCCCGACGAGCGGCCTCCTCTAGAAGCCATCCTAGACCATCCCTTCTTCACGGAGGGCTTCATCCCCGATTCCCTACCCACCAGCTCCGTAACCACCGCGCCGACGTTCCCGATCACCAAGGTCTTGATCAGCGACAGCTCGGGGGAGATCGTCACCAACGACTTCTGTCGGCTGAAACGGGAGAGCACGCTGCAGCGGCGCGACATGACGGCGCCCCTCGCCCAGCTCAAGATGTATTCTGGCGGAAACGTCCCCAACACAAAACCAAAGTCTCCCTCTGGTGGAGTGAGTCCAAAAAATCTACAAAACTTTTTAAATTATAAACTAAAAGTGTTTATAGAGATAACTTTAAATGCTGTGAAATTTCCAACAATTTTAGAGTAAGGCAATAAAAAGAAAAAGTTATGAAGTAATTCACAATCACAAACTTCGACCAAATTTTGTTCCTCTTCTAGGCGGGTGCCAAGCAGGCAAGCACACCAAAGCTACGGACAAAGCACACCCATGGGTCAAGGCCCAAGACCCCGGTAACGGCAGCTCTGAAAAATGTCATGTCGACAGTAGCAGAGAAGAGAGGCAAGTTAATGGATTAAACCAGTTCTCTCCCATATTAACCAGAACTTCATTTTGTAGTTATCGATTTAAAAAATATATGAGGACATTGTTTACTTTTTAGTAAGAAAGGCCATGTCGAAAACAGGCTTTCTGAGCTATGGCTATGTCTGTTGTCAGCTTCTTCCCATGTAGTTACAATAGGCAAAAAGCTAGAGATTAGCTTTGGAGGACAGATTCGAATGCAGCATTAGACGTAACTGTGCACAATCACTTAACAGTCCTTCATTTAAAGAAAATCCAGAAGAGCTAGAAATCGCTCTCCTTAAGCCTAGGAGGAGAGCAAATCGCTCTCCTTAAAATCCATGGATAAACAGCAGTGAAAACACGCTGTGGCGGAATAAATGTGTGTTTGGGCATTAATAGAAACGAATAATTCATGTAGCTAAAGACTTCAAATCCTTGACGTTTTTATCACTTTTATTTTTAAACTGCCCGTGTTTGATGAGCCCTCATTTGGGATTTTTGAGGAGCGCTATTTTTTTGCGCTCCTTCGAGACATTCGAGGAGTGCAGTAGGAGCACCTGTGCGATCGCGCTCCTTTAAAATGAAGGACATAGCTTCAACTGTGCTTGAGCTTTGATGACATTTTTCTAATCAATGTTCTGAAATAAGTTGATTTGAGTTCGGTAATTAAATTGCTTCGTTTAATCCCATTGTTCATTACAGTCGTAGTGAGCAAACCGTGCAGTCCCGTTGCCATAGAGACAGTTGCCGAGATGCTGCAAACTTGCCTAGAACACTTGCCAAAAGGTAGGTTGCAATCCAGACCGCTTCCAAAAGTAGGAAAGGTTCCAGCTTAAATTTGTTAAACCTGGGAATTTAAGTGCAAAACAAAAGATGCGTTCAGAACCAGTCTCTGGAAATATTCACCACAGTGACCGTTTGGGCTGTACGTGCTTACATGCAAAATATTTTCCGCAACCCTCCCAGATTTTTGGAAAAAAACACCAGGAGTTTTTGGAGGTTTTGATAGCATTTTGGTAGGTACAAACTAGCCCCTAGTTCTTGACGTGAGTTTCATGCTGCTTGAAAACTTGTGGTTTCTAGCCCGCATTTCAGTTTTGAAGAATTAAGAATGTCAAGGGAATTTGGGTTAAAATTGACATTACCCAATACAAAATTTTAACAAAGAGACACTTGACAAAATTTAAATTTTACTTCCCCTCCCCCCTTAATCAGGTGAACGCCAGGGTAGCTCCAGATACAAACCCCAGCCCAACGAGGTATTATGGGTCACTAAGTGGGTGGATTATTCCAACAAGTATGGCTTCGGCTACCAGCTCTCGGACCGGACCGTCGGCGTCATGTTCAACGACAAATCACGGATTTCCTTCTCTCCGGATCGGAGGTAAAATATCACCTCTGGAATTTTAGGGGAAATGAGTCTTAGTTTAAAGGGGTGCACGTCGATTTGCCTTGATGGACTTTGGAGACCACCAGAGAGCGCATTTTGTTGAGGCCAAAGGTCAAGGATATAGTGGCTTCTTGTCCCTTGGAGTAGGATACAAATTGCGGTATTTCGGAGGTCACCACTGTAGTCAATTTCTAGTTCTATTAAATTTCAATTTCAAATTGATTGAACCTTCATTGTAACTAGCTTCATGCTTTTCCAATAATTTCAAGCATCACTCCTACAAGCATCACTTATTAATTTAATTATTTGTGTTTATTTTTCTTTACCATCGTTCCAGTTCAGTGCAATATTTATCGACGGACGACAAGGCCCATTCGTTCAGCCTCTCCTCCGTTCCGTCGCGACTCTCAAAGAAAGTCACCCTGCTAGACTACTTCTCCACTTACATGGACGAACACCTGATAAAGGTACGTTGCCACTCATTCTGAACATGAGAAACAGTTTTGATGAAAAATTGTCAATTAAGGTTTTTTCCTTCTAACTGACCCTTGGGGAGTAGGGCCATGTGGTTAGGGGTTCTAATCCAGTCGTTGGCTATATGTTGTGTTCTTGGGCAAGCCACTTCACCCCAATCTGCCTCTCTCAACCCAGGAGTATAAATGAGTACCGGCATTAGCTGGGGAGTAACCTGCGATGGACTGGCATCCCGTCCAGGTGGAATAGAAATATTCTCAGTCGTTTCATGCCAAGGAACCAGAGATAAACACCAGCCTGATGGGCCATATTGGCTCCTGCAAGATTTTACTCCGAATAGACTCTAAATGTAATATCACCTGAGTTTAGGTGCAGTTGAAGTTATCTTGACGCTCTTGAGAAAAGTCCAAAGTCTAAAACTCCCAAGTTTCATTGCTCACAAAGAAAAGGCTGAGAAAGCGAAGATGAGTTGTCCCAAGCCGGGAATCGAACCGCATCCTTTATTATCTTTAACCCTAACCCTCGCACCTAATCTCTGAATCCACCTGGAGGTTTGGAGAATTTTACAGAATTTGACAAATTAATTTGCAACCGATATTTTAGGTGAAAGTTACAAGTCTCGATACCTTATTTGCCAAGAAAGTGCCACTGGGCTCCTTTACAGTGGTGGAGTTTGGAGGATTCAGGAAGATGGTTTAAGCTTGTGCCCAAATCTTAAGACTCGACCACTCACCTTCAAAATGTTTGCCGGATAATGTCTTGATAAAGCAGTTTTTTATCAGTGCCGTTCAATGAATGGATTTCAACAAAATGGATGATAATCAAATTGTTTTTGGAATTAAAGACTTTCTCTCGATATTTCCTTTTGAAGGGGCCATCGTCAGATCTTGCGAGCCCTACGTCACCCATTGGAGACTTGAAGGTTAGCATAAAAAGCCGCCCTGCAAACATCACTTCCCCCCCCCCAAAAAAAGAAAAAGTTCTTAACTTCTGCTTATTTTTGGCAAAAAAAATGTTGCTTTATTTAAAATGCACCTTAATTTGCCAGTTTTTTTAAAATCTGTAGTTGCAAGTTCACGTTTAGGCACTGCTAACCACTTTTTTCACCTCACATTTTTCGATACATGTAGTTAGTTATCTTGGTTTAAAAAAAAAAAATTACAAAATTAATTACAAATTTCCCTTCAGGCTAGTGAACCCAGCGAATACGCCATCCGTTCTCCGTCGCCCAAGAGGAAAGGAACGGACCAATCACAGGCTGGGGGCGGGGCCTGGTTTCAGCCGTGCCCGTACCTAGTGCAATGGAATCGCACCCCGAAGGCCATCGCTATGTATCTCAGTAACGGAACATTCCAGGTAAGCGTCAATTCAAAAAAGTTTGGTAAAAAAAAATTTCTCAAGAACATCCTTCTTTAGGTAGCTTGTTGAAAGTAGGTGTTTTTTTTAAATACTGTCAAAATATAGATCATATTCCTTAAAATGATGCTCTCATTTTTTTAAAACAAACTGACTTTGGCATAATGATGCCCATTTTAATTCTGTGCTGTCACAAAGTTGTTAACAAATCTTGTTAATTTTTTGTTTATGTCTTTCTTGTACTGATACACATTAAAACCATCAACTAAAATAGCGCCTTTTGAGGCAAAATCTAGGTCTGAAACTTTTATAATAATTTGGGAGGATCATCCTTACTCGCAGCTGAGAAGCTGAATTGCGAAGGAAGCCACAGAGATGTTTGGGCGCCTTTGGCATCCAGCCATATGACCCATATATGACCACGGAGGACAGCCAGGTGTATTTTAGACATATTAAGGATCACAAATTTTGAGAAAAAAATTTGGCATCTCCATTTTCTTGCTCAGGATTTTCATGAAATAGACCCCAGATGAATTCTTGTAAGCATCACCCACCAGATAACCTAAACTCATTTTTAATTGATTGATTGATCTTAAAATTCTCTCTCCTGCTATCAGATGAATTTATTTGATGATCACACCAAGCTGGTTCTGAACCACAACGAGAGCGAGCATCTGATCACCTACATCAACGAGGAACGAGTCGCGAGCACCTACCGCCTCATCCAAGTCACTCATCACGGTTGCTCCACGGCCATCGCCAAACGACTCCACCTGGCACGGGAGAGGATGCGGGAGATGATGGGCGGGGCTGACGAGGCATCGGAGGAGGAGGAGGAAGATGAGGAGGAAAGTACCGATTTATAGGGGATGGGCGTGGGGGCGGGGCTGGGGCTGGTGGGCGTGGATGGTGGGCGGGGTCAGAATTAATGAGTGGGTCAGTGACAGAAATAGTGGGTGTGGCCAGTTATGCAAGAGGAAATTCAGATTTGTAGGAAAGGGCTTTGGGGTGGGGCATAGTGGGCGGACTATGGGGTGGGTGGGGATTATTTTAAGGGTGGGCGGAGTCAGAAAGAATAAGAGGGCGATAACAATAGAAAAAGTGGGCGTGGCCAATAATGCATCGGGAAATTCACATCTGTAGGGAGAGGACTTTGGGGTGGGACATGGGCTCAGATGATGGGTGGAGTCATGATGAATAAGAGGGGGGTCAGAAAAAGTGGGTGTGGCCAGTAATGCATGGAGAAAATATATATTTGTAAGGAAGGGGTTTGGGGGCGGGGCATCATGGGCGGGGATAGTGGGCAGAGTCGGAATGAATAAGAAGAGGCAGGGGAAAAGTGGGTGTGGCCAGTTATTTTGGGAGGTTGAGAAAAAGTTAGATTATACCTCTAAGTGAAGGAATTGACCGTGGTGGGCGGAGCTATGAATTGATGGAGGGAGGTTTAGGAAGTCCTTTTCGAAGAGCGCAGAGATTGTATTTCGGTGCATGTACCCCTGTCTTCAATATTGATAAATGAGCTGTCCGTGCACAAATTATAATATGACATATATAGAAATTAGAAAATTGGCATGTGTTATTTTGAAACCGGATGGTCAACCTGTATTGTCTGGTACCAAGATGCAAATGAACTTGGTTGAAATGAAATTGCCTGGACTTACTCGTTTTTATGTACAGAAGATAAAAATGCAGGATTTAGTGTAAATACTTTTTCATGAAATGTCAGAATTTGGAATGTATGAACTTAATTCGGTTCTCTCTACTCCACTGTGTAATTTTTGTGCAATATTGGGAGAGAAAAAAAATCAAATATCATATATACATTTAATGGTAAATGTAATTCATGAATTTATCCCCATTGTTAGTGCAAAGTCTACAAATTCAAAAAGAATCTTCAACACACAGACAGCGTTATGCAAAGTAAAAAGCAGACGTATATCAGTCCAAATCTATTTAGTCACATTGGCCCATTTGTGCATGAATGTAAAATCCTCAGCATAATTTTAAAACCTGTAAATTAAAAAACAGGGGAAAAAAACAGTGATGAAGATATTTCACTTGTAGTATACGGTGGTTTCACCTAAAAGAAGCAGTATTACAGACTTTTGGATCTACCTTATGCAAAATATACTCAGTAGTAGATTCTGAGGGCAAAATCTCAAAATTGAAATTCATGCACCAAGATATGCTGTGTACAATTCTCTGTGCTTGTAATAAACGGGTAAGCGTGTTCACAATGAGAATCCATTCCTATTGAAAGAAACACATATTTGTATAAAATAAATATCGGTCCAAACCATCATGAGGAAATTATGGTTATTCCTCTTTTCTTGAAAATGACAGCATACTAGGCGCAATGTTTTCACAGGATGCATGACCCTTTTATTAACTTACATGTACAATCAAGCCGAGTGAAATGGAAAAGTCCAGATTTTACCGAGCGATAATATTCCTCCCATTTCACAATTTAAAGTCACTCAATATGTGTGTTATATAACTGACAAATAGATCCTTGTCATTTGATATACAGTTAAAATGAACTTCTATTCTAATACAAAATTGGTGGGAAATGTATTTCTCACTTCCAAACCACCCCTTCACGAAATGTCTGAACTCGACTCTGTAGCTACTGGCTCTTGGGAACAATACGTGGCTTACATGCATCGCGCAACGCTCAACACGCACACCAGCATGCATTTGCACACAAATACCGCACCATGGAACAAGGATGATCCTAACTGTTGAATAGTAAATCCCATTCCCCATGGACGAATGGAACTTTTTGAGCCCGGCATGAACGGGAGCAATAATGAATGTCACGTGATGTGAGTTCCACCAATCAAATGACAAGGATCTGTATGCCAGTTATATCATTCACAATATGTTGGCAATTTCATTTTTGAATGTTTGAAGATGTTGTCCATTAACCTTAAGCGAACGTTCTTACTTCATGAAACAGCAAGTTTGTCTGTTATGTCAACTTTTTTGTAAAGTATTAAGGATTTATTTTAGATATTCAGGGATGCATCATGTAGCGATGCCAATATGCACGATTGAAAAAAAAATATTTGTATTCAAGTTTGTGTTTGTTTTTTGTTGTACAGATTTTACGGAAGAAATTGTAAATTGAGAGAAGAGGATATTTTTATTTATTATATTGTTTAGAGAGCGCTAATTCCTGGTGCTTATGTATGTTTTTAAGTGATATTTTCTAAAAAAGAATTTTTTTTGTGTTGAATTGTAGGTGACGAAGCAAGTAGGCCTATGGTCTTGAGTTTTCTGTTAAAAGCTTTTTTGAGGCCAAAACAAAAGGTTTGTTGTTTAAATAAATCAAGTTGTATAATGTTGGCAATGAGCCATTTTTTTTTTTTTTGGTACAACTTCCATATCCAAATTAGCGCCCTGGTACCATTGCTTGATATTTCTTGCCTATTTTCTAGAGTTTTGCTGCAAAAATGTTTGCAAACATTGTAAAAGTAAAATTTCAGCCATTTTCTAATTCAGACATTCTGTAGTTTTAACTCCATTTCAGAAAGCGAGTTATCTATGTAATATAAATCATTTTTTCTTTATCTCAAACGTTTTAAAAAAATTCAATTACCATTTCTGGTAATTTATGCGTTACTTTTTTGTGACTCCATTGTAATATACATGTAGGCTGATTCAAATATGCTTCCCTGCATATTTTTTTCTGCAATTTTGCATATTCCAAAATACTTAAAATTAGCGAAGTTTGTTTTTCCAAGACCTTAGTCATATGGCCGTGCAGTATGCAAAATAGATTGCGACATTGTTATATACAACTCATTTGAGTAAACAGGGCATTTTCCTTTTTACCTTTTACAAGACGTTGTTAAATGATATATTTGCGTTCCGTCTTTAATTAACATTCGTTAAGTCTTCCATTTTCCTCACCGTACACATTCTACCTGAGTTTCTAAGTGTGTTGGTGATTATCCAACTCATCAAGTTAATGTTTCTCTGCTAAAAAAAGAAAATCCCGTTTTGTACTTAGTGTAAATTTTTTGTGGTGACATCTATGTTTCAAATTTTGTTTCAAGCTTAAGTGAGTTTATTTTTATTATTATTTTTATTTTTTATTTTTTTTACCACAGCCATTAACACTGTGTTAAAAGTATCCAACGTTTTACTGGCCCCAAAAAGGAAAACGGAAAAAAAATTAAACATATGCGATAGACATGTTACTTATCGTTTTTGTGATTGGCAGAAGCTTTTTGGTGCCATTTTTTTCTTATAAAAGAAGTAACATTTATGCATTTTTGGTGAATGATGAATTATAATTTCAAAAATTAATTCAGCAAAAAAAAAAAAAATTGCCAACTCGAACAAATGAACTTTGGGCATTATGGCTGCATATATGTATTGATATTTCTTCCTTTTTTTGGCTTTTGAAGTTTTTCTGGAAATTACCACCTTAAAACAAAAACCTTTTTTTTTGTAAATGTTTTTCTAGTTTGACAAAATCTTTTATTAAAACAAACTTGCCCTTTTTAAAGTCATTGCCAGTCACACCAAGTTTTTTTTTTTAATTTTTGTACAGAAGTGTATATTATTTGATAACATTTTGTTGGCTTAAAAAGTCACAGTTAAGGATTAGTAGTTAAGAACTTTTGTTGTTCACTCAGCTTCAAAATATCACATTCATTATTGTAGTTAGGACTTTCGAACAAATGCATATTTTTCCCATCACAAATTTGCCCCAAATATACGTGTTTGATACACAATGTGGTCCGTTCTGTAGTTATTGTCTCAAACTGTATTGTTGAAAGTGTTTGTGACTTTGACCCTGTGGATTGTACACAGCTGGTCGGGGTACATTTTGTTAGGAAAAACTGGTTTTTGAAAGAAAAATATAGCACGAGTATTTGAGGCTCAAAAAAGTTAGTTTTGGTGTCACTTTGATGATAAACAAGGCCCAATAGTGATTGTTTTGCTTGGTTGTACGGCTGAACTGGGTTGCTAAAATATTGTTTATTTAAACAATTTATCAAAAAAAAACCACCTTTGTTACCACGCGAGTATTTTGTTGTTGCATGTTTTTCTCGACCCAAAATTACTTTAGTGACATTGCCTTCAGTAAATTGTCAGAAAAGTAAGAGAAGAAGAAAGTTAAAATAAATTTTACCAAATTTCTCAAGGCTCAGTTGACTTTGATTTTTTTTAAGGCCAATTAAATCCTCATTTTTTATGCTTTGTTTGCAAATCAAGTTGTCAAAAGACGGGGCTTGTTATTTAATACCACTTTCATGGATTAAGTCAAAAGTAGTTGTAATGTAATTAACTTTTGAGTTAACAGTAATTTTTGTAATAACTGAATGTTAGTGTTCACCAAATGCAGCAGAATCAACGAAAATCGTCCTTTGTATTATACATAGTAAGCACCTTCACTCCAACATCGAATGTAAACAGTAAACTCTGTATATTTTAAGTCAATCATCAATGAATTTTTGAAAGATAGTCCAGCAGTTGTTTATGCTAATGAAATGAACACACCCATAGATGGCCTGTCCGTGAAATCGTAGAATGGGACGTGGAAAGTAAAATGACATGGGGAAGTTAACCGGACGAAGGTTTGTAATAAATATAAATTAAAGTTGCGAAGGCAATCCAAATTGAATGAGCTTTGGAAATAAAATATGAAATGGAACAAAATTGCATTTTTTGGGTAGTGAATTTTTCCATGTACAGGGTGAGTAAAAAAAACGAAACCAAATGGCAGGACCAGTTTTTAAATGAACTTTTGACAGTAGCACTTTCAAAATCTAGGATATGAAAGCCCAGTTATTAAACTTTCTTTTAGTACACGAATCATTCAAATCACTCATGAACTTTTCAAGTAACGGAATTTCGAACACAAACACCGTTTTAATGTTCTGCCACACTTACATTTTTGTGATCCGTGGACAGAACTTTAAAACGGTGTTTGTGTTCAAAATTCCGTAACTTGAAAAGTACATTAGTGATTTGAATGATTTTTGTACTTAAAGAAAGCTCATTAATTGGGCTTTCATATCCTAGATTTTGAAAGTGCTACGGGCAAAACTTCATTCAAAGAAATGGTCCTGCCATTTGGGTTTCGTTTGTTTTTTGGCTCGCCCTGTGTAGTGCATTTCTGGTACATGTTGTTGCATGCCCCCAATCGAAGCCTCCCCCCCCCCCTTGTTGGGATGCAAAACAGTGACGTTTTGCTTTGTTTGAAACCAACTGAGTGCCCCACCAGAAAATGAGCTCACGGTTCTTTCAAATTAGGTCCTTTTTAGGCCACTTGGATCGATTTTGCTCATGCGCCCCCTCCCCCACTCTCACACCCATGTGAAGCCACGCCCATCTCCGACCAAACTTGAGTTAATAATTATAAGTCCCATCTATCTGATCCAGTTTTTAAGCTGCTTCTCGAATTAATTGGACTTTAGCCTCAAAAATCCTTAACATGTTTGTTACATCACTAAATTAATCACCTTTTTGTTTTACCCTGGGGAAAAATATTTGTCGGTTTCCTACGTACCGTCGTGGCATTTTGGACATGCCGTTTGCTGAGTGGGAAACCAAACTGGAAGGATTTACCTTGAATGAGGGCGCTGTTCAAGGTGTCGCATGGCGTGATTTCGTTCGGTTCAGTGTAAACCTGAGATTTTGTGCTGTTTCGTGAGGCCAAAAACACCCCAAAATGGACGTGAGTACGGAGATATTATTATATTAAGATATGTTAGAAATGCAAAGTGTATTGTACACACTTGACACTCTTTAGTTGAGCTAATTAGCAGCAACATAACCCTAACCTAGGACAGTAAAGGGAATGATTTATCATGCATTTAATTTCTTTCTCCATCATCCGACATGTGTCCGACAAATGTCCGAAGGGCGGGGTAGGGTGGGGGTATTGGGGGGGGGGGGGGGGGGGGGGGGGGGGGGGGGGGGGGGGGGGGGCAAGCGACCGAAATGCCACTCCTTGGGGTTTGGCAACTGGAAAATAAAATATTTGCACTGATGAATTATTTGCTCCTAAAAGCCCTTAGTTTTATATGAAACTATTGCCTGAAACTGAAAGAAAAGGTTGAGAATTCTGACTACATTTAGGGCCTAACGTCTAATTTCTAAAAGTAAAACGTCATTGACCCTGTTCACATTGTTAAATTATTTCTGAATAATGATTGACTCATCCATATCATCAGACATCAGGTATCGTTTTCCTTAAAACTTAAAAGTGACCCCACATTTTGTATATCGTCAGTCCACCTAAAACAACGAGGATCTATTTCGACGCACTCCCATTCAATTTGCGTTGGACAACGCACGCGCGTTGCAAGCGTTACCTGCGCCGATTATGGTGACTCAAGGATATAGGGAGGACAATGAGGACACTAAAGACATAAAGTGAAGCAATGTTCTTGTATTTTTTATTAGGCCTATAATCAGCTATATCAACTCTGAAATGAAATTTTAAAAACAAACGCCAGTTTTTCTTGTTCTCATATTTTGCAGATCAAAATATTGGATGCAAGGAGCAGTAAGGAACTTCTTACATTAACGGGCGTAAGTATTCTGATGTTTCTCATGATGTCAAACCAAATTTTGCTTATAAAAGGGAATCTTCGCATCCGCAATAATGGTTTATTGTAAGAAAGACGTCGGTTATTTTTATGATTTGTTTATGTGATTGTTTGCAGCTTGGCAAGGCCACAACTATCGCTGATGTCAAGACACAGGTCCACCTCAAAAGTAAGCACATGAGAAATAAACATCTTATTACTTAAAAAATTCACTATATAAAAGCAGTCAGCACAAAATTCACAATATGCAATATTTAGTGAGTAACTGTTTCTGAAGTGAACAAATAAATTGGCAGTACTGAGATTTGTGAAGATTTGATGTTCAAGACTACATTGAGAGTATTTGATTTTGTTCTTGTCTTTTTGTTCCAGAGAGAAATCTGTACGCGGATCGGCAGTCCTTCCGTACTTCCTCAAGTTAGTACTCACAACTTTTTGTCACATCTCATTTTGCAAATAAAATGAAACTCCATTGTTACATTAAAAAAAAAATCATATTTCTGTTATAACCATTGCCAAAAACAATTTGTTTTGCCAGTCTTTTGGCATATATCAAAATTTTCTGGAGAGTTTGTAAAAAAAAAGAAGAGATTAATGTCGATTTCTTTGCTGTTTTCAGAGGGAAAGTCCCTGAAGGATGACTGCACACTGGAGTCTCTAGACCTAGGCCGTAGTGGCAAGCTCTACTTCAAAGACCTGGGCCCACAAGTGGGCTGGACTACCGTAAGTTGAGCAAAACTCAGTCTGAAGAATGAGGCGTTCATTTACTGCACAGCGGAGAAAGTCGGAAGAATCTGGCAAAGGGTTCTTAGCAAAAATGCCAAGGGAGTAATGGTCAATGTGACGAAGACCCTTTAAAAAGTCCAAGAAAGTAAGCAATTATAACAATACTAATAATAATAATAGTAACAAGTTCTTATATAGCGTGTTTAAGATCAAAGCGCTTTATTTTATTATTACCCCTGATCATTGGGCCAATGAAACATTCCAAATACCATCTCAGCTCCCTGGGGAGTATACAGCTCGATGCTGCCATTTCGGCGCAAGGCAGCTAGAATCAATCACAATAACCATCTCTGCCCTCACAGGTACCCATTTACTCCTGGGTGGAGAGAAGCAATGAGTGACAAAGTGCCTTGCCCAAGGGCATTCGCACCATAACCCCAGGCTGGGCTCGAACCCACAACCTGCAGAATTACCCACAGACCACGAGTTCAATGCCCCAGACCACGAGGCCACAGCACAGTCTTTTGTTGTTCTTTTTTGGGTAGTTGAATGAAGAAATTGACTGGCGTAGAGTTTGAACCTGCACCCTCTGGATTGTCGAATTGCCAATTTGCCGTTCTTTTTTTGTGAAATGTTTTGTTTAATTGAAATAGACGGTTAACAGAAAAGATTTCTTTCCCAGGTGTTTATGACTGAGTACGCTGGTCCCTTATTTATCTACCTGCTCTTCTACATGCGTCCTGCGCTCATCTACGGAGCTGCAAACGTCAATGCCGTGAGGCAACCGGTGGTGCAGTAAGTATTGTTAAGATTGATGAAGTACTATTATTACCCTTGCGCATCAAAGTCAAGTATGGGAGTGTTCAGAGGGTCAGGGGTTCGAATCCAGTTACTGCCAGTGGCTGTTTGTTATGTCCTTAGGCAAGCCACTTTACCTCAACTTGTCTCACTTGATCCAGGAGTTTAACTGGTTACCAAAAATAGCTAGGGAGTAACCTGTGATGGACTGGCATCCATCTGAGGGTAGAAAATATTCTAAGTTTATGCCAAGAAAACTTGAGATAAATGCTGTCCTGTTGAGCCTAAATCAACTCATGAAGCAGTCCGAAGACCATCTTGGCTCCCTGGGGAGTATACAGCTTGATGCTGTCATTTTGCAACAAAAGGCAGAGCTCAAACAAAACTATCTCTACCCTCACAGGTACAAAGTTGCCCCTTGGCATGCTTGGAGGGGAGAAGCAATATTGTGACAAAGTGTATTGCCCAGGGACACATGCAATGCAGCCCCCAAGCTGGACATGAACCCACAACCTATAATCGCCCCCAAAATAATGTTTTCAAAAAGATTCATGCATGTTGACGCCTTTCAACAGACTTGCAGCCGTGTGTTGGACATTCCATTATGCCAAGAGGCTCTTTGAGACGGTCTTTGTGCATCGCTTCTCCCATGCCACGATGCCCATCTTAAACATCTTCAAGGTACGAAAATAATGAGGAATTTTTTTATCGCTACGGACTCCGTTAACAAGTACCCCCTTAACCAGGTAACAGAGAGAGATAGGGGGAGTTAAGACACGGTTCATACCTGGCTTGAAAGTGAACGTGAATAGAATCTGTGTCGTCATGGCAAGTATTCGCGCTGAAAATTCGCAACTGTTGAACACATTCCAACTCTGGCAAATTTCACAGCGAATGTTTCCTGACATCATGTTCACTTTGCATCCGCATTCGTGAAGTATGAACGGGTGTTGAGGGGGAATTCGAATTCATTTCTATCATGGGACTCGTATGAGCTTGTACGCGTTCAGATTAAAGTGAGTCGTGGGTGCTAAACGCGTGTTAAACGGTGCGCGTGCGTAATGTGTCTCTTCGTATTTAGCTCTCATACATGGTCACAGAACACCATCAACTGTATGTGCACAGAATCCATACCATCCCATAATTGATGCAGTTCTGTAAAGGTTTTTTTATCATAAATTTTTTCTTCTAAATTTCTTCTTTTTTTTCCATTGCAGAATTCTTCCTACTACTGGGGGTTTGCTGCCTTCGTGGCGTACTTTGTCAACCATCCGCTGTACACGCCACCAGGTAAAATCCTTCACTCAGATTCTGATGAATTCGAAAAAGATGTAACCTCAGTTTCGGCACAGAGTTTAAAAGATGTGATATATATCAAAATGAAGAGTTTATTGAAATGCTCTTTCTAATGCACACTTATGGAAAATATAAAAGTGAAATGTGTCCATTAGACTCATTTTGTGGAATCTGGTCACATTTTTCCCATTTTTTGTTTCATTTTACCCTGAATCTTGCC
Source organism: Patiria miniata (assembly GCF_015706575.1). Taxonomy (NCBI): domain Eukaryota; kingdom Metazoa; phylum Echinodermata; class Asteroidea; order Valvatida; family Asterinidae; genus Patiria; species Patiria miniata. The sequence continues at coordinate 4,244,338 of NW_024037053.1, forward strand.
TCTGTGTCTTTCAGCTGGTGGCGATATTCAAATCTACGGTGGGCTTGCATTCTTCCTGGTAAGTGACAATAGGTTTTTTCAAGGATTTTTAAATGTCTTTTTTATTTGTGTGGCAGGGTTGAGATTTGTCAGGATTTTTTCCTGATTTTAGGATTTTCTGTCAGGATTTTCCTTGACTTATTTCAGGATTTTTGTAAGAATCCCTTTTAAAATCTGGAATTCCAGAGATTTATCATAAAGGCAATGGGTATTTTAAGGGGGTGCCTTTAGGCTAATGCAAACATACCATAGACCCTACGTTGCTCTGATGCGCTCAGCGACCCTCAAACCATCTGCTAAGTATTTCATGGATTTTTCATTTTTTCCCAAATCTCACTCCTGGTCTGGTGCCCTGAATTCAATACAATATCATAACACCTATGTTGCCAGATCTTTTAGTCTCACTGACTGTTGACTTTATGCACAAGCTTTGATAATTCAGGCATGCACATTTTCCTCGGATCAGCTGATTTCCTCGTTTTTCACTTCACACTGATGCCATTAAAAATTGAAAAACACTGTACAAAGTCTTGTAAAGTTAGGAGTTTCCTTTTTTGTTACTTCCAAGTTGCATGCCTGATAATTCTTTAATGTCTCTATCTGACAGTTTTGCGAGCTTGGTAACTTCAGCATCCACGTCGCCTTCCGCAACCTGCGCCCGCCCGGCACCAAAGAACGTCGCATCCCCCAGCCCACGGCCAACCCCATGACGTTCCTCTTCAGCATGGTTAGCTGTCCCAACTACACCTACGAAGCCGGCGCCTGGATCGCGTTCAGTGTTATGACTCAGTGTCTGCCTGGTAAGAGTAGGTTCTAATGATATGACCCGGCCCAATCCATGGCTCTGCTGTCCGTAAGCAGAACATTTAGCACTTATGGTTAGCACATTTCATGGGTTAGCTAGGAATTGTGACTTGTGCACCTGCATACATCCCGTAGCTAAGGATTCTATGCTTACAGGCTTAGCACAGAATTTCTGTGCTAGCGCTGTTGATAGAGAACGATGCTTGTAAGCAGAGAATTCTGTGGTTTGCAGATCTATCAAACTGTTCCTGCTTACAGTCCTTAAGAGTTGCTAAAGAGATTAACCCACCTAGGCTGAATTTCACGGCGCTGCTAAGCACACAATTTTCTGCTAACAAAGCCTCCGTCTATTTCATGGAGACCGTAAGCATAAGCACATCAAAAGGCACGCTTACCTCAGTGGAAAAAGCTGCTTAAACCAGTGACGTTACAATAGAAATCTCCATGCATGCGCGACCGTTAGCACATCCACGCCATGAAATAGTGCCACAGGTTAGCAAATTTGTCTGCTGTGCTAAGCACAACTTTTCTGCTAACTGTTAAGCAGCGCCATGAAATTGTGACCTAGTCTTCTGCACGCTACAACCCTTCAAGTTTTGCAAAACCACTTTTCCCATAGATTTAGCAGCCGCATTTCAAATTCTTTGGAGGTAATCTTCTGTGAAATATGGATAACACTTCAAATCCCTGCACAATTCTTTTATGTGGTTAAGCTCAGGGCAAGCGGGCAGATTCAGTCACGCTTCACTGCTCTCCACAGTGCTGTTTATTGTGCAGTGACTCTCTGTGTGACACAGTTACTTGAACACTTCATATCCCTTCACCTGAAACTGGCCTGTAAGGTTTTCAAGGGTTTTGCATATAACTGTGAGTATTGACTTCCCGCTTAGAGGGATAAGAAAATTATGATAAATAAACGTTAATTTTTGTATGGTTGGATTCTCCCTCCTCCCAACCCCCCCCCCCCCCCCTTCTGCATCTTCAGCTCTCCTTTTCACCACGGCCGGCTTTGTCCAGATGGCCATCTGGGCTCTGGGCAAGCACCGCAACTACAAGAAAGAGTTCTCCAACTACCCGCGAAGTCGCAAGTCAATCGTTCCGTTCCTCCTCTAACCCTCGACCTTCTGATTGGACGAGTGGAGCAGAATGTGGTTTTCAGAAATGGAAACCGATCGTAGCGCCCCCGCAAGAGTAAGTCTGTGAATCGGCTGTCTTTTGTTTAAAAAAAAAATATGAAAAAAATCACAATTTTGTGATTTGAATGTAATCATTTTTGATGTGTGAATGTTTGGAACATTTTGAATGGTACGATCTGGATTGTATTGAGCGTTTTCTATATTGTAAATTTTTTTTCGATTTAACATTCTAAAAATGATGTTAAATTCATGCGAGGCTTTTTAACGTAAAAGACAGTGACGACTCCAATTTAAGGAATTGAAACGCATTTTTTGATATTTTAATGGATTGAATTGTAAAATGTGTGAATTCAAGGGGAAATGTTATCATTTGGAAATTCCGATGAACGCAGTACTGACTTGAAGTATAAGTTACATCATCAGTAGAAGACCCTTTAATAGAACGTCTCTAGGGTAGAATTTCGAGCTTGGCAACCCACTAGAAACTTTTTTGAAATCATAACTTAAAAAAAAATAACAACAAAATAATCAGCGCAATGTTCAGCTGCCATGTTATTTTGATTTTTTGCTAAAATCCATTTTTAAAATTTAACGATACTGCAATGTACCTCATTGTCTTTATGCATTTATGTAACATTGAGATAATTTTCAAGAAAAAAATTCAAACATCAACTCCGTTGCCAAAATTTGTAAGAGCTGCAAAAGAAGGAATGTTTCTCAAATGTTTTTTTTATTTTTGGTAAGAGAACCTTTGGAAAGTAGCCAGAGCAATGAAAGTTGGCCAATGGCCAGTTTTGTTGCCAACCAAATTAGGTTCCCAAGGCCTTTATAATGAAAGCCCCACCCACATAAGCCTTATTTTGGTTAATTCCACAAATTAACCAAGGTGTTTTTCCTTAAGTAAAAGGAAATCCGGTTGATTGAATATTACTTGGTGTGATGTAAAAAGCAGCTGTTAAGTATAATGTCGGAATTTACTAATTAGTCTACTTTTTGCTAATTATAATCAAAGTTTGTGAAAAAAAATTCGTTTTTGCTGTTTTTTTTTTAATTCTTGCAAATCGTCTTCAAAATATTGACCAAATCGTCCTGTTTCTACATGGATTAGGATGAATTGAATTAAATTTCCCGTTGTTCATTAAAGAGTGTATGTGTTGTGTTTTTGCAATTTTCTGATAGAGATAGGGATGGCGACAAAAATTGAAGTGATGTTTTTGTTGTAGCACTCGTCCTCTTCAAAAAAAAATATTTATTTTCCCAAATGACAGTTTCAGACTTATTAGTCATCCCATTACTTGTTGAAAACCATTTTTCGTACTTGAGCACAAATACAAGAGAACACAAGAAAAAAGAAAAGAAATTCAAAATTTGTACCAAAAAAATAAGTTTTATTAAATTCAACAATCCTGCTATATGATACACATAGATTAAACATCAAATAAATACATACAAAATATTGGGTTTTTATTTTTCAGTTACAGATAAACTAAATGAGAAAACTAAAATAAGTGAAACTGACACAATGCCACATAGACTCATTTAGACTCTATTTGCTCTCAATGTTAGTAAATTGTCATGCATTTTCAGCACCAAATGTGACGTCATAAATCAAGCACAAGTCGCACAACATTTACTATAATAACAAGAAAAAATCCTGTGCTAAGGAAAGAAACTTGGACTTATTGGCTGGTTTTCTTCGTTATTTCAGTCAAAATTAAATATTCATTTTTCACAAGCAACATAAAATTCCATCCAGACTTGTTTACTTGTTTCGGAGTAAAGGCTAACAAAACAGCAGTATAGAGTTGAAATTTGAAAGGGTGGTCAAGATTTTGAATGAAATTTTCGTAGAGTTTTCAAAGATCAAAGAAAGCCAGGAGGATACACACAGACTGCTTTTTTTTTATATATCACATCATTTTAACTGTGTTCTCTTTCAATATCTTTTCTTATTTGTACTTTTTTTTTTGTAACCAAAAATTCATCACATGTGCAAAAAGCAAATCCAAGTAATGTTCTCACAATGATATATCCAAAATGTTGAACCCCACAGTGACAGGATGAAAGGATGAAAAGTTGAAATGCATTCATCTATGAAGCATTTTGTGTCAATTCAATAACAAGGAATTCAGTAATAAGAAGTCCACTCATACATATCCCTGTTGAACAAAAGCGCACACCCCAAACATGGCCGCCGCGCAAACAATCTATACGTACATTATGCACACGAGAAGTGCCTTAGTTCGTCGGTCGCACCACGAAGTGACGTATCGTCTATGGACTTTGTGCACATGATACGTCACTTCGTTGGTGCTACCGACGATTTGTGCACTCTTCTTGATACAGATGAGACTGACCATTACATGCTATAATTAAATAACTATGTCAACCACAGCACAGGATGGTACCAGCGTGAATCATCCTCATTCATTGGCTCATCTCCAGAGTCTACAAAAACTTTTAAGCTTTTTTAAGCGCACTTGTTTTGTGCATTGCTAAACCGCAAAGGAAACAGGAAATCCCTCATCAACTAAATATATTTCTTTTTCACAAATACTTCTACTAAAGGCTCTGTAGACAAAAACTTTGCATTTTTCAGCTGAAAATAAAAATGTTCATTTATTTTATTGTTACTTATATTTTTAATCCACCCACGATACGAAAGGTTACAGGTAGTTTACAGTTAAACAAGTCGTACTGTTAACGCCGAAAAAAACCTTTGAATATTTCTTTACATTTTTTCTTAAATGTGAACAATCCCTAAAATATTGCTGCAGCAATTTAGCAGTTTTCTAATTTAAATTTAGTAAATCTCTATAAAACAAAATATACATGTACATAGTAATATACATTTTTTTCGGCAATATGCCACAGTTAATTTGTATTTGGCTTAATACAATTGTTCTTTTGTTTCCTATTTTTAATCAGATTTCAGAATTTATAAATAATATAAATTATGACGGCTAACAAACTCCTCATCTTTTGTTCAGTACCATCAAAAAGAAGACTTTTGGAGATAGTTACGGAGACTAAAAAGATGAAAATCTAATAATGGTCAAGGAGATTACAGACTAGGAGTTTTGGATCATTTCTCTGAATCATTAATTAGATATCAAATTTGCTCTGTGACGTACATGAATTTCACACCTTTCATACTAGAACTGCTAATACTCAGTTCACCATGAAACTAGAAATACCCATGTTCCATCGCTTATGAAAAGTGCTTCCCATTTCCAAACCAACCATGATTTGCGTTTCTGAAACCTCAAATTCCTCCAAGTTGTAACGAAAACAAAAGAAGGCTTTCTCAATGTCCCCAAAGTCTCCGTTTTACACAGAATGACATTACTTAGCCAAGAGAGTACTCAATATAATCAAGTCAAAATCAAAGCAGATGTAATGCTACTTTTTAACACTTATGACGTTTTTGGATGTGTACTGCCATAAATATTTTCCAGTTCATTTAAAATGAAACTTTTCTTTGACTTATACCAGAAAGCCTGAAAAGAAATCTTTCTTTTATACAAAATTTCAAAAACACACAAAAAGAAGTTTTAGTTGTGTTTTGGAAAAGTGAGTTCACGCCGAGATAATTTTGACATTGAATGGACCCAGGCACAGGATTGTTTTTCACGAACCTCGATGCCAGACGGGTTCAGGCCACCATCTGCGGGTAGCACATCCTGACATTTGCGGCCTCGCTTGCTGCAATGGGTCGTAGACAGATATTTCCGGCCTCGCTCGTTTCGTGTTTATCTGTCACCCGTTCCCAATACCGCAAAACCTTTGCGTGTATACACGTCATCCGACGTGAACTAGTTAAAATGGCAGTGAACAAAACTGGCAAGTGATATAGTATAACGGCCAAATCTGAAAAATGCGAACATACTAGACCCCTTAATGTATAAACATCATAGAAATTATAACGACTGGATTTTTCTAATGAGCAGTACATTGTATGCAGTCATCAAATTTGGAAAATATGTAAGTACTACAGAAAGCTGTTGCCTTGCATAGTAACTTTCTACATTGCGTTGTCACTGGACTTTTGGGCAAAGGGAATAAAAAAATCTGGCAACGTTGCCAACTTCGTGTCCAATGTGTACAGCCTAGGACATGCGTTCCTTGGTGTAAAAGATCAATTTCTGCAAGACAAATTCACAGGCTATTTTTAATTTTTTGACCAAATCAGAAAAGTCCAGTGCGAACAGCGCATGATTTGTAAAAACAAATTTCTCCAAAAAAAGCATCTAATTTTAAAACAACGCGGCCTCTGTTTCCCATGACAGATTTGCCTACTGGCACAATTACAAAAACTTTCCAAACAATTTTTAAAAATGCAGTGCGAACGCAGCCTTTGCTCCGATGGCTCTGCAGCGTTGGCTCCTCATGGGAGACAGTCAGATAGCACCTCCTTGGTGGAGCTGTTGAGGTACTCGGGGAAGCCGATGTCGAAGCTGATCTGCATGTCGCCTCTCCGCGAGGGCTGCTTGGGGTAGGGTAGTCCTTCCCCACTCACCCGTTTGACCGAGCTGGGCTTGATGATCTCTCTGCACGGCACTGATATGGTGCCGCCTTTGATCGACGGCACTCGCAAGGTTGTGCCGACTAGAGCCTGTGGAAACATGGATAAAATTGTAATCAATTGGTATGAATGACACGGAACTTTAAAAAAGGAAGGGGGGGGGGAAAACAGGTTTCATTTTGGCATCCTCCCAACCCCCTAAAATTTAAGCTCTGCGCATATTTGTTATCATTTTTGACGATACAAAAAACTTTTTCACCACAAACACGTTTTTCACAATTTTCAAAATATTGGAGAGAATACTGACAGGAATATAGAAAATTTTTGATGGCAAAGGCTCTGTTCAAACATGAAAGTTTTTTTTGAAGATTATGCAGGACTGAGGAAAGTTCCGTGCTTTTGTCCCCCCTAGACAGATTAAGTACAAAGAATATTACAATTAAGTTCCGTCAAAGGTGGAATCGGGAGGATTTGGCAAAAATGCCCCAGAAGTTTTCAAGGTTAACTCACCTCTTTGAGTGAAATCTTGGCTTTGTAGTGTAAGTTACTCCCGTCCCTCTTAAAATGGTGGTGAGGTTTGTCCTTTAATGTGAACACAATGTCTGCCGGTATTCGGTCCCGATACTGGTCCCCTTCTTTGGGAAATGTGATTTTGGTGCCGGCCTTCCAGCCTGGCTTGACGTTGATTTCCAGTACTTTGTCTTCTGATTTTGTGGTGCGGCCGTCTGAGTTCAGCACCCGCCGCGAGATTTTCATCTTCTTGGTGCAGCCCGTGTTAATGTCCTCTAGCGATACCCTGAGATCGTGGTGCACTGAAGGGTCCTGGCGTTTGGGGGCTCTACCCTGCATCCCCGACATTCCGGGCATGCCAGACATCCCGGGCATCCCAAAGCCGGAAAAACCAAAATCGTCATCTATTTCCATGGGATCCCCGCCGGTTGATGAGAACACGGTGCGGTGGCCACCGCTGCCACCTTGCCCGCCGAAGTTCATGAATACCTTGAAAGGGTCCTGTCCACCAAAGAAGCTCTGGAAGGTCGCGTTGGGGTCCCCGTGGTAGGACCAGGATTTGAAGTTGCCGGATCCGGGCGCGGGACCAGCGTTCCCCTTCAAACCCTCCTCGCCGTACTTATCAAAGATGGTCCGCTTCTCCTTGTCGCTCAGGACCTCGTACGCCTCCGAGATCTCCTTGAACCTCTCCTCGGCGCCTTTGGCTTTGTTCTTGTCTGGGTGGTACTTAAGGGCCATCTTGCGGTAGGCCTTCTTGATTTCTTCCTCCGTAGCTTTGCGGCCGATGCCCAGGACCTTGTAGTAATCCTTACCCATTGTCGCCGGCTGAGGGCAAAGGGTCTCCCTCGACAAGTTTCCAATTCAATTTGAAGAGACTGACTGATGAGGCTACTAAACAACCTGCGCAAAATATCAAAAAAGGGTGAAAAGGGTAAATTACAAATTCCAAAAGATTCAGTCCATTATTGATTAACATATTTTTCTCCTTTATCCCTTTTTTCTCTAACCTTTTAATTCATAAAGAAGCACTGCTTCTTACTTTGCTTACAATTTCAGAAGCAGAAGTTGCCTACTCTGCCAAGCCGGTTAAATTCTTTGGACAGTGTATGGATGCTAACTACATGCGGACATGAAAGATCCATGTATTGCGTATGATTCTACTGCCTTGCTCATCAAAACCTCTTCCCTACACAAGCGCTATGAATCTACAGACTTCAAGCACCAATGAATCAATTACAAAGTTTACATAGTTTTATTAACTCCATTATTAGCAAACAGGATTTGTTGAATTAGATCACATTAACTCTGATAGCTTTTGTTATTACACAGTACACAGTTGACACATGTACGCGTGCGTGCACAGACTGCAAGAGTAATTGCAACGGCCAATTTTAAACAGATTGAATTTCCTTTAGAAGTTTGAGTCATGAGAGCCGAGTATTGGGAATCACACAGGCATGAGTAACATACCGATTGGGCCAGCAGTCAGGAATGGAAAATCAAATTTAATTTACTTATTTATGAGGAATGTTGCAACCTGACGCCACTTCAGCGGTTGTGTACATAATCTATGGAGAGTCAAGAAAATTTTCTGAGTATTTCCTAACAAAATTGGAAATGTTTCTCAGTCCAAGATTCATGTCTTATAATCATTTTTGCAATGACTGACCTTCACTGAGATGATATATGAAGAAAAAAGTGGCGTCAGATTGCAACGTTCTTTCCATTTATATCGGGTAAAGCACATAAATTATGATAATAAAATTTTAAAAATTGTTATATAATTTTGAAATTGATTTCAAAATTGCAATTCATTTTAAACTCGATCGAACTAAGTTAAACTTAACTTAAGGCATAATTAACGATTCATAATGAATAAACATATTTTCTTAAAACCACACTATCCAACAAGGCAACATGTCCAAAAGATGTCGAAGGAAATTATCATTATTTACATTTTAAACAGAAGTAAAACTGAGTTAAGCCTTACCAATTTCGGTGGAAAAAATCCCCAAAACACAATTTCACCACATCATCATACAGCATGCAGCGGGTTTTAATACAGCGCACTACTGCCACAGCCACAGGCACAGATTTGTCACTCACTCAACAGCTCAACGAATCCAGAAGTTAGTGAATAGAATTTTAGGAGAATACGTTAACTGCAGCCTTGATGCACTTGACTTAAATATACTCCACTGGCAAGCAATCTGACAAAATAACACTGAATCACCTTTCCCGCATTTATATAATCAAAATTCGAAATTTCTAGAGATTTACCGCAATATCTGGAGCCGCCTAGATTTAGTCTACGTACGTCGGTCCAATGTCCGTGTTTACAATTATTTCCCTGGTACTGCCTGCTGATTGCTTGTGTGGTGAGCGAATGCGGGATCCATCGGCACCAGCGAAATGGAACTTTCTAGATTTGGGATGACGTCATTGGAATGCCTTACAAATAGACTTGCTCGTCCGTCGTTTCTCGCGCGTGACATTATGGTGTCGATGTCATATGCAGTTATATCCGATTTTCGGAAACGGTAGGTAATTAGAAAATTAGATAATTTTCTTTTGAAGCCATTACACACAAAGCATCAGTATTACTTGGGCCTGGGATCCATTCAAACCATTAATAGAAGTGGGTGGGGCGAGGGGGGGGGGGGGGCGCTGCTGCGTTTAAAAATCATATGTTGGACGCTTGGAGCGCTGTTTACGCATGTAGTATACAGCTCTATGAGTTTACACGATCACAAAAATAATAGTACCCACACCATAGACATTTTCCTTGCAATATATTTATTAAATTTATTCAATTTTGAATGATGAGACACCGAACAAAAAAATATCCACTACGGCGGGTTATTTTTAGAGGGTTGCAGACGCCCCAAATCGGTAAACTTTTTCTGTACTGTTCTTCCATTGGCCGGTGTGTTAACCAATCAAAAGTTGCCGGGAAGATTAAATTATACGCATGCGCACTGATGGCAAATTGGTCCCCCCTGTACGGAATTTTGGCGTGAATTTTGATCAATGAGTTCTATAAAAAGACAAAACTGAGAATATTAAGTTTCAAACAGCCATAAACCAGTTTTTTTCGGGAGGATAATTAAATTAGGTAGATGAAAAAAAGTATTTGTAAGTGACACCAACTACACGTTGCAATATATTTTTTCGCTAGCATCATATGCAGGTATCACTTCCGTACAACTCCGAAGTGGGAGGTAGGTCGACGATTTTCAAGTTCTTTGGAATGGACATCAGGGTGGTTTGGACTTAAAATTGAAGAGTTATGGATCAGCATAAATAGTTCACAGGTAGGTAGCATCCTGGTATCGGTCGTTGTTTAAATGGCCTAAAATTCAACGAGTTTTGGATGTGTTCGGAAGGTCGTACTCGCACTCCGTCTCCGTATTAAAATTGGGAACTCGACGTTAGATGGCGCTGTTTAATGTGTATAGCAAAATCACTTTTGATTACATTTTTGCCACGCGCTCGAGTGAAATATGTTATAATGTTTTACATATTAACCATGGTTTTGAGTTGTAATTATTGACTAAACATTCCAAGTTACTTTCATCACTTGAATATAAATAATGTTTTTTCCTGCAATTTTCGTATAAACTCCGTCAACAGTCCAGTGTTTTAACTCTCTGTTTTAGACTGAGTGCTTAGAGTTAGATCAGACGACATGAATGTTGGATCAAATTTTTTAGCAATAGTTTAAATCTTAAAAATCATTGTTGTAGGTCTACATATAACGTTAGGCCTACTTCCCAATTCAAACCAAATCCACTTCTCATACAATGTGAGTTTTCATGCTTAGGACGGGCCGGTTCAGTCTTTGTCCAACTCTCCGTATGTACTTCAAGTTGTTTTACCGTTTTAGTTTTGTGTATAGTCGGTCCAAGGCATCTTGCCACAACTCAGCCTACATGGCCTAGGTTAGTTCTAGAGGATGCTTCCATACCTATAATTTATATTATTGCCTCCTACACCTTTCTGACAATTCTATTTACTTATTCTTTTACTTATTCGTGTATTCTCTGCTTATATTTCTCATTTGGTATGGAAATACATGTGAGTTTTTAATTCAATTGAATTGAATTCACATAAATATTTCATGTATTGTAATTTTGCCGTGATGCATACATCATACATGTATTTATGTGAACACACTAGTCCTACAAAATTGTAGTTAGTAAATGTATCGACAACAAAAACTGAACAAAATTTGGACATTCATAAAATTGGGCTTAATAATAAATAATAAATTTTAAATAATAATAAATTTTATTAATAAATAATAAAATAACCAAATTAAGCATGTAGATTCAGAAGGTACATGTATGCTAAATGAAAACAGGTTGCAACCAGGCACAACTACAGACATGTTTTGAGTGTCGCTTCTCAGATCTTTGCAATAAATTTATGCATGCCGTTTATATGGGGCCATACATTGTCTGTCAAGTAAACGAAATGGATTGGAATAAATACACACAAGAGCCTACCTGCAGAAATGAATTGCAGTAATACGCATGGGCACTCACAATTAGCATATTTGTCATAAATACATTAAAATGCTAAAAATGCAGGAAAATGCAGGGATAACTGCAAAACAAAGTCGAGTATTAGAGTAGTATCACTAAAACAGAGTTGTTTTATTGTCACAATAATAAAATGAAATTTTGTTTAAAGATTGCCTGTATATATAGACTTTGAGGCCTGGCAAAATTCAAAAAATGATGTACATAACTGTACGTTAAAGTAAATAATGCACAGTTTTGAAGTGCATTCTTGTGAACAATTTTAGCACAATGAATAGTTCTACAAATGTACATGTAAAATTGCATGTAGAACATCATACACATTGTACAATGTATGTATCCAGATTCAATAGAAATAAACATGGAGCATAGATGGGCTTTCATAGAAATGTACACACCTTCTTGTTTTCGTATTCGAAAACCAGCCTAACCATACAAACTTGCCCAAAGTTGCAAATACGTACCAATTTATTAAAGCCTGAATGAATTGAACGGGGAAGTTTGGTAAAGTAAACAGACGCAACAATAAGCGTTATTGTCGATGCCCGTTGCAAGCATTTACCAGAAATGTCATTGAACTTTCATTTGATCAAAGGCTTCTTTTGTAATGGGTAGCGGCGACGGACACTACATATTTTTGTCTGCCAAAGAGGCAAAGCTTGTGTAATATAATGGGGGTGGATTAAAGAGCCCTGTAGGGGAGCAAATTCCTGAACTTGTGGTCGCCGTTTTTTTTGCATATCTGGCCACCCTGCCCCATTTTACATAAAACAGCTAAACCTAAGTACGCAAACTGATTTTAGGTTGAGCACCATTTGAAATGGTGAATTTTATTCATAGTTCGGGGGATAAAATTGCATGTTACATTTATTTCAGACATGAAGTTTTTCCTCAGATCTGTGTGCCCTTGAAAATTAAAAAACACCCATGAATGTTTTGAAAAGCTTGAAATTTCCTTACTTTTGCCAGTGACATGTCTGTTATTTATCGTCAACCTGTTGATTTCAAGTTACAATGTAAGTTAGATCGTTGTCAAAAAAGGTCAAAATTGACTTACATACATGTACCAGTACATGTGTCTAAAATGTACTTTTAATATAATTTCTGTAATATTTCAGATATACATCTGACATGCATAGATAATTTGAACGGAATTCTTTTTCAAATATTCAAATTTATTATAAGTAGATAAAATAAAACAGGAAAATAAAAACTGTGTCTCTCCTTTGCATTGTACTGTAATTGTACAAGGGAAAAAGAACATGTATTGTTGAGAGATTCACCATCATGGAAATTTGTGTTTTGAAAACAAACTTGAGAATGCATTTGAAAACAAAAATTGTATCTTAAAAACTGCATTGCCCAGCTCATACGTACACTGTACATGTGTATGTACATGTATGTAGCATTCTTGTAGAGTGCCAACATATGTAAAAACAAATCAACCATCACCGTGCATTTTGTTGATTTTGTCGTCGTTATTGAAGAATCCTATTAAAATTTCAATGAGAAAAAATCCATTTTTTATCGATCCACTAAATGCCTGCTGCTGATGACGGTATTCCAAATGCTAATTCTGTATTATAATTGGAAGGTGAAACAGGTGCAAAATAAAAGAATAAAATATGGACATGCCTGGATTGTTGTCATGACAACAAAGGCTAACAGTACTTCACAAATACGTGTAGAGAATAATTACAACGGCTCTTCACACTGACTGGATACAATGAAAAGCTATGCAAATTGGCATAGATTTCAAGGATGGGACAGAATTTTTTTTATTTTTTTATTTTTTGGAAAAGACTTCAAGACGAGCATGGAATTTTATGCTGACATTTCACTACATATTTTTCCAGGCTGTTGTGGCCATATTTTAGGTTGCCATCGGCAACGAAACAACATTTTAATTGAATTCCTGAGGGCTTATTCCAATACAGGGGCCGGGCAGGCATGTTGAAAGCAACGAACATAAATAAACATACACGGCCCAGACCAACCTGTGTTTGTCTGTAGCAGCTGGAACATAGGTTCCCTAGGTCACACGACAACTTCATAAATCGTCAGACTTTTGACACAATTTTTGGGGGGTGTTCGCTTGAAAGATCTCCACCCAGGCTGGAATTTGGGTTCTTGCCCAAGACTGATACCCCCTCAGGGCCAACATGAATGTGGTGATTGATGAAATGGGCTTGCTTGTCAATTTTAAAACCATAGTTGTCATCAGCTGCTGGACAGATGTGACTTGGCAAGCATTAAAAGCTGGGCAAAGTGCGTACAAATTTTATTCAATTATTGTGTCGGAATGGCTGTTCACTGAAGTCTTTTCATGCATCTGGTCTTCACAGTTTTAGCCCATATCATTGGATTTAGCCCATTCATTGGCTGAGTAATCCTATAAGATAGCACTGCCCGACAGTTAGTCAGTCAGTCAGTGAGATAGGTGCGAAGAGGATACTAGACCAGCTCTCTGGCACCAGCGGAAAAAACCCTTAATTTGACAAAGTACAAAAATGTTCACAGATTTGAAGATGTACATGAACATGTTTGAGCTTGAACAGGAGTCCCATTTGATTGGTAAACTGATATTTACTGCCTTCACGGAAGTCATGACAATTTACAACGTGTCGACCCACTGTGACATTACCAACTGATGATTGGCATGCAGTGTTTTTTGTTTCGGAGTCAAGTAGGGGCAACGTTCAACGCTCTCCGCCCCTGCACTGCACAGGAGATATGACGTTATTGTGTAAACGTGTAAACGACACAGTCGGCGCATTGGCCATTAGGCATTGTGTTGGAGGTGTCACATTCAATTAGTTGCCAATTTCCTGTGAATCATTTATCACAGACGGACTTCGATGGACTTTTAAAAGGTTTGTGACGGCCGGTAAATCGCTGGTAAACTACACAGCGTTTCTGCAAAGGAATGTATGGACAGTACAGTACATCAGATGCATTTTGTTCTGCTTTTGTTAATCTTAAAGTTCTACAGTTGTTATTGTGTTTGAGCAGGGTAGGGATATTCATCTTATTCTGAATCAATTTCTCAACTGTATTTTAAAAACTGCTCTTTATTTTTTGGGGAAATGCATGCTTTATTTTTGTGACAGGATTTGAAGTAACAGCTGTGCTGTTGCACGTACATATGGTAATCGTTCTGATCATAGGATATAAAAAGGTAAAGGTTAAGGGGACGAACCTGTGTTAACAGGAACGGAGTGCCCATCTCTCTTTCATTAGCGATTGGGCCAGACTCATATGCTGCTGTGGGGGGATCGCCACACCTCCTCCACAGCGAGTCTGTTACCTTCCCAGCATTGAATAATGCCGGTACCCATTTAACACCTGGGTTGAGAGGAGTAATTGAGGTAAAGCGCCTTACTCAAGGGCACAACACGCATGGCCGCGGTGGGGCTCGAACCCACAACCTCACGATCATGAATCCTGTGCTCCACCGCTAGACCACACGTGCCCACACGTAGGATGTCAAAGTACAAAATGTACCATGTGACCATCCAGTTTCACTGTGATGATCAGCCACCATTGCAGTAGGCAAGCATTTCATTAGCAACCATGTCGTGCATGGTAAACTAGACGTAGGCTTATATTTATGTAAAATAACCTTGAATTCTTTGTCGAACAGGGTAATGCTCACTACCTGTGCCGTGTACTGTTGTCATTATCGTGCCAAGTCAGCACTGGGTGTTGGCTCCACGTTTTTCTCACAGTTTTCACCATCCATCACAGCTTTGAAGGTTGCCTACTCCCTGCACGCGGCATACCATCTTTGCCTACTACAATGGCGACGCTGACTTTCTGGTACCGGATGTAGTCTGGTTCACCTTGGTCAGAGCATTATTGTCCATATGGCAGTTTCTTATTTTTGTCTTTGGTTACTCTTTCCACCAGTTGACTAAATGCTCTCCGTAGAGAGCCAGTCCACCATGGCAGGCTGGGACACCCAGAACTCGTCCGCATTTTACCCATGGAGTCGGAGCCACGCCCCTTCCAGCCATGCCCCTGCAAGCCTCCCCCCTTCAGGCCGCGCCCCAGCAAGCCACACCCAAACGTCTTCAAGCCATGTCCCTACAAGCCACGCCCCTTCCGGCCACGCCCCCGTCAGCCACAACCCTGCCCATGAGGACTTTGTCTCCAAGTACCTGCGGAGCCACACCCTCCAGGCAAACACCAACTCGGACGACAGTTTGCACCACACAATGCACCACAGTTGGCGCTCGGGCCTGCTGTTCACGTCGCCTCGCTCTGGCCGAAGGGTGTCCCAAACATTCGGACCCTCGTTTTGCAATAAGGACAATTTGGAACAGTGTGTGTCATATCTGGACCAGGTTTGTATGCAAATCAACCTTAGTTCTTTATGAGCACGGAAGAACTCTCTTGCCATTTTTCTAAAAACTCAAATTTAAGCCAGTTGTGACTTAAAGGCATTCTTCTGTTGTCAGACAAAAAAAACTTATCTTCTGGAGAGTGGATAATAGTTTTTTCTGAACTCTGAGGGTTTGAAGGTTTTTGGGACAATTGAGGATAGACCCAAATTTATGAAGATGTTTAGGGTAACTGTAACCCTCCTATGCAAACATGCATTCAGTGCAAAGTTGTCCTTTCAGTCATATTTAATCAAGTGACTGTTTTCAACAGTTAAGAGCTCCCAGCCCTCAGAAAGCAGGATTGACTGGCTGTGACTGTTTATGTAACTTGATGCAGCTTTGCTTTGACTGTAGCAGATTGATAAGCCAGCTGTGCTTACCACTTGCCTACTTTTGTCTGTTGACTGAATTTGACTACTCACAGTGCTTGCTTGAAATATGATTTGACTGTTGGTGACTAGCCTGTGTAAAAGGCATGGCAGAGGTTAAGGATTGATTTTTTGACTTTCTGTGACTGTTCATACAGCAGGTCGAGCAGGAGGGATATATTTACAGAAAATGTAATTAAATTATATGTGCTTAGCCAACCTCAGCTGAGAACCGGTCATTAGCAATACATTTCATGATGTTTTGGTCGGTAACCGGTTCCTGTTAAGCGAATAGTTTCTCTGCTTAGAAAATTTCTGTTCAATGCAGAGCCGTGTCCAAATTACTTGACTACACCCTGTACGTGTCTATGTGAAGTGGCTACAGCGGCTTCCATAGGCGCGTGTGTAATTTAAGCCGTAGCCATGTAAGTCGGACACAGCCAAAGCCTCATCAATTAAGACCAAGAGGCAATTCCATAAGACTGCTAAGCACAGATAATATCTGCTTAGCAAAAACAGGTCACCAGCCAGAATACCATGCTAAACTAATTACTGATGACTGGTCCTCTGCGGATTTTTGCTTAGCGTATAAATTTGTTAAGCCAAGTAATTCGGACACAGCCATAGCCTCATCAATTTAGACCAGGAGCCAATTCCATAAGACTGCTAAGCACAGAAAATATCTGCTTAGCAAAAACAGGTCACCAGCCAGAATACCATGCTAAACTAATTACTGATGACTGGTCCTCCGCGGATTTTCGCTTTGTGCATACATTCTCTAAGCATTTTGTCCCATTGAAATTGGGCCGGGTCATGCACGGCTTGCCCAAAACTTGCTAAGTCAGAGTGTATGAATTCCACACTCGTGTGTAATGCAGAAGCTCTTCCCTTGGTTGAATGACACAGACGCTGGTCACATCCTCTCGTTCGTAATCATTTCCTTCACCGATCCCCTGATGGATGTTTCCTTTGGCTGGCATCCCACGTTTATCGGTGCAGTCGGTTGCTGTGTTTACGTTGACAAGCCTCCCCCACTTATTTCCTCTGCGGTGGTTGCCACTATGAGCTTAAAACAGTTTGTCATGATGATGTGAATTACCAGAAATTGACACACATGATGTATAAACTTTATGAATATGCACACATACATGTATCAAACATTATTCATGTCCTGCAGACTGACAGAAATCTAGAACAAATCTTTTTCCAGTTGTCTTTAAAGTACAAAGAATTACTTCAAAGTATCAATTTTTTGGCAAATTTAGGAAAGGTTGATGATTTCTGGATCATTGTTATAGAAATTTTCATTTTCCTGAGCATTTTGTTTGATTGTCTTTCGACTAGTTTATTGCAAACTTTAATTAAAGGAAACTTAGTGACCATACTCACGCAAGAAATGTGTTGTTTTCTTATGTCACTTGCAAACATTACAAGGAAAACAATTTCTGTCTGCACACCCCCCATCCCCCCCCCCCCCCAAAAAAATTACTCACATTTCCCCACATTTGTTTTCTCTTTTCCTGGTGTCTCACTTTACATATTATCCAATTTCTGACAAATGTTACCAACTGTGATACTGATTTGCTCACGTTTCACCTCGGCTCAGAAATTGGCCTTCGGTGTTCAACAGACACTGCGCACTTGTTTAGCAACTAGGCCTCAATTACTGGCGTGTTGAGAAATGACATCTGTCTGGAGCAAACATCGCAAATGCCAAAAGGCAAAATAACTGCTATGAACAGTTCACAATATGGAAACACACACATGTACATACACTACACACATTCTAATCTGATGGTATTTTGCCTGATATTAGCATAAAATTACACAATTTAGATAATACAAGTGTGAGTTTGCTATTTTCCTCCCAAAAGACAAAAGTGCATTTCGTAAAATCAAATTCTCTGCTTATGTCCGACCACATGATGTACAAGGTCGTTAAGGTGGTGGTACCTTAGTTTGGTCTGTAATTGTTTTCTGCTCATTAGACGTCACATATTAGTGATGTATCACATTCACTTTTCCAACAGCAGCTCATTACTAAAAGTGTCCGACTGTATGTCCGATGTTTACAGAATTGCCCAAAATTCACACTTAAAAAAGAGTTTTAGGAGAAAAAAATGTGCTAGCCTGTGACTGTGTAGACATTGTGTGTACTGTACTGCACCAAACAAATATGCAAAATATGCAGTGTGTCATCCATTGTGATAAAGATATTTGATCGGTTATTGATTAATTTGAGTTGACTATTTGTTGTTGATTATGCAGGAGATGACGGTCCTTGGTTTCCCGAGTCTATATGCCGCCTCGGACCGGAACCAGTCTGGGCCGTTTGATATCGTGCAATTAGTCAACTGCTGCTATGAACTCATGCAAAGACACCAGCAACACCTCAATAAACGAGAAGAAATGGAGACAAAGTAAGTCACTTGGGGAAGGGCGGAGCTCTATTTATAGGGGGGGGGGGGAGAATTCCTTTGTCTTTGCTCACCCCTCTTGTGAACTGACTTGTGATTGACTTGTGATTGACTTGTGATTGGCTTGTGATTGACTTGTGATTGGCGTGTGATTGGCTTGTGATTGACTTTTGATTGGCGTGTGATTGGCTTGTGATTGACTTGTGATTGGCTTGTGATTGACTTGTGATTGACTTGTGATTGACTTGTGATTGATTTGAAATTGACTTGTGATTGACTTGTGATTGGCTTGTGATTGACTTGTGATTGACTTGTGATTGACTTGTGATTGATTTGAAATTGACTTGTGATTGACGTGTGATTGACTTGTGATTGAGTTGTGACTGACTTGTGACCTGAGTTGTGATTGACTTGTGATTGATTGAATTGCAACTTTTCTCACAAGTAAGCAGTGAGTCTATACTACCGGTAGTTATTCATTTATGTGTTTATTCCATTCCAAACTTGTTTCCATTGGAGCCCTGCACACATTACAAATTATTAGATTATGGTAAATAAAGTTAAACTCATAAGGAAAAGTATGTTGTTGAAACATACTGTACTTTGCCAGTTGTAATTGTTTTGATATTGAAATTGGGTTTACATTGATTTCTTTGCAGACAGATGCGATGCGACTCTGACCTGGAGCATCTACAGTCCAGCCACGGCCGGCTAAAGGAACGACTAGAACAGGTTGAACGAGACAACGTAGCGCTGACGGAGAAAGACCGACAGCATCTTAACCAGAACAAATCCATTGCTGCAAAACTCAAGAATACTAGAGAAGAGGTTTGTTTCACACGTAACCACCAAGTAAAGTCAAGTCTGTCACGAGCCAGTATGGCCCATCAGGCCTGCGTTTATCTCCAGTTTTTTGGCCATGAATGGAGTGGAAATTTTGTCTTCTTCTTGATGGGATGCCAGTCCATCGCAGGTTACTCCCCAGCTAATGCCGGTACCCATTTATACTCCTGGGTGGAGAGAGGCACGTTGGGGTGAAGCGGCTTGCCCAAAGACACAACACAGGGCCAGCAGCTGGATTCGAACCTCTAACCCTCTGATCACAAGTCAAGAACCCTAACCACTTAGCCAACTCCCCCACACGTCCAATTTCCCCGGAATTCCTTACGGGAATAAAAATTTGAGTGCTGGTTTCCATCACTGATATTTCAATAAAATCAGAAATTTCAGTAGAACAATTAATGCTTCACGTGTAGAGCGAAAAACTGCTGTGTTTAGAAAAGTGAACTATTTTTTTCCAAAATACTGCTCAATAAATCTACAATCGAACCTACCAATGCACGGGACGTAGGGAGCTTGGCCGCGATGTCGCCCCGTAATGCTTTCACAAATTTGCATAAAATCACGTCATCTTTTGTTTTTTTTCAGATGAAGAAGCTTGAGAGTATTGTCAAGCACCGCGACACGCAGTTCAAGCACGACCTGAAGAAGAAAGAACGAGAAATCAATAAGATGAAGGAGAGGATACATCAACTGCTGACAGACAAGAATCAAGAAAGAAGAATAGGTAAGATTAGCTGTCTCACCAATTTGGTTTTTTTTTTTTAAGTAGTGGTTTTTAGACAAAGGCATGTGTATAGAAATTTTCTTTTACCCTAACGTACCTGAATCCATCAAAATCCACACCCCTGTTTTAGAGGATTTCGGCGGATTCAGGATACCTCCATATTGAAAATGTTGGCGGATTTTGATGGATTCAGGACAGTAAGCCTCGCAAGACTGCAGGATTTTGATGGATTCAGGATACCTCCATATTGAGCAGTTGGGGACTTTGATGGATTTAGGATCTCACCAGTTTAACTCCTTGGCCATGTTGGCTGTAAGTTTGGTGTGTATGATGTATATGTACTACACTGGTGGATTCTGATGGACTCATTGGTGGATTCTGATGGACTCAGGACACCAACATTTTTTACATGACAAAATTTATGGATTCCGGCGGATTCAGGATATTTTCTAGTAAAATTGCTTAAGGGGTTAGGGTTGAAGTTGGGGAAACCTAAGGGGTCATTATTTTCAAAGTGGCCCAAAGTTTTTTGGAGTGGTGCACAATTTTCCAAGGTGGGGTAAAGTTAATTTCTGATTTGTATAATCTTGAAAGTTGATTATGATGTTTTGTCTGTTGCAGGAATGGACATATTGAACTCACTGCAGCGGGCCGACGGTAAGAGAGCAACATGGAAAACTGGCAAAACGGGTACAAAGTAAGTGAAGTATGGCTATAAACTTCTACCCGTCAATTTCTTTGTCGAATAAATGTTGAATTTCTTTATTCAATAAATGTTGAATTTCTTTATTCAATAAATGTTGAATTTCTTTATTCAATAAATGTTGAATTTCTTTATTCAATAATAGTATGGGGGATTTTACGTTGGGAGATGTTAATTTAATATCAGGTTTTGCCCTGCACTATTAAGCAGGAGGTCATGGGTTCGAGTCCCAC
Source organism: Patiria miniata (assembly GCF_015706575.1). Lineage (NCBI taxonomy): Eukaryota > Metazoa > Echinodermata > Asteroidea > Valvatida > Asterinidae > Patiria > Patiria miniata. The sequence goes on from NW_024037053.1 coordinate 4,265,569, forward strand.
CTGTGTAAACGTGTGCAGGGGTGAGATTTGTCGGGATTTTTTCCAGATTTTAGGATTTTTTGTTCTGATGTTTCCTAACTTTAGGATTTTTTAAAGAATCCCTTGTGAAATCTGGAATTCCCCGAGTTATCACCACTGAGGTTTTTCTTTTTATAAAAGTTATATAGAAAAGAAAAATTAGGTGTTTTAGGAGTGCCTTTAGGCAAACTTATACAAACACATGCCATAGACCCTACGTTACTCTGGGGCCATCGGCGACTCCCAGTCCCTCTGCCAATTATTTTGTGGATTTGTCATTATCGCCCAATCTCACCCCTGAAGAGATTTTTTGTGCAGAACCTCAAACGACACCAAGGTAACATTTTTCATGAAATTTCTGGGGGTTTTTTTCTCAAGGCATGAGGAGGAGATGTATCGATTGATCATCACAAATTACGAGGAGAGACAAAAGGAGATGATGTTGGAGAACCAGGTCCTGAGAGAGTCTTTAAGCAACATGCAGAAGGAGCTGGTGGATCTCCTCAATCGACAAGGAGACAAGGGACTGGTGAGAATCCTGCATCAAGTGGGACTCGAACCCACGACCTCCTGCTTACAAGCGCAGACGTCTTACCAATCGAACACCGAGCTTGATGGGGTCAGCTGGTTGGTTCGAATCTGCTTTTGAAATTTGAAGGGGGAACTTTCATTAGTAACTTCTTGTGGTTGAGTGGTAAAATGTCGGCACTAGTAAGCAGGAGGTCGTGGGTTCGAGTCCCACCCAAGTAAGCTTTTCATTGGTTATTTTTTGTTATTTTTGTTTGTCATTATAATTCTCAATATTTCCACTGTTATAGTCATCACTGATTTTGTATGGTAATTTTTCTCATTGCAATTTTTTGTCATTAACTATTTTTTCCCATTTTCTTTATCATTGCAATTTATGTCATTTTCATTGTATTGGTCAATTTCACTGCAATTTTTGTCATAATCACAATTTTTGTCATTGTCAATGCAGTGTTTTCAGTGTTATTGCAATCGTTATCATTTTCATTGCAAAGAATTGGTCAATTTCACTGCAATTATTGTCATTAATGTCACAATTTTTGTCATTGTCATTGCAGTGTTTTCAGTTTTATTGCAATCCTTATCATTGATGTCAACTGCCATTGGTGTCCTAGACTTTAAGTTTTTTGTCATTGACCTGTCTAAATGCAGCTATCCAGTCTTGGTGACAACAGTGACCACGAGGATGACACGACGTCAGTGGACGATTCCTCCGTGGACGAGCTCAGCCACGGCCACTTCCAGATGCCCTTCGAGATGGTCCGGGAAGGCATCGAAACCAGCCTAAGAAGCAAATGGCAGAAATTACGGGAACGCATCCAGCGCATGGAGAAAGAACAACAACAGATGGCCGGGGGGATGGGCGGAGTCGGGGTCGGAGGGGGTGAGAATAAGGAGAACGCCGCAAACCCCAATGTGCCGGGAAATAACAACGGTCCGTCCACTGAGCTCTTGGAGGAAGAGATCACACGATTGAAAGATAAAGTCAAGGTGTATCACGATATCATCCAACAGCAAGAGCAGGTATTACAGGTCTGTGGTTCGCCCCCCTAAAATTAAAAATAATATATACAAAAAATGAAATCTGAATGAAATTTATCATTGTTAATTGACAGTTTTCTTGTGCAATTTTCTACACTCAAAGTAGTGGCTACCCAAACGAATGATTTTCACTGGTCCCAGATCATGTTTTGTACATTTTGAGTCTGTACAGGATACCAGTAGAGACAAGTCCTGTGGCCTGCTCATTTGTCTGGATTTTGTTTTAAAGCCATTTCCCAAACTTTGCTTTCATTTCTGGCTTTGGCTACAGGATCTAACCTCCTGGGTCCAATTTTATGGCGCTGCTAAGCACCTAACTTACTGCTTACAGAGATTCCGTCTATTTCATGGAGACTGTAAGCAGTTAGGTACAGCTAAAGGCACGCTTACCTTTAAACGAGGAAAAAATTGCTTAAATTAGGAATGTAACAAAACTTTCCATGCATGGTAACCGTTAGCACATCCACACCATGAAATAGTGCTTAAGGTTAGCACAATTTCCTGCTATAGTAAGCACAACTTTTCTGCTTACTGTTTCAGCCCTATGAAATTGAGCTTTGATTTTAAGAGTTGAAGACGAAGCTACAAATGAACCCATGGTTTGAGAAATAGTCTATCTGTCTTGGCTTTCAGACCGTGCAGGATAGCAGTATGGACGAGGGGCTGATGGCTCTGCTGAAAGACTCGCAGTTTCTTGAGGAGAAAGAATGTATCGCGGAGGAGAAGAAGCTTTTCTATCAGCAGAAGGCGGCGTTTGAGAAAGAGCGGAGGAATTTCACCGACGCGGCCATCAGGCTTGGTCACGAGGTAAAGCCAGCGTTTGCTCATTTTTCTAAAAAATATTCTTGACAAATGTTTTGTTCCAAAGACCAGTGAATGAGAATTTCTAGTCTTTTTTTTTTTTGGAATCCCCCTTGCTTTTAAGCCAGGCAGGGGGATATTGCAATCGTGTATTCCTTCAATGTCTCTGTGTCCGTTCCCGTGTGTGTGTCTTCCAGTTCACTGTAAGTTCATTCATCAATCTCAACCAAACTTGACAGGTGGTCCTTTCCAATATGGACATTTACGAGGTCTCTGGAGAGCTCAGCTCAGTATTACTAATGACTGTAACACGTGTTAGTCCGGTGTCTCACCCAAAACTCTCCATTCAACCCAAACTCCCTATTCAACTGAGAACTGGTACCTGCCGGGTGGACAATCAAGGCCGTCACTGAAAATTGTCCTTACCAACTGCCTGTACATGTACATGTATACAAACTGCCAGGATGTCAGGAGGATTATGCAAGTTTGACACGCAGTATTTTTTGTCTTTCTCCATCAGCGTAAGAAGTTTGAGGAGGAGCGGGGTAGTTTCCTCCAGCAGCAGTTGATGCTGAGCCCCACTGGCATGCAGGGCTCCACGCCACCTCTCCGACCGCCCAAGTCCATCAACACCTCTAGTAGTAAGTACATTGTGTACGCGTCTGAATTAAATGACTACGGCTAGCTGTAACACACGGGTCTATGGGAAGTGGCTTCAGCCGCTTCCATAGGCGCACGTGTAATGACAAGCCGTAGCCATGTAATTTAGACCTGGCTAAAGCCGCTGTAGAGGTTTACCTTTAAAGGTTTAGGGGTTAGGTTGGAGGTGGATGGGTTGGGGTATTCACAACCCAGCAAGCCCGGTGGTCGAGTGGTAACACCTCTGCACTAGTAAGCAGGAGGTCGTGGGTTCGAGTTCCACCCAAGTAAGATTGTGAATTTCTTTTTTTGTTTAGGTCCTAGTGGCTTTGCAGCCGAGCACGCACCTTCGACGCCTCCCAACGAGAGGACTCCAGTAGGACAACGAACCATCATCAACACCCCAACAACGGTGGAGCTGTACCGCGCCTTGAAGCTCATCCCTGACAGAGGGGAATGTCTAAACTCGTAAGTTCGAACCCCCCCCCTTTCCTCAAGTCCAGAAATCGCTTATCTTCCAGTTTTGTTTCCGACAACTCATTTCCTGCTTAGCCAATAGAGCATCTGATCACCTTTCTTTGTTTTGAGCCTGCTTACCAAATTGTTGGTGCTAAGCAAAAATCAGATGATAATTTGTGACGCATTTTTGTACAATTGTTTCAGATCCAGAGAGAGCCTGCACGCACCGAGTTACTACTCGGACACCGACCGGTCGGGCGCCAGCACGCCACGTTCTGGAGCGGCCACTCCACGATCAATGTGCAGTCAGAGTAGCGGTGTTAGTAGCAGTCGACGGACGTCCAATCAGACGGGTAGTAGCCAAAGAGGAGGCGGTCGGTCAGTGGAGCAGAAACAGAGTCTGAGGAGTTCGCCTCACCACTCCCATCGGAGTAAGAAAGGGGAGGGGCTTGGCAAGAGAAAGTGAGACACGGGAAGGAAATTAGCAAAGTTGTGATGTAGTCAATCACAAGGCAATCATAAGGCAATCACAAGGCAATCTCAGATCTATCATAAGCTAATCTCAGATCAATCACAAGTCAATCTCAGATCAGTCCTTAGTCAATCACAAGGCAATCGTAAGTCAATCACAAGGTAATCATAAGTCAATCACAAGGCAATCGTAAGTCTATCACAAGGCAATCATAAGTCAATCACAAGCTAATCTCAGATCAATCACAAGTCAATCTCAAATCGGTCATTAGTCTATCTCAAGTCAATCACAAGTCAATCTTGAGTCAATCACCAGTCAGTCACAAGTCAATCACAAGCCAACATGTAGTCAATCACAAGTCAATCATAAGTGAATCACAAGTCAATCGTAAGACGATCTCAAGTCAATCACCAGTCAGTCACGAGTCAATCACAAGCCAATAAGTAGTCAATCACAAGTCAGTTACAAAGTCCATCACAGATCAGTCAGGATCTAATCATAAGTCAATCACAAGCTGATCACAGGTCAAGTCACAATCAACGGGGAATTAATCACAGACTTGAGAATGTATGGTGTGCGATTCACTCGTGATTGCCTTGCGATTGACGCGATTACAACTCTATAAATTGGAATTTCACATCTGATAAATGTGTGTGTTTATTCAGAAAGTGGCCAGTTATGAACAACCTTGTAAAACAGTTGTTCTCCAAAAGAAATATGTTTGAAACTGATGTGTTGTTTTTGCCAGAATTCACCATCAGTTGCAAACCACTAAATGATTGAATATCGTACCCTAATTATTGTCCAGGCAAAATACTTATTTATCAAATCAAAAGTTAATTATATTAAAAATTGACCACTTTTGAAGAGGTGTGTAAACGGTGAAGCTATGGGGCTTCGAGAGGCTGAACCAACTTCTGGAGTGAGTTGGGTTTTTGTCGATAGATAGAGAGAGAGATAGAAAAAGGGACAAGTGAGGAATTAAAACAACAGCAAAGCGTTTTGTAACTGTTTGTTGTCTGTAAATGTCCGTTGTCATGGACAAAAAAATGCTTCAAAGCAATTTCATTGTTATCCAAGGTGCCAGTTTAAGACTACTTGCAGCAAAAAAAAAAGCAATAATAAAAGCATTCAGATATGGTGTTGAAGGTTTTGAGATGATTTTTCCAACATTCAAAGAGGAAATTTGGTGAGCCTAATTAAATGTTTGCATCGATTAAATCTGCCTGTTTAATAAGTGGCCTTTGTTGACGAAATTTATTATGCTGTGCGTATGTCTGATGCACATTGTTTTAATTTAATATGTCAACTCATCGACAAAGAATGAAAAATGAAAAACATTATAAATTTGCTATCGGGAAAGGGGTCCGTGGCTAGACTAGTCCGTGTTTTGGGACCAACAATTAATTAGTGACAGTGATTTGGCTGGTCTTGCACATGTGGGTAGTTACCGAAAAAAATCCAATTTTTTTTTTTTTTTTGGTGAAGTGGATTTTCCTGAACTGTCTTTTGTTTGAATTGCAACGATTCCTTGACATGGTGTGTGGTTAAAAAAAAAAATATTTTAAAAATTTGAATTATTTTTGTATTCTGTTTTCTATTCATTCATTGTGTGTATCGGACGTGGGTCTTCCGATTGTTGTAAAGAGACAAATACCTTACCACACAGATGCCTTAATTTTGTTACATTTTTCTAATCATAAAAAACAGTTTCAGACTTTTCAGATAATTGCTTAAAATTTTGCTCCAAATGTTGCGTCATTCCTGTAGCTGCGCATATGTGGCATATGATTTTTCGGTTTCTAACATTGCTTTCGTTTTATTATTTTTGGACAGTTTGTAAATTTATGGGTTTTTTGTTTTGCCTTTTGAGGAAATAAGTTGTTTTGTGTATATTTTGCTTATTCATAATCTGTAAGTTGTGTGCTGGGCACCCATATATTGTATGCCATGCTTCAATTTAGAAAGCTGCGCATAGTTTTGAAGATTTTTAATCTATCCTTGATACCAATGATATTAAGCAAAGTTGTGCTTTACATATTTAACAAGAATATTTGAAGAAAAAAAAATCAGCAATGATATGCAACTGCCCAAATTTTTTGAAAAATATTTTGAATCAAAATTTGAAACATTGGTCAATGTTGGTCAATGTTTGCCGATAAAGAAAAAACTAATTTGATAAATTGAAACTATTGTTAATTTATTGAATCGTCCTGCATTTTTGATGCCAAAACCTTATATAAACCGTTTTGTCATCGTATTTTGAAATGACAACAAAACTTATATAGACAAGCCTGTTAGAAAAAAAACATGTTTGTTAAAATTACAACACAATTACAACAGAAGTATAACTTGTATCAATTTATCTTCTGGTGGGGAATGTTAAAAATAGACTTTATTGCAATTGTATTGTAAATGCATATCTGTATACAGCATTATTATATTCGCAGGAGCTACGCCAAACCGCTCGTATTAAATTAGCTCAGAAAAGCGCACATTTCGCGTATTTCTCAGTGCAATTCTAAATGTAGAAATGAAAGAAATGTAAATACAATTGTATTTAATGTAGAAAATAACTGCTTGCAGATTGGACGAATAAATGGTATGGTGTCGAGATGAAACCGGGGGAGGGATGCAGAAGGTATGGGTGGGGTTGGGCACCACACAAGAATATTACATGATTAAATTGATTTAGAATTTGTTATATTTTTCTTTGACTCAAACTGTTGGGCCTCCTAACTTTTAACACATTATTTTGCCCAAAGACCAATTTCTGAGTAAATGCACTTAACAATGAAAAGTATTGCTTAGAGATGATTGGCTACCAGCCATAAAATGCCATATAATATGTATTGTTTTTAACTGGTTCCGTCTAGGCTGGATTTTGATTGGCAACAAATGTGTTGTATGATATTTTCTGCATAGACTGGTTTTTGCTCCCATATAATAAGTTGAAGTTGGAATTACTGATGGAGGGACTTTAGGGGAACACTATGACTTAGATTTTTGCATACTTTATAAAAATGTCAACTCCCGATGGAATATGTATCTATATTGTGTAAATATTTATGAAAAGGAGTGGTGGACTTATTGAAATATTTACCGAGTGTGTACGAGAGGAGGTTATTGGAACATTGAAAAGATATTGGAATATTGAAAGAAAAAAGGCCATTAACAAGATAATATGCCGCGCAATGTGGCTTGCACTATATTTTGTGTTTGTAGATTTTTTTTGCTGTTTGTTGTGATGGTTAGTTTTATTAATAAACTGAAAATTAACACGTGACACCCCCCCCCAACTACATGACATGACAATTTTTGGGGGGAGGGGGGAGGTGGGGAGTTGTAGGGTCAAAATTAGGGGGCAGCCGAGGTGGATGGGCATCAATTTGTAGTGTGCCAAACATTTCTTCGGCAACAAAGGCTGACAAAATTGGAACAAATACTCCCACAAAGTTGCAGTTTGTCCCCGCCCCCATCCATCCCCGAAAGCTTTTATCTCCATTCTGTATAAATAGCGCCACCACTCGGCAAGCTTGGTTGTTAAAAAAATAACATATTTGCTAGACGTAGACTACATGCGCTTGGAGAAGATCCGGTTGTAGAAGTATTTCGGTACTCGCATATTTTCTGCGGAACTATGTCTATGCATGGAGGAGCTTAAGATTTTTCATAGCTGAGTCCCTCATTTGAAAGCAATATCCAACATTTATCTTTTTGCACAATTTATGGGATGTTTTAAGTCAGTTTAGAGCTCATAATCAAAGAGATAAAACAGCAGAAAATGGAAGCGGCTCGAGACGTAGGCTAATTCTTGGAGGCAAGAAAAACCTCTTTTTGTCAGATGGATTTAAGAGATGACATTGTTTTGAGTCGATTGAAATGGCGTCTCCGTATCAGACCGCAGGCGGAACCTTGAAACTGAAGGGAATTGGTGACTTATCGAGCAAAAAGTGAGTAGTTGAGTTATTCATGAATAGTAGATATGATTGTGAATCATTCATGCCGTTTTTTGATCAGTTAGGTCCCTTTTTTATTGACAAAAAAGTAGTTTCTTCATTACGCCTAATCATTTTTTTCGTTCTAGACTGCATGTTAAGTCGGAATGCACATTGCGTCGTATAGCGCCCTCCTGCGCACAATTACAAGTAGGCCTGCACCACCATACAACACATTATTATTTATTCATAAATACCTCAGACAGTTTAGCTATTCCTATTGGTCGAGAGCCCGTCACGTGGCCGGTCTTAAACGGATGATAAAGACATGGCTAGCTGGTCTTAAACACTTTTCCAGTGTTACAATAAAATGTGGACTCCTAAAAATCCAGTGCCTCTTACCGTTTCATTGGTTGAACGTTCACAATCCTCACGTAGGCATGCGCAACACTACAAGCGAGGCAGAATTTTATAGTTCTAAATTCAAAACGCAACGCCCCAGGTGCGTTCTGCGTGACATCGCGCAGAACATGTTACGCGCGCGTCAATCTCCATAAAAGGGTTGTTTACATCTTACTCGCCAGCTGAACACTCCATTATTTTGCTAGAGGGATGTTTCAAAAAGCATAAAGTGAACTTGTTGAACAAAATCGGGATTTTTTGAACGAATTATTTGATATTTTTTTACGGATAAGGTATTTATGAATGGGAATAAATATGTGCTCGGTCGGTATTTATCACTCTGTTTAATACCGCTTAGAGTCTGGGTGCTGATAATTACCCTCGCCTCCGGCTCGGGTAATTATCAGCACCCAGACTCTAAGCGGTATTAAACGAGTGATAAAAACCTCCGGAGCACACATTTATTCCCTTATTAAATTCCCTACTATTACTATCACCAGACCATGTCCAAATGTTTAACAAAAATGCGATAGAAGTAGGGTCCAAGTTCATGAAGTTGCTCGGACTAATTCTAACGTTTTTTCTGCCTTTAAATTTTTTTTGTGAATTAAACTAAGTTTTATTGTTTTTAATTGAATCCTACATTAAATTTGCAGAACATTTCATCTTTTTCTGAATCTGATATTGGCTCTGGAGGATTTTTTTGTTAAAGGGAAATAAAGTCCGAAATTCCATTAGGTCTGATTCCCATCTCGTGAATACGCAGTCACAACGACAATCTTAGTGTGGAACCTGCCTATTCATTTAGGCCTATGTTCCTGTGAATCATGGCAATGCCAATATCTTCAAACTCAATTGTCAACAAAGACTGATCTTGCAATGAAATATGAAAAGTAAATGGATCCTAAATTATGTTTCTGGTGTTGTAGCCTAGTTTGGTCATTTCTATGATTGTAAATGTAAATTCAGAAACAGTATAAAGTAATTGAGTAATAAAAAAGGCATTTTAATAAAGAAATTATTTTTCTTTCTGATGATTTAGGAAGAAGAAAAAGAAGAAGGCTTTGGAACAGATCAAGGAGCAGCTCTCGACAACAGTAGGGGCCGACGATGAAGGCCAAGGAGAAACGAAACCCAAGATTGACAGGAGAACGCCGGCCGAGAAAGCCTTCGCTAAGATCCAGGAAAGGAGGGTAGGCAATCGAGGATCAGTGTTCCAGGCATTTTTGCTAGGATGTAACCTCAATCCTGCAAAATCCTCCAACTGCCTCCATGTAAAAATACCATACAGCCTCAATCCTGCAAAATCCTCCAATCTTTCTTGAATGGGGTCCTTGGAGGGGTGACCACTGCCTCAATCCTGCAAAATCCTCCAACTGCCTCCATGTAAAACTACCATACAGCCTCAATCATGCAAAATCCTCCAATCTTTCTTGAATGGGGTCCTTGGAGGGGTGACCACTGCCTCAATCCTGCAAAATCCTCCGGCAATCACTGTCAATATGTTGAAGCAGAGCCAGGGACATCCTGGAGCAGTGTGGAGGACTTTAAGTATAACACAGGCCTACATTTGTGCTCGGCCGAGCATAAACAACACAAGGTCCTTTGTTGCTCCCTGATATGTATGAGCAGACCCTTATACTTTCCGTTTCAGCAGGGAATAATTTTGAACATTTTTATTTTCATTTTACAGCAAACAGAGCGCATTTTGGAGAAAGCCCAGAAGAAACACAAAGACAGAGTCAATGTAAGTATCGTCACATTTTGATGGACTTGTGTTGGCTAAATTGTGTTTTGACTGGTTGTTGGTTGAATTGTGCTTATTTGATGCAATTTAAGCTGTATTTGAATGATGAATTAAAATAATTTTAAAAAGTTTTATTAATAATGGCTTTTGTTTTTTCATGCAGGAATTCAACAGCAAGCTGGACACCCTGACAGAACACTTTGACATCCCTAAAGTCAGTTGGACCAAGTGAGAAGGCTTATTACAATCTCCAACAGGTAAAACGAACGATTGGCGTGGTTACAGCATTGCCATGGTTACAGCAGATTCAGGACTATCTTTCTGTCAGCTTCAAAGCAGTGTTTCTTCATTCGGATCGGATGCCGATTTTTGTGTGTTTGCACTTCACGACAGCGGTCACAAAATTGCAGGATAGGTGTCGATACTTTACTTAACCACTTAACGTCGGATAACGTGTACATAAAAAGGTTTTGCGGTATTCGGAACAGATGACTTATACACACGAAACAAGTGAGGCCGGAAATATCAGGGTGTGCTACCCGCAGATGACGGCCTAAACCCGTCTGGCATCGAGGTTCGTGAAAAAAATCCCGCACCTGGGTCTGGTGAATGTCAAAATAATCCGGGCGCGAACTGGTTAATAATTATTCTAGTCATAAATCCAACTTTACCTGCTGTCGACGAAAATCCGTTAGTGGAACTGCATTGGTCGGAAAACCCTCCCAGGTTTGACTGAATTGTCTAGCGCCCTCCATTGTCCTCGAGGAAATGTGATCATGTGACCTGATATGGCTGGTTTCGTCAGCGGCAACATACCAGAAATAAACATCGTGGCGGTTCCTTCAAACTTCAAATGACATTAATTCGTGACGACATTCTATGTTGCAGCACTGGAAGGGTTAAGAAAATACAGCAGCAAACAACCATTGTACAAAAGTGGCACTTTTATTTTATTTTATTTCAGATAATGTCGTGATTAATTTAAACTTTCTTTTAAACTTTAGTACAAGTGGTTAACTCTACATATTCTGTGAAATTGTACTTGCAAATCTAAATTTGCTCATTTTGAGGTACCCATTTTTTTGTAACTTGTTTTAAGTGCTTCAGTTAAATTAATTCACATTTTGGTCTTTAACACCATTATTTGCACTTGCAATTTTTAAATTCCAGTTTTAAAATTGAAAAAAGAGAAATGGAAAAGCAAAGTATAGAGATAGGTAATTGAGGAAAAAGCCACAACATAATAAAGTTTAAGAATTTTTGAAACATTTGGATATTGAATTTCTTGTCTAACTTAATATTTTTTTTTATTTTACTTTTTCTTACAAAAAAATCTTTGGTCTCTAATGATTTGTTTTTAACTTCTACAAAGTTACTGGGTTTTCGTAGTTAAAGGGAATATACATCATTTGCTTTTGCTGTAATTTTCAGAAATGGATGGAATTGGGGGGTTGGAAATATATAGCAAATATAGTTACACTGACTTTTTTGAGCTTTTGGGTTCGAAAATGCTATAAAACCAAGAAAAACAATCATTTTCCTGTAGTCTGGTTCCCTGACTCCATATAAGAAGAAACAGAGCAGTTTACATACATTGGGGAATCGTAAGGTCAGGGAACCAGTCCAGCTGGCTTGTACCCGTTCATAGGTGTATAATCGATTGCAAACAAGTGCGATGGTCAATTGGGGCCAGTATTTGAAAAAAAAGCCAGTTTTTTCCAACGCTGGTCGGCTGACCAGCGTTGAATATTGATACAAAAATACCACTTTTCTTGAAAATGACAGTATACCAGGTGCCATGATTTTACAGGATGCTTTACACTGTCATTCACTAACAGTCCAGCAAGGTATTTCAAAATGATTTGGTAGTTTTATTTTTTTGATGTTTGCAAATGTTGTATTTTCCCTTTAATTGTGACTATTACATTAAACTTGGAACTTTGAAGTCTTTTTTATTTTAAAGTTTTTGTAGGATTTGGAAACTTTCAGAAGTTTCAGCTGAAGTCTCAAATCTTCAATTGATGAAAAACACCTGACGTTGGATACAATTTTAATTGAGTAGATAACATAAAACTTTAATTATAAATTTCCATAAAAGCTGTGCAGCGGGCATAGAAAATCACTTAGTGGAATGAGCCTCCTATACCATTACATGAAATAAACATTCTACTGATAAAAAATTCCAGACTAGAAATTAAACGGCACTTGCAGACCATAGATTTGTGTGAAAAAAAATTTCCCAATTTTTTTTTGCCAAACCTAACTAAATTAGCCCAACAAACTTTCCAGCAAAAACTAACATATGTGTTTTTGCAATTTACTCAAACTACGGATATATTTTAATCAATTTCTGAAATGTATGTACAATATTCAGCCTTTTATACATGAACAAATGTTACCAACAAATAATTGAGTTGTCATCAGTTTATATTGAGAACTTCTAAACACCCTAACTCCATACATGTAGGTCATTTTGATAGAAGCCTTCCCTACACAGTTTTTTTCCCCTTCAGATAAACAGATCTTATTGAATCGTTCATTATAGTGCCGGCAGACTGACGTCATCCACGGGAAACATCTATTCATTTGCTCACCAGTTTTCATCGGTTGCTATGTGTTACCATTCAGCACTCCAGACTCAAGAACCATTGAGTTTCAAGATCATAAGTCTGGGAGCTAGATAAGCAAATGTAAAAAAAACCAAAAAACGGATGTCCGCGGCCACCTATAACAACAATTGCCATAATGCAAAACAAGCATCATCAGTTTTACAATTTTGTGTATAAGTAACTCACATACATTTTTCTTTTTTTTCTACAAAAACAAATTATTATGATGATAGTCTGTGTAATTTTGTTTTGCAAAATATTAAAATTACGGTTAAGAAAATTGCTTAGGTACTGATTATGCACAATAAACTCATATGTGCGTGTCACAATATGGCAATAATGGTTTGTTAACATGGACTATTCCATAAGCCCATTTCACACTAGAGCCTCTCAACCAGGGTAAAACTCAACCCGGGTAAAACTCAACCCTGGGCCAACCCAGTGCCGCCCCGGGTTGAGTTTTAGATTTTCAACCCCGCGTTCAACCCCGCATCGTTTCACACTTGTTTTATGCAAATCAAGCTTATCATGCTCAGTTACTACTATTTTGAACCCTGGCAAGAATATCACCCAGGTTGAAAATCTCAACCCTGGTCTGGAGCAGGGTTGAGTTCAAACCAGGGCGAAATCAATCTCAGGGTTGACGCAGGGTTGAAATTCTTCAAGTGTGAAACGATGCATGTTTTCAACCCTCGGTCAACCCTGTGTCAACCCCGAGATTTGTCTAGTGTGAAAAGGGCTTATACAAATCCAAGGGATATAACTGTACACTCATGAGGCCCCCAACAATGGAGAAACCATTGTGCTAGCTATTGTACAAAGTAACGGCCCCTTGACAGATTATCTGAACAATAGCTAGCACAATGCTAACGCCATTGAAGGGGTGGGAGTGTGCTCGGACAGTGCTGGTCTATTTACAGTACTTTTCTGCTGGGTTATATAGTGTTCCCAGACCAGCGTTTGGTCTACATGGTCTGTAATATACAACGCAGCTCGTTGAATGTCATGGGGTCGGTGAAAAGTAGCGACCTGGAGACAAATAAACGCTGTTGGTTTGTGTCAAAGCGCCACATGTTGATCACATGACCTGCAAAAAGGAGGCAGAAAATGAGAACAAAAATGTTCTTAGCACAGAGAACTATTACGTATTGAATCAAATTAGGTTTTGCCCTTATTACGTATTGGGCTTTTGAGTTTTTCATCCTTGCTACGCAGGGTAGACTTATTCATGCTTTTTGTAAGACTACCCTAGCTAACTGAGTCCGAATTTTTAGTGTTGACTGCATATCATTAATTATTCATGCACACTTCCAAATATGGATTGACATAATTTCAAAAAATTACACCCAAGGGTACATGTAACATGCTCTCCTATTGGTTATCAATCTCCCAGCATCCTTTGCAATTTCTCAGAAAGTTGGCCCTCAAGTTTCAGACTCATGAATATTCAGTGCGTCAGCAAACCTCATGCATAAATCTGATTGGCTGATGATGGGGTTCAAAGTTCAGATTCTGACTGTTTGCCAGAGTCATCTTACGTCTCAAATAACTAGTAAAACGACCCAATAAATGAATAATCATGATTTTGCGGGCAAGAAAAGAAAGAACTTTAAACTTGCCTTGGTCGGAGCGAACGTAGTTCCCCCGATGGTCTCCGATGAAGTGCATCCCGGACTCAAAGCTGACCTGTTCAATATGCCGCATGTTGATCAGAACGTCGTCCATTAGCGGTCGGTACATGGTCTCCCCTTTCGGCTTGACTACCTCCGACTGGAAGACGCTGGCCGAGCCCTTGACCGGCAGGAAGTTGCGACCTGAGGTCGGGGAGAAGGTCAAATTGTCTTCAATCATTGGTTCCATGCTGCTTTGCTCGTACATGTACATGGTGGGAACCAGTCAATTTTTGTCTTCGTCGGAAATATTTCAAAACTACAGTGAATTAGTTCTGTACACAGTGCAAAGATTTTCCAACTTCATGCATGCATGCATGTAGCTTGCAAGCATTTTAGACCAAAATGATTGTCACAGTGCACAGTTGTCATGCACAAGTTTCTCTTGTCTGTTGACATGACTAAATCAGCATGGCTGGCACATTACTGGCACTTGACACTGAATTTGTGAAAAGTCAGCCTTGAACAGTCAAGTGCATCACACCATACTAACAATACGTGTACTGTACACAAACTGGGTTTACCAGAGAATTGTTATTGAATATTATGTTAATATACAAACTTTGGAACTGCTAACCAAAAAAAAACTTGTTACCATCACTGCTGATGTTACACACTTTCAAACATCTTTAACTTTTCTCATTCACTTATCGTGTCAGGGCACATAAATGTTTTCGAAAAAATATACTAAGCAAGAAACTAGAACAGTTAAAGAAATTAATTGTACATGTAAACATGTACTATTGAGGTCATATTTTGTGTAGCAAACAAGTTTTAAAAATTGTTTGGCCAACCTCTCTCTGTAAATAAGCCAAGTCCTCTGTTACAAAGTTCATGGCTTAGTTGCTAGCATTTCCTGACTGTCGTCTGTAAACAAACTGTGGCCTTGTTATCAGTGTCAGGTACATGTAGGTTGACCTCTCGGAGGTCAGCCAAAAACTGTTGAATCGTAAATCCATTGTTCAATGTATAAAAACTATAATTGGTGCTGGTTTATTTTCCAGAGGGAATGTGTTGGTACTACGGTTGTAAATGCTTTTTAGAGCTACACAATTCAGATTCTTATTCCTCAGTGTTCAGCTATATTGACTGCACAGCTGGCTTAAATGCCTTGAGCAGTGAATGTGTATCGTGTAGTTGCTACGTACACTCAACCAAAAAAGAAAGTCCCCCCCCCCCTTCGAATTTATGCAATTTATGACAAATGATACTGAAAACAGTTGCACTTTTGTGTGATACGTGAAAGTTGTGGTTCACACTCACCTTGCACGCATACAAAAGTGCAACTTTTTTTCGGTACCACTTGTCATAAATTGGATAATTTTGTACACATTATCACTGTTTTAGGTCAAACAAAGAGTATGGCTGGATTGCTAAGGAATTTCTGTACTGATCAGTCGTTATTTGAGCAAGATGTGCTCAGTAATTTTTGAGTTAGACAAAAAGTATTAAGGGGGGACTTTCTTTTTTTTGGTTGAGTGTATCTCAAAGTACTACACCAGCTAGTATCTTGTGCAAATTACAAAGCTAGATCATTATGTTGTGGTTATGTGCTTCGTGGTTTTCTACATCTCTTACAATCCCACACCAACTGATAGACCTGATTGCTTTGCTGGCCCATCATGATGTTGGGTGATATTTAGCGCTACACATCGTACAGTCCAACACCAACTACATGTAGTGTTCTATTTTCTTGACTTACTGGATCATTGCAAAAGGGGCTTAAATTATCTCTGCCATAGGTGTATTGTAGTGGTGGGAGAAATACAAGATTTCAAAATCTGGTTATCCTCATTTTTTTTCACCGGAAGTTCCTATTCAGCTAACAGTCAGTCATGCCAACAAAAAGTGAGGAGTGAGGTGCCACATGCAATGGTAGACACTCTCTAATAAGTTGAATGGGCAGGCTATTCATATACCAAGAAGACCACTAGCAAGTAAATGTAGTTACATACATGTACAATCAGAGACCATGGAGCAAATTAGGGGATGTTTTGGTTGTTTTCTTTAGCCTGTGTCACACAAGAATGGAAGACTTATTTATTTTCTAAATTTGGTTTCAAATATCCCGTTTCCAAAATCGTAACTGAAATTAAAAAAAAACTGATCTAAATCCCACCACTAGTGTATTGGAGTAGGTACTTTGTTGGTTCCTACATATTCTACAGCCCTATACCAACTAGTATGCTGCACTAATTGCACACCACAAAATATTCAACAATATCGGAAAACAGCCCATGGAAAATTCATCCAGAACTACATGTATATGTGAAAGTGGCTTATCAAAACTACTCAAACATCTGAACAAGAAAATGTTCTGAGTTTTAATAAAGTAAGCACCAAATTGAGAATTCAATCAAATGTAAACCACCACAAGTCAATCACAAGCCAATCACAAGCCAATCACAAGTCCATTACAAGTCAATCACAAGTCCATTACAAGTCAATCACAAGTCATTCACAAGTCAATCACAAGTAGTCAATCACACACAAGTCAATCACAAGCCAATCACACACCAATCACAAATCCATCACAAGTCAATCACAAGTACATCACTAGTCTTAAGTCCAGTCACAAGCTATTCAAACCATCTGTGACAAGGCATTTCATTGTCATTGTTCCTCGCTGTTACTAACTTGTGATCTGACTAGTGCATTGACCTGTGATTGGTTCGATTATGTTACGCCCGAAACTTGATCATCAATCCCAAATTTGGTAGGGACTATCCCAGCTTAAGTTGGGACGGATGGCCTAGTTAGGGTACAATAATTACAACTCTGGCAAAATTGACTCAATGTACCTCTGAAAAGGGACGGCTCGAAATGGTTGCATCGCTTGTGCCTGGGCTCTTCCATCGTCTCTACTTCCACCCTCTTCCTTTTCTGGCCAAAGCAGTAGCCACCGTTGAGGGCACCGTTCGCCCCATTGTGCTGGTGGCTGTTGACGTGCCCACCGGTTACCATGCTCATGTCGAACTGCGCTGTGTGGAATGGATTTCCTGGAACTTGCATGGTTGTAGAGAGTCTTTACCGTAGACGTTGACAAATCACACGACGCCTGATTGGAGGAATATGAAGTGGTTGAGCGAGAGGGGTTTGCAGTTTAATCTAAACTTGCTGATCAAGTTTGTCCATAACTACATGTAGTACATGATTTCTGGAAAATAAGAATTTAAAAAAAACTGTATTATCATTATTAAATACCGACTAGTATAATTTCATAACGACATTACTTTTTTTGCTTAATATAAAATAATAATATTCAATAAAATTAAAAATAAATATTAGACCCCTAAAACTAAAAGGCCCTATCATGCCTATATTAAATGTTTGAAATGCGTTTGGCGATAACAATGTGGGCATGTGCACAACACCAACACGAACAGATGAAACCAAATATGAACAATCATCTCGATAATGGTCTTTTATCAACCCCCCCCCCCCAACCACGATAGAACCGCCCATTTAATTTTAATTCACTTCCTTTTCAAGTGTTTTTCGTCACGTTTCAAACATGTCAAATGCAAAGCCAAAATTAACATGATTAAAAATTGAATTCCACGAGTTACATGATCGAAATCTGCACACAAATTTCCAAGAACAATGTACTACAAAGACTAATCTTTCAATTGTTACCTTCGGACAAAATTGTTGAAAACCTGTACGGCAGGTTGTAGGCGCCAACTTTCGCAGCAGTTTTCAAACGTGTTGTGTGATCGCAGTTTGAACATTTTATTTACGTTCATGACGTATGCATATTAATGAGGTCATTTGAGGTCAAGTCTGGAACTGGCGCGCGCTGTGCATGATGGGATTCCTCACTTGCGGCCAGCCACATCAGAGCTTTGGTTTTACGGCCCGTAATTTCCGGGCTAAAACCCTTGTAATTGTCAAATTTAAATCCCCAATGATCGGTTTGGACAGTTGAAAGGTGACGCTTAAAGTCTGCCATCATGTCTTTGTCGGCGGTTTTCTTCCTGGATGTGAAGGGAAAGGTAAATTAACGTTGGAGGTGTGTCCGCATGGGCAACATTTTGCATTGCATGCATTGCGTTGGTTGCCAATAGGTTGTGCATGTTGAAGTGGTCCAATTTCCGGACAAAAAATGAATATACAGCTTTAATTTAAATAAAGTTTTCCGGTATGAACTTTTTTGGAATTATTTAGGGCCTAAGCTAAGGCTAAGTGGAAAGAAATTCCTTATTTCCTCCGTTATTTAAATTATTTTGAGACGTAAATATTTTCCAAGACGGCAAGATTAATATTTTTCATCCTAAAAGTAAAACTAATTTTTTAAATAGCCGCCCTCTTGCTAGGCTTGTTTTAGTTTGTCTGCAATAACTGACTATACCTACCTATAAATTGGCTATTTTATGAGCGACTTCCTGATGTTGTGATAGGCATGATAGGCCCCCTATTATGAAATGTAGTTTCAAGATATTAAATGTTTGTTATGCATTTTTTTTAACTGCTAAGTGCTAGGCTACATTTGAAATGTTAGATGTGGGTCATGAGCCTTATTTAAGAAAAAATTGTTTTAAAGCACAATAATTATGTTTGTTCATTACAAAACAATATGCCTATCACTTGTTATTACTAGTATTAGGCCTATTTATCATTATCTTTTGTCCTTAATTTTTCCCTAGGTGCTAATTTCCCGAAACTACCGTGGAGATGTGGACATGTCCTCCGTGGATAAGTTCATGATGCTGATTCTGGACACAGAAGAGGAAGGTCAAGTCTCGCCCATCATAACACATGGGGCCGTCACGTTCATGTACATCAAGTACAACAATCTCTACTGTATCCTTATCAGGGCTTGGACTATCAACAGGACTGCTGAATGGAGTCCAACGATTTGTCGGCTGATCTAGTGCCTTCTCAGACTGGGACCTTGAGTGCAGAAAACATGCAAAACAAAATCAGGCCAACTTTAGTCCCTCTTTAGCTGACAAAATTCTCCCAAATTTTTATGAGGCTAGGCAAAGACAAGGTCCTCAGTATTTCACCAGCCGAGTTTGAGTTCTCAATTCAGTGTTAAGAGGAGACTTTTCTTCAACATTTTGCACCTGAGAGTGATTCAAAGTGATTTGAATATGAAGCCTAAGACTAGACTGGTACATGTCCAACATTTTTGAGAAGATTGACCCTTCAGTGGTCTGGTGGCAGACCATGGAAAGATGTATAGAAATAGAGACCGGTACCAGATGTTTCTTTCGACACAGTTGATTGATGCAGTACTAAAGGGATGTTGGACTGGTTGTTTCATGTGCCAGTCTATTTTCTTGTTTTGCATGTTTTCAATATCTTAAGTTTTGGGACTCTCAAGCACAGTATTGAGAGTCCCAAAATTTCAGACTAGTGCTTTCTGTGACATAACGAGACCTGTGGTCTAGGGAATTTTACAAAAACTGAGCATTTAATATTGGGTTTTGCCCTTCACTGATGTAATTTCATAAACATTGTAGTGTCCGAGGACTTGCAACAAAAAGTCACAAGCCTACTAGGGTGGGACTCGGACCCATGACATCCTGAACATTGTAATTTAACATCAAGTTTTCTTTTCAAAGAAAAGTCAAATGTTCATCTTTATGAGTCTGTGTTAATTTGTCATTATACTTTTGTTTCCCATTAAACATCTCAAGAAATGAATTGTTCTTGTTTATTACATAACTTCTACTTTTAGATTAAACACCTTTTTCAACTCAAATTTCAAAAATACACTGAAAAACCAAATCTAACAAACCGAGGTAAATTGGCCATTTATGTAAAATCTTGGAAATGGGCAAGTTTTCAGATAAAGTGTTTTTTCATAAAATTGTGAATGAGCCTATTGGTTTTTTGTTTCGAGACTAAAAAAATTGCTTAACTCTGAAATCCCAGTGGTGGCCTGTTCCAAGAAGAATGCAAATGTAGCGCTCGTCTTCACGATGCTCCACAAAATCGTTGAGGTAGGTGACTAACATTTACCAGAAGGAAACATGACATAGAGTTTGGTTCTCTCATCTTTCATTGCTTTTTGATGTCAACCCTAACCATCCAAGATCCATAAAAATCCACAGGGAGGTTTTTGGAGGATTTTGTAGGATTGAGGAAGGTAGAGTCCACTCAGCCCAGCCATGTTACTTTCTATGGGGCTTGATACTCCTTGAAATTTGGTAGGTACTAAGAGTATGCCATTGGATTTTGTAGGATTGAGGTAGGAGAGCCCAGCCACTGGTATTTTATGGAAATTGATGCCCATTTGAAGTTTCAGTTCAAAGAATATATCACTGGAGGACTTTGGAGGATACAGAAAGGTTCCAATAAAAAAAACAACCATTAACCCTAACCAAACTCAACCCATCAAAGCCCAACAGCAGGTTTTGTTTGTTAGGATAGGTACAGTACCCCTAAACTGATGGTATTTTACATTGGGTTTGGCATACCTCCATAAACTAAGTCCAACATTGTGTGTGTGTGTACAATTTCCCATGTGGGTGTTGGAATTTGCCAGGATGGGTATGGTTCCTAGTAAATTATGCTAGGGAGTTAGGGTTAAGTTAATTTTGAACAGAGCCAGACATTTAGCTGCTATCGAAATAAACCTCTTTCACTTTAACCAGCCTATTCAGTCACAAGACATTGGATGAACAGTAACAGAGAAATGTCAATGTCATAGTTCATTTGAATAGCTTGTGACTTGAATTGGGACTGGAGGACTTGTGATGGACTTGTGATTGACTCCACGTCAATACTGCCTCTTATTGCTCCGATTGTGATTTTTTTTTGTCTGGATCCAGGTTCTGACCGAGTACTTCAAGGAATTAGAAGAGGAAAGCATCAGAGATAACTTTGTCTTGATCTACGAACTTCTGGACGAGTTGATTGATTTTGGCTACCCTCAGACAACAGACAGCAAGATCTTACAAGAGTAAGTCAAGAAAAGGCCCAAAAATTCTTCCTGTGAACTCCTTCCCAAAAAACTTTTCTTTTTTTCTTTTTCTTTTTTGACAATCAAAGCAATGTTTAGTTTTAGAGATGTGAGGAAAAAACGAAGGGCAGGGTGGGAATTGAACCTTGGCCACAGAGGAGGAAGGCAAGAGAAGAACCACTGCACCAACATAACTCTCCCTGTATAACTTGATTATTTTGGCAGGTATATTACCCAAGTCGGACAGAAGCTGGAGATTGCCCCCAAACCCCCGCCAGCCATCACCAACGCCGTGTCGTGGAGGAGTGAAGGGGTCCGATATCGCAAGAATGAGGTTTTCCTCGACGTCATCGAATCTGTTAATCTTCTGGTAAATCAATGCCACCAATTCTGTCAATCCATAAAGCTTTTGTTAGGTGTAAAATTTAGATTCAGTTGTTTTGTTGGAGAGCAAATACAAAATGGAAAGATTAAATTCTTTGTTACCCTGTTTTCTGTCTTCGCAGGTGAATTCTAATGGTAACGTCCTGCGGAGTGAGATTGTTGGCGCGGTCAAGATGCGAGTGTTCCTGAGCGGTATGCCAGAGTTGCGACTAGGACTGAACGACAAAGTGCTATTTGAAAACACAGGCAGTAAGTGTGGCGCCCTCAGGGATGAAAATTTGTAGATTGCTTACAAGTTCATTTCATTTTATTTTCAACTTGTTTTCTATTATTAGAGGAGGTGACAAGTTCCTTAGCATGATTTTATCATAAGTTAAAACATTACGGAAAAGATCAACTGTTTGTCTTATCTCCCTGCCAACTCTAGGGGGCGGCAAAAGTAAATCCGTGGAGCTGGAGGACGTAAAATTTCATCAGTGCGTCCGGTTGTCTCGCTTTGAGAACGACCGAACCATCTCATTCATTCCCCCTGATGGGGAGTTCGAACTCATGTCCTATCGGCTTAATACTCACGTGAGTAGAAAAATCATTCCCATTTTTTTTTTTTTTTCAGTTCTGTGGAATTTCATAGTGTACTGGCACTGTAGGCTTGGTAGGAAGTGTGGTCTAGTAGTTAGGGTTTGTGGCTCTTGATAAGAGGGTCAGGGGTTCGAATCCAGCTGATGGCCATATGTCGTGTCCCTTGGCAAGCCACTTTAGCCTAACCTGCCTCTCTCTACTTAGGAGTATAAATGTAAATGGGTACTGGCTAGTGTTAAGTGGTTTGTAACAGATCAGAGGCTAGGGGGAGGGGGTTCAAATCAAGCTGGTGGCCATGTTGTGTTCTTAGGCATGCCACTTTACCCTAACTTGCCTCTCTCTACTTAGGAGTATAAATGTAGACGGGTACTAGCAAGCAGTTAGTGGTTTGTAACTCTGATCAGAGGCTGGGGGGATTCAAATCCAGCTGGTGGCCATTTGTTTTGTTCTTGGGCAAGCCACTTTACCCTAACTTGCCTCTCTCTACCCAGGAGTGTAAATGGGTTCTGGCAGTAGCTTGGTGTAACTTGCACTGGACTCCACAAACAAGTCCATCATTAAATATGGATATTTCTTTCTTTTCAGGTCAAGCCCCTGATCTGGATCGAGTCGGTCATTGAGCGGCATTCCCACTCTCGCGTAGAGTACATGATCAAGGCCAAGAGCCAGTTCAAACGTCGTTCCACGGCCAACAACGTCGATATTATTATCCCCGTGCCCAACGATGCCGACTCGCCTAAATTCAAGACCACCGTCGGCTACGCCAAGTATCTGCCGGAGAGCAGCGCTGTGGTCTGGCACATCAAATCATTCCCGGTATTTATTTTATTTATCCATTCTTATTTAGCACTTTGGTTGTGAATTTAATTCCTTCTGTCAACACTGTACATTTTCTGTCCTCCACGCAGGGTGGCAAGGAGTACCTCATGAGGGCGCACTTCAATCTCCCCAGCGTGGAGGCCGAGGAAGCAGAAGGTCGACCACCAATCAGCGTCAAGTTTGAAATTCCATATTTCACCACATCTGGTATCCAGGTATGTAGGCTATAAAAAAATTATGATCTTTGGGTTTTTGTCAAAATCACGATCGATCAAAAGATTGTTTTAACTCTCTAACTCTATTTAGCTGCATAGCCAGTGGAGGGGGGGGGGGGGGCTGGGGATACTGAGGGGTAAGGGACTTTGAGAGGGGGGAGGGGATGGCTTTTTGGACAAGTGCCCCCGTCCCATAGACTGATCCTTATTTTCATTTTTTTAACAGGTTCGTTACTTGAAGATCATTGAGAAGAGTGGATACCAGGCGTTGCCATGGGTACGGTACATCACACAGAACGGCGACTACCAAGTCAGAGTATAGTGGAACCAGTGAAAAATAAAGTTAAAAAAAATTCCCGAATAAATTGTACTACAGGAACCGGGTACGAAGAGATGTTTACCCACAAAAACCAAATGATCATGTATATAAGAACTGTTAAAAAGTAACCAGTACATATTATGTGTACAACTTAATCCTTATTTAAATTTATATAGCAATTCAAATGCGGTAGAATTTACTTTTGAATTTACACCTTCGATATTGCACAGCGTTCCAAAGTGAAGTTTTGCAACGGACAGTACCCTATTATTGCACGTCGGGTTTTTTCTGAATACTTCACGCTTGTTACTCATTATCAACCCTTTTGGAACTTTCCCTGAAATCTCCAAAATCAAGCTCTGTGCAGGAAACCAATAATAGTGTTCTTGTTTTTTTGTGTGTGTATTTGCTTTTGGGGGGGGGGTAACTTTTATCATCCCCAACGTAAAGAAGAGAAAAAAAAAACACGATATGAGCCGGCTGTGAGGCAAGGTCGTATCACAGGAGGAGTGGATTTTGATCAGGCTGGGGGAAGTTGTTCATTTTCCAATTTCCGGATAAGCTCACATCTGCGTGTGAGAAAAAAATGCCTTAGAAAGTATTCTGGTACAAATAGACTTTTGATGCAACTCGAGTAAATTCTGAATTCAAGTTGCAACATTTTTTTGATGAATTTACACGCATTTGTTTCGGGCAATGAATAGGGGCACTTTTCTTGCAAGCAACTATGCTTTAAATATAAGTAAAGTAATTACAGGAAACGGTTTCTTAGGCCAAAAAAAAAAAGTCTCCGGTTTCTGGTATGGAGCTTGCCCCAAAAGTGGTGCGGTGACGCGGCTTTTTTTTTTTTTTTTACCTTTCTTTTTTGCTTCAAATGTCGGCTGATGACTGCAAATGGTGCCCGACTAAACTTGGTGCAAATGTATGGGAGTCCGGAGAGGCCACATAAAACTTATTCTCGATCATAACCCCATCTAAAAACACGTTAAAATTGTGCAGCAGCAGGATTCCAGTCAAACCAGTGAGTTTGGTGGTTTTGAGACATCATCTTTTATTGAAAAAAAAAACCTTTTCATTTTGCCGACGCGCATGGCTACGGCGACGCGCGCGCATACCAGAAACCGGAGACTTTTTTTTTTGGCCTTGGAGACAATCCCATTTTTTTCAAACTTCAATGACCCCTTGCCCCAAGTTTCTCTTATCCTACCCCCACAAGTTTTGATATATTGATGTTTTGGACCACGAGCAATCAATCTAGCCTATTTGCGACAGTAATGTGTGCCTCTAATAAGAGTTGTGACATCAGGGAAAAGTCTCCGTAAAATCAAGTCTCCCTAATGTCCGGTTTGTTGCCAAGGTATAACTTATGACGCAAATGTCTCCTTAAGGTACATTTAATGGGTAAGTATTTTTTTTCCTCCTACAAAGTTATCAATACATGCACTTAAAATTCCTTTTAAGAAATAATTTTTGTATTCAGTATTTTGTCTCGTCTTCACAGTCTCAATGAAGATTTTTTTCTTTATTATTCAACTGAGAATCTTAAATTGTGCTATTTTTTTTTCATTAAAACAAAATGTCCATAACATTATTTAATCTTCAAATCATATCAATTTTTTTGCGATTTGAAGACTTTATACATATATCTGCAATTGATACCAGCAGTCAATTACATTAGTAAATTAAAATTTGACAAATTAGTTGCCCTTTTTGGTAGTTGTTTATATGTTTAATTGTAAGATTACTGACAGCACTTTCCTTACAGGATTAATACTACTGTAAGCGTTCCAAGAAAAAAAATACGGAATTAGCTGTCAACAGCTCAAATTGAAATTGAAAAATGACAAATATTGTGATTAACAATTTTGTATTTAGGTGTAACTTTGAGTTTTACAACTGTACAACTTCAAAAATCAATCTTGTAAATGAATAATCAGTTAGACAAGGTGAGGCTTGATACAAGCAGTTTTGGAAGTTATTTTTATGCACAGAAAATATGTCTGGGTTTTGATTGATGAATGATTTCACAATTTCCTTCAGATATGCCTGAAAGTTATTAATGTATATCCGCAATATATCTCAAGTGATACAACTATTTTGGTTTTATTCTGTCAACCAGACCAACACTGGATCAATAAATCCAATTAGTAATGTTACATGCTTGGTCAAGTTTTCTGTTTGTTCTACCAGCGAAAATTACAAAATACAAGTGTTGCTGGTGGTGTGAAACCACCATCTGTTTTGAATACGTTCCGTCTTGGCTTTTATTTTAATGTCAAGAAATTAAACAATGCCGCTTGAAAAACAAACAATATAACATTAAAATTGAGGACAGAATTTCTATAACTTGAACACAAATCTTAAATATGTATTTATCCTTCAATTTGCAAAGTTTGTAATTTCAACCCCGTAAGGCCAAGAATGTAACGGGGGCATCGACTGCCAGTTTCCTAGCTTTAGCCTTTGTATATTTGTCTTAAGTTCAGGCGTGACAGAACCCCCCACCATAAAAGCCAAAAGCAAAATCGTTAAAATTCCAAACTTTTCAGTTACTAATATTTTTTTGCTTGTAAAATAAACATTAAAATATAACAACCATTTACATGAGCTTTAATATTTCTAAACTTTTGGTCACAAATGCTCCGTCATAATGAACTGCGTTTCCAAATCGGCATTTTATTGCTCGGAATTTCCCACAAACCGTGACCGCCATAATTTAATTTACAGTGTCTACATCTGGTGTATGCTACCTGCGAAATGCAATTAATAGCCGAAAAAGATCCCAATTTTACTTAGTTCTTTGGAATTTCTTTGGTTCCTTAAGTTCATTTGGAAAAAAAAGCAGTTTATTTCATGTGTTAAAATTTTTTCTTGATTGTTATTCTTAAGGGAATAAATATGTGCTTAGCGCTTTCAGGTCAGGCCATTATCGGCAACCAGGACCCTAACTGGTTTTAAATAAGTAGTTAATGTACTTGGTTAAAAGCGGCCAAACGCATATTTATTCCCATTCACAAATACCTTTTTGGTTAAAAAGTCACAATAAGCACACACACAAAAACTGCCCAAACTGGAACGATTTTGTTCAACAATTTTCCTTCTTGTTTTGTGAAACACCCCTCTGTCCATGGTACGTCCCTCAGGCACGTAGTGCTATGAATCTCCTTATATGGAGATTGGCGCGCATGGCGCGTAATGCGATGTGGAGCAGAACACAGCGGTGTTTTTTCAGTGGTTTCGGTTAAAAACCACCCACGAGACGGGCTCTCGACCAATAGGAATGAGTAAACTGTCTCGGGTATTTTTGAATGGAAATAAATGGGAATTCCAGTTCTAACAAACAATTCTTAACCTAAATTTAATAATTTACAAATGAAGAATATTCAAAAAGAGGTCGGTAGATTTCTGGAATTCTGGCCTTTTGTTTGGAAAATGTTAGGACCCCATCTCTTATTTCTGAAACACATGCATCCACTTAAGTAGATTTTTTTGGGGGGGATCTAAATTTTCACAAAAGAAAAATGGGCTTTACATTCAACGAAAGTACTACACGCACTTTGTGCGTATATACATGCAGCAAAATAATCCATGCTTTTATGATCCAGCAGGTATCGACAGCCCGCTCCCCCTAACGGGGGTCCCCGTTCGCTACCCATTGGCTGACTCGCAAGCATCAATCCAATCGCTGTACACGTCCACTGGCTCTGTCAAGTCTGATGTCAAAACAAGTTAAGGATGTTTACTAAAAATTATATTAGCCAGGTTATGTTGTAGTATCCTTTTTTATAATAAATATTCAGCACAGTCAAAGACACATTTACACACAAAGTTTTAAGTGACTTCTAAAACAGCACCGTCACTGACCAATTTTGGAGAATAAAACACAAAAACTGATGCCTACAAGTTTTTACCCACAATTTCAGGTTAGAAAGATGTTTTCACCTCTTAAAAGAAATCCTCAAAAATTGTGGAGAATTTTGAGCAAGAACTAAAAGATTGTTGCAAACATAGTGAAAAGGCCTGTAAAACACAAGTGTTTCATTTATGCATACTGGTTAATGGTTTTTAAAGTACATGTAATGGAAAAAAAAACCTAAATGAGCTGTGGTCATGAAACCTGCCACTGTTATGGTAACTTACTGGACCTATTTACTTTGTTTTAGGTCAAAAATTGTGTTTCTAATTGATATGAAGGATACAATTGATACTGGTCTGGAAATCCTCCAAGCAAACTCTACAGGATATGACTCCAATCTGTCTGGTCCGATCCCTGGAACGGTAACAATAAAATGACATGCATGAAAATTAAAAGATAGTTACAGTTTTGAAAAGCAAGGTTTGATTTTACTGATCTGCTGCGGACTGACACTGACCAGTCACAGAAGAAAAAAACTCGCTCAGTAAAAACTGAAGCAACATTCAGTATACTGATGTCACATTTTTAATTTTCGCAATCTCAACGATGGTCAGTCATCGCAAATGTGTTGAAAACAATTTCCTAACCAACTGCAAAATCTGTCAAATTTTATTACTTAAATTTGTTCAGGAATCCTCAGTGTCACAGTTCAAAGTCACAACTGCAAATTGTCATTACATGTGTCTTTGCCTTTGGCAAAAATCATGCGAGAATCGAAACATTTGCTTATCTAGCTCCCAGACCTATGTTCTTGAAACTCAATGGTTCTCGAGTTTGCAGTACTGAGTGGTAACACATAGCAACCAATGAAAACTGGTGTGCAAACGAACAGATGTTTTCATTGAATGATGTCACTTTGCCCCGATCTATTTTTATTTCAGGTCAATTCAGTCAGTAAGCACTTTGTAGCAGTTTTGTTTTATTCATTTTCATTTGGAAGTAAACTTACATTTTGACTTCGCAGGCTTTTTCGTGGTTGCAGAAGGGACACGTGAACTGAGTGTCCAGCGTTCCTACTAGTTTCTTCTTAGGAGGAGGCTTCCTCTTTGAGCGGCGACGACCCATCTTGTGATTTGTGAGTTCTTCTCTGGAGTACTCCAAAATGTCCTGCACAGGAAATGTAATTATCGTAAGAACATGAAGAAGCAGTTGAATGCTTCCGCTGGGCTTGTCAACAAGAGAACACCTGTCACCACAGCTTTGCCTATTTCATCCCCTCCCCCAATTTCCTTCACATGCTGGCTCCAAGACCCATGCGTACCAAAAAAAGAAAAACATAAAACTAACCAAAAACAAAACAAAAGAGCGAAATAACAAACAAAACAAATTCGTCAGTCACAATTATTGCTTTGTCAATGTCATATTTGACAATGACCAAAAAACACAAAACATTATTAAAACAAAAACGCAAAAATTCATTTAATTCCCCCTCCCAAAAAAAACACCCCCAACAAAACAAAAAAAAGTTGACTTGTTGAACTTGAACTTGAAGAACCAAAAAGAACCCTTAAAATCAAAGAAATAAACAAACAAACAAACAAAATTCAAATAGAAAAACAAACCAATCCTGCCATGCTGACACAAAATTCAATTTACCTAACAGAATATCATCACAAGCTATTTTGATCACATGCAAAAAAAACCCGTGGATTTTCGTTCTGATGACTCAGCTCAGTCATACTGTTTAGCGGTACCACATCGCCCCCAATTGTCATGATTGTACAATACTTGTAATGGGGCAAGTGCTACGGCCTACGCGTGTGGATCATAATGCACTGCGGCACTCGCCTCGTCGTCGGTGCATTTTCGCCGAGTTCTCGCCTGTGATTGCAACTACGTTATGTGATAATTATTGTGCTTCTGTTAATTATTTAACTTTGAATCAATATAATACAACCTTCCGTAAATTTTTGGACATTTTCTCTTACCGTATGATGAAATCTCTCGTTTTGCTCACGTATTCAACACATCAACATGTGCTGCGATCAACCTTGTTCTCAGGACAACCACAACAGTGTGTATGTTAGAGTCGAGTGCGTACAAGTCGCCTTGATGTTTGGGGGCAAGGTCGTTTCATGCTCCAACGGATGGGTGGAGCTTAGAATTTCTTCGGTGGGGGCATCAGGCGTAAAACAAAAACTAAGCTGCAGGTATGTACCGTTGTGCAAAACCTTTCTTAACATTTGTGCTGTATTTTCCCCTTTTGTAACAAATGACATTCTACTATATTTAAGGTAATCCTTACTTTTAGGACACCTCTATTTTTTACGAGTTCTGTTCAAAACCGACTTTTGCAGATGTCTGTGAGTACCAAAGTGACTTTTGCAGGCTAAAGCAGTCTTTAGAAGTCAAGAAGGCGTCATTGCCAATTGTTCAGATGTGCCAAGAAGTATCAGAATGTCAATTTCGAGTGTCATTTAGTCAACTGTTTTGGTGAGTCTTTCCCTTCCTATATAGGAACGGGGTCCTAAAAGTAAGGATTACCATATTTAATGTGGAAATAATGTTGCAACCTGACGCCACTTCAGCGGTTTTGAGAGTCAAGAAAAAGACTTAGCATTTCCTAACAAATTTGGACATGTTTCTCAGTCCCAGATTCATATCTCATCATATTTGCAATGACTGACCTTCATTGAGATGATATATGAAGAAAAAAGCAGTGTCTGGTTGCAACATAACCACAACATTTAAGGCATAACCACCCCCATTTATAACTGACACAATTTTATGCATAGATATTGTGCGACAACAATGGTTTAATAAAGTCACATTGTCTAATTGTCTGTAATACAAATAATGTATAAACATATGGAATCTATGAAGTTTATGGCAACTATATTACTTTATTATGTTTCTCAAAGAACTTTCCCAACATCGTTTTGGGGCTTAATCATTATTTTTTTTAACAAACACTATTTCCCTTAAATGTCCCTTTAACAAATTTTACAATTTTGAAATCTAACAAATTTGGACATTATGCTAACAAGTATGGTACCCTGTCTTGTGTCAACTTTTATGAACCTAAATTAAGTTTCAAGGATAAAGAAGTAGTAACTAGTGTGCCTTTTTTAGTAAATAACACGCACTACATATTGATTGCGACTTTGTGCGGAACAGCCTGAGTTTTAACTCGACAACTTGTCCTTTTTTTTTTTTAAATAGACTCAAACATTCGTCCCCTCCCCCAACTTGTATTTTTTCTATAAATAGCCTGACCCTGGCCAGGCAGGTAACTCATTCCCAGGTCACATGACCTGATGTAATGTGCTAGCGTTGTGTGCGTTGTGTAGCTGTAATGTCGCTATCGAATTCAATTCAAAAAAGTTATTGGATTTTTTTTGGCGCAAGTACTTTATTTCATAACTAATGTTTCTCAGCTTTTTGAGTTTGAAGCCCCCATCACTTTTTTTTTTTTTTAATTTTGCATAATCGTTTTGCTCTTAGTCATTCTTTTCCTACACTTACATGTAATGTGCTGTTATATTTGTTGTTTTCTACTTGCTAACAACATTTTGGGTGCTTTTCTCGATGGATACATACATAATTTTCATTGTCAAACTCATTATTTTATCACGGTGTGCTCAGTGTGCGCGGAGATTTAGTGAAATCAGCTTCGAAGCAGGCTGTTAGTTTGGAGTTACGTTTATGTCACGAACTTTCAAAATATGCCGGTTTTACAGTGGAAACTATCTGAATAAGGGTAAATGAGACGTGTAAAGTTATTTGAAAAGTGTGACATAATAGGATATGTCGAAATACCCAGAGATATCGGATCAATAAACTCTCAATACAAGAAGTAATCACAGTTAACTTGATTTCCCCCCGGAATTGGAACAGCACGGTCTTCTTTTAACAAAAGTTGCTCGTCCAAGTATAGTGCAAAGTTATAGTCCACAATTCACATTGCATTGGAAATAATGACACATTGTTTGCTGTGTTTCATTAAGGAAATGTTTCATTTTTTTTTTAAATTGAAGGCATAAATTATAAAATCTAGCATCTCTGAAGGAGACAACAGTTTAGTTCAACTTGACAAGGACTCGTCCTCATAGTAACAAAGCGGCCACTTTCTGTGCGCATTCTCCGACTTTGGCGGGTTCCTTCACAGCGCAATGTTTCCTGACCACTGGGAGAATGTCAAGTGATTTTCCGATCGCCAGCGCATTGTCGTCCACGCTCATGAGCGTTCCTATAGCAACAAGGAGTCGGAAGAGTGCCTCTGGATCACTTTCGTTGTCCAGGATCGTCGACGCGGCCGACAGGCAATGCGAGCGGGCTTCAATGTCACTCCCGCTCTGCAAGACGACTGCGAAATTCAAAAGCACCGTCGTCATGGCAACGTGGAGGTTTTTGTTGGCGACCCCCTGGCACTGCAGTGCCGAGGTGATGACCGTGTCGCGATTGGCCGCCAACAGCTCAGCGCCGTGGGGTTGGCTGAAAGCGTTGGAGAGCGTCCTCATGGCAAGCATGCGACTGGCAGGGGTGGAGCTCTCCGAGGCTAGGAGAAGGAGGCGGGACAGGAACTGGTTCCCGTCGGTCTGATTGCAGAAGTGCTGGTTGATGGCTGGGTGGCGGATTACCAGCCGAAGGATGTCAATGGCTGGGAATACCTTGTCTATGAAAAGAAAAAAACAGTGCACAAAATTACTACAGGTAGAAGTTATACTGCCAGTCAATCTTCAAGTTGACGTTCCGTTCAGCAGGTTCAAAACTTTCTTCCATGGTTTACGTTTGGTTTCTAAATCATTTTTCTGAACTTTTCTTACCCATGGGCCACTGCAGGGCTCTCCATAAGGTACCGAGTTGCTCAGCTGTAGGGCTGGCGGAATTACCCGCGTTTAGCAGAAGTTGCTCCAGCTGACCGAAGGCGACCTCATCCAACTGACCGGACTCATCCAACGCCGAGTTAAAATCTTTCAGTTTTGCTACGATTGAGTAAAAAAATGTGAGTTTCAAATCAAAATGTCTTTGCTAAACGGTACCTTCAGAAATTATTGATAAGTGCATGTACATTCAATATTGGGTTTTGTCCTTCACCGATGTATTTTCATAAACACTGAACCAGTGTTGTGGCGAGTGATTGTTAGAAAAAAATTCACTACTCGGGTTGGACTCGAACCCTGAACCTCCTGCAGATGTCTGCACTAGTAAGCAGGTCCTGGTTTGAGTCCCACCCAAGTAGGTTGTGAATTTTTTCTCACAATCACTTGGGACAACACTGAGTATACAGTGTTTATAAAAATACGTCGGTGAAGGGCAAAACCCGATATTGAACTTCAGAAACGTTTAAATTTGTAAGAAAATTACTGTATTGGTTATGACACTTGAACTTTCTATTTTTTTTTAAGGAAACTGTATTTATGGACTACAGGTCACAGATATGGGTGAAATAGTCGTGGAAAACATTTGAAATTTACCTAATATGGCCTGGGCATTAGCTGTGTCAAAGGTCACAAACGTCAGCTTTGGAAAGTAGGGGTTGGGCTGTTTGGTCTGAGGTGCGGCAGATGGAATCTGGTTTGGTTGACTTGACGCACCATAGGTAGGAACATAACGACCGGCCCCTGAAAACAAAACATATCATATTTGATTTTTTATTAAGTTTTGCAAGATGACAGTAAACAAGTTGTGTTATAAATTAAAGTCTAGTTCCCAAACTGTTCCAGTGGAATATCAGTGGTGGTTGAATTACCTGTGAAGGGATCTGTTCCTGATCTCGGAGTAGTGGGGTCTCCGCCTGCTCTAGGAACGCCAGGAGGGGGCTCGGAACCGGGGATGTAGCGGGAACCGCCTTATGAGAGAGGTAACAGAGAATAATGTTCATATAATGCAATAACAGAAAAACCGCTCTACCGGTGCCCATCTTGCTACCTAAGAGAGATATCAAAGAGTGCTTTTTCACAAAATATTACAAAGGAAGTTAACAGTATTAAGAAAATCTTACCACATCCAAGATTGACAGTAAACCCTAATTTCTTGAATTCTAGTTGGACAAGTTTGTTTAAACCAGTGACTCAGGGTCAACGCTACTCCAACCTACCCGTAAAGGGATCGCCCCCTGAGGGCGGGGCTGCCCCGCCCAGGGTCACACCCTTGGTGTTTTTAATGATGAAGTTGGCAATCTCTTCCAGGAACTGTTGGCTCAGGTCGTTGGAGTGGATGAAGCGTTGGGCCGTCAGCCAGGGATCTTCTGAGATGTTGTACGGCAGCTTCAACGCCGGCTTGCCTTCCTCCAGATCCACGTTGAAGACGTAGTCGTATTCCTTGAGGGATGAGGAACAAGGTACAAGAAAACAAGACAACTTATCTTTGAGTTTTTGATGATGACTATTTCTTGGCTTAGATTAAGGATACTGTAAAATTTCTATACTGTCCAACACAGGCACTGAACTGGGAAATTAGAAAAACGAGGAAACTCCAAACCACTCGAGACCTTGTAGAGTATTTTTCAATTTGTAATGGCATTCATGAGAAGTTAAAAAAAAACGAGGAAATAAGCGGATCTGAGGAAAAGTTGCATGCCTGTCAACAGATAACTTTCAATACTCTAAATTGTAGGGCCATTTTTTCTGTTTCCCATTTATCATTTATCATTTATAATTCCAGTTGACGTTTGAATCACTGTGCTTTGATCATCTTCAGGAATACTGAGAATACTGAGTGAAATGTTAAGTTAAAAGAAGTATTACTCCATAGTATTACTGTAAACAGTTCATACTTTTTTCCCCACTCGTATGCAAAGTTTGTCCTTACCGTGCCTTCATACATGACCTTACTGCTGCTAGGTTGCGTGTCGTCCCCTTCCGTACCTACGACATCACCAATCTTGTTCCAGTTGCTGTCCGCGACGCTCCACGAGTACGCTTCCACTGTGTCACCGACGCGTACCAGTTTCGTCTGCCCTTCCTTCTTGCCTACTCGGAAAATAGAGTTAAAAAAAAAGTAGTAAAATTAGTAAAAAAATACTAAACTGCCGCAATTAACAGAATTTGCTAGTGTTTTTACCCTAAAATTTACAGCAAAATATGGACTATATCTCTTTACCTGGTTTGGACAGATCTTCTTTCCCTGGTAAGTCCTCCATCTTGATCCCGCCGAAGGCCTGGGCTTTGGCGGGCATGCTGAACGCCGCCACCTGCTGATTGTACAGGTCCTGGGCCTCCGCACTGGCGATTCTTTCAGGGTTTGTGCTGAACACTCGAGCCACGCCGTCACTGTTGGTAAAAAGTACGAGTGTCATTCAGCCAAGAAAATGTGGACTTGACTTAGGACCCTGGACTCGGACTTCATTAATAAAAAGTTAAACTTCATAATGTTAGCTGATTTAGGATGGTTAGGGTTAAAGGGAATATACATCATTTGCTTTTGCTGTAATTTTCAGAAATGGATGGAATTGGGGGGTTGGAAATATAAAGCAAATATAGTTACACTGACTTTTTGGAGGTTTTGGGTTCGAAAATGCTATAAAAACCAAGAAAAACGATCATTTTCCTGTAGTCTGGTTCCCCGACTCCATATAAGAAGAAACAGAGCAGTTTACATACATTGGGGAATTGTAAGGTCAGGGAACCAGTCTAGCTGGCTCGTACCCGTTCATAGGTTTGTAATCGATTGCAAACAAGTGCAATGGTCAATTGGGGCCAGTATTTGAAAAAAGCCAGTTGTTTCCAACGCTGATCGGCCGATCAGCGTTGGAAATTGATACAAAAATACCACTTTTCTTGAAAATGACAGTATACCAGGTGCCATAATTTTACAGGATGCTTTAGACTGTCATTTACCAACATCCTATTAAGGTATTTCGCAAAAACATGGTAGTTTTATTTTTGGATGTTTGCAAATGTTGTATATTCCCTTTAAAAGAGACTTTGTACACAAAGTGTGCACCTCCTTGCTATATGACTGTGTTTTCTTTACACTGTACCTGGAGCCTGCGACAATGTCGCCGTTCGGCAGCGCGGCCACACACCAGACCGACTGGGCCGGGAGGGTGATGGTCTGGCTACAATCTCCCTGGCGCCAGACTCGGACTGTCCGATCCTCCCCGGACGTGACAAAGTCCGAGCCGTTGGGCAGCAGGGCGATGCTGTAGACAAAGCTGGTGTGGGCCTGCAGCTGCTGCGTGCAGTCCCCGCTGGTCGTCCAGCGCCGGATGGTGTTGTCGTTGGCCGCGGAGAGGAACTCTAACTCCGACAGGATAGCCAGGGCTCGCACGCAGTCGCTGTGACCTGTAGACAAACCAGATACCGGCATTAAGTTAGGGATACCCTAGCAGAGGTTGCTGCTCTACATGTAGCTCCAATCCTCAGCCATAATCTAAGAATGTTGGAGGTGCTTCAGTAAGTTATAGAATTTGAGCCCAATTTGGGAATTTGGTTGAGAAATGCACCTTTGCAGAGAACTCTTGGCTCACTCCAATCCTCAACCACAATTGGTTATATTGAGTAGTCTACTTTGCCTCCTCTGAACTTTGATTCACAAATATGTGATTTCTTATTACGTTTTCATTTTGTCTTCCTAAGACATTAAAGAGAAGATTTTTCCCACTGCTCTGCTCTGTTTCACTTAACCAAAATATGAAAATTTGTGAATTTTTGCAAGGCAAGTATCTGTTGGCTTTTGGAAGATTCAGGAAGATGCATTGCAAATAAAGGTCCAGGGAGTTAGGGTGACCTTCCTGGGAAACAAACTCACCAACAAAAGTGCGTTCAGACTTTCCAGCCCGCCACATCTTGATGGTCTTATCGGCCGAGCCGGTCAGCATTAACCCCTGGCCGGGCATGAGGGCCACGGCCCAGACCGCGGCGTCGTGACCTTTCAGGGTCATCACATTGCGTTGGTTGAGCCACACCTTGGCTGTTGTATCCCAAGAGCCACTGAGTAGGGTGCCAAACTTTCCTGCAGCCAGGGCGCAGACTGAAACAAGAATAAACATAGAATGTGAGTGGAAAAATTGGCTAAAAGGGAAAAGAAAGAGTTACAAGATCAAATTTTTCAAAGTGAAACAAAAACGATTTCTGGTTGGATTTCTTGCATTCTGAAATTGATGCACACTAGCGTGGGACATAAAAGGCCCTCGATTGTCGACAATGAAGCTCAGTTTGGATTTGACGTCAAACCCTATTGAAATTCCTGAACTTTCAGTCCAGCCCACTCGCCTGTATTAGCATGGCCAGTCAAGGTGTACTCCGGTACCGGACTATCTGGCTGGTACACATTGATCTTATGGTCATTTCCTCCGGTGGCTATCAGGCCCTTTGGGTATTTGTCACTGGGAGGCAGGACACAGACCGCTGCGATGAAGTTCTCATGCCCTCGCATGCAATGCTGTTCTTCGTAGCCACTTCTGCAATCAAAAAAACATTTATAAATTATAGGATGAGAATGGCAACTCAAGCAAGTTGGAGTAAACTCCAACCATCACACATCAGAACACTTTCAAGTTTGCACTTGAAGGATTCAACGACATCACATCAAAATTTTGCATCACAAATTTCTTTTTGCAAAGTTTTCTCAGAAAGTCCACAGAGCCAATATTGGCAGTTTTATTTTTCGTTACTAAAAGATAGTGGATATTTTGCTGGCGCAAGCTTTCTTTTACTAAATGATATTAGGCCAGCAGATGCAGATGGTACAGTGCCTTACTTCTCTCCAGACTAAGATCACAGTTAAAATGTCCAAGTCCCAAAACGCAGTCACTTCGCGCATGTTCAGTGCCGTTCCGGCTTAATATTGTACACTAAAACTAAGGAAAACCGACGCCGGCCAAATAAATATCCACTGCCCAATTAAAAATGGAAAAAAATTAAACTTAAACTTTAAATAACTTAACTTAAGGAAAATCCAATGCCATGAAATATCTTTCAACATGTTCAAGGTTGCATGATGGCCATGTGCATGTCAAGACTCATGTCATGCATGTTGGCTAGCAAATCAGCACACTACACTACTACAAAGTGTAATAGTGTCAATGAGTACTAATTAGTAGTTGAATAGCGCCCTCTACTGGTTCAAGCAATTGCACTGCCCTTCGCTTACTGCACAAAACAAGAGATGACCAAAACCAGGGAAAAAAAATTAGATCCGTACCCTGTAGGAATCCAGATTCGAGCAGTACGATCCCTAGATGCCGTTATAATGGAGCTATCTGGATAGTATGCCGCGGTAACGGCCCGAACATCCATTTCATGGCCCTGTAAAGTACACGAAAACTTGAAAATTTCGTTGGTCATGGTGGCTGCCATTTTGTTTTAATCAGCCTCGTTTACAATCACTAAAATATAAATCGAACCTTGAAATATTCATATATCGTAAAACAATCACAATAAAGTCAAAAAAAGTTTAAGATAATTGTATGCCCTAGTAAAAATTATAATTACGAATATTGTACAAATTATTATGATAACAATTGTCACACTTTATTTAATCTCGAAGAAGGTCACAAAACATTGACCAACCAGCGTGCGCGTATGAACACTTATGAATATTTATACCATCTGACCATTCAGAGAGCTCATTAGAAAATCTCTTGTTCGTCATTTTTGCGCCACTTGCAAACGCCGCGAAATCTTCGTCTGACATTCTTTCAAATTAAACACGCTGCACGTTCCCTTACGACAATACGAGTACAGAAAAATGGCAAAGGTACAGATCGAGAATGTCGAAGTCTTGGATAATCCGACTTCCTACTTGAACCCTTTCCAGTTCGAGATAACATTCGAGTGTGCAGAGGATTTGTCTGAAGGTGAGTGTTGTCGTGTTGCGCGAAAAAAAACCTGCACATTTTTCGCCCCACACTAGCTTGTTCTGCCATGGGGCGAATTAGCGGGTATTTGGCTGGTGGGTGGAGCTAACGAATTTGGGGGGTGGGGGCACAGGAGGCAGACACTGCTTTACATGCATTGCCTGAAGAGTTGTAAACTATAGAAACGTTATTGTTGTACAATTATTAACAGACAAAATGATAATTTTGGATTCCTTTTTATTTTCAACATGTTTTTAAAAATTTTATTTCATTTTTTCCTAACGAACATGACGAAAATGCACGCGAGCAGCTTCAAAAACTCCAGCTCCAATCATGCCAATGCTCATTGGGAATTCAACATTTTGATTTAACGCGGGAAACAAAACTAAAAATAATACATAGCACAGAATAAGCAGATCGAAAATGGCGGAGGCCGTGAAATTTTGCCTCAACACAGGCTCACAGCCGCCGAAGTCATCATTTTTATTCATATTTTACTTGGATTTGTTCTGTTTCAAGTTGATCCTTTGCTTCGTGAATGATTCGCTGCATTTTCACTGAATTTACATTATTTTGTTATCAATAATTTAAAAAAAAATTAGACAATGTCAATGGTCTTATGAAGTGCTGTCACTGCTGATGAATAATAAATGAAGTCTCATAATATCAGCAACAGATGTCAAATTATTAATGGTTCAGTCATAGACTTTTGTTCCAAATTCATTGCTATTTTAAAAAGTTAAACTAGTTATAATCAATGGTCATATTACAGAAATAATACTTGTTGTCATCCTATTCTCCAGATTTGGAATGGAAGATCATTTACGTAGGGTCAGCTGAATCAGAGGAACATGACCAGACGTTAGACTCTGTCCTCGTGGGTCCAGTCCCCGCTGGACACCACCGGTTCGTTTTCCAGGTGAGTCTCTAAATCTTTAAGTAGAAAATGTTTCTCAGCAAATTTAGGTGGTAAGCACAAATCAGACGAGAACCGGAACCCAGTCACAAGCAGTGTGTATTGCATCAGATTTTGGCTGGTAACTTTATGTTGCTAAGCAATTATTTCCAAATTAGCAAATTTCAGTGCTTTGTTTGATGGATACCCCCATCTTCTGATCACTTGGTAATCTTTGGGGGCATTTCATTGAAAATGCGTATTAACGTGTTTTATTTCTTCAGTGAAATACCCCAAAGATTACCACATAAAATACGAACGGTGTATGAAAAAGGCCCCTGATTGGATTTGCAAATATTGCTCTTGGAAATCTTACTTGTTAACTTTGGTCAAGACTCTGCTCACATTAAGGCAAAAAAAAATAGTTCTGCTTCCGGTTTCCCTACCTAAACTATTCTGACAGCCCCTACCCTAATTTTTTTGTGGGGGGGGGAATGAGAAAAAATACCCAAAACCATCAATTAACACCTTTTACCCTTGACTGCACGCAGACGCCTCCATATGATCGTACACAAAAAAATTAACCCCCAAAAAACAAAATTTCCCTACCTACCTACCCTATTTATAAATGCCATGTAATCGGAAGTAGAACTGTTTTGGGCCTAAAGTCTAACTTGTTTTCTAGAAATCATGTTGCTTTTCATTGCTTGATTGTTTTTTCTTTTTTCCATCAGGCAAACTGTCCAGACACATCACTCATCCCGGAATCTGACGCCTTAGGGGTAACGGTGGCACTCATCACGTGTTCCTTCCGAAGCCAGGAGTTTGTACGCGTCGGCTACTACGTTAACAATGAATATTCAGATCCAGAGATGAGGGAAAACCCTCCCTCCAAACCTCACTTTGACAAGGTAAGGAACGAAAGATTTGTAGCACTTGCCAATGTACAGGGTGGGTAAAAAAAAAATGAATCCCAAATGGCAGGACCAATTTTGGAATGAAGTTTTGCCTGTAGCACTTTCAAAATTTGGCATATGAAAGCCCAGTCAATGAGTTTTCTGAAAAAAAAACTCATTAACATTCATGAATTCAAACAGTACATAAACACAGAACGTCAACAACAGAGATAAGGTATAAAGATTAAGAAGGGCTGTAGGCAGCTGTACAGACAGGCGGACATTCAACTGACTGACAGGATCACAGACATTTTTAATTAAATAAAACTATTAAAATTATTGCTCGTTTTCCACAGGTTGTGCGTAACATTCTTCACACGGATCCTCGCATCACACGCTTCAAGATCGATTGGGAGGACAGCATGAACAATGAGAACATCCCGCCCCAACAAAACGTCATCGCCCCGCCCTCCGTCCCCGGCGCTATGCCCTGCCCCTCCCCTTTGGACAAACTCACATCAAACGACCTCGCCGCGCCACTCAACACAGACAGTAACAGCAGTTTGCCCGAATATGTATCGGTGATGGAGCACTAGATATTTATTGGTTTTTTTTTAATGTACATTTTTTTCTATGTGCTGTAAATACATGTAATAGTTTTTCTAAATAAAGATAAAATAAGATAGAAATTACATCAAAATCCATGTGCATGTATGTTAGGTTGTTATTTTTCTGAGGGGGGGGGGGATATTTTTATTCCCGATTTCAAAGTTTTCATTTATTGTCATTGATGGTGTTGTGAACCTTGTTTGGTTTACTAGATGTGGACGACTAGCTGCAGAATTCACAAGTGAGAGCAATACAATGAAATTTGCATGGAAAATTTCAACCTTTAAATGGAAATAAAGCTTGCAAAAATTCCAAATGGACGAATTGGTATTTTCCTACAAACTTTCGAAGTGAACATGATCCTTTGTTACCATAAAGTATACTTCTCAGGGGTGTGAAATCTCGGCTTTAAAGCTGATTTCAGCTTTTTTTGGTTTGGATTTCAGCTTTTTTCCCTCACTTGCTGTGTACAAAAGTAAAGGAGATTTCCAAAGTTCAGCTTTTTGACACCTTTTTCAGCTGTTTTCAGCTATTTTTTTATCAGTGGTCACTCACACCCTAGACTTATAAGTAAACACAAGCAAGGACGTCGATGGAAGTGCCAAATTTGTTTTATTTGTGATGAAAATTGCCCTAAGATCTTCATCTGATGCATGTGTGCCTTTTTTTATATCCCTGGTTTTACAGTTGCCATGGATGGAAAATGGCAAACATTTGCATCAAATGGATAAAGAAATAAAATTTGTGAATTCTTGTTTCTCTCATTAAGTGGATTTTTGTGCATGTTGTGAACATATAAAACCTGTATTTAGTTATCGTATGATGCTGTTAGGGTGATGTAACATATTGTTTGACGTATCCGGCAAGATACATTAGAAAAAATCATGTTTTCATTATTGATGTCAAGTTCCTCTTTTTCAAAGAAATACTAAACTCACATGTACAGTTGAAACTTAAACAATTAAGTTGGAACTTGATGTTTTATCTCAGTTATCTTCAAATTGTGCTATGGAAGTAAAAGATGTCTCCTCCCCCAGGAAAAACATGTTTTTTCTAAATTGTGTGAAAAGAATTTTTCCAGTGTAAAACAATGGTCTCAAAGACCCCATTTTTGGAACTTACACATGTTGTATCATACACTTTATTATTATTTTTTTTGGGGGGGGGGGGGGGGTTGTGCTTGGCATTTACTTGTGTCGGGGTTGGTTGTTTGTGTCTTCAATCTTGTCCCCCAACCAACCCCCCCCCCCCCAAAAAAAATATCAGGCCTGCCAGTTAATCAAATTTAATGTCGTGCATTCAAATTGTTTGGCCAGTTACATTGTAAGTGTCAAAATTCCAACTACATTGTACATGTATCGAATCAAGGTTTAGAGTTCTTTTATGTACCAGTCAGTATTTGACCCATCACTTTCTGGACAAAATAAACATTGAGGAAAGATGAACCCTGGAAACGCTGGCAGAAATTGGTTTGCATTTTCATTTGCCAAAATGCGATGACGATGTGAAATAAATTTTAAATGTTATGTTTTAATCTAGCTAAAATAATGAAATAAAAATATTTAAAAAAACACAAGAAACCTGTATTTAGTTGTTTATTTGTTGCTTGACTTTTTCATGTGAATTTATAATCGGATGATCTTTTCTTTTATGTCATCAAAATATATCAAATTTTATACTTTCATATTCCAGTACATGCTGTACCCCCCCCCCCCCCCCCAAATGAAAAAAATAAAGCAGTGTGCAACATTATTTTGTTTCAGGGTTGGGTTTTTAAGATAATTTTACGTGTAAAGAAAACACGAAGTGCCATGGCTGGTATAAAAAAAACAAATACTTTGCATTTGTTGAAGCCATAAAAGACGCAAAGAAAGAATAAAAAGTATATCTAGGGGGCACCCGGATTTGAACCGGGGACCTCTCGATCTGCAGTCGAATGCTCTACCACTGAGCTATACCCCCTTCATGAATGGAAAGTGGAATTTACACCTACATATAGTGTGGACAAATTCAACAGCCAATATAAAATTTTATTTAAAAAAAAAATATATTGTTGCTTATTTTTAAGGTAAAAATAATTCCCATATACACGAACATACGATAATTGTCTTTAATTATCATTTCATTTAAGTAACTCGTGAAATAATGGAGTTTGCCCAGTTTGCTTTGTGGAGTAAATAAATTATTATCAATCAATCAACAGTGCCGGTCAAAGGTCATTCAGTTGGTAACGATGTCAACGATCTGACAATGTGAAACTTCACCGCTGGAAAAGAAAAACAAAATGTGAAAAAAGTAAGATTTTTCAAAGGTTTTTCGCTTTTATTTGATTACCACATTTTAAATAACATTCGATATTGTGTAAAGTCATGTAATTTAGCCTCCCATATTAGGAAAAACGAGTACACCACGAAATACTCAGCACGTCTTTTTTTTTTCGCAAGACCGGCCGGCGCGGCCGGTCCCGCCCGGGCCCCGCCGCGCCCGCGGCTTGACCATCATGTTGACGCCGTCTGGCAGGCCGTCCGTGCCGTGTGTACTAATAATAAGGTGTTTCACGGAACTAATATGCGCCATCTTGCAGACGTGGCAAATTTACACGCGTTGCTGTGTACGAATCGTCAATAGAAAACTTTTGCGCTTCCATTGATTGTTCCAACCAAGTCATCATGGCTTGCGTACATTCCAAAATGCTAGCAACGGGTGTTCTTTTTGCCCCGTAGCATGAACAAGATGGTGCATATTAATGCCGTGAAACACCTTATTTAAGTTATTGGTAGGCCTAATCCTTATCTTTAGGACACCTCTATTTTAACGAGTTCTGTTCAAAACTGACTTTTGCAGATGACTGTCCAGTACCAAAGTGACTTTGCAGGCTAACGTAGTCTTTTTTCTTTAGATAAACTCATGTTAATTGTTAGTTGTAATTTTGAAAGAAAAAAGAAAATGTGACTTTCCTACCTTTTTTGCAGTTCGCCATCTTGCTTTTTTTTCCTGTTTTTCATCGTCATCTTTAACCGGTCATAAATCAAAGCCCTGCCCTCTTTCTACAAAATTAACCCTGCTGATATTCAAGAAGGTGTCATTGCCAACTGTTCAAATGTGTCATTATATCAGAATGTCACTTTTGAGTGTCATTTAGTCAGCTGTTTTGGTGAGTCTTTTAACCTTATAGAATGGGGTCCTAAAGGTAAGGATTACCAAGTTATTATGGAGTTATGCGTACTATTCTTAGTGCAATGCCTTTGTTTTTTTTTCTGCTAGATACCTTGTGTGCACTCATTGTTACTAAATTGAAAATAGCATAAGATGCCCTCCAACTAAGGTGACTGCTATAGTGCTAGTGCTAAGCATGCTTCACTGGTAATTGTATTGGTAAAACCAAAATTAGGAAAAAATTAAGAATTTTGTGTATTCTCTTCTTGCAGATAACCGGACTTTTTAAGTCGTAGCACAAATAAGAAGGAAAAATTAGACATGGCGGACGAAAGCCCCATTTCTGAGAAAGAGGTGGAGACGGCCAAGCTGGACGAGAAGGAGGAGGACACGGCCAAGGAGGGGGAGGGGCTTAAGCCGGGCAGTGGGGGGACGTCCAAGTCTCGTTCCCCATCGGCATCCAGCAGGAGGAGTGCTTCACCAGCAAAGACCCCGGCAGCTAAGGCTAAGCCCGCTGAGAAAGGCGGGGCAAAAGGCGGAAAAGCTGGCAAACCAGGTATAGATGAATCTCACACAACTTTTTTTTCTCTTCAACATGATTAAAAATCAAATTAGGTTTTGCCCTTCACCGACGTATAAATACTGTATACTCAGTGTGTTAC
Organism: Patiria miniata; assembly: GCF_015706575.1. Taxonomy (NCBI): domain Eukaryota; kingdom Metazoa; phylum Echinodermata; class Asteroidea; order Valvatida; family Asterinidae; genus Patiria; species Patiria miniata. Next base: position 4,310,000 of record NW_024037053.1, read on the forward strand.
CTCCCGAGTGAAAGTTGGAAAAATCACTCGGCTGGGACTCCTGCTTTTTAGTACAGATGTCTTACCACTCGACCACCGAGCTAACGGGATCGGTTGGCTGTTTCGAATCTGATGTACATATAGCAGCGGGTACTGCATTAACTATTCACAAGATGGAATTTTGCGTCGGGGTGATGTAAATCAAATTAGGTTTTGCCCTTCACCGACATAAAAATGATTGAAAATATTAATAGAAACCTAAACTTGGTATTAGATAATTAAGAATCATTTTAATAACTCTCCTTACACAACTACCCACCAAAGTGGCATCAGGATACTACATTCTTTCTGAACTGGACCAATAAACAATGCCCTTCCAACCAGATTTCATGGCACTGTCAAAAAGTTTTAGAAGTTAACTTTTTTTGTATCTTTATTTCTTCTTTGTTCTTCATTAGCAGGTGGAAAAGCCTCCAAGCCAAAGAAAGACGAAGTCGAGGAAAAACCGTCTGGCAATGACAAAGGTAAAGTATGGTAAAAACTTGTGTTATTATAATATTGATTATGTATTTTTGGTAATGTGACGAAGGATTTCTTAAAAGCACCTTAAAATTGTAATGTATGGAAAGTTTTGTTGACTTGAACACCCTCTGCAGATGGCATCATGCCCCTTTTTCTGGCCTCCAAGACCCAGGAGCTGTTTGGGTGCGTTGCCGATGTTGACGTGACCGAGGAGAACCCTTGCAAACTCATCCCTAAGGAGGGCATCTTGCAAGACCTGAGGACCAGGGCGGCTGTGTGCGACTTCTTTCCAGTCAAGCAGAAAATGCTGGTAAAATTTCTCAACCTTATAATTTATTTGATCGAACAAGACAAATTGAGTTCTCATCAGTTTTGAAAATTTGTATTGCCTGTTTCAAAAACTAAGTGTTTACTTGCAGACATGCAACTTTTCCTCAGATCCGCTGATTTCCTCGTTTTGTACCTCTCATGAATGCCATTACAAATTGAAAAATACTGTACAAAGTCTTGTGTCATTTGGAGTTTCCTCGTTTTTTCTAAATTCCCAGTTGCACGCCTGTTACTTGACAAACTGAAGAAGGGTTACAAACATTGTCCAAGGACAATGCATGTTTCGTTTACAGAGTAATTGTCACTGATGGTGCAAATCCTGTTTGCATCATGAGAAAAAAAAATCATCAGACACTTGTAGTAAATCGCAACATGGCCTGTTAATTATTTTCCCTACTCTGTCTTTGGCGCAGGACTACCCAGCTGATGAAGTATTGGTCGTGTTTGATCCAGATTTCAAGATGGGACAGAATTTCTACATCGCTCTAACTGAGGAGACCAAACAGCGCATCCTCAATGTGAGTTGATCAAGTTTATGCAGTTGTATCGGGTCTGTGCATAAACAGTAGAGGGTGCTATGTAGTTCACAATTGACTTGTGATTGACATGTGACATTAAACTTATGATTGTCTTGTAGTCAACTCAGATACACATCCCAAACACTCCCTTTATCACATTGTCATTTTTTCTTTCTTTCATGTGCAGCCACCGTCTGAGGAGGGAGAGGAAGGGGCGGAGCAAGCTGATGGTGAAGGGGGCGGGGAAGGACAAGAAGAAGAAGTCGTGGTGTATCGTTACATTCCTCCGGAACCCAAGGAATGGGTGTCGCTAGGCAGCGAGATGGACATTGAAGATGAAATTGTCTCCGAAAGCAGACCGAAGGTGAATAAGCAATTTTGGAAACGAAAACATTTTAACCAAAATTGTCTTTGGATGTTGTTTTTAAAATATATTTTTATACTTGAAACCTGCAACGGAAAATTGAAAAAAATTGTTTCACTGAAATGATTGAGTCTCCAAAACGAAATATTCAATACCGGGACGCTTTGTTCAGCATTTCTTCCTGTTTTGTTATCGGCTGGCAGATCAAAATGACGATTCAGAGAGTGCGGCGCGAGTTTGGCACACCCATCACATTCACGGACCGCAACGCAGACGACGTCAAGGATGGCTACATCGAATGCGCGTCGTACGAGGACAAGAGCTTCAACGTGAAGAAAGTGGAGATGGATTATGGCGTGCAGGCCGTGCCTACGTACACTGAAAACGGAACACAGACTGACTGGTAGAACCATTCCAAATTTCATTTTGTTTCCCCAAAATTCTTATCTTTAAAGATATTTATGTTGATGTCATCGCATTTACATCAACTGGGTTGCCTCATTCATAACAAGAGCTATCACTAGTGATCCTAAAACTGAAATAAAAAAAATATTTTTTTGGTTTGTTGTTTGCAGGAAGCATCCTCGGAACCAGACTACTCAGTACTTCCCACGGGAATTCGATAAAGAGGAGAAAAATAAACTGATGGAGTCGGAAGACATTCTAAACTTTCTCAACCATGTCACACCCAGGTCAGTGTGGTGTCCGTGTGAAAATTAGATTTATATTATAAGTCATTATTTTTCAAGTGAACTGTGTGATTCAAGTCATTGTTCATCCCCAGTTGTGTGATCTTTCTTGTGATTTGACTTCTGATTAGCTTGTGATTACTTATGATTAGCTTGTGATTTACTTATGATTAGCTTGTGATTTACTTATGATTAGTTTGTGATTTATTTATGATTGACTGGGAATTTGACTGTGATTAGCTTGTGAAAAGTTTGTGATTACTTATGATAAGCTTGTGATTTACTTATGATTAGCTTGTGATTTATTTATGATTGACTGGGAATTTGACTTGTGATTAGTTTGAGAAAAGTTTGTGATTACTTTGTGATTGACTTGTGATTTACTTATGATTAGCTTGTGATTTATTTATGATTGACTGGGAATTTGACTTGTGATTAGCTTGTGAAAAGTTTGTGATTACTTATGATTAGCTTGTGATTTACTTATGATTAGCTTATGATTTATTTATGATTGACTGGGAATTTGACATGTGATTAGCTTGTGAAAAGTTTGTGATTACTTTGTGATTGACTTGTGATTTACTAACGAATGACAAGATGGCATCTGACTTGTTCATTTGTTCTCACTGTTTTCTTTTTTTTCTCTCTATTTGTGATTCAGATTTGAGTTGGCCTTACAGCAGAACGAGATCATGAACGTGTTCTTTGACGACTGGTTCGCCCTGGCTGAGCAAGACAGCACGTTTGGAAGCAAGTCGGACAGTCACCTCAAGGTACGATAAAAACATACATTCTCTTGTGAATTCGCCTGGTTGTTGGCTGGTAAAGAGAACCGGGCAGTGCTCTTGTATAGGAATACCCAGTAATGGGCTTTATCCGTCCCATTGTATAAACCAGATGCAGGAATAGACATTCTGAATCAATTGAATAGAATTTTGTGTGCCCTGGGACAAGCTTACTAGCTTGCCCTATTTCCTCGGTTCTTGTGTCCCTAAGCAAGATACTTTGCTGTAATTGCTTCTCTTCTCCCCCGTCCTGGTTTCCTAGGAGTACCAGTCCTTCACGGACCTCCAGTTCAGCAAAGACAAGGCCATCACCTGCATAGAATGGCACCCAACCGTCAAAGGCATTATTGCCGTGTCCTGCGCCGAGCGAATGTCCTTCGATGATCGGGTGGATCACGGTTCTAAGATCATCATGAACCCTTCCCTCATTCTACTCTGGAGCTTCACGGATCCCATCCACCCACAGGTGAATAAGAGTAGCTGTTTCAAATTTGTGACAAATTATCTTTTTGGAATTTTTTATGCCGGAGTTCTGTTCATTTTAAAATTCTTACCCTGTCCTCTTCAATAACTTTTTGTTTTTGTTATCATGAATTTATAATTTGTGTGTTTTGTTTTAAAGGGAATATACATCATTTGCTTTTGCTGTAATTTTCAGAAATGGATGGAATTGGGGGGTTGGAAATATAAAGCAAATATAGTTGCACTGACTTTTTGGAGGTTTTGGGTTCGAAAATGCTATAAAAACCAAGAAAAACGATCATTATCCTGTAGTCTGGTTCCCTGACTCCATATAAGAAGAAACAGAGCAGTTTACATACATTGGGGAATTGTAAGGTCAGGGAACCAGTCTAGCTGGCTCGTACCCGTTCATAGGTTTGTAATCGATTGCAAACAAGTGCAATGGTCAATTGGGGCCAGTATTTGAAAAAAAGCCAGTTGTTTCCAACGCTGATCGGCCGATCAGCGTTGGAAATTGATACAAAAATACCACTTTTCTTGAAAATGACAGTATACCAGGTGCCATAATTTTACAGGATGCTTCAGGCTGTCATTTACCAACATCCTATTAAGGTATTTCGCAAAAACTTGGTAGTTTTTTTTTTCGATGTTTGCAAATGTTGTATATTCCCTTTAAAGGTAAAATATACAACAGTTGCAAACATCGAAAAATAAAACTACCAAATTATTATGAGATACCTTACTTGACTGTAGGTAAATGATAGTCTCAAGCATCCTGTGAAGTCATGGCACCTGATGTGCTGTCATTTCTAAGAAAAGTGGAATTTTTGTATCAATTTCCAATGATGGTTGGCCGACCATCGTTGGAAAAAACTGACTTCTTTCAAATACTGCCCCCAACTTACCAAAATTTAGTTTTACATCCGTAAACGGGTGCAGGCCAGCTAGTCTGGTTCCCAGTCCTGACAATCCACGACGGCTATAAATTGGTCCGTTTTGTCAGAAGTAGGGTCAGGGAACCAGATTGCAAGAACAGCATTATTTTCTTGTTTTTTTTGTAGCATCTTTGAACTCAAAACTTTAAACAGGTCAGTGTAACAGTATTTGCAATAAAACACTGTGAAGTTTGAATGAACATTTATTCTATTTTTTATTATTTACAAGTTTTGTTATTATTATTTTATTTTTTGAAGATCTTGTTAGAAGCCCCGGACGACATCTTCAGCTTCAAGTTCTGCCCGTCCGATCCCAACATCATCGCTGGGGGCTGCATCAACGGCCAGGTGGTCATGTGGGACATCAGTAAGCATGCCGACCGTCTCCGTAGCAACCAGCGCGGCAAACAGACCAAGAAGAACTCCATGATGAAACTCGTAAGTTGTTGGAAACAAATTGAAAAATGTCTTCTTCTTTTTTAAAACAAAAATCGCATTAAAATATGCACTCATTTTGTTTTTCTTTAGCGCACAGATTTTTTGATTTTTTAATTAGGTAGTGGGTCTATTTAAAAAAAGTGGCTTCATAACTGTCCTCGTTTTTACAAACATTGAGCACTATTTTGTTTGAGAAACCGTTCTTCAGCATTTCCTCAACCATGCTCAGCGACAGATTTTGTCCACTATTTCTACAACCAACAGTGGTGTTTCCTAACGAGGCGCACTTCGACATTTACCCTGACTTTCCTCATGCATGTTTCTAAACTTCTTTGTTGACAAACTTCAAATTCATTCAGTTAAATACTGGTACTTTTACGTAAATAATGCTTGCTGTTGAACCTTTGTGAACAATTTTAGTGTCATGAAATTAAGTCCGCAATTAAAAAAAACGGTGGCGTCCAGAAATTGGGAACAAAATCAGCCGAGTGTTCCTTAACATGGTGCACTTGAACAAATTTCGGAAAATCCAAAGTTAACATTTAAGTATTTCTGAAGTTGATAAGTTCTGATAAACCATTATTATCTCTACTTACATACCCCAACTAGAAGTTTGTCAGAAAATTATTCTCTTATTTTTGGGTGCATTTTCAAAGGGTTCACTGTGCACTTCGAAATAAAATCGGAAAATCACGCCGAAGTAAATTTCTCTGCCAACTTTGTAACAGGTAGATAAATTCACGAGTTATGAGCTGGAATATTTCAAGCTTGATGAAATTTGTGAAATTTCAGGTAAAACTTTTGGTCTAGCTAGGCGCTAGAGATGAAGAATCAAAGTGTGCCACATTAGGGGCCTCGCAACGTTAGGGTACATCAACAATACTTTGTCATTGGCTGTGCTGAACACAACATTCCTGTTTCGGTTGGAGAGGATTGAATTTAATGGGAAACTTTCATTTCTCCTGTGGTGTATTTGAGGTGATTTGGAATATTTTATTTGTCCCTTTTGTGGTGTAAAAGGTTGCTTAACCGATGCTTTCTTCTCTTTCTTTCTCATCTTATTTCGATTTTTCTTCTTCTCACGCTGCCTTGCCATGCAATGCTCTTTTCTTGCTTTCCCATGCAGCACTATGGTAGAGGCAGGGACCAGGTAATAGCGACAAATCATTCACAATAATCACGAAAGTTGTAACAAATTAAACTTTTTTTCACAAGTTCTAACAGAGGGTTTGCATTCAAATTCAATGGGATTGCAGAGATGTAACAAGGTTCTCACATGTCATCACAAGGCAATCACAAATCAGTCGTAAGACATCACAAGTTAGTTATGAGTCGATCATAAGTCATCACCAGTCATCACAAGTCAGTCACATACTTACATTATCTCAAGTCAAAAATGTGAACCCTCTATTTTGTTTGCTCATTTTCATTCGTCGTTGCAAATATACTCACCACTAGCGGAATTGAAAGTCCAGTTCATTTGCCACACCTTTTTGTACTAAACAAGATGTTTTAAAACTTTTTTAAATATCACTTGGAGAGGTACATTGATTTGTTTAAATTGTGCAAGATGTACTTGTCTTTAGTAAGCATCATTTGAACATCATCAGCTTTAAACAGCTGGCTTTTCTAAGTTCTGCCGCATTGCTAATGTTGATAGCATCATGACTTTGGACGTGATCCCTGGCTACATATACGGTTTTTTGGGCTTCGGACTTGTGCCCCTTGAACAAAGAGATTGACGTATTGGGGAACTGCCAACATAGGGCTGGATAGCTCAGTTGGTAGAGCACCGGAACGGCAATCCGGTGGTTGCAGGTTCAAACCCAGCTCCAGTCAACATTTGTTCATAGAGATATTGACGTGTTTGTTCACTTTGCATTTTTGTGTTCATCCACTTTTGCTAATGTGCTTTGTTTACATGAGTTTAATCACGCTAACTTCTAATATTGACATTTATTGAATTCACAAAATCTAACATTTTAATCAGTGCTTAAGTTATGTCTCTTGTTCCTATGACCTCATATTTGAATGCATTGTATTGTTTTTCAAGCGTTAAATAATTATATACCATAAGTGTTGTTGTTAAAATATTGTTGTTAAAGTATAGTTTTTTAAATTGTTCTGATTTGGAAGTGCATTCAGGTTTGTATTATATCTTCATTTGGGGTTTTATGTTCATTTTCTGTCTCCATCAGCCAATTGAGTCACGCTGTCAATTCTATCACGAAGGCCCCCTTCAATGGCGAAAGCATTATGTTAGCTATTGTTCAGATAACCCATCAAGCTTTGCACAATAGCTAGCACAATGATTTGGCCATTGAGGGGGGCCATGTGAAGGTACAGTGATTACATGACTGGATTTGTCTATATGCTTAGTCTTCGTTTTGTTGTTTTATATTGTATTCTCTTTGTTGAGCCAAAGTTCAATTTAGTTTTGAGCCATGTTTTTAATCTCACACTTGAGTTTGAAGATGTTGATGATCTTTTATTGATTTTTCCCCGGCAGCCTGGCTTTGAGGATGAGAACACAGATCAGATGCCTATCATACGCTACTGTGCTGTCTCCGGGATCGAACACAGCCACAAAACGGCTATCTCTGAGTTGCAGTGGGTGCCGGATCATATGGAGGTAAACAACAACAAATAAACAACAAACAACAACAAAAAATCACACAAAACAACAACAAACACAATGTGCTGTCTCGGGATTGAACATTGTCACAAAACGGCTATCTCTGAGATGCAGTGGGTGCCAGCTCATATGGAGGTAAACAACAACAAATAACAACAACAACAAACAATAATAATCACACACAAAACAACAACAAACGCAAACTACTGTGCTGTCTCCGGGATTGAACATAGTCACAAAACGGCTATCTCTGAGCTGCAGTGGGTGCCAGATCACATGGAAGTAAACAACAACAAATGAACAACAAACAACAACAAAACACACACAAAACAACAACAAACACAGTGTGCTGTCTCCGGGATTGAACATTGTCACAAAACGGCTATCTCTGAGCTGCAGTGGGTGCCAGCTCATATGGAGGTAAACAACAAATAACAACAACAAACAATAATAAGCACACACAAAACAACAACAAACGCATACTACTGTGCTGTCTCCGGGATTGAACATAATCACAAAACGGATATTTTCGAGCTGTAATGGGTGCCAGATCATATAGAGTTAAACAACAACAAAGTAAAGAGCAAACAAACAAAGCAACAACACAACACAAACAGTGCTCACTAGTAAAGACCTCTTACCACTCGACCACCGAGCTACCCGTGGTTGGCCGGCTGGTTCTAATCTGATATAGCAGTGGGTACCGCAACCAAGCTATTCATAAGATGAAATTTACGTCGGGGTGATGTAATTTAATATTAGGTTTTGCCCTGCAGCGACGGATTTTTATAAACACTGTATCCTCAGTGTTGTTCTGAGTGATAGTCAGAAAAAAATCACTCGGGTGGGGGAAATCGGTGTTTAAGTTCATCCTAATACCATTTTCTTGTATGGTTCTCTATTATCTAGATCACCCGCATGGGAATTGTTGTTGAGAACAAGACAGGAACCTGCAACCAGATTCTTACTGCATCAACGGATGGGTGAGTATAGCCACATCCAAAAATGGCTGTTTACCGGCTGTGTCTTCACTTTTAGACATTGACACGCTACAGTGAATAGTCATAGCCATAAACATTTGAAGTGTATAGAATGATTATAGAATGATTACAGAATGAACCAACTTTAAAAAAATCAGAATATTTAGCATTGCTCTTGACAAGTCCGCTAGGGCCGTGCCGATTATATTGAACATCCGAATATTCGTTCATCCTCTGAATATTGGTCGGCCAACTTTAGTTATTCATTCTTTGATTTGTTTTTCCCCTATCAGCTATATAGCTATCTGGGATACCAAACCACCCAAGGGCCACACGCCGTCCGTAGACGACGCTAAACAGAGAGATAACCCACTAGCCATCGCTACCACCTTCAAGCATCTAGACCTGACCTGGAAACCAACGCTCAAGGTTTGTACTACTACGCAGAATATTCCATATTTAAAACAGAAGTAGGGGCAAGAGTAGAATGCTGCTTAAACAACTGCATTAGGGGTAGCAGAGTGGCAGATTCAAACGGGACGGAGATTTTAAAAGCAAAATCGGGACGCTGATATAAGTAAAATCGGGAATGTGCAAATGGATGAACAGGACGAAAAATTCTATTTTGTAACGGGCAAACGATATCCTGGCTACGTGCCTGCGTACAAAAAATTGTTCCTGTGTAGTGGTGATTGTTCTAAGGTTGCAGGCTTAAATTTGGCTCTTGCTTGATACTTTCTCCATGGAGCACTGACAATTGTATATTAAGTCGCGTCTCTAGTCTAGGGCTGTTGTCTAGGTCTTTGCCATTACAACTGACGATAGATGAACAAGCTGACGATAGATGTAACCAAAGCTCTGGGAACCAGTTTAGTTTTGGACATGGCCTTAAAGCTACAGTCCATCATTTGTAATTTGTGCATTTTGTTCGTTTGAAGCAACAAAAGAGTTCAAAATCTAATGAAGGATACTGAGCAACTAACCTGATGAAGTTTCAGCTAAGCTTCAGCTGTACATTCCGAGAAAAACAGCATTCTAAGATCTCAATTTCAAATCCAAAGTTACTGAATCATGTTTTGAATTGTTTTGAATTGCAGCTATACGCGACGTCGCGCACTGATCCGACGAATTATAACAACCGCGCGCGCGTGTGCGTCGTTCCAATACTTGTGCGCGCTGCGCTGAATAACAAAACGAACTACTAAAATTTTCTTTAAATTTACTTTAAATTTTCCTACGGTGCTTCTTAAGAATCACCGTTGGAAATGCCTTCTTTCGTTGATTACTTCAAAATGACAGCTTGCCAGAAAGAATAATTTCACAGGGAGTTTAGTCCCCTTACTATCTTCCAACCAAGTTTGTTTTTCAACAATAATTATGCCAGTTACTTTTCGGATGGCTGCAAATGATGGACTATACCTTTAAATTTAATGTTAAACTACCAAAGTGGTCTTTGAATTTGTTTGGCTCGGCAGTTTCCAGTGAGCAAGATTGAAGGCAACGGGGAATACGGAGTGACAAGGATCAGTATACAGGAACGACAGGGAGACAGAAGTGTCGGTAAGTAGAGGGAAGGAGGAGTAACCTGAAATATGGGCGGGGCAATTGCAGAAAGGGGAGGGTGGTGGTTGGTTGATTGTCATCAAGTGAACTGGGAGACACAAGCAGCTGTAATCAGACTTGTAGTGACGTCCTAATGATGCAATCACAAGTCAATCATAAGTCAATCGCAGGCCAATCATAGGTCAATCACAAGTCAACCACAAGACAATCACAAGTCAATCACCAGCATGACAAGTCAATCACAAGGTAATCACAAGTCAATCACAAGCCAATCACAAGTCAATCACAAGCCAATCATAAGTCCATCACAAGTCCATCACCAGTCAATCACAAGTCAGTCACAAGTCAATGGCAAGCCAATCACACGTCAATTACAAGTAAATCACAAGCCAATCAAAAGCCAATCACAATTCAATCACAAGTCAATTACAAGCCATTCACAAGTCAATCGCAAGCCAGTCACAAGTCCATCACAAGTCCATCACCAGTCAATCACAAGTCAGTCACAAGTCAGTCACAAGTAAATCTCAAGTCCATCACAAGCCAATCACAAGTCCATTACAAGTCATCACAAGTCAGTCACAAGTCCATCACAGGTCAGTCACAAGTCAATCACAAGTCAATCACAAGTCCGTAACTCTGTTCTTCTTCTTCCAGCTGAGAAGCAAGGGAGTAAAGCCTCAGACATCAGTATGAGTGGCAGCATGGGCATGGGTGGTTCCTTGAGGACCGGCTCGGCCAAAGACAAGAAACCTTTGGAGGGCGTCACCTCCAAATTCTTTGTTGGGACGGAGGTACGTCATAGTTTACATCCATTTTCCCAAACCCCAGCAGTGATATCATAACATCAAACAGCTGCTTGTAACTGATAAGTTTATGCTAAAGAAACCCAACTTTTTTAACTAGAGGGCCTGTCGCTTTGATTGTAGTAGAATCCTTTTTAACGGCAAATTTAAAGTTGAGGATATTGGGCACTACGTACTTACTTCTTACTTATTGTTTCACAGGCTGGTGAGTTTGTGTACGCTGACTGGAAACTTGAGAAGGACACCGACTCCGGCAAGATCCAACGTGAGTCTTACTTCAGTTTTCTCTTCAATCACCTTTTCAAAAATGGAGTAACCCCCAAAACAAATTGATATTTGGTTACATTTCTTCTCTTGATATATAGCTCCGCGGCCCCAGTTTGCCAAGTCCTACCATGACTGGGGCATCAACACACTCCAGCGATCGCCGTTCTACAAGGATCTCATTCTGGCCGTGGGTGGCTGGAACTTCACTCTGTGGAAAGAAGGCATTGAGGTGAGGAAAAGGGGCGTGGCCAATCTGGGAAAGAGGGCGGTACTCGCACCTGTGACCTTCTAGTGGGTTCCATTTCCTTTTTTGAGGATATTAAAGGCGAATATGATTCTGGAGCCGGTGATGAAACCGAAACTGTAGTGAAGCAATAGTTTCAAAAACGCCTTTCATGAAATCCTGGCTTTGATTTCACTTTTGCCTTCTCTTAGGGTGGCCCTATCATCCACTCAGCCACAGCTCCCAAGAAACTGACGGCAGGCTACTGGTCGCCCAGCCGACCGGCTGTCTTCTTCATTGGACGTAGCGATGGCAACATCGATATCTGGGACCTTCTGGATAAGACCCATGAGCCGTCCCTGTCACAGAACGTGTCCGCTTCGACCATCACCCAGATCTATCCATGGGTTGTTAACAGTAAGTCAGCACCATACAGACTTCCAGGTGTTTCATATATGCACCAATCTGGTGACAGTATATAACAGGAAGCCTGAATATTCGGATGACTGTGATGCATTTCTGTGATCAAGTCTGTCACAAGTTTTCACAAGTCCCCACAAATCCTCACAAATCCTTACAAGTCCATCACAAGCTCTAAACAGTCCTCAGATGTCATCACAGTTCCCCACAAGTCCATCACAAGTCCTCACAAATCCTCACAAGTCTATCACAAGTCCGAAAAAGTCCTCAAAAGTCCTAAGTCCTCAAAAGTCCCCACAAGTCAATCACAAGTCATCACAAGTCCATCACAAGTCCATCACAAGTCCATTACAAGTCCATCACAAGTCCATCACAAGTCCATCACAAGTCCATCACAAGTCCATCACAAGTCCATCACAAGTCCATCACAAGTCCATCACAAGTCCATCACAAGTCCATCACAAGTCCATCACAAGTCCATCACAAGTGCATCACAAGTGCATCACAAGTCCATCACAAGTCCATCACAAGTCCATCACAAGTCCATCGCAAGTCCATCGCAAGTCCATCGCAAGTCCATCACAAGTCCATCGCAAGTCCATCACAAGTCCATCACAAGTCCATCACAAGTCCCTGCAAGTCCATCACAAGTCCATCACAAGTCCATCACAAGTCCATCACAAGTCCATCACAAGTCATCACAAGTCCTTCAGTCTCAAGTCAAGTCTCTAGCTATTCAAATGAACTACAAAGGCATTCCTTTGTCATTGTTCACCCTGTTACTTGTGAATGGACTTGTGATTTACATTTGATTGGACTTGTTTTGGAGTTGTGATGGACTCGACTACAACGCTGGACAATGTGATTTCTCTCATCTTGGGGCAACCACCAGGTTGGATGAGGAACACTCTAGCTGAGAGGATGTATCCGAATGATTATTTTTGTTATCTGCAGGCAAGCAGCAGCTTTTGGCGGTCTCTGACAGTGTTGGGACTTTACACATCTTAGAAGTGCCCTGGTCACTGCGTCATGCTACCGTTGGAGAGGTTAGCTCTTGTCATTATTCATTTCTAATCTTTTTCATAGCAGCTAGTTGTCATAAATAACGCAAAATCTTGTATTTTCTCCACCCATGTTCATTTTTACCATCTAATCTGAAATGGTGTAAAAATATTTTTGAGGAAAAAAAAGTTGAAACCAAAAGTTGGGAGGATGAAATCTGAGTGAATACAACTTTTCTTTTGGAGTATGTTGGCATTGATTGCATTTGATAGCTTTTGATGGGATCCAATTGAATTTGGTTGCATTTGATTGCAGTTATTTGAATTTGATAGGATTTCGATTGCATCTAATGGCTTTCTGTTTCCATCATCAGTTGTCCAGCATGACCAGTTACATCGAGCGCGAGGTCAAGCGCTTGGAGTACATCGACAAACGGCAGGACTTCCACGTCCAGAACAAACGCAAGATGGAGGCCGAAGAGGCGGAAAAGAAGGTAACCAAGCTCAAAATGATCTTGGAAGATGCGGTCAAACTGTAGACCAGCTGTAGCCTATAAGTCATGTACATGATGTGAAAGTCTGTTCTTATAATGCACAACTACTCACGTGGTCGTGACTGTCAATTGAAAAGGATTCCCATTAGTTTGTTGAACGTCAGTTGGTGCATGGAGCGTTTTATAGCATGTGGAACACCAATTTGTGTGCAGTGCTGTGCTAGCCCCAATGCGAAAGTGACCTCGTGACCCAATTGTCCATGTCTGAAATAAATTAGTAGCTGGTCAGTGGAGATCTGAGGCATGTGTTGTTGCGAGGGCCTAAGGGACAAGGTGATTGATTGCCAAGCAAGGCATATGCTGAAGTTTGTTACTAACCAACAGAGAGACAGATCATACCTGCACTGTATAAAGACACATTATTATTATCTGCCAAATTCATCTCAAGAAAGCAAGCAGACCGCAGTGCCGAGTTGTGTAAATATTTAAATTAACTTGACCTTTTGACCTTGTGTCAAAGTTCACCTCTCCTCCGTCTCCTCTCCACAGATGGTTCAGCCTCCCGAACCGAGCACGGAGGAAGTCGAGAGCAAGATGCGAGTCGGTTACCTTGACTACGTCGAAGAAGAGAAGAAGTTCTTGGCGGCGTTAGGATTGTCGGTGGAGCCAGAGGAACCACTGCCGGAGGTGTAGTCAAAAACAAAACTTTAATCCACTAAAAATTCACCACAATTTTTTTTCTTCCAGAACTCAATTTTTGATGTATTTCCAAAGTGTGCCTGATTTTAAGATACTGTTACACATGCGTTACACTGGGGGGGGGGGGGGGGGGGGGGAGTGTGGCCTAGTGGTTAGGATTCGTGACTCCTGATCAGACGGTCGGGGGTTCGAAGCCAGCTGCTGGTCATATGTTGTGCCCTTGGGTCAGCCACTTCACCCCCACTTGCCTCTCTCCACCCAGGAGTATAAATGGGTACCGGCATTAGCTGGGAGTAACCTGCGATGGACTAGCATCCCGTCCAGGGGGAATAGAAATATTCTCAGTCGTAACATGCCACTGAAACTGGCAATAAACGCCGGCCTGATTGTCCACATTGGCTTGTGACAGACTTTACTTACTTACTTACTTAAATTGTGCCTACAAAATGTTTCTCATAACCTCAAAGAAACTTCTAGAGTTAATTGAATATTGAAAATAATTTTGAAAAACTCTGGGTGTATGTATTCATTTTTGTAAGTTGTATTATCTAGATTTTAAAAATTTCTGGAGTTTCCGTCCATTTATAAATAGAAGTCCTTACGTTTATTTCAGTTTTATACCATAAATGTAAATATATTTTGTGTTTGGACACATAAAGTGTTTGATAACAGGACAAAAAGAAGTTCCGTCCAACTAAAGGGTGAGCAAAAAAGTAAATTTTCAAGTTAGGGAATTTTAAACACACCACTTTATTAAAGTTCTGTCCACGGATCACAAAAAGGTAAGTGTTCTCTCAGCAAAACGAAAACAAATCACATAGTGTGTGTGAATTGTTTTCGTTTTGCTGAAAGAACGCACACCTTTTTGTTGTGATCTGTGGACGGAACTTAAAACGGTGTTTGTGTTTAAAATTCCGTAACTTGAAAAGTATGAGTGATTTGAATGATTCTTGTACTAAAAGAAAGCTTATGAATTGGGCTTTCATATCCTAGATTTTGAAAGTGCTACATGCAGATTCACTAAAGCTATAGCCCTGACATTTGGTTTTTTTTTTTTTTTACTCACCCTGAAGATGCTCCTGTGATTTGAAACCTCAAATTTTTGTTATAAATGTCAAATGAGCTGTTAAATAATAGCACCATATTTCCATTAAGTTTGATCATTTAAAAAAAATCAATAAAATTGTAAGGGATTAACCTTGCATATGAAGTTAAATATGAGAGTGTTTGCCTTTCTCCAGAAATCCCCGTTTTTTTGTCACTATTATTTTGTGATATATTTTTCTTTAGTGGGCCTAGGAACTTAAATTAATCGTTTCCTGTTTTTGAAGAAAAATCTTATTTCCTGATTTTTGATCAAAAATTAACATGTGATAATTTAAAATGTCTAAATTTCATCAAAATTGATGAAACGAAAAGGCGTTAACCCTACTTGTTTAATTTAAATTTGATAATTCAAAGCCTTTAACCAAATTTGGCCAAAAATTGACTATTCTCCAAACAACATTTTTCGCAGATCTGGCAAAAATCATCTATTTTAGGGGGAGGAAATACATGTAAAGAAAAACAAAATTGAAAAAAAAAACCAAGGGGTTAGCCTTGCATTTTTAACCAAATTTGGCCAAAAATTGAATTTTCTCCAAACACGCAGAAATACCTAAGGTGACGGGTGGAGCATGAATCAATATTCAAACACCCACATTTTGGCAGATCTAAGCAAAAATCTTACATTTTTGGGGAGGAAATACATCAAAATAAAACAGAATTTTGACTGTTTTTACCCCAAATTTTCGGCCACATTTTCTTTTCAAAGGCACATCTGTCCCCGAATCGAATTAGAATATGTTCAGGGTTATCTTAGGCATCTTTACTGCAAGTTTCAAGGATTGTCATTTTTTGGCCAAAATTGACAAAAAAAACAAGGGGTTAGCCTTACATTTTTAACCAAATTTGGCCAAAACTTGAATTTTCTCCAAACAACGCAGAAAAACCTCTGGAGACGAGTGGAGCATGAATCAATATTCAAACACCCACATTTTGGCAGATCTGGGCAAATATCATCCATTTTTGGGGAGGAAATACATGTAAATAAAACCGAATTTTGACTGTTTTTACCCCAAATTTTCGGCCAAATTTTCGTTGTATTGGCACATCTGTTCCCAAATCGAATTGGAATGTGTTCAGGGTTATCTTAGGCATCTTTCCTGCAAGTTTCAAGGATTTCATTTTTTGGCCAAAATTGAAAAAAAAACAAGGGGTTAGCCTTACATTTTTCATCAAAATTGGCCAAAAAATGACTTTTCTCAAAACAACGCAGAAAAACCTCTGGAGACGAGTGGAGCATGAATCAATATTCAGACACCCACATTTCGGCAGATCTGGCAAATATCATCCATTTTGAAGGGAGGAAATACATGTAAATAAAACCGAATTTTGACTGTTTTTACCCTAAATTTTCGGCCAAATTTTCTTTTCAAAGGCACATCTGTTCCCAAATCGGATTGGAATGTGTTCAGGGCTACATTAGGCATCTTTCCTGCAAGTTTCAAGGAATGTCATTTTTTGGCCAAAATTGACAAAAAAAACAAGGGGTTAGCCTTACATTTTTAACCAAATTTGGCCAAAAATTGAATTTTCTCCAAACAACGCAGAAAAACCTCTGGAGACGAGTGGAGCATGAATCAATATTCAAACACCCACATTTTGGCAGATCTGGGCAAATATCATCCATTTTTGGGGGAGGAAATACATGTAAATAAAACCGAATTTTG
Organism: Patiria miniata; assembly: GCF_015706575.1. NCBI lineage: Eukaryota > Metazoa > Echinodermata > Asteroidea > Valvatida > Asterinidae > Patiria > Patiria miniata. Next base: position 4,326,881 of record NW_024037053.1, read on the forward strand.
ACTGTTTTTACCCCAAATTTTCGGCCAAATTTTCTTTGTATTGGCACATCTGTTCCCAAATCGAATTGGAATGTGTTCAGAGTTATCTTAGGCATCTTTCCTGCAAGTTTCAAGGAATTTCATTTTTTGGCCAAAATTGAAAAAAAAACAAGGGGTTAGCCTTACATTTTTCATCAAAATTGGCCAAAAAATGACTTTTCTCAAAACAACGCAGAAATTCCTCTGCAGACGAGTGGAGCATGAATCAATATTCAGACACCCACATTTCGGCAGATCTAAGCAAATATCATCCATTTTGAAGGGAGGAAATACATGTAAATAAAACCGAATTTTGACTGTTTTTACCCTAAATTTTCGGCCAAATTTTCTTTTCAAAGGCACATCTGTTCCCAAATCGGATTGGAATGTGTTCAGGGCTACATTAGGCATCTTTCCTGCAAGTTTCAAGGAATGTCATTTTTTGGCCAAAATTGACAAAAAAAACAAGGGGTTAGCCTTACATTTTTAACCAAATATGGCCAAAAATTGAATTTTCTCCAAACAACGCAGAAAAACCTCTGGAGACGAGTGGAGCATGAATCAATATTCAAACACCCACATTTTGGCAGATCTGGGCAAATATCATCCATTTTTGGGGGAGGAAATACATGTAAATAAAACCGAATTTTGACTGTTTTTGCCCCAAATTTTCGGCCAAATTTTCTTTGTATTGGCACATCTGTTCCCAAATCGAATTGGAATGTGTTCAGGATTATCTTAGGCATCTTTCCTGCAAGTTTCAAGGAATTTCATTTTTTGGCCAAAATTGAAAAAAAAACAGGGGGTTAGCCTTACATTTTTCATCAAAATTGGCCAAAAAATGACTTTTCTCAAAACAACGCAGAAATTCCTCTGGAGACGAGTGGAGCATGAATCAATATTCAGACACCCACATTTCGGCAGATCTAAGCAAATATCATCCATTTTGAAGGGAGGAAATACATGTAAATAAAACCGAATTTTGACTGTTTTTACCCTAAATTTTCGGCCAAATTTTCTTTTCAAAGGCACATCTGTTCCCAAATCGGATTGGAATGTGTTCAGGGCTACATTAGGCATCTTTCCTGCAAGTTTCAAGGAATGTCATTTTTTGGCCAAAATTGACAAAAAAAACAAGGGGTTAGCCTTACATTTTTAACCAAATTTGGCCAAAAATTGAATTTTCTCCAAACAACGCAGAAAAACCTCTGGAGACGAGTGGAGCATGAATCAATATTCAAACACCCACATTTTGGCAGATCTGGGCAAATATCATCCATTTTTGGGGGAGGAAATACATGTAAATAAAACCGAATTTTGACTGTTTTTGCCCCAAATTTTCGGCCAAATTTTCTTTGTATTGGCACATCTGTTCCCAAATCGAATTGGAATGTGTTCAGGGTTATCTTAGGCATCTTTCCTGCAAGTTTCAAGGAATTTCATTTTTTGGCCAAAATTGAAAAAAAAAACAGGGGGTTAGCCTTACATTTTTCATCAAAATTTGCCAAAAAATGACTTTTCTCAAAACAACGCAGAAATTCCTCTGGAGACGAGTGGAGCATGAATCAATATTCAGACACCCACATTTCGGCAGATCTAAGCAAATATCATCCATTTTGAAGGGAGGAAATACATGTAAATAAAACCGAATTTTGACTGTTTTTACCCTAAATTTTCGGCCAAATTTTCTTTTCAAAGGCACATCTGTTCCCAAATCGGATTGGAATGTGTTCAGGGCTACATTAGGCATCTTTCCTCCAAGTTTCAAGGAATGTCATTTTTTGGCCAAAATTGACAAAAAAAACAAGGGGTTAGCCTTACATTTTTTATCAAATTTGGCCAAAAATTGAATTTTCTCCAAACAACGCAGAAAAACCTCTGGAGACGAGTGGAGCATGAATCAATATTCAAACACCCACATTTTGGCAGATCTGGGCAAATATCATCCATTTTTGGGGGAGGAAATACATGTAAATAAAACCGAATTTTGACTGTTTTTGCCCCAAATTTTCGGCCAAATTTTCTTTGTATTGGCACATCTGTTCCCAAATCGAATTGGAATGTGTTCAGGGCTACATTAGGCATCTTTCCTGAAGTTTCAAGGAATGTCATTTTTTGGCCAAAATTGACAAAAAAAACAAGGGGTTAGCCTTACATTTTTAACCAAATTTGGCCAAAAAATGACTTTTCTCAAAACAACCAGAAATTCCTCTGGAGACGAGTGGAGCATGAATCAATATTCAGACACCCACATTTCGGCAGATCTAAGCAAATATCATCCATTTTGAAGGGAGGAAATACATGTAAATAAAACCGAATTTTGACTGTTTTTACCCTAAATTTTCGGCCAAATTTTCTTTTCAAAGGCACATCTGTTCCCAAATCGGATTGGAATGTGTTCAGGGCTACATTAGGCATCTTTCCTGCAAGTTTCAAGGAATGTCATTTTTTGGCCAAAATTGACAAAAAAAACAAGGGGTTAGCCTTACATTTTAAACCAAATTTGGCCAAAAATTGAATTTTCTCCAAACAACGCAGAAAAACCTCTGGAGAAGAGTGGAGCATGAATCAATATTCAAACACCCACATTTTGGCAGATCTGGGCAAATATCATCCATTTTTGGGGGAGGAAATACATGTAAATAAAACAAAATTTTGACTGTTTTACCCCAAATTTTCGGCCAAATTTTCTTTTCAAAGGCACATCTGTTCCCAAATCGAAATTGGAATGAGTTCAGGGTTATCTTAGGCATCTTTCCTGCAAGTTTCAAGGAATTTCATTTTTTGGCCAAAATTGAAAAAAAAACAAGGGGTTAGCCTTACATTTTTCATCAAAATTGGCCAAAAAATGACTTTTCTCAAAACAACGCAGAAATTCCTCTGGAGAGGAGTGGAGCATGAATCAATATTCAGACACCCACATTTCGGCAGATCTAAGCAAATATCATCCATTTTGAAGGGAGGAAATACATGTAAATAAAACCGAATTTTGACTGTTTTTACCCTAAATTTTCGGCCAAATTTTCTTTTCAAAGGCACATCTGTTCCCAAATCGGATTGGAATGTGTTCAGGGCTACATTAGGCATCTTTCCTGCAAGTTTCAAGGAATGTCATTTTTTGGCCAAAATTGACAAAAAAAAACAAGGGGTTAGCCTTACATTTTTAACCAAATTTGGCCAAAAATTGAATTTTCTCCAAACAACGCAGAAAAACCTCTGGAGACGAGTGGAGCATGAATCAATATTCAAACACCCACATTTTGGCAGATCTGGGCAAATATCATCCATTTTGGGGGAGGAAATACATGTAAATAAAACCGAATTTTGACTGTTTTTACCCCAAATTTTCGGCCAAATTTTCGTTGTATTGGCACATCTGTTCCCAAATCGAATTGGAATGTGTTCAGGGTTATCTTAGGCATCTTTCCTGCAAGTTTCAAGGAATTTCATTTTTTGGCCAAAATTGAAAAAAAAAAAGGGGTTAGCCTTACATTTTTCATCAAAATTGGCCAAAAAATGACTTTTCTCAAAACAACGCAGAAATTCCTCTGGAGACGAGTGGAGCATGAATCAATATTCAGACACCCACATTTCGGCAGATCTAAGCAAATATCATCCATTTTGAAGGGAGGAAATACATGTAAATAAAACCGAATTTTGACTGTTTTTACCCCAAATTTTCGGCCAAATTTTCTTTTCCAAGGCACATCTGTTCCCAAATCGGATTGGAATGTGTTCAGGGCTACATTAGGCATCTTTCCTGCAAGTTTCAAGGAATGTCATTTTTTGGCCAAAATTGACAAAAAAAACAAGGGTTAGCCTTACATTTTTAACCAAATTTGGCCAAAAATTGAATTTTCTCCAAACAACGCAGAAAAACCTCTGGAGACGAGTGGAGCATGAATCAATATTCAGACACCCACATTTCGGCAGATCTAAGCAAATATCATCCATTTTGAAGGGAGGAAATACATGTAAATAAAACCGAATTTTGACTGTTTTTACCCCAAATTTTCAGCCAAATTTTCTTTTCAAAGGCACATCTGTTCCCAAATCGGATTGGAATGTGTTCAGGGCTACATTAGGCATCTTTCCTGAAAGTTTCAAGGAATGTCATTTTTTGGCCAAAATTGAAAAAAAAACAAGGGGTTAGCCTTACATTTTTAACCAAATTTGGCCAAAAATTGAATTTTCTCCAAACAACGCAGAAAAACCTCTGGAGACGAGTGGAGCATGCATGAATCAATATTCAAACACCCACATTTTGGCAGATCTGGGCAAATATCATCCATTTTTGGGGGAGGAAATACATGAAATAAAACCGAATTTTGACTGTTTTTGCCCCAAATTTTCGGCCAAATTTTCTTTGTATTGGCACATCTGTTCCCAAATCGAATTGGAATGTGTTCAGGGTTATCTTAGGCATCTTTCCTGCAAGTTTCAAGGAATTTCATTTTTTGGCCAAAATTGAAAAAAAAACAAGGGGTTAGCCTTACATTTTTCATCAAAATTGGCCAAAAAATGACTTTTCTCAAAACAACGCAGAAATTCCTCTGGAGACGAGTGGAGCATGAATCAATATTTAGACACCCACATTTCGGCAGATCTAAGCAAATATCATCCATTTTGAAGGGAGGAAATACATGTAAATAAAACCGAATTTTGACTGTTTTTACCCCAAATTTTCGGCCAAATTTTCTTTTCAAAGGCACATCTGTTCCCAAATCGGATTGGAATGTGTTCAGGGCTACATTAGGCATCTTTCCTGCAAGTTTCAAGGAATGTCATTTTTTGGCCAAAATTGACAAAAAAAACAAGGGGTTAGCCTTACATTTTTAACCAAATTTGGCCAAAAATTGAATTTTCTCCAAACAACGCAGAAAAACCTCTGGAGACGAGTGGAGCATGAATCAATATTCAAACACCCACATTTTGGCAGATCTGGGCAAATATCATCCATTTTGGAGGGAGGAAATACATGTAAAAAAAACCGAATTTTGACTGTTTTTGCCCCAAATTTTCGGCCAAATTTTCTTTTCAAAGGCACATCTGTTCCCAAATCGAATTGGAATGTGTTCAGGGTTATCTTAGGCATCTTTCCTGCAAGTTTCAAGGAATTTCATTTTTTGGCCAAAATTGAAAAAAAAACAAGGGGTTAGCCTTACATTTTTCATCAAAATTGGCCAAAAAATGACTTTTCTCAAAACAACGCAGAAATTCCTCTGGAGAGGAGTGGAGCATGAATCAATATTCAGACACCCACATTTCGGCAGATCTAAGCAAATATCATCCATTTTGAAGGGAGGAAATACATGTAAATAAAACCGAATTTTGACTGTTTTTACCCTAAATTTTCGGCCAAATTTTCTTTTCAAAGGCACATCTGTTCCCAAATCGGATTGGAATGTGTTCAGGGCTACATTAGGCATCTTTCCTGCAAGTTTCAAGGAATGTCATTTTTTGGCCAAAATTGACAAAAAAAACAAGGGGTTAGCCTTACATTTTAAACCAAATTTGGCCAAAAATTGAATTTTCTCCAAACAACGCAGAAAAACCTCTGGAGACGAGTGGAGCATGAATCAATATTCAAACACCCACATTTTGGCAGATCTGGGCAAATATCATCCATTTTGGGGGAGGAAATACATGTAAATAAAACCGAATTTTGACTGTTTTTGCCCCAAATTTTCGGCCAAATTTTCTTTGTATTGGCACATCTGTTCCCAAATCGAATTGGAATGTGTTCAGGGTTATCTTAGGCATCTTTCCTGCAAGTTTCAAGGAATTTCATTTTTTGGCCAAAATTGAAAAAAAAACAAGGGGTGAGCCTTACATTTTGAACCAAATTTGGCCAAAAATTTACTTTTCTCAAAACAACGCAGAAATTCCTCTGGAGACGAGTGGAGCATGAATCAATATTCAGACACCCACATTTCGGCAGATCTAAGCAAATATCATCCATTTTGAAGGGAGGAAATACATGTAAATAAAACCGAATTTTGACTGTTTTTACCCCAAATTTTCGGCCAAATTTTCTTTTCCAAGGCACATCTGTTCCCAAATCGGATTGGAATGTGTTCAGGGCTACATTAGGCATCTTTCCTGCAAGTTTCAAGGAATGTCATTTTTTGGCCAAAATTGACAAAAAAAAACAAGGGGTTAGCCTTACATTTTTAACCAAATTTGGCCAAAAATTGAATTTTCTCCAAACAACGCAGAAAAACCTCTGGAGACGAGTGGAGCATGAATCAATATTCAGACACCCACATTTCGGCAGATCTAAGCAAATATCATCCATTTTGAAGGGAGGAAATACATGTAAATAAAACCGAATTTTGACTGTTTTTACCCCAAATTTTCAGCCAAATTTTCTTTTCAAAGGCACATCTGTTCCCAAATCGGATTGGAATGTGTTCAGGGCTACATTAGGCATCTTTCCTGAAAGTTTCAAGGAATGTCATTTTTTGGCCAAAATTGAAAAAAAAACAAGGGGTTAGCCTTACATTTTTAACCAAATTTGGCCAAAAATTGAATTTTCTCCAAACAACGCAGAAAAACCTCTGGAGACGAGTGGAGCATGCATGAATCAATATTCAAACACCCACATTTTGGCAGATCTGGGCAAATATCATCCATTTTTGGGGGAGGAAATACATGAAATAAAACCGAATTTTGACTGTTTTTGCCCCAAATTTTCGGCCAAATTTTCTTTGTATTGGCACATCTGTTCCCAAATCGAATTGGAATGTGTTCAGGGTTATCTTAGGCATCTTTCCTGCAAGTTTCAAGGAATTTCATTTTTTGGCCAAAATTGAAAAAAAAACAAGGGGTTAGCCTTACATTTTTCATCAAAATTGGCCAAAAAATGACTTTTCTCAAAACAACGCAGAAATTCCTCTGGAGACGAGTGGAGCATGAATCAATATTTAGACACCCACATTTCGGCAGATCTAAGCAAATATCATCCATTTTGAAGGGAGGAAATACATGTAAATAAAACCGAATTTTGACTGTTTTTACCCCAAATTTTCGGCCAAATTTTCTTTTCAAAGGCACATCTGTTCCCAAATCGGATTGGAATGTGTTCAGGGCTACATTAGGCATCTTTCCTGCAAGTTTCAAGGAATGTCATTTTTTGGCCAAAATTGACAAAAAAAACAAGGGGTTAGCCTTACATTTTTAACCAAATTTGGCCAAAAATTGAATTTTCTCCAAACAACGCAGAAAAACCTCTGGAGACGAGTGGAGCATGAATCAATATTCAAACACCCACATTTTGGCAGATCTGGGCAAATATCATCCATTTTGGAGGGAGGAAATACATGTAAAAAAAACCGAATTTTGACTGTTTTTGCCCCAAATTTTCGGCCAAATTTTCTTTTCAAAGGCACATCTGTTCCCAAATCGAATTGGAATGAGTTCAGGGTTATCTTAGGCATCTTTCCTGCAAGTTTCAAGGAATTTCATTTTTTGGCCAAAATTGAAAAAAAAACAAGGGGTTAGCCTTACATTTTTCATCAAAATTGGCCAAAAAATGACTTTTCTCAAAACAACGCAGAAATTCCTCTGGAGAGGAGTGGAGCATGAATCAATATTCAGACACCCACATTTCGGCAGATCTAAGCAAATATCATCCATTTTGAAGGGAGGAAATACATGTAAATAAAACCGAATTTTGACTGTTTTTACCCTAAATTTTCGGCCAAATTTTCTTTTCAAAGGCACATCTGTTCCCAAATCGGATTGGAATGTGTTCAGGGCTACATTAGGCATCTTTCCTGCAAGTTTCAAGGAATGTCATTTTTTGGCCAAAATTGACAAAAAAAACAAGGGGTTAGCCTTACATTTTAAACCAAATTTGGCCAAAAATTGAATTTTCTCCAAACAACGCAGAAAAACCTCTGGAGACGAGTGGAGCATGAATCAATATTCAAACACCCACATTTTGGCAGATCTGGGCAAATATCATCCATTTTGGGGGGAGGAAATACATGTAAATAAAACCGAATTTTGACTGTTTTTGCCCCAAATTTTCGGCCAAATTTTCTTTGTATTGGCACATCTGTTCCCAAATCGAATTGGAATGTGTTCAGGGTTATCTTAGGCATCTTTCCTGCAAGTTTCAAGGAATTTCATTTTTTGGCCAAAATTGAAAAAAAAACCAAGGGGTGAGCCTTACATTTTGAACCAAATTTGGCCAAAAATTTACTTTTCTCAAAACAACGCAGAAATTCCTCTGGAGACGAGTGGAGCATGAATCAATATTCAAAGACCCACATTTTGGCAGATCTAGGCAAATATCATGCATTTTTGGTGGAGGAACTACATGTAAATAAAACCGAATTTTTACCTCTAGGGTATGTACCTCTAGGGGCAACCATTAATAGTCGCCCCTAGAGGTACGGTTACCTCTACGGGCGATCATTCGCGGTCGCCCCTAGAGGTACTCTAGAAATTCACGATATATCGAACTGAAATAACATATGTGGTGGTTTGACATAATATAATAAAACAAATCTGTTGAATGTCAAGAGAAATTGTCAAACAATGATATGGCCCGAACAATTAACCAAGTGCGTTCAGTGCGAAAAAAAAATATATTAGTCTAAACGAAAGTCAACTTTCATTGAACGAAAACAACATACTCGTTTTCCAGACGATAACTCTAGAAATACCCGATGTATCGAACTGAAATAACATCTGGTAATTTGACAAGATATTATGACACAAATCTGTTGAACGTCAGGAGAAATGTCCAGAAAATTTGAATAATATAGTTCGAACAACCCAGTGCGTTCAGTGCAAAAAATACACTAGTCTGAACGAAAGTCAACTTTCATTGAACAAAAACCAACATACTCGTTTTCCAGACAATATTAAACATTCTTTTCGGTCAAAATGAAAACGGTAAGGGGTTAACCTTGTGCAAATGTATTTTAATTAAATGGTGAAGAAAATTAGATTTTTTTTTTCTAAATCATCAAACATTATTTTGGGTCAAGATAGTCTTTTTTTAATTAACCAAAATTTCTGGGTAATAATTAAATTAAATTAGGGTAAACTTGTAACAAACAGATCAAACACTAAAAAAAAAAGGTACCACACTGCACAAATATTAGTCATAGACTTTTATTTAACATCTTTGGATCCTCAAATATTAAAAAGGCATCCATTTCTGAACACAAAACTTGCAGCACTACACTGTAAATGGGCAATCTACCAGACTGACTTACGAACAAGTTGAAGTTGATGTCATCAGCGAGAATTTAACAGCATCCTCTCTGGTCGAATATAAAAACCAAACGGGCAATACTTGGAGCAGTGGTCTTGGTTGAAATACATGCCAGCAATACTTGGAAAATTGCAAAATGCACTGTACATTTCAACAGGATAATTGATTGAAAACAGGTGTTAACAATAGGTACATGTACAGAGGGAGCTGGGCCGAGTTCAGTTTTTGCAACCTAACTTAAACTGCGAGACCACGTCCATGTCGTTTTCCCTTTGATTATAAAGAAAAACTGCCATGTTCACTCTAAAAGGGAAGGCCCATGCTGCTTTATACCGGTTTGAAAAAGCAAGGCATCCTGCCAAAATTTATGAAAGATCCTTCTAGGACATCTCGAAACCACTGGCACAAAAACACAACTCAATAGAAACTGGGTAAAAGGAACTCTCAATACAATTACGAAAATTGACTACATCTACTCTACAAAAGCGACCTTTTTTTTCGTCGAATATTACAGAGCTACATGAGGTTTTACATACACGTACAGGGTTTTTTCATCTGCAGGCAACTTTCAGAAATTTGATGCAACATTCAATAATAAAAACCCAACAGATATACTCATCTTCCAGAGAACTCTGAATTTGTTTTGTTTTTATCTTACAATATCAATGAACAAGCAGACTTTTTAATACCAGCTACACATGAATTCATGGTACACAGTTCAAGTCCAATGGTTTTTGTTTTTTCTACATTTATAAATTTACAAATGAAATAGATAACACGCTGTTTTCTCTGATTTTTGAATATTTTTGTATATAACTTTTTTGTTACAAGCATTTCTTCTTTAGTTTTGGGACTTTTTTCCAAATGGTTAGAAAAATCAGTGCCCCAAGGAAACAGCAGTTTATTTTTTAATCAATTCAACAATCTTATGACAACCAACACGACTGAATTCCAAAATTATTTACATCACATCAACTTGCCCCAAATGTCACAATTTTTTTTTAAAAATGCCCCTCCTGAATTCAACTTTAAAACCTTGACAATATCAGAAGTGTATGTTAAACCACTTCTAAATCTGAATAAATGCTAATTGAACCCAGTTCCTCAAGTACAGAAATCTGATCAAAAATTATTCATCGTATTCATTTGAGTATCTGACCACCTGTCACATTCAGAACATGGAATTATGCATTCACATTAGCCAATGGGTTTCACAGTTCTAGACCCAAACAAAAATGAAAGAGGGGGCTAAAAAATAATTAATGCATAATTAAGTTTTGAGGGCCTGGTTTAGCTTTAAAATCCCTTGGGAAAAATTCAGTAAATTTACAAACTCACAGGAAGTAAATGACACGGGTGTTAGGGTTGGGACATGGGAATACAAAATATTACCCCCACTTCTAAAATGAAGCGTTTAACAGAAGACCACTTAAATAATGTTGAATTTCACTGGGATAAAGTGGGAACAAAATTCTAAAAATCAACGATCGCTAAGGGAACCCTTAATGAAGCCTTGGTGAGATATAACTTTCGTGTTTAAGATGTCTGTGTTCAGTCTATAAATTTGGGATCCAAGGTGTGACAATTTTCCTGTCCCTGTTACCTTGGTAGTTTGTAATTTGTCATTCAAGTATCATTAAGAATGATTTCATACCATTTTGTTTTTGTTGGGTAGGTAGTTTGCTATTCATAATCACTCTTGGAGGACGACTGCATTAGGGAGTGCATCAGAATTATACAATCATAGATGTCAGATGTAACAGGGACAGGGAAAAAGTGGGCCCCAGATTTACCGAATGACCCATACAACATGGGCAGAAAGACACGGTTTTTGAGAGAAACAAAATGCGTCATAATACTTGCAGCATCTTCACAGTCCCACAATATAATATCAACAATTCTGTGAAAGGTTTTGCTACACTTACTTCCTTCTTTCATCCGATTATTTCCAGATGGACCATCACCATTTTACAAAAATTAACCTAACCCCTTGAGTAATTTACTAGGAGCCTTCCTCACTCTTGCAAAATCCAACACCATGGTAAACTCAACACCCAAACTGTTGGACTCTTGATTATGGTGGTATGCCTGACCCCATGTAAAGCATAATCAGTTTACTAGTGCAGTACTCGCTCCCACAAATTCCAACAAAACATTCAGTTGGATTTTGAAGGGTTGAGCAATAGGGTCAAGAAGGCTAAAAGTAAGTGGTGGGGTACAATTTTTGAACTATGAATACTTACAATAAACATTTTGTGCTTTGTATTTTCAAAATAGGTTGATTTTTCATGACTTTGCTATGCCCCCCCCCCCCAAGAAATTTAAAATAATTCACTCTTTCCATACTTTGGACAGAGAAATTACAACTCCTCAAAAATGCTGAGAAATGTCATGGGGCTTAAAAATGAAAAATTTGTTTGCAAACAAAGATCTAGATACTGATCTTTTAAATCGTTAGTCACATCCAAAATTTCAGGGGGAAAAAAAATCTGTTTCCATGAAACTGGTGAACGGAAAAATATTCAACAACTTAACTTTCTGAATTATGGTACAATAAAGAAAAACAGATTGATGATTGTTTTTCTCTAACTTTTCTTCCCAGAAATAAACGGTTGCCAGCGAATATACTGCAAGGTAGAGAGAGAGAAACAGGTTTTTATATTCACATGGCCCTTCAAAATGAACAGCATCTATACAAACAAATTTCTGTTTACATACAAACAAACAAAAATTAATTTTACAACCCAATTTTTTTTTACAAACCAATGTATTTTAGGACTAGGCCTGGCACCATGTTATGAAGAGGTGTCAATTTTTGGTGGGTTTGTGGCTAAATAAATTTAGTAAAAATGTTCAAAACATTGGCTGTTTTGCATTTTCTGGTTTTATTTTAACTGTCTTATCGGGATTTTTCATTGGATGAGTACAGGCATGCGTGTTCAAGATTTGCCCAAATTTAGGGACTACATGCAGATTCGAATGGTCCTAGTTTACCACACAATAATCTCTATCAATCTGCACTAGAACAAAGAACAATACGATTGTCTATTTTTTTGTTTAGCCAAATTCAACAAATATTTCAAATATTTATTATTACAAAAAAAAGTTTCGTCATTAAATAAAGTCTGAGTAATGTACATGAGGTACATTTGAATGTTCTTAAAGAGGTTTTCTAAAGAATGGTCCCGCTACTAATTAAGGAAAGTACGCCCTCTTGTGGCCAGTTATGAAAAGGATCTCAAGAGTTCTATAAATGGGTTTCGACCGCACAATGAAAAAATTCAAATTTGGTTTTGAATTGTTTTGTTTTCATGCGAGGGCAATTGCCGATCCCCATCTAAAGAAAGGACGTGAAAATCTGTCCAGAAGCAAGAACGGAAAAAAAGTGAAGCATTCCTCATCTCAACATTCGCTGGAGATACTTTTACGAACAGACACATACTGCTTACGGCACAATGTGATCATATTGCACCATAATAAAACATCATACATGTAAAAAATCACACTAAAAAAAAAAATTTAAATCAATATACACACACTACTGTGTAACGTCCATGTATAATTCACCCGATCCCAACAACGCGATTTCTCATTTTTTAAAAGTGAGAATATATAATTACAATATTTTTTTGTCAACTGTTTGAACAACAAATAACCAACAGTAGTAAACAGCTAATGAGAACATAATCTTTTACTCGCATTAAACTCGACAAACATCATGAAACATGGCAGGCAGACCTATATACAATTCTCTCTCTTATATATATTTGTTTTCTTTCTTTTTTTTTATCTCGTAAGAGGAAGGCAGTATACTCTAAATTTCCAAATTTTTTGCGGATAAAAAGTGGGCGGAAAACCCCCACAAAAATTGTCAGAGCCTTTCAAATCGAAACAAAATTCTGTAATACGTGGATTGGAAAACTGACTTGAAATGCTTTGTTTTGCTGAGAACACAAGTTAATATTCAAGACTATTTACATACTAATGTCATCCAATGCTTGAACACCCTTCCCCCCATCAAGGAAATTATAAATGTTATCGGCGAGACACACCCGTTTTCAAAATGGCCTGCCAAGTCATGCATGTACTTGGAGCGACTCAAAATCAACCCAAATAAAATTTGGTTTCCCAATTTCCAAAAAAATGTGTGGACTACTTCTAACACATACCTGAAAAACGGCCTTAAAAACCACCTTCTCCTGTGCTTGTCCTCTACAAGACGGGAACAAATCCATCATCGCCTCTGCTATTTTTGCCAGATGGAAAGAATTCAACCAGTTGATTTCGAGACGGTGGATTGGGGTAGCTGTTTTCGAGTCGGACTTGTCTTCGAGAATAGCTTCATGTGTGTCCTTGTAAAACGGACTGTGGCCGATTATTCTGGTACGTATACATGTAGACTCGTCAAGCGTTTGGTTCTTGATCTCGCACTTGATACTTGATCAGTTCTGGACTGGACTTCGTTTTATCTCCGCAAATTGACTTGGGAACAAAAGCCAGCATATGTGTTGTATCAATTGAGTGCGGTGTGGTTGGATTTTTGACTGGGAGGTGTAGGGGCGAGGGGTCTCTTTTGGGGAGGAACAAGGAGGGGTTCTATAGGGGAAGGAGTCCTGGTTAGAAATCGGCAAATTCCTTGGCACATTTTTCTGAGGAGGAGATGCGAAGGACCTCTTCTTCGTAGTCGTCAAAGTTGCTGGGATCGCTGGCGCTTTTGACTTTGGGTACGAAGGGCGCTTCGACCTGTGGAAGTAAAATTGGAGGGGAAAAAATGGATTTTTGGGATTGATTACTTTGATTTGTTTTTTTAAAATAAATCTTTAGTCCAGTGTTTTAGAGCTGTACGTAGCTTTGAATTCTGGGAATTTAAGCAAAATGAAGTTTGTGGTTGGAGGTTTAAGTACTTACGTAACACAAATGACGCACATCACATGACATTTTGACTGGTAACCTGTATCCACCAAGCACAACTCAGCATATTATATTGAGCTGAGCAGCTTCATGAAATTGGCCCCTGACTAATTAAAGAAGGCAAGAGCCATTTCTGAAACTCTGGCTCCACTCCAGCTCCTGTTATTTCCAAAATTTGGCAGAAACTGAGCCTCCAAGGGTACCCAACTTTGTAGACTTGTTTGAAGTTTAAGAATACAGCTTGAATAACTTTGGCCAAGAAGGGAAGGGCGGGGAGAAAGTGAGGGGGGGGGGGAGAAAGTGAGGGCGGGACAAAGGTCAAGGGGCCTGGGGAGGGAGGGGGGATTTCATGAATGTACCTTCTTCTGATAAATTGCGATCCAGTCCGTGCTTCCAAACCACCTCGCTCCTTTGATGTCCGCGATGCCGTTCTTGAGGTTACCATAGCGTTTGGTGAGGTCCACTTGGAGTAGGTTGCGCAGCAGTTCCTTCAGGTCAGCGCTGAAGTGCGATGGGAACCGGACCTGCAGGGTACCAGTTGGGTTTAGTATTGCACAAAACACTGCTTGTGTATAAACTCTTATTCCCACAACCACCAAGACGAGGTAAACCTAATGAAGTGGTCCCAGTGCACACAATTTCTATCTGCGCACGGAGCCCCATATGTACTTCAGACACATTCACCTACATGCGCTGAAAACTCCCAAAACCTAAATTACCGTTTTCATATCAAATGTAATGAAAATGCACTTTATTCCTAATCTTTCCCCATGCTTAGCATGCAAATTCCACAATTTAATGCATGGAATATTTTATGCCGAGTCGGAAAAGGGCATGGTACAAATCTAAGTCATGTATAGTTCGCACTACACACGCGCGAACACGCATGCGTACATGGTACGTCTCGTCCATGGGGTTCTCAAAAGTGGTCAAAAAGTGCCCTCTCTTGTTTGTGCACTGAGCGCATGGGCTGGATTTAGCGCATTTGTTGTTAGTACGGGGTAATCCTATACAATAGCACTGCCCGTCTCACAAGTGACAATCGGGGAGTCAGTCAGTCAGTCAGTTAGTGGGGTAGGTGCAAAAAGGACAAAAGGTTGGCCCTCTGGGATCTGAAATACAATATCAACTGACTTACTTTCCCTGAGACGATTTTCTCGTAGATCTGAATAGGCTGGTCGGCAAAGAATGGCGGATAACCGGCCGCCATCTCGTAGATTAAGACACCCATGGCCCACCAATCAACAGCCTTGTTATATCCCTGGGAAAGAGAGAGAGATAAAGAATCTCTTAATGAGGAAGGTGTAGAACTACAAGAATGTGAATTAATTGTATGGTTTGAAATCACGGGGTTTGAAATACTGGGCCGGGTTGAGAAATGTACATGTATAAGTGTTTGTCTGGATGTGTGTAGTGGTTTCTTGTCATGTTATGTTTTCTTCACAATTTATGTCAAATGTTACACGTAGAGCTGCATTTGGGAAATTACGTAAAATCTAACGTACGTCCGACCACATGACGTACATGTACAAGGTCGTTAAGGTGGTGGTACCTTAGTTTAGTCTGTAATCGTTTTCTACTCATTAGATGTAAACAAATTAGTGATGTATCACATTCACTTTTCCAACAGCAACTCATTAAATTGTCTGACGTGTACGTCCAAATTTATGGAATTTCCCATTTGTCAAAGTCAAATTTCACAATTTTTTGAGCTTCTGTTTTTTTAAATTTTTTCAATTTCTTGGAGCTTTATTGTTATTTCTGTTTCTTAAGAATGCTTTTAAAAATGGCTAAAACCTTTTTTTTGTGCTTTTGTTTTTTGGCACAGGTCCTATAAAAAACAACAGTTCTGAGGTAGCGAATTCATTTTAGCTGCATGTGTACTTTCTCCGTTGTCGGATCTTTACCACGAGTGATTTTGTTATTCTTCCTCTTTAACAATAAAAAAAGAAAAATTAAATGCCAAACTCCATTGCATTCCTACACAAATACAACACTGGTAGTCTGCACTTTAAGATAAAAAGAAACCGAAACACACAAAATAAACACCTAGATTACATGTATAATACCAAAAAAAAATTGATACAATTAGAATAATTATCATTTTGACAATACCATTGGACAGGTAAGGTCTAAAGTTCAGGACAGTATCTGAATTGCGGGTCGATATCCTGTCCTGTATCGGCCCAGTACCAAATAAGATAACAACCCTCCCCCTGCACAAACAGTATTACCGGCGAAAACCTCGCTGTAGGAGACACGATGGGGATAGGCTAAAGAAAACAAGGGCAGTCCTACATTGCACTGCCTCTACAACCGTGTGTGGATGGATATGCACAATGCTTGCATTGATTGGTCTGTGGACTGGCTACAAGATGTCACAGCCGTTCATTATAATGTACATGTACATGTACAGTGTTGTGTGCTTATCTGGCTGTACATGTACATGGTCCGGGCATATGCAGTATGGAATAGGACACTCATATATGCACTACATTTGCATGTTTGTCCAAAGCATGATTTTCTGAGGGTGTGTGAAAAATAGGTGCATGTACATTCTGTGTCATATTTAGTTAATGTGAACCTTTAAGTCTCCTCACTGCCTAAAATGTACATACTTACATGTACACAAACTGACACTAAGACTTGTTGATAGTTTTGAGCTGGATTACATGTATAGGCTTCAAATTGACAATCTGCGCAGGAAATAATTAAATAAAATGTCCACCAGTTTTCATGTTTATGTTCAATGAACATGTTGATAGATTAACCATTTTCTGGAGTAATTATTCATTGATTGAACCGATACAAAATTCTTCCAGATATTGATGGCAATTTTCAAATGCTCTTGAACTCCTTCTAAATCACTGTTTTTCACCATTTCATTTGCCACACAATTAATACATCTACAGCTTAATGAACTACATGTACAGTAATAATGCTTGGATTTGAACAATAAAAAAAGAGAGATAAATTTGAGGTTGTCAAAGCAATTTTCAACAGGTCATGAAATATTCATGCAATCACCTCTTTCAAGAGACATTTTGTTTTTCACAAATTCATTTGGCAAACAATTCATACATGTACAGCTTAACCTCCAACATTTTGCACTTATGTTCAAATGAAGGATACCCAGCGCCTCAACCCTTCAAAATCATCCGACAGTCCTGTCTGGCTGCTTCAAAACAATGCATTCATCCCCAATCCTCCGAAATCCTCCTCTTCTTCAAACACCATTCATCCTCAATCCTCCAAAATCCTCATGTGCTGTAAAACACCTTTCATCTTCAATCCTCCAAAACCGCCATGAGGATTTTGGAGGAGTGAGGGTTAAATTAAATGTAATATTGAAGATTTGGCAACAGATGTATCCGTCAATGAAAAATAGATTCACATAAATATTTAAACAGCTGCTTCCACTGCAGAGTCTGTCCATAAATCCGAGAAACCAAAATAAACTAAACGCCGAGAGTCTGCAAGGAAATTTGGATTCAGTGTCAGTCATAGACATTTCTGAGAAGGAATTTGCATAAATTCCAAAAGCACGGTGAATCAAAACAGCTATCAGAGAATGGATGAGATCTTTAGTGATTAAAATGAAGTTCACTTATACAGTACGTATGTACGGTTGTAACCAAGTACATGTACGTCACTTACAAAAACAACCCTGTCTGTTTTGAACACCGCGATTTGTTCTTCATAAATATTAAATGCCACGTTCGTAATTACCTTACGCATCTTGGTGTTTATAAGCGAGGCCATGTCAAAATCTAAAAATGGAAGATTTATTTTGTAGCGGAAATACAGGCTGTTTATATGAATGCACATATGCTATATTTGTAAGATATTTTTGTAAAAACTGTTTCAATTTAAACTTGAGATAAATGGAATAAAAATTCCGGAGTATTTACAAGCCACTCTTTTGAAAAAAAAAAAAGTGGCCTTTGATGGAAAATACAAACAAATATATGAACAGAAGTTTTCCGTCACCAAAATGATGTCAGCTCAATATATGGACAAATTAGTCCCAGGAGTAGAATGTTCTTTTCATAAGTTCTTAGACTGCACTGAGTACACAGAGTTAGATTTTGGTTTTGGACCACTAGCTTGAACTCTGGAGGTCGTTCAAAATGGCTGCGATATTCACTCTTTCAACTGTCTCTTCCCTTTCAAACATCGACCTTTTAAAGTACTTTCATTCAAATCTTCCAAATAATTTGATCGGCAGGACTCTGGGAGACAAGTCTGAAGTGAGTGAAACTCGTTCTGTAAAGTAACAAATACAGACATTTTGTAACTAACCTTGCTGAGGATGATTTCTGGGGCGAGATATTCCGGCGTCCCGCACAACGTCCACGTACGGCCCTTCACCCTCTTGGCAAAACCAAAATCTGTTACCTGCAATGAGTAAAGAAATAGCTCGGGTCAAATTCAGAAACAATATCCCCTCAACGGAGAAACAGAGAGAGTTGGAGGAGGGGGGGAAGGCCCCACCCCTAGGTGAGAGCGTTGTTGGTTAAACGTCTTACCGAGATGTAGCCCGTTTTGTCGATGAGTATGTTCTCTGGTTTGAGATCCCTGTAGATGACGTCCAGGTAGTGTAGGTACTCAAACGCAAGGACTATTTGCGCTGCATAGAATCTTGCATGGGGTTCACTGCAGACAAAAAAAAAGTGGAAAAATGGAGAAAAAAAAATTAAAATAGTTTCAAAAATATTATTTTTTCCAATTCAGGAAAACTAACATCTGGGGCAATTTTCTTATTTCCCTTACTTATACATGTATACAGCATTTTGTGAACATGTATATTTCTGTAAAATTTCAGCCTGTTCTTGAAGCAAAGATTATTTACAAGAATTACAAAATCACTGAAGAAGAGATTGCTCAGAAAAGGCCTTGTCCTTGAAAGCAAGTGCGTCAGTAGACAGACTCGCCAATTCCAAGAAATTTGGCTCTTTGAGGTTGTGTTCTTCACGTTTTATTTCGCTTCCGTGTTTCAGCTTCCGTGTTTACCCCTGCCTAACCTGAGGAGCTGTAGTCTCCGGATATGGTCATGCTTGAAATCATTTTGCATTTTATTTTTAATTTTGTGAGTAGGCTCGAGTGGCAAAGGATCAATATGATAAAAATGCAGATTCTGGACAGCAGCGCTATTAAACTGTGAAATCTTCACCAAAATGTACTTTAACCCTCCATTGCCCTTATTAATCCGCAAGAATATGATTTTTCAGCAAAAGGAATCACATGTTTTGGGGTAAGCTACACCAAATTAACCAATATTCCCTTGTCCTCTTATTAACCAATTAAATATTCTTCAGGATTTTTTTTTTCAGAGAAAAAACAGCAACGCATAAAACCCTCCCGACCGCACTGAAAATTTCAAAATGATATTTGAAAATATTTCTGTCAAAAAGTGTATTGGGGAAAAACAAAATTGTGGAGAGTGCAATTGGCTGCAGGGGATAATAAAATGGTGATTGAAATGCCGTGCAAATGTAAACGCTGAATACGTTTTTGCTCAAACACCTGTCTGTTTATTGCGTCTTATGAGCAGAGGCTTAGATGCAGGATTTAAGCAAAGTATTTGAAAAGAAAAAATAATATATTTTAATACCAATGCAAGAGGATTATCAAAATAAGCATAGTTTCAAGCAGCTGTCAGGCAGACACAAAATTAAAAAAAAAAAAAATTAAATTTTACAATTTTTTTCTTCAAAACTTTAGAGATTACTATACAAATACATGCTTTTAATAAGACAAGATAAGTTTGCGGTAGCACCATGTGAATAAATGTCTTTTGTGAGTATGTGTGGTTCTGAAAAGAACCGGAGGGACTCAACATTGCGAACAGTATGCTCTGCCCGTCGTCAGGAGAATGAGGGATTCCTACCGCAAACTTATCTTGTCTTAGTATCTTTCCACCATGCAAACCTTCAAATCTCATCATGCTTTTAATAAACAAACATAACTTGTTTGGGGTAGAACTACAAAAATTTGTCACAACATTGCTCACTGTTAAGCAAAGTATGTAGGCAGGAAGCCTGTTTTAATATTTCAAAGCTTGAGTATCCCATACAGAGCATAATTTTCATGTACAGTGGCTCGGTGAAATTGCCCTAAAAATCCCCAGCAATCAAAGAGGAATTTATTCCGGTACCTGAACCGCCCGATTCGCCGTAAGTGTGAGAACATCTCTCCTCCGGGTATAAACTCCAGCACCATGTACAAGTTGGAGTTGTCCTAATAAACAAAACCAAAAATAAATGGAAATAATGAGTCATTCAATTAAAAACAAGGAAAACAAACTATAAAATAATTTTGTTTGTTTTTAAAGGTTCAATAATATCTAGAATACAAGAAAACTGAAAATTGCAATTTGTAAAGGAATTGCATAAAGAAGATTTTAAGCAATGATACATGGAACGTCTTGACAATGTACATGTACTTGCAGTATTAAATGTACATGTGTGTAAACATCAACTTGTTCTCATGGAAAATGCCGTTCTTGAATTCCAAGAAATGATGGCCCTGAAATTTATTCTCTGAGTTTGCACACATAAAGACGATTTTTATTTGGATACATTTTCCCTTCCACCAAATGTATAATGCATGGTAAATTTCAGGTGCATTAACATAAGCGGAATGTTCAATGTACATGTACATGTACACGTAGCGTTCATTCATTTTATCACTATTTAGAAGTGCATGTATGTGTACACAGTATATGGGGAAATAAACAGAAGCGCCCATATACATGTACATGTCATGCAATTACCGATGCCCTACATTATCAAGATCACCAAGGACAACCGTAATAACATCTTATGCACTCGTCAGAGCGGATAGATTCAACAGCTCTTGCATCCAAGTGATGCCTAATTATTAATTTCCAACGCAACATGTCGTTCTCGACTCCTACGGTTTACATTTACCAGATAAAGCGAGGATGTAATTCACGGGGGATGCATTAATGGAAGTCTAGAATCTTTTTTTTTTAAATTTGGCCTGACTGTTCATGCAAATTCATAACGACAGTTCTCAGAAGACCCCCACAAGGCTCATTCATCGGGCGACAAGTGCGAAGGCGACGGAGAAGATGGGGTGTGGAGACGGTTACTATGGGCCGAGGTTGCCCTGGCGATGTCAGATAAACGACGATGCAATCGACGCGGGCGGATGGCATCACCGACGCCGGGGTATTAAAGACCACTTTTCATGTATGCTGAAAGATTTTTTTTTTTTAATGATGAAAAGGAGTGACTTCCTTAGTATACCCAAAAAAAAAAAAAAAAAAGCCCGTCACCAGAAATTTGATTAAAATGGCCTTCGGACTGGCAAGAATGCGACGTTAAAAATTCCCCGAAGCAAATATTTAGAAATTAAGCCACGGGTAATTCGATTTCACTCCTCATTTTCAGGAAAATCTGTCAGCCAGTTTGCGTGGCAAACTGAGTAATATAATCATGTCTATGAGCATAATCAGTGGGCATGTGTTGTTTTCAACACTACTTATACAAACTGACATTTGATCACGAGATGCACCATATTAAGTGATCTACATGTATAAAATGAACATATTACATTTTTCGGAACAGTCTCTTTCAATCAAACTGGCCTGTATTTTATCAATTTGGGCTTCACTTACAACGTATCCAATGAGTCTATGTACGTGTATATAATTAGCCCTATGTTAGAGCTGGGACATCGCTGTGATTTAATTACCATTAGTCAATGGCCAGTACTGTCAGGTTTTCAATAAATGGCGGCACGCATGGCCAGCCATCCATGTCGTTTGTAATGCTGCCTCCTGTACAATGTATCGGTACATGTACGTCCAAGAAAAATCTCTTCACACAATGCTGAGGCAACAACATTTGTGATATCCTTGTTGCACATACCTATTGATGGCAACCAAGGCAGTGAGGCCATTTACATTTCTACATAGTTAATATGAATTCTCACCAATTTTTAATTATCAAACCATTAAAAACATACATTTTAAACAATAACAACAAATCATACAATGTCATAATAGCAACCTTAGTGCCACATTATAAACAAGTTGTAGTAATGTGCGATGTCTCAAATGAATTTTCACGTTACAATGATCAGAAAAAGTATTTCAGATCAGCAATCGACCACAACTCTTGCATACTGTGCTGCAAGAATGTGCAGTAGTGATACCTATTAGAAGAATAAAGTTTACGTCCATCGTATTGCAAGAAACAACTGACGGACAAATGCCATGCTAACGACAGTGAACCCCGACAACTGTCTAATTTATACAATGTGCGTCATTACTGTGATCCTCAAAAGCTTCATAATGTCTTCTTGTAATAAGATACACGTACACACAGTGCACCATGTACATGTACAGTATAGCATTACCATGTACAAAGTGGGATACCTCAAGCCATATTAACATTAAAGGCATGCTTGTAATTCAAGTTCTCCAATAAAAGTCTAGTTAAGGACTCCTCTACATGTCCAAGATCTCTTTAGATCTTACACATTTTCATCATTCGAAAATGACTTATAAAATGCGGCCTCCTTAATCCTCCTTTCCCTGTAATTTTTCAAGAAATCCAGGAAATAGATTTTTTCCTTGTTTTTTGATTCATAAAAGATCACTATTTTTGAAAGATAAAAAGTATCTACAACACTCTCCTAAGTGCTCTCCTTTAACCATTTTGTTTTTGCCTATTTCCCCAAAATTATTGCCAATCATCACTGATCATGTTATTAATATTGATTGCCATTTACTTTATTTATGTATTTATTGCCATATTTGTTGTAATTTATTTCAGTTATAATTATTGCCATTTATTTAAATATTTACTGCATAATTAATTGGATTAATAGCAAGCTTTTGAAACATGTTTTGGAAAGTAGTGGAAGTCTTCCAAGAACAAGGAATATATTTTATTTTTGAAGTGAATGAAGTTCATGGACCTGTGACCGTGCATAAACAACGAGGTGTGATTAGGGCGGCAAAAAATAGAGGAAATATTCACTCAAGCGGGAACGTGATTAGAGCGGTTTGGACACGTGCGTTCGTTTGCACGTGACCACGGTTCTCGGTCTTTACCCCCTAGGGCATGATCTGAGGAGAAGGGGCCTCTCAAGTTAAAGATTTTTATCAGTCGCCGGAGCCATTTCTCTGAAGCTACGGAAAGAGAGGGGTTTTTTGGGGGGGAGGGGGGGGGGGGAATAATCCAAGGTCAGTGACCTATTAAGGGTCAGATGATTTCATTAAGTCAGTAGTGCAATGGTTCGTTGGACAGGGAGGAAGGTTCAATCACTACAGGTGTGCCCTTTTGGTCAATATAGCTGAACACCTTCGATTTTTGTTAAATTTGTCCCTTTTTTCCCAATTCTCTTATATGTATGATTCTTCATATTCAGGGCCAAATTTCATAGCGCTGCTTAACAGTTAGCAGAAAAATTGTGCTTACTATAGCAGAAAATTGTGCTAACCTTAAGCACTCTTTCATGGAGTGGATGTGCTAAGGTCTACGCGCATGGAGATTTATATTGTTACGTCACTGGTTTAAGAAACTTTTTCCTATGAGGTAAGCGTGCCTTTTGCTGTGCTTACTGCTTACGGTCTCCATGAAATAAACGGAGGCTCTGTAAGCAGAAAATCGTGTGCTTAGCGCCATGAAATTGGGCCCTGATCACTTTATTCAATAAGAAGATCACAGCGTCCGTTTCTTTCTCAATATCAACAATTAGCCGATGAAGGTGATTTATGTTGCTAAACAAGTTTAATTTCTTTATTTTTTTACAAATTTTGGTAAAGAAATGGTTCTTACCTTGAAGTGAAACTCTAAGCTAACAAGGAAGGGGAAGCTGATGGATTGTAAGATCTTCTTCTCGTTCAGCGTGTGTTCTACTTGCTTCAACTTCACAACCTGCGACGGGGAAAAAACACCATTTAAAAAAGTGAGATCTATCTGGACCTCTGCATTTTACGGTACGAAGCATCCAGACTTGTATGACTCATGACTCGGACTCGAGTCCGCCTCGAGTCCCATTTTCTGTGACTCGGACTCGAGTCATGATGACAAATGACTTGGACTCAGACTCGATCCTGCAGACTCAGACTCGACCTGCGTGACTCGGGACTCGAACTAAAGAGAGGTGACTCAGACTCGGACTCGATGTTCAGTGACTCGAACACAAATCTGGAAGCATCAGCCAAAGGCTGACACTGTGAGGCAAACTAATGACTCAGTTTAAATTATATTTTTTTGTATCCTTAGAGGTTTAAAATTAACATCAACATACATGACACTTTTAAACAATGTACATGGACATGTACTTCATAAAACGACAAGTCTCATAAAATGTAAAGTCAATGTCAATTTAGGACACAAACAGTTTAACTTCCTTTTTTTCTCAAAAATGTTAATAGGAAAAGGCACTGGACTTCAACACAGGGTGAAAAGTAAAATCTTATAAAAAAAAAAAATTAAATGCATTTTCTCAGTTGTTCTGAGGTGTGCACAATTTTTCTTTTCATGTCCAGATGATGG
The DNA here is from genome assembly GCF_015706575.1 of Patiria miniata. Taxonomy (NCBI): domain Eukaryota; kingdom Metazoa; phylum Echinodermata; class Asteroidea; order Valvatida; family Asterinidae; genus Patiria; species Patiria miniata. The sequence continues at coordinate 4,351,580 of NW_024037053.1, forward strand.
AATATCGTGAATGATTGCCAGATACAGCTAGAAACTTCCGAGTGGCCAAAATTTCAATTTCTGCCTTGATTTATATTTTAGTTCTCATTTGCTGACATGTACATTCCGCAACAACTGAGAATACTTCAATATCAATGCCAATTGAAAAAGGAACTTCCTTCTTGTAAAAAATCTCCTGAATAGAGCTTCGGTTTATTGTACCAGTACCTTTCGAAAAACCTATTGATTAGGTAATCTTTGTTGCGCTGTACGCATCATTCACTATTCATGACTGATCAAAGAGAGACATGCCACCGTGGGGAAAGCATTCTCCGACAGCCTTTTGCCTAAATGGCCTTTCCAATCGGGCTACGCTTCGCTTGACACGCTGGCTGATTAGTGACTGGCGCTCCTGACCTAAAAATAGCCGGCGCCTTAAAGGGGCAACGCTCTGCCTTCATCATTTTGGAATGACAAGGGGCTGAGTTTCATGGACAGGCTATGCAGAATAAATATTGCTTATCAAATTCTGATACTACAGATAATGTACATTTGCTTTGGCTGTAATTTTCAGAAATGGGTGGATTTGGGAGTAAATATTTTATAGCAAATATTGTTACACTGACCTGTTTAAAGTTTTGGTTCATAGATGCTGGAAAAACCACCCAAAAAATACTGTTCTCGTAACCTGGTTCCCTGACCCTACTTCAGACCAAAAATATTAATTTATAGATGTCAGGGAATTGTCAGGTCAGGGAATCCGGACTAGCTGGCTTGCACCCGTTCACGGATGTGTAACCGATTGCAAACAGAATGTGGAATAACTAAATTTGGTAAATTGGGGGCAGTATTCGGAAGTGTCAGTTTTTTCCAGCGATGGTGCAGCCACTTCCCATCGACCCAAGGTTGTGCTATTTCCAGCTGGAGCCAAATAATTCCGACATAGCCTTAGATTAGCCCCCAAAATAATAGTTCTGCTTCCGTTTACCTTGCCTACCCTATTTTGACAGCCCTACGCTAATTTTTGTTGGGGGAAAAATGAGAAAAACAACCCCAAAATCATCAATTACTTCCTTTTACCCTTGAATACATGCAGACACCTCCATATGATCGTACACAAACAAAAATTGTCCCCCCCCCCCCCAAAAAAATTTCCCTACCTACATTTACCGACCCTACATTGTGTTTTCAAATGCCATGTAATCGGAAGCAGAACGATATTTTTTTGGCCTTTATACGAACCTGCCCAACTCCATCAAAATCCATCCCTCATTTTGGTGGATTTTGGGGGACTTGGTTCTGCAGGCCTAGTTTGAAAAAATGATGGAGTATGATGGACTTGGGCCTGGAGGCCTAAAGCAAAGCAGGCATTGGAAGCAGTGTGATTGATGGATTTTGGCAGACTTGGTCCAGTACTTAGTAAAAGACAGTAGGAGTTAAGGTCAACCAGTTTTTGCTGAGTAGATATTTTATTCGCTTAGCATTTCTTTTTTACTTTTGACAGCTTCATGAATTTTCTTTTGCTGAGTAGAAATATTATGCGCTTAGCATTTCTTCTATACTTTGACAGCTTCATGAAGTTGTTCTCTTGTGCTTACTGAAGGATAAGATATTGAGATGGAAGGGGGGTTTAAGGTAAATTTGTTTCCATACCTTTTGTTTGTCGAGGATCTTCATTGCAAAAAAATTACCGGTGGCTTTGTGCTTGACCAGCATGACTCTGCCAAAGGAGCCAGTTCCTAAGGTTTTTAATCGCTCAAAGTCGTCTAGACATGCTGTGTTCTGCAGGAGAAACAGAAAACAAGAACCAAAAACCATTATGAGATGGGGCTTCAAAATATTCTTCTTTTTTTTTAACTTATCAATTTTAACAATCTGGAAAATGTGTTACTCATTTGGAAATGGTTAAAATGGTCTTTCGTGAAAATACTTTTTAAGATACAAAGTGTGCCAATAAAAGTGCAACATTCAGAAAACAAATAAGTAAAACTGTTTAATGTTTTTTCTTCTCCAATGAAATTATATATTACATTAAAGCCCGACTACATTTACATGTATTTCTCTATCCACTCCGAGTCCTTTTTACCCCATTCCATTTGGGTCCCTAGATCCAGAAACACAATCAATCAAGTGAAAGGGTGTAAATTTTACTTGGGCCACTCTCACCTGGACTGGGTTAAGCATTGAATAGGCATTGAATAGGTATTGGATTGGTGACATCACATGTGAAAGTGGCCCAAGTAAAATGTACACCCTTTCACTTGATTGACTGTATTTCTGGATCTAGGGACCCAAATGGAATGGGGTAAAAGGAGTGGATTGAGAAGAAGTCAGGCTTTAATGTAATATATCATTTCATAAAAATAAAAAAAAAACAATTTTTACTATTTTTCTGGATGGTGCACTCTGTATATAAATCACATTATATTTAGTGCGCGTGAACTAGCTTAAGTGTTGGGTAACAGAATGTACTTCAAGCACTCTTGTTACTAGCTTAGACAGCGCCCTCTAGTGCATGCCTAAGCCCATCAGGTTGTTGTACTCACTTGTGTAGGGGTGTCCCATTTCTTCTGACATTCCTCTTTTGCTTGCGCTAGGAAGTTTTTCACTGTAAACAAAAATGGAGTAAAAGGTAAACGATTAATACTTTGCTAATTCCTGTTTTGCAGCAGCTTCGCGAAATACACGTAGGCCCTAATTCAAATGGGCAATGAATGTTATCGACAAATCTGAGAGCTTTCAATTCGTCTTAAATTATATGTTAAATAACAACTTTGATCAACTAGTGTCCCTGTTTATGCATCCGTAAGAATATCAGTTTGAGTGAAAAACAAAATTGAGTTGGCATACACACAAAACATCGTTTCCAAAATCTAAATCTCACGTGAAAAAAATAGCCGTTTGTTTATTTTTTTTTTTTTTTAATAGCGCTGCTTATATATTGAACCATGTTATAGCAGATACCTTGAATGGTTTATAGACTTTCCACTGCAAAATAAAATGTGGATTTGAAAAAACTTTGGGTGTTGATCAGTCCATTTCTCATTATCAATTCACATTGAAATCAGGCTCTTAATTTTTTGGAATGAAATTGACAACCCAGGATTTTCTTCTTCTTAGATATCAGGAATTGTGTGTGAACTTTTGTGAAACTGTAGACAACTTTAGGTTTTTGAAAATTTATTAATAAAACTTTATAATAAGTGGGATGATAACGTAGGAATATGCATGGAACAGGCACATGACTGTGGAATTTTGGCATTCATTTTCTCGTCAGGTTTGGTGATACGACTAGCGATGTCGATGTCCATGCTCTGTCATGAATGCATGCAAGCAGAACGAGTGAATTATCTACTAATTACTGGTACGAACTATGAGCTAAATACGGTATGCCCTTGCATGCTAATGCACAAGGTATCAAAAGAACATCGCTATGAAATGTGGCATGCTTTTTGACAAATGAGCTCTTAGTACACAAATGGAAAGTAAAGTATAGCATAATGAAAGGTCCATATCACTTGCTAAGTTAAGTCCTTCAGAAACACGACTACATATATATGAAGAAGTCTTTTTTTTCCCACCGCATGTAGACGACTTTGAATGTATGTGTTTTAACCTTCAATGCCCAACATGCAAGTTTTATATTCACACAAAAAAAATCCAGTAAATACTACATGTACACATGCCTAATAAGTATTTCTGAACAAGCACATGTACAGTATGCATTCATCATCATGAAGAGGACAGAACATGCTGTAGGCTCCGTGCAGAAGTACCCCCTCAACGGTAAGAAAGGGAGAGTTGGGGGAGACCACTGGGAGAGACATTCCAACGCATTGCTGATGATGCCCGACGCTCACGTGAAGACGCTATGGCGTTGTGTACATTCAGGATAAATAACTTCGCACAATACTTCGCGCAATACGCGTACGATTGCGTACCAGTACGCTCACACGGTGTGTCCTGTCCACGGGGCTCTCAAAAGTGGTCAGAAAGCGCCCTCTCTTGTTGGCGCACGGAGCCCCATATGTACTTCAGACACATTCACCTACATGCACTGAAAACTCCCAAACTCTAAATTACCGTTTTCATATGAAATGTAATAAAAATGCACTTGATTCCTAATCTTTCCCCCATGCTTAGCATGCAAATTCCACAATTTAATGCATGGAATATTTTATGCCGAGTCGGAAAAGGGCATGGTACAAATCTGTGTGCTCTGAATAAACACACAGCGAGTTTACCATTGATGGCTGCCATAAAATGTACAGGTGTATGATGTACAATGTAGGTGAGTCTGTATAAATTGTTACATGTATATCCGGCCTGACATAACCAGCCCATGGTTTATCATATCTACTGGTACGTGTGCATGATTAATTTAAGTAGAAAATCAACAATCAGTGAAATTAACTCTAGGAGCAGTTTACTCTATTCGAAAGGCAATTTACAATTATCTAATTATTTATCGCTCAGAGAAACTGTTCTGCCTTAAGCAACCAATACGATCTATGCACTTTCAATAAGGGGTTCTTTCGAAACCTCATCTTCATTCCTTGCTTCAGGTGATTTTACCACAAGAGTCAGGGTTAACCAGTTAAATCTACATACTGCACTCGGCACATTTGCTACATTTGTACTTGCCGTAGCTTGACAATGGCAGAACACGTATGCAATATCAAAATCTTAGAAGTAGACATACACACCGGCACACGTAAAAAAATAGTTAGACAATATTTATTTCACAATCAGAGAGTGGCAAGGTGTAGACGCTACAAAGTACAATGCATACCACAGTCAAGAGAGAATGCATTTAACGATTATAATTTCCCTTCCACCAAGCCTAGCAAATGATTGTACAAGGTCTGAACATGGACTGAATGTGAGGGTAATAAAATACCCAGTGTGCATCCCTGTAAAATCTTGCATGCTTAACTACATGTTTGCTATCAATATAATATGGACTGGCATGCCTATTGTCAGTCCACATTTTCATTATAAAATCAGTGTCAAGATCATCACCAGTTTACACCTGGGATGCTCTAGGGAACTTCGTTGACAGGTGAGAGAAAGAGATAGTGCCTGCACACTAGAATGTCACCCTGTGGCCTGGGTCATTACTATTCATGACTTGTCCTGTACATTGACCAATCAAATCAGTCCAGTAGGACTCAAGGGGTCAAACGGCAAAGAACAAATGAGATAATCATGGTTCTGATGGTTTTTTTTTTAAAAGTATATTGCAAATTTCCCAAATATGTTGACAATTTTTTGTTTGCTTACAAGTTACATGAAATATTAGTAGCAGCACTAGAATAGGACAGGACTGTACCGGTACATGTACATGTACATGTAGGTACAGTACAACAGCGGGGCAAACTAAGGCCAAAAAAGAAAGAAATAGTTCTGCTTCCAATTACATGGCATTAAATAGGGTGGGTAGGTAGGGAAATTGTTTTTTTTTTGGGGGGGGCCTTTTTTTTGTGTATGGTCATATGGAAGACTCTGCATGCATTCAAGAGTAAAAGGTAGAAATTGATGGTTTTGGGTGTTTTTTTTCCTCATTTTCCCCATAAAAAAGATAGGGTAGGGGCTGTCAGAATAGGGTAGGTAGGGAAACCGAAAGCAAAACTATTTTTGTTTGGCCTAAAGTAATATGCACACATACATGTACATGTACATAACGTTTACATGTAATTCAAAATTCAATTCAATTTGACTAGAAGGCACATGAACATGTAGCTGTAGAGTTTATGTTACCTGCTGTACCGGTACATACATTGTAATGTAATAGAACTAAAGTTTACCCATGAAATCTACGGAAGTAAATAATACCTCACCCTGGCAGGAACTCAGATTAAAAGCCGTGGAAAATCAGAAAAATAACTACAAGTACTTACTGGAGTCTTTTGTTCCTGGTCGAATCACTAAAACAAAATTGTTGGAAAGCGGTGAAAAGCTTATATAAAAAAAAATACTTGGAAAGCTGTTGCATCAGAATATTTGGAAGCGCAAATTATCATGATTATAAATGCAATTGTTCAGGCAGCCAACAGCATAGAATGTGCCCAAAATATTGTTTTAAAATTAAATTACACAAATTGATAATTGAGATTCCTAAAAAGTAAGCAGAGCATTATCCTCTCAATTAGAAAGAACAGTCCTCTCAACCCCCCCCCCCCCAACAAAAAAAAACTGTGTGGCTGTAAGACAACAGTGATGTACATTTTCCTTAATTGGAATAAAAGCTTCCGTTGAACATTGTGCATGTATTAGGCCCCATGTACTCATTTTGCCACAGCCAAGATTGCATTTACGCCTACGTATTTCACCGACCAGCCAGCAGGGCCGATTCTGTTACACAATCCGACGATACAGGCATCGATAAGCGTTTTGCGTCTCGGTGAAAGGTATACACGTTGCGACCTTTTAGCAGGTCCGAGAACATCGGATTGGAGTTTCACCTCACCCAAGAAAGGGTGCGAAGGAAGCCGCGAGCATTTATTTTAATTGAAAGGGATGCTGGATTTAATGTGAGGGTAAGTTACATGTACCTCTCATCCCGAGACGGCACAGAGTGAGAATAAAATCAGCGGGGAACCAGTTACAAGTGATATAAATTACATGACGTATTGGCTGGTAACCTTTTTACTTGCACCAGTTACATTAAAAAGAAAACAAAGAGTTACTCATAATGCTTGTGAATTCGCATTTAAATACAATAGATACAAGTAAAATCAAGATTTATTTCTCTGCCTAAATCAAATGTGAACACGTACTTTGTCTACAGTATGTTGCACCAGACCAACCCTGTGTTGTATACATCATAGGGGTCTTTTTACTGGAAAACATGACTCGTAAATTCCAAATCATGAACATCATAAATCTTGAAACATTAAAGTTGATGGAGCATGGAACACATGTTACAATGTACACATCTGTTGACATGGTTGACTATAAATATGCAACGTAACACTGCATGGGTATGTACATGTAGAACATAACGAGCCAGCTCTCAAAAATAATGGGAACAAAAATATGTTTACTCGCAACAATAATAACCAGCAAATATCAAGCACAACAGGCAAACACTGTGCATCGTTGGCAAGCAATCAAAGAAGAAAATCAAAAGTGGGTTCACCTACATGATGCTGGTGTGATTGCACCATCTGAGTATAAATCGCGAGGGTGTGAAGCATGCAAAAAGAACAAAGTAACAGTTAGTGTGAGACACAGTGTGGGGGAGGGGGTGGGGGGCTAGAAGGGCTGGGGTGCTTGAGGGATATAGAACAGTGCTGGGGCAGATAGAGAGCATTTGGATAAAGAGTGGGGCTTGTATTTGTTGTCAAAGTTGTGGAGTGACTCCAAAATCACAAACACAAAATCGTAAAAACTTGTTCACGCTTTCTCGGACTTCAAGCAAACTTTTCTGGGGAAGAAAATGTGTCCGCTTTTTTTGTGTGCTTGCAAAATGCCCAGACATGGTTGGTGCTAATTTATGGAAGGCTAGGATTTTAATGGGTTGGGCGGCTAAATTTGGAATAAGCAGAGGGGCTGAAGAGAGACTGAAAATACTGGTGCAGAAAAAGAGAGAAAATGTAGAAAATGTTAATCTGTTACAAAAAGCTTGAAAAGTTTAATTGAACTGTGACTTACAATTGTTCATGCATTGGTTTTTGCAATACAACTGTGAATGTATTTTACAACTACCAGGATGACTGAAATATACATAGTTTATTTATTTTACAAATCTTTTAAAACTGCATGAAAAATCCTTAACTACTGGTAACTACGTGGAAGCCTTAGCCTTTCTAAACCAATATAACTGTGGTTGTATATAATAAAGACTTCCAAAACACGAAGAAAAAAAGAAAATTAATTTATATTCAAACTATCTATCCTTACTGCCATAGCACTGTTCACTGTTACCTTTTATTAGCCAAACTAACTTTGGTTAAACCTATGGTTAAACTAAGCACGACTATGAAAAATAAATTACAAAAAAAAAAAAAATTGCCAAAAAAGTAAAAAAGAACAAGCTACTGTCTCAAAGTTTTTTCCAGGAACTTTTCTGAATTTGTCAAAATCCAACACCCCACAGAAATTGCAGGGCACACATCGTACACCATTTTTTCTCAGCGAATAAAAGGGGTTGGATTTTGGCAGACTTGGGAAGGCTACTGCTAACATGAATCAAGCACATGATGGAGCCATGCCAAAGAAACATGATGGAAAGCAGCAACAAATAAATAAACTAAAATAAAATACATAAATAAATAAATAAACCCAAAACAAACAGACAAGCAACAAACACACTGCAGGAAGAATTTTTGTCTACAACAAAAAAGCAGGCATGATACATTAATTAATGCATGAAAATAAACATCACAGCAACAGCACCCTTGGAATCGAGAAATAGCATGCACTTGATGAAAATTGCAAGAAGACAGCAATTTTCTTTACCAATTTAGCATTTTCTAATATTGAAGACAACGTAAACACACTATACATTTTTGCACATGTAAACTGAATAACAGCATTGCTCTGCAAATGGACTACATCTGAGATGAAAATATGCAATATTTTCATAAGATAAATGTATGAATGTATGCGTACAAGGCCGAGGACTGTATAAATATTTTTCATAGATCACACCATAGAGCAAGGACCCACCAAGTGGCACACAGCGCATCTAAAAATAGCCCAAAGCTGTGGATTTCTGTTGCTAGACCTCCTCGCTGTGCATGTATTATGCCAGCCCAAACAAACCCACGGAAATTGTCACAGGCAAGAAGGACAGCCTCTTAGTATGTATGAAACATTGATGTGTCAACGAAAAAAGAAGATGCAGTGTGTGGCAGTGTATTTGGCTTCACTGGGAAATCTATGATGGCTGGTGCAATGTATTATTTTAATGGATTTGGGCGCTGAAGATATTCATTGTAACTGTGGATTTATGAAAATCACTGACTAAAAAATCACTAGAAAGTAGAAAATGCAATCAAAATGCAATAACGGATCGTGAAAAGGAAAATCTGCATTGTGAAACATGATTTACACTAGTACGATGTCGCAACAAGTAATAAGAAACCCCACACGCATTTTTTTTATATATTGCTCTTTCAGTTACATATAGGGCCTACATGTACATGGTTTTGATTTTCTCTTGTTTTGTTTCTGTTTCAAACAGTTATCCTGCATATTACCAAAAAATAATTCAATCGGTCTTTGCGAAAATGTTCTCTTGTGTCAATGATATTGAGAATGATTCCATTAAAAGCTGACAATTATCTACATGTATGATAAATTATTATTATTTTTTTTAACCAGTACCCGTACAGTGTGCAATTGCATACATTTATGTGCGCATGAATGTTTTTTTAGGGGGCTTCAGCTCAATTACTGCACCTATTGAGAAAATACTGAGAAGGCTTTGTAACATTAGCTGCCCGTGTTTATTTTTGGTGTATGCTTTGTAACATTAGCTGCCCGGCATTTTTTTTGCGCTTGACACCAAAAATAAATTATCTCACAAGTTGACCTACCGGTACTACCAAGGCTAGAAGGACATGAACCGAAAAATCCAAAAATCCTTCAGAGCAATTTGGCCTGGTTAGCCAGCGCTATAAATAGCATGCAGCTGTCAGACGGAATGAGAGCAATAAAGCTGAGGGCCTGCATGTCTGGTGGTGAACCTGGGTAGGAAATTGGATTCTACAGTTGTGCCACGGATAATCCTGTACGGTTATGCTAACTGATACTGTACGAGTATTTTTTGCATTGAGAACAGATTGAAAAGCAAGAATGGTAGGAATGGGGTAACATCAAAATATGGACATGTACATGTACATGTACACGCACATGGTCATGTACATGTACACGCACATGGTCATGGACATGTACATGTACACGGTCATGGACATGTAGGCTTTCATTTCAGTATTATGTACATGTACATGTATGTCAACATGTACATGTATAATGTACATTTGCACATGTGCGCATGATATGGACATACATGAAGTCTACATGTAACCATACCTGTACATTTACATACATGTACATTGTACATAATTTGAATACTAGCACAGCAATGGGATCATGCGCCCGCAAAGATGGTAACTACTCACAACAGGATGGTATATTTTTTTTTTCGTTGGATTTTTTGTGATTTATTTTTTAAAACTATATATGCAATTAAGTAGTCTCTGCATTGAGTATACTCAACCAATGCCTTGTGCAATCAATTGGTAGGGATCTTAGGTGGTAATACCTATTTGATGGCAAATTGCAAACATAAAAAAACCCCAGAATTTTGTTTTCTTCGACCAAGTTTCCCCGTTTCCCTACCCCCCCCCCCTCCCAAAAAAAATAACCCCTGATATTGTAACTGTACACGTATGTCTGCACTTGGTAACTAGTGGTATTTGATTCTCCAGTGTTCTGAGGTCCAATCCCAACTCCCATTCCCAACGCACAGGCCAGCAACATCTCCATCTTCAAATTCACCCACTTCACTGCAACAGTCCACCATGACTTCTTCATCTTCTCAAACGTAACATAACAAAAATCCACGTCTTGGGATTACCGAGGACAGGCGGCCCGTTTCTGAAACCCACCCATGCGTGTCCTAAAAAGCGGCCAAATTCAAATGCACGAAGCAGCCCGTGACTTGAGTGGTGCACTTAAAAGCAACAAATTATGGGCTACAACACAAACACTGAGTACACTGTACCTTGAAGGAAAAAATGTAAGACCGCTAGCATGTGTACATGTAACTCTGTTGGGATAACTCTGATTTTTTTCTCCAAATACCCCAAGATTACCCCGTGCCATTTAACGGAGTAAAGCAGGGAAAGGTTATATATTCCCAGAGGCCCACATGTATACCTGGACACAGGGTATCAAGTATGCTAATGTACATGTACCTGCGCAGGTAAAATGTACTTGTACATGGAACCCACGAATGGTACATGTACAAGTTTTGTATGTGTACGTTAAAAAAAAATACAGATTCGTGTAAAATTTTACCTCAAAAAATCTTATAAATGTTTCTGTGCACATGTATGTATGCATTATCCAAGGTAAAAATAACACTGTACAGAACATGAACATAACGGTACCCACATTTTAAGGTGCAATGTACATGTACAATCTTGGCTAATTAAACCAAAAGCAATCAATATTATTTCTGCATGGAACACAATAGGTGCATGTACATGTACATACTGTAGCTATCTCTATATGATAAACATCACTAGATGCTAACACTGAGGCAAGCCAATCCCTTATCATGTGATGACGTGACGGTATTAAGAGCGAACCCCTGACATCATTTCCATGACAAGATGTATCATGTTCACTTCACAAATGCCACTTACTTTTATATCGCATTACCAGGCCCGATGCTAGCCCCGTCGCACTAACGGTTTCGGCCACGAAACCCAGAAACTGATCAACGAGGGGGACGCGGGAATGCGTGCCGTCGCTATCCATGATGAGTCCGACAGTAAGACTTGCAGTGTATGTACATGTACATGTAATGACAAACTGGATTAGAGTCACATTCATGGACTCGTTTCGTCGACAGCATGAAGGTTTCCACCGAAGCGTACCATACTAATTGATAATTACTGACAGTGAAATCGATCGTCCACAAACAGAATCAGGCTTCAGTTGGGAGATCTATCCTTGAAGTAATGAATAAATAATTACTTGGTTTTTAATTTGTTTAGTAATTTACGTACATGTAATCTCGTTCAGTGCCATAGGAATTCACCATATTTACACTGAAGCAAATTACTGAAAATCTTTACATGTTTCATAATCTGTTTCGGTTACGGGATAGCTTCGTCAATTAGTGACTACAATGCTTTGAAATCAGGATTTTATTTGGTTGGTTTGTTTGATTTGTATTTCATGGTTTTTACTAATCCTCCACTGCCCAGTTCTGCCAAAAATCAAATAACCGGTTTTGCTGTGATTTGGGATTAGATTCAGCATTGTAAAGTCCTCAGGCTCCGGAAATTCCATACCAGAGTTGAGTTCCAAACTCAGAATCGGAAATACAATCCTATTTTTTAAGGTATCAACTCTCTGACTGCCACTATTATTTGGTGATTCAAGGTCCCTTTTTTGTTTTGTTTTTTAGTGCAGAACAATGTTCACTAGCATTGGATTTTGGAAGATATTCAGGAAGGCTCATAAGTCCAAGGCTCCAGTTTGAATTTTATGTTTGTAGCTAATCAACATATTTGTACACGATACTGTTACCGGTACTTTGTAGTTCCTTATGAAGCATGTTTTTAGCAAGGAATTCCTAGCAATGAGATCAATAACAGAAGGGACCGCTGTGTAATTGTTAGTGATTATCCACTTCACAAGTGCCCAGGTGCACACCCAATCAAAGGAACTGACCATGGAACAGATTCCCACAATAAAAGCTGCTGTATGACTTTAGTGTTTAGTCAAGGCATCAAACTGTGTTCTTTTTTTTTTTGGAAAAAAAAATGTTCATCTAAACCCATTCTCACATTTCAAAAGCTACCTTATGTCCTTCAACCATTCATTATGTGATTTGTGCTACATGTATTTAACTGTATAGTGTGCTACAGTTGCTATAGTATAATGAATTACAATGTGTATTGTACATGTACATGTAGGCTCATGCAATACTACATGTAGCAGGAATCCATACAAACACTACCAAGTACCATCTAGAATCCACCAAAATGACATAAAACCTGATTGGGATTTCATGAGGATTTGGGTTGGTTTACTTGGTTAGAGTTGTATGCACAAAAGTATACATTTATGCATACATCTATACATTGTACATTCACTGTACACCCTACAAAAAGGCATAAACGTAACTGAATTTGAATAAATCCAGTCCAACTAAATTTCTTGGGACATTCTGCCTTGTACAAAAAAAAATGTGACTTTTTTGGGTCCGAAAACAGCACTCACAGTCACATATTATCTGAGAAATAAATCAAAAAAAAAATTGTGATTTTTTTTTGTCCAAAAACAGCACTCAGATATTATCTGAGAAATAAATCAGACTGGCCCATCAAATTACAAATATCAGCATCGATTGGCAGGGAATGGCAGCCATCGGAAGGAAAATAGCACAGCGGTGAGAACTCCAAAGGTCAGATGACTGTTTATTTGTCACAGAGTGGAGAGGGAGTATCAAAAGAAATAAAGGTTCAACTGCGGAGAGTGTAGGTTGAATCAACAATGGAGTTCTAGTGGTAGTTAAAGGTAGACCCCTAATATGATACTTTATACGCAGGCCCACGATTCTTTGTACACATGCGCTTTGGCAACATTTTAATACAGGACCTGTCGGAAGTTTTTGCTGAGACTGTTTTTAGATAATATGCACTCACACAACGATTACTTCTGTACGTGTGTTTTTGGCTAAATTTACAAAATGTACATGATATTTCGGAAGTGTTTGTGCAGCTACTGTTAATTCTGTACTTTTCAAATACAGAATTAATAACTGAAGTTGAATAATTTGTCTTGAGGGAAAGAGTTGAGCATGTTAATCTGATTTTAAAATATTATACATGTACTGTAAATTCTTTGTTTTAAAGTATGGGATTTTTTTTTAGTTTTGATATAAATTTTCACAAGGAAGTTGTCAAATAAAATTTGGTGACGACACTTCTGTAGGCCGCGGAATTTTGGTATCAAATGTGACAAGCTTTACAATAATAAGTTCTTTGCCCCAAGGGTTTTTGTATTGTTGCTGAAATCATTCATCCATAGAGATTTTGGTTACTATGCTTTCCCACTCTCTCTCATGGCATACTAGTATTACCCAAGAAGGAATTCATTTTGTGGTACTACTACGTGCACTTTAACACACAGCTGTAATGACAAAATAATATCCCAGGAATCATGGAGGAAGGAACATTGTCATCCTGCAATGAGGAAAAGGCTAATCTCCAAACAAAATCCAGAAAACAGGGCCAAGTATTTTCCATACCTTTTGAAATATCACTTCCTGCCAATATGAGTACTTCCTTAGTACAGGTTCAGGCTTGTTGCATAGCAACTCTTCTTAAAGTGAACATGTACCGATAGTATGACATTTATACAAATTTGATGGAAAATTAAACCCCAAAATAAGGGCAAAACATGGTAGGCTACTTTGCAGCATGATGGGCTACTTCCATGAAGTCCTGCACATTAGGTAGAGTTATCAGTTCATGTTATTTCACATTTTGATGTGGAAAATACGGCACAAAAAACAATGATACATGCAACATATCCGGTCATTTCTGGAAGAATTTCATGTTGGCTACATTGTTGTAACATGCTGTGCGACTTAAAAGCATTAACCCATGTGACTGTGACTTGTCACAGCTAGAAAAGCGAATACCGCAACTACATTGTAGTAGTTGTGCTAGCAACACAGGGGTGCCTGAAGCCTAAATCAAAACTGCACAAGAACACCTGCTACATATAATTCAATGAACTGGTGAAGAAAAAACAATTTCTTATTGAATAGCAAAAAAGTCTCAAAAATGAAGAAAAAACAGTAAAAAAAAAAATCCCCGCAATGAAGCATACTATTGTAAATCATTTCTGTCTGTTTAACCCTTACCACCCCAACCCTTCTAAATCCAACTCAAGTTTTGTTGGATTCTGTTGGAGTGAGGACTGCACTAGTAAATGCTTTACATGGGGTCAGCATTACCACCATAATCAAGAGTCCAACAGTTTGGGTGTTGAGTTTACCATATGGTGTTGGATTTTGCAAGAGCGAGGAAGGTCCCTAGTAAATCACTCAAGGGGTTAGGACTACTCTAACCCTGCTAAATGCATCTTGTTGCATTTAGCAGGGTAACTGCTCATACTTATAGTCATAGTGCCAATGTAATACAACAAAATCAACTGTTGCATTTGGTTGCATTTAGCAGGGTTACTGCTTGGTGCCAAGGCTGGTATGCACTGGGTTCACTGCACAAAGTAATCAACTGTTGCAATTTGTTGCATTTAGCAGGGTTCTTATTTCAGCCAAGCTGCATGTTGTTGCATTTGGCAGAGTGCCTAGAAAACAACCTGCTGGGGGTAAGGGTTAATGGACAGATTTTGTTTGCATGCATTTTAGACGTGCAAAATATTATTCTATATATATTGTTCTGTCTAAAGCAAGCGATGACAGCCAAAGAAATGAAGCGAAATAAAGCAAAATAAAACAAGTAAAACAAAATATAAAATTAAAACAAATCGAAAAAAAAAACTACCAAATGACAAATGATGATTTTCTATGCTACAATTTAAAAAAAAAAAGCCAGCAAGGTCATTCGAAAGAAAATAATTTGAGACAGTAGGAAAAAAAAACCAATCAAACCTGAAATGTCCAATTTAAAAATAATTATCTAAAAAATGCAGGCACAGATTTCAATGTAGGGGCCTGATCATGGACTCCTGTAATATTTGAGTATTATTGAGGTAAGAGCTGACCTGAATTAATATTTTACATTCGAAAACCAAGACTTGCTAAAAGAAACCTGCTAACCTGGGAACAAATCAAATGGTTGAAAAGTAAGGCAAACATAAAATAAATGCTTTATATTACTAGGCTATCAAAAATATACCTGTGAAAAAGTTAGCTATCATTATTTCAATCTGAATTTACACAAAATACACTAAAAAAGAATAACGAGAATTTATTATACATTTCTGAGCCCCTGCAAAACACAAGAATGAATATTATACTAACTTTATATCACCTTAATCATGTTAATAAAGGCACACTATTTTACTGGCTAGGCTAGCCTAAATGCCCAAGATTAGGGATGTTACTTTGATTATTGTTCAAATGTCAACATTCAATGTCAAACAGTTAGATTTACTTTTCAGTGACAATATGGATGCCTAGCTTGTACAAATATATGTGTCAACTGTAAATTAAGGGTAACTGCTGGTCACTGTTAACTGGTGGAAAACAGAGCAACTCATAATCATATTTGCAATTTTGGACACAACAAAATTGAAACATCTATTTTGACAAGTGGCACGCACTTCACACATCTCCCACAGTTCACACAACCATGCTACAACACTTCTCACTGCTCAGTGCATTGAGCATGACACGCCAAATGTACAGACGACACGAAAAACCAACCACTTATGTCCTGATTCGGCCCCGGTTTTGAAGTTGGTGTGTTCCCCATTTTTGGTCGCTGGAAGACAGGTCCTTCCGCAGAAAATGGTGGGGAAATCCACAGAATACGGTCACCGTTTCGAGGGCAGACAACGTTGCTTATAATTCCATCAAATTTCGGAGTTACAATATCGACCGCACACTTGGGTAACCGCACACTACGCTGCAAAACATCATCAGCCGACAGCTAGATTCCATATCATGCATCACATTATGCACACACTATCGTACATGTACTGTACAGTGTGCATACACGACACATCCAGATTATCCATCCGCGACTAATAGATCCCTTTGCCACCAGAATGAATCATTGATTTCGCACACGGACATAATTTTGACTAAGAAAGACTATTTTAGTGCAAAAATACGAAGAATCGGTACAATTCTATTGTTTTTAACATGAAGTGGGCAGCTACTTTTCATCGGCGAAAGCGGCTAGCACATCAACAACGAAAATCCGCCGGATGTCCATACGGAGTTATGGGGCGGCCGATTTTCTTGCATGCACGGTGCAGTGGTGTGCCGCGCGCGTGGTGTACCCAATCGTATGCACGCACTTTGCAGTTATTCTGACAGAATAAAGTTGAAATTTCGTTTGAAAAATTCAAAAAGTCAAGGAAAGAGGAGGAAAATAGAAATATCAATTTACTCATCCAAATTTCACAGTGACAAAGAGATCCGCGCACAATGGGCAATCTTCCTGTGCGTTACCCAGAAAACCCTCCTTAAAAAAACTAAATCATTTTCCGGGGTGGTGGGAATAATTTTTATAGGTTTTTGTAGTTTTTTTGGCCGTTATCCGCACAATCTTAAATTTATTAATTTGTTGGATTGGATGGATAAAGAAACTATATTATATAGTCTCTTCCGTGGTTCTTCCGACGGCGCTCATGCATTTTCTCCATGAAAAAGTGAAAAGTGCCGGTTTGAGTGGGTCCCCAATCTCCGATCGTGTACAAAACATATGGGAAGTTCCTAAAAAAGTCGAAGTACAAACAAAAGAGGGACAATAGTGGGTTGGTTTGTTTTAAACCAAATCAGTTATATGCAAATAAGCTAAGGGTTACATTTACCATGGAGCTATAAATAGCTTCATGCATTTACCATGCATTTACCATGCATTTACCATATGCAATATAATACGGCGCGGTTTGCTTATGGGTATTATGGGTAAGGTCATGCAAGATATTCCTCCATGATGCGGTTTCAAGTATGGAGTACACAATATCGATTATTGTAAGCCGGTCTCTCGTTAAACAGCGCTATTTTAACGCCTCTCTAATCCCCACCGTTTATACAATAAATGCAGCCAAGGAGTCTATAATTCTATCCCCATGATGCGGCCAAGCGGCACCGACTGTTTGGTGGTCAATGGGATTAACGTGGTCTCGCACTACCGCTTTTAAGCTGAGGCCCATGGAGCTATTTATAGCTTATAATTATGGAGCTATTCATGGTCTTAACCGTGGGTGCCTTCCTCCATAGTCTACCATACCACGGCTGCCTAATTTCGTTCCAAAGTACAGAGCAAAATTTAAAAAAAAAGGCTAGAGGAGCCACATGTTTTATTTAATCCCCAAATTGCAACGTGATCCGACCAACTTCCTCCCCGTGACTATTTTATGAAATTTGGTGAGTTTTGGAAGGTCCGCAAATGGAATGTTTCCAGAGGTTTTGTTGTATTGTGAGAGATATTCTCCATTTTTATCATTAACCGGATTTTTTTTCAGTAGATTTCTTAATTTTCCCCATAAGTTTGTAATATAAATAGAAAAACCCTCCGCAAACATATCCTCCCGTCACGACTTAGGGCGAAGTAAAAAAAAAAAACATGTTTAGCGTCCCCGCCCGCTTCCTTTTTAGAGGCCGCCTCCTTTTTTTTTTTTTTTTTTTTTTAATGTGGTGCAATTGCGCAGAAGAGATGTTCGGTTCTGCATAGTTACATCATTTTGGTCTCATTTTCTGTTGCATCTTGCCCATAAGAAGCCAATATGTCATTTCCTGAGTCCAAGTGGCGGCCATTTTGAAAAAAGCTGGTAACCATCTTGAAAAATAGCCCGGCCGCGTTGTCTTGAAAAATGTGTCGGGCGGCCATTTTGAAAAGAAAAAAAAAAAAAAGGGCCTCCTCCTTCCTTTTTGTCAAAAAGGCAGGACGCTAAACATGTTTTTTTTTTTATTTTGCCTAGTAGCTCTGCAAAAAGCCAAGCTGGAAATGTTTCTCTCTATGTCACGAGAGGGCGGTATGTCAACAAATCGTTCTCGCAACTGGGAAACGCGAACAAAAGTTGCATACTTCACTGTATTTTTGTTGGTGGCGCACGTATCTGACAACCGTTAGGAAACAAAACAGTGGAGATAAAACCCAAATTAATTATCAAACATGAGCTAAAGATAAAAGCCGATCATTTATAAAAAAAAAACATGCAGTGAATATGTTGAGGGCGACAGACATTATAGGGCTATGGACAGTTGAATTTGAGGCTGCTATATTTGTTGGCCATGAACTCGAAGATTTATTAAAATAAAAAATAAACAGAACGGCAGAAGCCGTGTACATTACCG
Source organism: Patiria miniata (assembly GCF_015706575.1). NCBI lineage: Eukaryota > Metazoa > Echinodermata > Asteroidea > Valvatida > Asterinidae > Patiria > Patiria miniata. The sequence continues at coordinate 4,370,310 of NW_024037053.1, forward strand.
CAAGCTTGTATTTCTGTGTAATTTGGATGGAATTGGGCCCTAAAATGCTTTATTTTGCAATGGAACGTATAGGCATAATTTTTCAAGATGGCGATGGGCTTCACCACTTCTTTTAGGGGGTGATCATCTTTGGGTGGAAATTTCTCCCAAAAGTCATCAGAATACCTCCAAAAATGTATTTAACATAAATTGAAAGATGACGAAATAAGCTTTAATTTGATGTGTGTCTCTAAAACCAATATCTTGGAAAGTTGTGAGTATTTTTTGTGAGTTTTGGAAGTTGGGGTATTTATCACTGGGGTCTATGGCAGTTGTTTTATTCACTATTGGGCTGCACCCCTTCCTCTGTCCTCCCCGCCAGTCTGGTCCCCACCTCACACGCTATGTTCAAGCCTATAACATCTGCAGGCACTGGTCGGAAATTCTTTAGTCAACTGACAAAACAAACGCTGCCCCACACCAGGTTTACACAAAAAATCAGTTTTTCCCAACTGTACATGTCGAGTGTAGTTATTTCAATGCGACGATAAAAGCCCAACCACAAACACTGATAAGCTTCATTGTGTACACTGGGCGGCACCGTCACTGCGCCTTGCATAATAAATTAATAATTATGTATGCAGCCATGCAGCTATTTTTAGATTACAAAAATACATGGGGCTATATTTAGAAACAGTTATATGCAAATGCCCAATGTAATAAGCGAGCGATGACTCTGGTGGTTTCTTTTTTTCCTTTTCCATTTCCATAGCAATACGTGAATTACATGACATAATATAATATAATATACAATGTACAATTATTATAAAATTGCGTAAAATTATAGTTGAAATTTCAAAAGGCATCTGGATTTAAATAACAAAGTACAACTATTGTAAAGGAATACATTAAAACATTGTATATGACCGTGCTATGATTCAGACAGCGCAAACATAAAATCGGTAATCAAACACATGCTAGTGTTTGTCTCATATCATCACAATTTAAGGTGTGATGGAAATATAGACTGAGAAAATTAATCGATAGGTCCTATTGTGCATAGATGAAAACAACAATTTTATTTACACGACATATTATTTCGAAAAGCAATGCAACCAACTGCAACCAAATGTTTTACAAGACTAACACTTCAATCATTTTGATTGTATTTTCTGCGCGACTAAATTTATAACAACTGTCAAGAAGTAGTTTTAATATCATTCTATAAATTACAAAACAAACAAATATTGTTGCATTTTCTATGACTCATGTTCACCCTAGCGAGAACGAAAAATACTGCAACTGACGGGGGTGACGTGCGGTAATGTCATGGTAATTTCTCGGAACGGCCAGGGACAGTGTTTTCTGTTAGCTCGTTCCAGTCAATGACGTAATCATCTGTCGACCTCGTACTAGACGAGGCTTCATCTCAGCGATGGAAGCAACAGGTATCCAAGGGATACAAAGGTTCATGGCGTTGATGCGGTAGTCATGGTAACGCAGGAGAGGAAAATTACGCACCGAGCAGTGATAATAGAAGGATCGGTGATATATAATGGCGGTGGGATCGCGGCACGAACGAAAATTATGAAGGTTACAAAAATGGTTACGGGAAAGACTCAATAGTGTGCTAATGACTATATGAGTCGGTTTTAATTTGTAGATGCGTTATTCTTGTTGTGAGTTTAACAGCATGTGTCTCGCTTCATTTCCCTAAAACCCTGATGTCCATGATTGAACAGAAAAGTGATTGATCACTACAAAAAAGAACTATATTCTTTGAATATATGGCTTTCAAAATATTAACAGATCCCTTTTCAAGATCATAGAAGTTACGATAAATTCTGAGCCACTTTAAATTAATGACAAGGTCAACTTGGATTTTAAAACTAAGGGCGCCCTCCTTTTCTATAGTTGTTTATCATATCTTTCTTTTAAAAATCCAGAACCCAAACTTAAACTGCATTCGGTTGCATGTAATAATCGTATTTATACAACACCTGAATAAATCCCCGTCATCTGATTGGTGAATTGTAGATCACGTGACATAATATTATTCGGTATAATGCACGGTGCGACCATGCGTTATACCCATGCGTTATACCGTTTCACTTTGCGCTTGTTCCATGACGCGGTATTTGCGTGCAAAATGCATGCTGGTGTGCGCGTTCAGCGTAGCGCGTATTGTTCCAAAGAACCAGCGCTACAGCGTTGGGTTCAAACATTTTCGTGAAGGGGTAGTTCAACATCTTTAAAATCAAAATAAATTGTAGTTTATAATTTACCAATCAAATGACGAGAATTAATTCAGGTGTTGTATAAAACAAATAACGAATGTTTTACGTTCGTGCAATGGAAAGAATAATTTCATTCGGTGACAGATTGAATGTTCTATTCCACTTGGCTTCGCCTCGTGGAATAGAACATTCAATCTGTCACCTCATGAAATTATTCTTACCATCGCACTCACAAACATTCGTTATTTGTATAATAGCGTATTATGCCCCGTGCGTATCCGTTATTGTTCATACACGGCACGCGCACGCGCACGCCTGCTCTATCTACGGCAATGACTTTTTTCGGAGAGCTGGCTATTATTGTAAAGGGCGCCCTCATGCACATGTGTAGGTATATCGGTATTGTAGGTATAGGTGAGCATGTACACACGTGAAATACGTGTAGTTGGCTACGTATTTTGTACATGTAGGGCTTTCTTCATTATAATTATTCCTCCATGAAGTAAATTATGAATGGGAGAAGATGTAGCCACGAGATATAAATGGCTGCCTTTGAAGTTAAAAATTCATGTAAATGCCGCATAATCCGAAGGGAAAAAAGGATGAAGGATCGTCAGTTTATGAAGTTTATGTCACGCTAAAGTAGATTATACAAAACTGTTTTGGTGTAAATATAATACAACCTGAACTGCCCAAGTTAAAGTATTACATTTTAAAGTAAAACGAAGTCCTGAACCAATTGCTAGACATCGGGTTATCCTACTTCTATGGTGTTTGGAGTTCAGGTGTCCTAGTTCTTTCTGGTCTTATACAGTGCAAACACCTAAACACACAGGCGTGTACAAAGCTCTGGAACCAAGCCCCCGGAGGAAAAATCCAAAAATAACCTCAAATTCAATATACAGAGTTTGCAATCAACATAAACCCATAGACCAACGGCGCACTTACAATGGCAGAGTATAAGCGTACACTTTTCATTGTGGTGTAGCAACACATGGCCTTGCAAGGCGAGTAATACGATTAAGTTTACGGTCGCAATATTGATGCTTTGGATCGCTGTTCAAAATCAAGCTGCCAGACAGATTTCAGTCGAAAGAGCAGTGTTTCTTCAATGGTTCGCCATGGAAACGACTCGAAGAGAGAAGGCTTAGTGCCCGACTGATCCTCTTGTTCAAGGCACACCATTAGCTTGCCTCCATCAATGTAAACAAGTTCTCCGTCAATATCAGCCAAAGACGATACACTAGACAAAATTCAGGCCTGTCATTCTCTCGTCCTCAAACAAAATAGGATCGCTACAAGTTTTCCTTCTTGTGTCAAGAACTGGAAGTCAGGTTGGCGTAGCGGTACTTTCCTCGCCTTCATGTGACCCGGGTTGGAATCCCGCCTGGGCCAACGTGTAGATTGGGTTTTCAGTCCCTACCTGATTCCGTGGGTTTTCCCCAGAATATATCTGGGTTTTTCCTCCCACCTCTAAAACTGTAATTTCTTCTCACTGTCTCCTATCTAAGTTGGTGTGATGTTTCCCCCGGGATGCTTTTACCGACTACAATGATACAGATACAGAACTGAAGTCCAATGGAATAATATCTATCTAACGGTAGAAATTATTAGGGACTCATTAGTCTTCCTGTCTTCGAATCTAAAATAAACAACAGAAATCTCTCACAGTCACACTCAATAGACCTTTATCACGTTTCCACCATTTCAGTCATATTCCCTGTATCCAATAACAGTACTGAATGATAATTTTTTTTTGCAAAAAGGAACCAGACTATATGTTCTTCCAGCCTCGCTTTGGTTACATTGATTTGAATGGGAAAAAAGTCAAATGGCTGCAAGATGATAATGGTCTATAGTACCGCGTCATGTCCTGTGCGCGCGGGATATTTAAGGAGTTTGCACAGTATCTTACAGATGCAGATGTACCGAATCTCTTGTTAATGAGGTTCTGAAAAGAATCAGGGGAACTCAGTAGGCCTGGCCTGCTCCACGGCGTTTAACAAACCTGATTGGACCATTCAACACGTGATGCTCGCCTTCCACTGCGCATGCTCAATTATGGGATAACAATTTTTTTTTCCCAGTCGGTACACAAACACCAAACATCTTTTCCATATCATCCATGCTCCATAATACCTTTCCATTCTCTGTTTGAAATTCTCCACGACAGACAAAAATCGGCTGTGTGCAGTTTAATATCTTCTGCAATACATGAACCTCACCACGCCGGAGGCTTTTAGCTCATCAAATCTTTTGATCGTCTGGTCCTCGTCTGTAAAGAGAGACCTTCCGTCGCGCTGACTCACGATTCGTCCATATCCCTGCTGCCAGGCACGGACGCGTCACAGAAAAGGAAGCCCTACAGGTACCAGACTCTCAGTGTAAGATGCTGGATTCCCAGAAGAAGGGATTTAGAGGATTAGATTTCCCGGTCCTGCATCCCAATGACACGTCAGCCAAGGATTAGCTACTTTAATCGCCTTTATATCCGCTTGGTCTTGTACCGCAACCACTATAGAGTCGTACACCAGACAGTGCTGTTATGTACCGTTATGTTCAAGGTGATCTATGCAAGTGCTAGTGGCCGAAATGTCAAGTTAAGGCGATCTAAAACCATAGGCAAGTTGAAATATCAAACTATCTATTACCCACCCAAAAGTTGTCGTGTGGCTCATTATTTTGAGCAAGAGGTTATCAATGTATTATGTTATAATAGCAAAAACAGAAGCTAAACGCTCCGTGAGCGACCTATAGAGGACGCTCTTTAGCCTGCTAGGGAGACACGTGAGGGCGCTTACATTTTCAGCTGGTTCTCTCGACTTTTTAATCCGTTTACATTATTAGGGAAATCTGTGCGCACAAACGAGTAGAACGCCTATTGCAGGAAAGATTTTTTAAAAACAACTCCATTTTGCAAAAGGTTGCTTAGAAAAAGGTCCACGAAATTGGTTTGGAATATTACGACCGCAAAAACTATTTATACACCGGCCTCCAAATAACAACACCAATAGTACAGCGCCACTATTAATCGAAAGTTGCTATTACGTTGATAACTGGACGCGAGCTTACAGCGACACAATAACGCAATAAGCAATTAGCAACCACGTCCATGTACACATCCAATCGATTGCTGGCCTTAAACGTTCAACAGGACAAGACAAAAAGGCAGATCGATCAACCAATTAAGAGATTGTTTGTCAGAAAAGCGTATTGCTGTAACTGTAGAGGTAGACTTTATGACTATACCCGTTGGTTTGGTACTGCTGTAAAGCACAATTCTTTGATTAAATGAAACGAAGGCTCGATATATGTTCGCCATATGTATACCAAAGTGATGTAAAATCCACCAAATTTAATGTGAACAATGAAGGACCTATGGAGGAATAACAGTGTGCGTATTATACATGTAGCCTGAAAGCATTTTTTTGTTTACATTGGAACTAAGATCATAAGCTGAAGTATACGGATGTTAAAGAGAGCTCTGGCAAGCGTAACTGAAAAGCAGAATTCCAATTTTCGTTTCTCAATCTTAATTTAGCGTAAAGAAAATTTACGTGCGTACGTCAGCACATCCCATTGAAAAACACAGTGATAACCAAAAGATATGACTTTCAGTTCTTGACGACAAAACATCATCAATGAAAACGCTCTCCATGGCTACCAATCGACTGCCATGCACAACCATAACAGACATCTATTTTTGTCTCAATGGTTTAAAAAACAAACGGAGCTATTATTGGACATTGTGGCCTCGGGTGAATTAAATCGAGGGGGGTATATTATTGCCATGGTAATACGTGTAATGACAGCCAACTTGTGTGGACATAACCAGAGGGTGAACTGTTCATTTCAATATGAGAGTCAGTCGCACGTTCATGTCAAAAGCGCGCGATAGTTGAGATACCAATTTTCACCGCAGTGAAACCTGCACACAGTACGGGAATGGTTATCATGTGGTGCAAACCTGGTATTAGGTCTACTAAAGTAATCATATAACTAGCAGGCTATTTTTAGCAGATGAGGCTTCGGGAGGCTTAGTGCCACATCAGTTCATCATCAGCGAGCAGAAACGCAAAGAGCAATGCTGAAATGCACTGGTGCAGCGTGTCCGATCGTCCTTAAGCCCACGGGCTTGTAATTCAGTGCCCTGGCCGAGAGTTTGCATACGATTCCGCCAGAGGTTTATGGCGATATGACGGTATATATCACAACCTAATAGACATCGCGGGGAATAAATATAGACTGCGGTGACACAGATTTACGGGGGAAACTTATGGGGTAGCTCTTGGGAATATAAACGAGGGGCTTCGTGATGGTGTGGTTAATTACATCACGGAGCAGAGATCTAGGGGGCCTGTGAAGATTTGTCCGGGGGAATTTGGAGATGTCGGTCTCAATTTCGGAATCGGTCTCATAGGCGTCTGAGTGCACGAGGCAATGTGCTCCTATGGGCGTTATGTAAACACGTCTGCGGGAAAATCATAATTAGGCCACCCTCCAGGAATGTAGAATAATAATAACAATCTGAAGAATTAGTCAATGATAATTATGAAACAATACGTCTTGTGATTAATTAATGACTGGTTGATAGCAAAGGGGTTATAGATTGTTAACTTTAAACAGGTCTTATCGACATGCTTGTTAGCTATAAGCAACCGGACAGCGAAATTGGTCAAATTGTTTTCCAAATGTTAAAATGTTCCGTGATATCAATGAACTGGAAAATGCAATTTTTTTTTAAATCTTTCCCCCCACAAATCCCTATGTACTCTATTCTCTCATTTTGAATGAGCGAAACTAAGACCCAGACGATCGAGAGTGAATGTTGTCATAATTGTTTAGACTGAAACATTATGAAAGGAATCAATGCAGTGGAAACCACGTGAAACTACAATGTTTTTCACTTTCACCCTATCGTTTTACTAAACGATGGTGTTAATTTTCAACCTCTGGAAAAAAGAAAGTATGGTTATTTATCTGAAGGAATTCACTTAATAGCTTGAACAATTATTAAAAGCTCACTGACAAATGATTTCTGGGAGTGCCTGACCCCGTGTTGTGCACTTGTATCCCATTAGTGTCCCCTCTGAGTTTGTCACGATTCCCAGCCGTCCGCGGGACGCGGGCCGGGCCTAGCGGCGCTGAACCGAGACTCTTCCCGGGAAATTAATCTCTTCCTCACCGTGTGGACTCTGGGCTAAGGGACAGGATGGAAGCCGATTTACTGCCCAAAATGACGTCAAGTAAAAAAAAAAGTGGTAATATTAAAGTGCTAACGTTCGCTTCTTTGTTTCGAAGAAATCACAGCATATTATTTTATGAACATATTCTACACTGACAGGAGTCACAGGACTTTGTTAATATTAATCTAACCAAGTAACGGCAAAATTGGCGTAACTTCAATAAAACTATATCAATAAAGGAATAATAATATCAACACATACACCATAAACACATCCACTAAAACCTTAAGAAGCCGAAGACGTACAAATGATAGATAATTGGGTTCTTTTTACGGGTGAGGGCGCTATAAAGGCGCCATTTTGAGTTAGAAACAAACCCCAACAAAGGTCTGGTCAAAGCACCGACTTCAGTGCTGCGATTATATAATGAAGACTGCACAAAAAATTGCAGAATAAATCTTACAAAATTAATGAAAAGTGGCACAATTAACTTGTTATAGTCTGGTTCCTTGACCCCATTGTCCTTCGGACTTCAAAAATGGGGACAGGTAACTATATATAGCAGTGAATCTTCCGTACATTACACGGAAATCCGTGTAATGTATGCAAATGATATGCATGACGTATATAAGTCCGAATTCCGCCTCAAAATCACAACGGTAATGTTTGTGCACAACCAGCCTATTACAATATTGGCAATATGCCACGAATGTACGATTTCGGAGGTCAAAATGAGCTTGGATTTTTGCTGAATTTGATATCTGGCAAATATCACCAGAGAGAAATATTGCTGTTCAAAATTACCAACCTATGCAGTTGAAATGCTTGAACGTTGCTTTCATGGAGACACTGGTGATTTTTGTGTATTTTTTTGTGGTAAGACAAGCGTGAGTTTCTTGAGTTTCTTGAGTTGAATCACCGGCGTGGCGTCATGCACAAGTACAAAAATAAACAATCGTGATGCGCACGCGCAGTGGCGATCCAATCAAAGGCTTTAAATGGGAGCAAGTTACCGGTCCCTATATAATTAGGGGTGGACGGTCCATCAACTTGTCAGAGGCATAATTCAGTAGGAAAGCGCCCTCAATGATCGAGAGTCAAAAGCAGTAGGAAAACGCCCTCAATGGTCGAAACATTGAAACCGAACCCTACGTTAGTCAGGTTCCCAGACCAAAAGATTCCGACTATTTCAGAAGACTGGTCAGAAATACTATCAGAATCTTTTGGTCTGGGAACCAGACTACACCCTTAGTGCGCCCTCTAGCGGTTTTACATTGCCTTTGCTTTGCGAACACGTATCAAACAGCGTAGGCAAAATCAAATTGGTGCCGAGCAATAACTGGAAAGCTCCTCTTTAACGAATCCTGAATTAACTAACAACTGGCTAGATCCATTCCTAGATATAGATCCGATACATTACCCCGCCACATCTTTTAATCTTTAAGTGGAATGTAACACACGGTCTATAATACAACCTGGCAGACGATAAGGAATGTTTCTCGTGTTACCTTTCCCCGCCCAAAACGTTCTGTAACTTCGCCGTGCGGCACATGCAGCCTCGGGCGCCGTACCGGGGTAAAATTACGACACACGGGCGGGCCGGCCAACGAACGGCTGCACGATTCGCGATAAAAATAGGACACGGGCGGTAATCGCAGTTGAGTATGATCTGGGAGATACGGCGTGTGTAATGCGATGCTGTAATGGTTAATAAAACCAAGCGATATGACAAGTTACCGATCGCCTGTAGAGCGTGAAGAAACCAAACCTAGTCGCGAGTGCATCCCGTTAAACAGTACAGATCAAGCAGAAACATGTGCCAAGAAAACATCGGACTGACAACCATTTCCAGTCGAAAGCATAATTTTGCATTCATTTTGGCTGGTACCTGTCCCATTCATTGTGTAAAAAATATAGGTTTTACACGTGTACCTTTGTAACCCTCGCTTGGAAAATATATTTCACACTGCTGGCTGATTTGGAATTCCAGCAAATGTACCAAAAAATTAAACTTCATTTTCTTAGAATCAACAGCTTTTTTTTAAAAAAGCAAAACAGTCTGCAGACAAAGCCAGAAACAAAATGGCCGCATAGTTTACAAAAACTCGCACGCGAAGCAAACTTTTCGATGACACAACCCGGCTTCAAAATGCCCCGCCGGTTAAAAAAAAATCAACAAAGTCCGGAATTCGAACAGCAATGACAAGCTCAAACACTCAGAGACTTGGGCTATTTATAAAGAAGGATATTATGCAAACACTGTTAATGTTTAGATTGGTGCAATATATGCACGGGCACCAGTGGCGTGTAGTTTGCTATGGGTTTTTATTTGGTCTCACTATAAATATCCCTTCAACGGATCTTAGTAACCCGGGCAAATATGGGTCAGGTTGATTTTTGATGGTTGTGCCCGATTGCGGTGGCTTTTATGGGCATGTTGCACTTTGCCCTGGATAGGCCTGACGTGGATTTATCAAAACCAGGTCAATGAGGTCGGGGTGAAACTGCCGAGTAACGGACGGTCGGTTTTGTGGTCGTGGGTGGTAAGAATTATGTTTTATGCAACAGTCCACCTGTCCGTAATACTGATATTGAAGTACAATTCGATATAACTATACAATATTCCATCACAAAGTCAGACTTACTCGGAAAGGGTTAGAAATATACCTCTCTCTTCTGTACTTGCAACTGCCAAAACCTAAAACGGTAACGCTTTTATCTCTTGTAGTTGTACAAAAACTGTACGTGTTCTACATTAATACGTCAGAGGCATAACTTTAAGAAATACCAACTTCAGTTGTTAACATTGGTGAACATCCGATGTTGAAAGTTAAGAAACAAAATGATATTCTTTCAAGAAAATCGTAAGAACTGAAACCTGCATCACATGACAGCTTGATTTGTAAGCCTATACACCAAACGTATATGCAAATTCAGAAATTCAGTACTAAGAAAAGCTTTGGTGAATAGGCGTGTAGGCCTATAGCACCATAAAATTGGCCTACTAGGCCTACATAATGTACAATTTAATTAATTAATGAGCATAATTATACAAGTGTTGCTATTTTTACATTATTTTACGACATTTGATATGATACAGCTCCCCTGACTGTCATCCAATTATTGCTTCGCATTTCTGATCATCTCCAGAAGGTCAAGGCAGCTTATTTGCGACCATAGAAGCGTGGAGGTGGTATCACCGATGGGCCGTACCGTCTACGGCACCGTCAAGCCCTGGTGGGGTGCGCGCCGGGCCATGAATGATGGATGCGCGCGGTGCTTGATATCTTCCGCGGAACTCCTGAAAATCCATAGAGAAACCACACGCTGCGCGAGGACAGTGTTACGATATACTGTACGGCTTGCTGGATCCGCAAGGCAGGCAAGTCTGAATTCATAATCAGCATTCTTGCGATTAGTTAATGACTACATATCGGATGGGGATGCATTTTATACGCCTTCGCATCAGACACAGCAATTTCAAAGTCGCCATAATGAGGTATGCAACCGGCTTGATATTGATAAGAGTAAACAGAAAATGTAGGCCTATATATTATGACGCATGTAATGTGCATTAAGAACAAGAATGTGCCATAGCCTTAACAGTCCTGAATCCTCCAATTTTAATACGATTCTGCATACCCCCTAGGGAGTCAGGGTTAATGACTTGGAAAGACAAAGTTTGGCTGCAAATTAAGGCCTATGTTACATATTTTTCATTACATGCGTATAGGCCGGAACAAGGTTGCTTTAGACTTGGTTCCAGTCTGTTTGTGCTCCGCCAGGCACCAGCTGATCAAAATGGCTGTCATATGGGGAATCTCTTTAACTTTTTTAAAGGTGTTTAACACAGCTCATTATGCACAATGTACACTGTTTTCAAACGCTTCAAGGATATTCGGAGTTTTTATTCACCGTATACGTGTTTTAATCACTAAATGTCAAACAACCAAATGCCTCGTCCTTTGGACTTCGCGCCTTTTATGTCAAGGATTAGTTGGCAGTGCATAAATATCGCATATATCGCAAATATATCGACATTTAGTGCGGCTGCATGCACTCTAGACCTTTCAAATGGCGGCATCTGTTTAATAAAAAACACCGAAAGTGCTCTGATATAGTCACGCTGGAAATTTCCCATTCCATTTTAGAAAACCACTCCGAGCTGTTTTGACGTGTGTTTTAAAAGAGCCCATCAAATAGAAATGTCTAAAATGTGCAAATTAACGAGTGAAAGAGTGATGCCATTTCAGCTACGATCCAACTGTTTCAGTGTCTGAGAAATATATAAAAATTCAAATTGCTGCTGACAATTCTCTGTCCAAATTGAAAAGCTCACGCAGGGCTTTTTTGAACTGTTTTTGTTTGGACACTTGCTTTTAAAGGTAATAATATACAATATTTAATTTTGCTGTAATTATCAAAAACAATGGATGGATTTGGGGGTTAGTATTTTATAGCAACTTTTGGTACACCTATTTAAAATTGTGTGTTTATAGATGCTGGAAACACTGAGGAAAAAATTGCTGTTCTTGTAGTCTGGTTCCCTGAGCCTACTTCGAACGAAACAGAGCAATTTATAGACGTTGGGGTGGTGTTAGGTCAGGGGACAAGACCAGCTGGCTTGCACCCGTTCACGGATGAGTAACCGATAGCAAACAAAATGTGGATTAACTAAATTTGGTAAATTGGGGGCAGTGTTTGCAAAACTCAGGGTTTTTTTCCAACGAAGGTCAGCTGACCATCGTTGGAAATGGATACAAAAATTCCAATTTTTCTTGAAAATGACAGCACACCAGGTGCCATGATTTCACTTGATGCTTGAGACTATTATTCACTTAAAGTCAAGTAAGGTATTTCATAATAATTTGGTAGTTTTGTTTTGGGGGGATGTTTGCAAATGTAGTATATATTATTACCTTTAAATCTGTGAGATAAAATATGAACCCGCCTAAAATTTGCTTTTTTGTGTGCGCTTTTTACCAAAAAGGTCATTTGCCGACGTCTAGGTATACCCAATGTACCATAATTAGATTAGCATGTTTAAAGAACAGTGGCCCCTGTGACGTGCCTACTTTCAATCGGCAAAACTTCTTATGGCAAAGCAATAAAGTCAGCTTCATCCCTGCACCTTTAAAATGACCCGTAAAAATAACAGCATGTCTGCACCTTTAAAATGACCCGTAAAAATAACAGCAGCCCTGGGCAATATGATAAAACTCAACACCACAAGTTCACAACTACTGCGGGTAGATTTTTATTGCCAGCAGCAGGACTTAGAAAAAAGCTAAATGCATATGGATTCCCGATCTATTTTTAGAAGTAACAGTCGCCTGTGAAAATACCTATGGGAATAAAGTTCGTTCTATATTAGCGGTGTTGGGTTTTTACATTTCAGCTCATTATCTAAGTCTTTTTCCGCGAGCAACTGTCATGCCGCTTGACAATGTCGTACATCTTAATTGTGTCTACATTTACGATTCACAGAAAGGTGCTTGATGTTATAACGTTCGTGGTCACGTGGTATGACGAGTGTAAGGAGACGCCATGTTGGAAACTGGCTTGTTCAAATTCAAGAGGTCCTTATAATGCAAATGTGGAAATACAAAATCGTTGTCATATAAAACTTGCTTGCTTAGAAAAACATGTTACGAGCCAACAGTTCGTACATATTTATGTTGTTTGTATTGAGGGATTTCACGTGACTTCACAGGTCAGTGGTCACCCACACGCCCGCCATATTGGACGTCTACGGTTGCAGACTAGTAAATAAGGCCAAAGAAAAAAATAGTTCTGCTTCCGATTACATGGCATTTGAAAATAGGATAGGTAGGTAGGAATTTATTTATTTTTTGGCCAATTTTTTTTGTGTACGATCATATGGAGGCGTCTGCGTGTAGTCAAGGGTAAAAGGAAGAAATTGATGGTTTGGGGTGTTTTTTCCCCCCTCATTTTTGCCATAAAAAAAATAGGGTAGGGGCTGTCAGAATAGGGTAGGTATATAGGGAAACCGGAAGCAGACCTTTTTTTGGCCTAAACTGCCATGGACCTCAGTGATAAACACGCCCACTTCCGAAATTTAGGGGAAAATACTCGCAAGGTGTTTGAGACACACATTCAATTAATAATTTCACCATCTTTCATTTACTGTTCAACTTTTGGGGAGTTAGCAGGGACTTTTTGGAGAAAATTCCATCCAAAGATGGTCAATATAATTAATAATAATGCAATGTACATGGCGGATCTTTCACCGTTCACGTGATAAGGTCACGTGGTGCAGTGGCGCACCCATCAGGATTTGGCTTGGGGGGGCTTGCAATTTTTGTTTTTGAAATTTTTTAGAAGTTTCATTTTTGTTAAAAAATGTTGCCCAATATATACATGTAGTACATTTATTTGCCTATAGTAACTTTTTCTTGTGTCATTTTCTAGTAACATTTTCTACTCGAGTGTCTCCATGAAATTGGACCACGGACGCCAGTCACCGTTGAGTCACCGGAACAAAGCATCGGAGCCCCGGGCACTAGCCACGTCACTGTCACGCCCCGGGACTCAAACCCCCGGACTACCGTCTACGGGAAACTCTCCACGGCCACGCCAAGAAAATCTCTCAAAAAACTTTGATGATATGAAGCTGCAATCGTTTGGCAATCTCCCAAATTCCCTAATACAGGGAGTATTCGTGTAAGTGCGTGATTTTAAGCTAATTTCCGCTTTTTGGAGGTTGCAAAATCAATTCTGTTTTTCAAGATTTTTGAGGCATTCACTGTTTAGTTTAGTAAACTTTTTTTTGAACCGTTTTTATATGGGAGGGGGACCCCCGTTTTTAAAATCCTGGTTCAGTTATTGTCTCGTAGGTACCAGTGTGGCCCCCACTCAGACGTTTCAGGACCTATGTATTGTTAAAAGTTCAGTTGTTTCTGTATGGGGGAGCCCCATGACAAACAACCTGAATGCGCTTTTCATGGTTTGGGAGGAAATGTTGTGCAAAATAATTTCAGAGTCACGCCATATGGAAATCAGATAATGCTGCCTGTACTGAGCTGGGTAAAAAAAAGCAACGAACCGCGGCACAGATGGAAAAAATATTCAAATCACGAATTCATAAAATGACAAGGAAATCAATAAATAAAACCTACTCGGCTAAAAATAGCACGGTCATGTTTTCAGAACCTTTCAATTTGCAATGTGCGCTGTGTGTTTGATGACGGAATGCAGGCTTTTTAATGCTGTTGGATTTGACAATAAATGCAGTGGTGCGTGTTAGATTTGTCCTGCGGGTGGTGAGAAAAATGTTGGATGAAAAGCAGCCGGACGGATGTAAATTGAAAAGCAGAATAAATGTGAAACAGCTTATCCGTTCACCTCGTTTCTGCATCTTTGCAGTAAAAATTATCACATACAGTTCAATGACAAAGTGCAGTTTAACATTCATAAAATCATACACCATTTTTTACTCTACACATAAATGAATGTGGCTTTCTACACACATTAATGAAACGAATTTTTTTGACCGATTTGAAATCTTTCACTCAATTTGTTTTCCTGTCACTGTCTCATATTCGCCAATAGCGGGCGCTTCACAAGCTGATGACGATAGTGATTATTTACAGTTCTCAGAGAATTTTACCAGACAGGAAGGTTATCAAGATGCACTATAAAATCTCGATTAATTACACATGTACCTTGAATAACAGCACTGTGTAATTATTGCAGTGCCATTTTTCAACTACTCGTTAAATTCTGCTCCAACTACACGTTATATTACTCAGGCTATAAATAGGCTCAAGAAGTAATGCATCATTGGTTTCGCTTTCATCTTTAAACCTTCTCAATTCTGCTCCTTTTTTCTGCCCTGTCAGCACCCATCCCCTGACAATATCCGTACCACGTCGGGGTTTACAAACAAACGGGGACTTTCTCTTGGTGTTTTCACCGAGAAATTCCGGCCGGTTCAACGGCAGAATTCCAGTAATGCACGGCATGTAATCGGCTCCTGATTGATAATGATAATTTGTGTTGGCTTTACATAGCTTGTATATACATGCTGACCTGGTAAACCCGGGCAATAGTTAGTAAAAGTACCCGGTCTATAATCTGGCGTGTGTATACGCCAGATGTTGACCGTACATGTATATTTTTTTCCTCTAAACTTGACCTTGCGACATACAGGTCAAAGTCCATTTAAATTCTGTTCTCTAGCAAGCACATTTCAAATTGACACATCTTCTTTTAATAAAACTTATGCCGTTCCTGTATTTCCGCTTCAGACGCGCGAAACGCGCATGCGTGCATAATTACACATGTACTTTATTTCATACAGTCCATGTTAATAACTTGTACGGACTTGGGACAGTGCAACGACCGTTTGAGCCTACCGAGTGAAGCCCACTTCAGTACCGGTCTAAATACTCGACACGAAGGCTCGGGTTGTGGAACGATCCGCACTAATGTCATAAGCCGCGTACATTAGGCCTATATGACGTTTGAGCTTGATGCGATTATAACGTTGAATGATGATGTGAAATCACATTATTTCACGCAATCATACAGAGGGCAACGCACGGCGGCGAACGAGGTCTTAAAAGCAGCAAAAATGACATGGTGAAAGGCTATAGTGTCTAATATGCACTATGAACCATGCTTCGTACTACTGCTCAAGTTCTTGATCTGCCCTAACAAAAATCAGAGATTGAAAACATGAACGATGACATGATCGTTTTGATTTTGGGTTTCTTTTCAATTTTTTTTTCAGCAAAGCTTGAAATTTAGCTTCAATTTGGACTCAGGTTTTCAGCAAATGCGATGGTACAGGTTTGTGGAATACTACGCCATTTTGTTTCACGTTGCGCACGCGTAGTGTGTATCACGTGATATCTCACTTCAAATACTATTGGCAATGGTGTTTTTTTGCAAAGATGTAATTCAATTCATTTAGCATGGGACTATATGTGATCAACAGAATAAAATGTAGACAGATAGCCCTAACACAATCCCCATAATGACGTCACGATTTGTTTACGTGTACCAGGTGGGGAAGAGATCCACCAAGCTCCCATAAGAAAGCGCACGTGTACACAAAATGTGACGTCATTGCGTCTCGACGTTTAGTGAACTTTGATGATCACCTTTCAAACGAAACCCAGTTAAAACATCAACAGAATCAACATACACGATCAACGCAGTCCACACACATGTCGCGGTTGGGACACCATGAACTACTTGAAGGCACATGTACACATATCTACGACAATGTTTACTTTCTTGTCAAAATATTTCATTCACTCTGCGTTTTGCCCATGGGGTTTAGGTCCTGCGTCTCTACTTCCATTCAGGCCGTATTTTCTGTCCGTATAACTTTTGTGTCCGTGATGTATGTTTTGTCTCTAAACACATCGACGAACCAGCGTTCATCCTTCAAGGCTGGTTTTGTTGACTGTGGTACGACTACGCCGGTCAGTATTTCAGTTAATTAGAGCTTGGAAAACATTCCGGAAATTTTCACAAAAACTTGATTTTTTTTCTGATAGACAGGGGAAAACACGCTGTAATTACGCCTACGTGTTATGTTCTCATCAGATTTGGTTAATTTGTCGGTAGGTTGGTTTGTCTTTTAACAAGATAACTCAAAAGGTTAAGAACGAATTTACATGAAAAAAAATTAGGGGTGTTCCTTGGTACAAGTACAAATCAATTAGATTTTGGAAGTGATCCGGATCTGGGTCGGGATCCGGGATTTTTTTTTAAGGATTCTTCACCATTTATGTGGTATTTCTTTTGGGTGTACTGACAATATGGCGGGGAATTGTTTAGCCTTGGCGGAGGTTTGCGCTCTGTGAGTGCTTTCTGCTATTACCAACCATTAATATTGGTATTGTGCTGATACATGTACACGTAAATATATGTTGCTTCCAGTTTAATTGGTTGCACACAAATATATGCTGGTATAGTTATTAGGATAAACATTTTGAGCCACTGGTTAATCAATTTTGACAGCTGGGATTTCTAACCAGCAAAAATTCGTGTGCTTGATAAAAATTAGAAAAATTCTTTACACATAAAATTAAGGTTACTGTTTGTTTGATAAGCAAATGTTTTAACTTCACGTATTTAAAAATGTTACTGTACATGTATACGTGTATTAGTAACACGTGTCGTCAATTAGGAAATTTATCACGCCACCAGATTCCATAAACGTCTCTACAAAAGACACTACATGTACATGTGTTTAAGTCTTGCACACTGAATTGTTTGCATATCAATTTCTCTTTAAAACCATGATACCTAGGTTTTTACTTGAACATATAGATCTTCGCAAGCTGATATATTCAAGAACTCTTTTGACTGCCACTGATTCAAGAATGGAGGGCGTTAGAGGCAAATTACACATGTAACGGCCGTTATCATAGTAACAACAAAATCCCCAAAAAAGTACAGTGACTCTGTCAATTATGCACTGAGACGTAAAATCGATACCTGGGCAATTCTGAAAACCGTTTTGGCGATTGCTCAAACGCCTACAAGTGTTGTTAACTTGAGCTAAATTTAATGGTCGTATTGATCGCCAATCGCCCTGTTGCTGGTTTGTCCCGAATCGATGGGTTCGTTGTTGCTGTGCATGCATGGGGCAAACACGCGATAACATTGACAGAATCAAGGGTCGACCTGGCACTTTTGGCTGCATCCTAGTCTTCAAAAGAAGTCGCAAATATGAACAACAATAACATGAATGCACTCTGGACTTTGTAGTCTTATAAATATATGATTTCCAAAGAAAGGCATTCCTGCGGTTCGTTATGGATATAAGCTAGTCATGAACGGTTCAGGTACACACGTTCGGACGGCGTAGTCTTTGTGGTTACCAAGTTTCAACTTATACTACTACAACGTTATGGGCTTACACGAACAATCCTGCATAACCACAGTTTATTCCCATTCCGCTTTAAGATACGGTATGACAGGCAAGATACGGTATAACCAGGCAAGCTTGGTGATGAATGCATTGAGCAAGCCTAGCAAAATGGTTCCGTATATAATAAGTACATTGAGCTAATCATATTCGGAGTTGTACAAACGTTTTCCCCAGAAGAAGCAAATGGTAACGTGTGGGGTATTTGAGTACGAGTAAGATGATGCTTTTTTGTATGTAGATTTTGATTGTAAAAATATGTACGGTTTTGTTGTTTTGTATCGGTTTCTGAGATGGAATGGACCTCACTTTCAATTCACGAACCAAGATAAGAAATGAAGTCACCAAATGCATGCAACTGCAATGACTGCGCTATTAGATACAAATACAATTGCATAAACTTGGAGTCTTTTTGCTGAAGAAACGTACGTACGCCAACGCTATACAACACATGAAACAAACCAATTAACATAGGCCTACATTATAGTCTCAGGACTTATCGTGTTAATTTTTAAAAAGGCATATTTTGGTCGCTTATGTTCGACATGAGGCAAGAAAAGTCCTTCAAAAGGTCATCAACATTCGCGTGATGTCCCGACTCTACTACTACTTCTCATGTACTAGACTATCTCGACTAAGAACATGTCTCAGATTGTTGTTTTAAGAGTTCTTTGACCCCATGTCCTAAAAGTCTACTGAGTCCCCCTGCTGAGGTCCTAGGGCCAATCCGTTGACCCCCTTACAGCAGACAAGAAGCAAACAAACAGAATACCAGGAGGCTCAAGGTCTTTAGTCTGTACTTCCATTGCCTTAAGGCCTTGCAACAGAAGATTACTCTGTCAGGCCACATGGGACTAAGCAATTGTAACCTTTAACGACATCCAAATTACCGGGTAAGCCTTTAGCTCGATAAGGCTTGGTAAGGCCTTCTATAAGCGTGCACAAACTAAAATGACACTGCACCTGGGTCGACAGACAGTATTTTTATCTGAAGCCTTGATACCCATCACAAACGCAATGGCAAATCTCCAACTGCATAATACCACCTCTATGGTACAGTGGCTATATTTTCTATAATGTACACACAACATCCGGGCAAGCAGGCAGTATTTTAATGTTAAACCATAGTAGGGATTAAAAACGAAAGTCAAATACCAAAAAAATTACAATCGTAATTCGAATAAGAACGCAATGGCAAGCCACTAATATAGTTACAGTTATGTACCTTTATCAGGTACTCTAGTATAGGCTCGTTCAGAACGCACTGTGTCAAAGGTCACCGGGCAGATAGCCGAGTCTAGCGCGATAAAACAATGAGCCGTGAAGACGGTAAATAACGATAACACACGGTGGCGAAGTAGTATAATTTATGCGGGTCTCTTGCTACTATTTTGTAAATAAATGTATTTATGCATGGCTGGTTGGGAGGTGTATTACCTCATGTTTTTATGCTTTTGTCGTTTATGGCTAGTTGCCCAGGCCTAAAAATGTGGGTAAATTGAATTACACATTCATGTACGGTGAAATATGGAAGGAATCAAAACCCCAGATGAAACATGTTGCGTAAATATATATAGAACTCAACATCATCCTAGTCGTTGGTGGAATATAGACCTTAGATAAGCGGTACAATAAAGTGTATTCTATATAATTTGTCCAGATAATTAAAACAATAGTACATAGCAATACACTTCACTTAATTCCGTGGAGGAAAAAAATACAATCCATTTTACTCAAGTTACTGAGAAAGTTATTTTTTTAGCTTTTTTTTCAACAAAACAGATAACATCGAGGAAGACACCCATGACACTGCTCAAAACATAACTTAAAGGGAATATACAACATTTGCAAACATCGAAAAATAAAACTACCAAGTTTTTGCGAAATACCTTAATAGGACGTTGGTAAATGACAGTCTTAAGCATCCTGTAAAATTATGGCACCTGGTATACTGTCATTTTCAAGAAAAGTGGTATTTTTGTATCAATTTCCAACGCTGATCGGCCGATCAGCGTTGGAAACAACTGGCTTTTTTTCAAATACTGGCCCCAATTGACTATTGCACTTGTTTGCAATCGATTACAAACCTATGAACGGGTACGAGCCGGCAAGACTGGTTCCCTGACCTTACAATTCCCCAATGTATGTAAACTGCTCTGTTTCTTCTTATATGGAGTCAGGGAACCAGACTACAGGTAAATGATCGTTTTTCTTGGTTTTTATAGCATTTTCGAACCCAAAACCTCCAAAAAGTCAGTGTAACTATATTTGCTTTATATTTCCAATCCCCCAATTCCATCCATTTCTGAAAATTACAGCAAAAGCAAATGATGTATATTCCCTTTAACTTACTTTTCAAGACGTAAAATCGTAAACACTACACTTAGTGCATATGACGACATGAGCTCGTCAAGACAAAAAAAGGTTTAAAAAAAACCATCTCAAGACGACAAGATACAAACACAATGCATTGATGATGTGATGATGACACAATATTGAAATGTCTGGATGGGATGTTCGTCTCAATGACAAACATGAAAATGCAAAATGGAGAAAAAGGTCTGGCAACTTACTGAAATCTTGATGGTCACCTCCGCCCGACTTCTTGGACTTTGACATGTCGCTGCTGGAGTCGCGCGTCACGCGGAAACGAATCTAGAGTGTGGGAAAAGATGAATATTTAGATCCTTTTTGGAGGATGGAGAAGGCATATATACATCCAAGGCAGGCACTTTGATTATATATCCAACGGAATCTCTGCAGTCGGTGACACTCTGAGAAAATAACTGGCGGGGTATCTGGATGAGCTGGTTTACAATTTAAAAAAAAAACCAGGCGGCGTTATTCGGGCTATGCGGTTGATCTCAGCGGGCGGGGGCGAGCTGTGGACGGTACAACCGTCAGGCAGAAACACGGTGCGTTGGTAACACACTCGTACTCTGATAGGATCAACTCGCGAGATCAATATGCGCTGACAACACAGGGGGGTCCTCGCAACACAAACCAGCCCCGACTGACATCACAACAAACTTTCCCCTCGACTAAACTTTTCAAAGAAAAGAGAGCTGGACAAACCTTGTCTATTACGGACATGGTTGTTGATATGCATATGAATAGGCCTTAACAATTCCCGATTGAATGAGCACGCGGTATGCACTCGATAGCCTCCCCGGTTAGAACACGAATTTCATTCAACTGGCTCCACACACACAGTCAAGAGTATTGTGTGCGCAGTGCAACCACTGTAAAATTGCTATGCACTCGAACTGCACTGCACTGCACTGCACTGCGACAAGTGCACACTGTCTACGTGTCAACACATGGGCGCACGAGCCTGCATAACACAGACTTTGATTGGACGAGTTCTCGACCCCTGATTATTTCCCCCGATCCAGACTATTTTGGTCATGCCTTTTCCTCCCTAGATTCGACCTTTTTTTCTGAGGTCACCGGGTACAAAGCCCAGAGGGGGTTTAAGTACATAATTGGGTCGACCGGTTTATAAATCATCTCTCCCAAGCCGAGACGAATGTAGATGACATGAACATTGAAGGTTGTTCAAAATTGTGTTTACATTTCGCTAGGGGGCGCTATCCCCCCGACCAGAAACTATTTTGGGCTCAAGTTCAGCATCGCGTACTGAACTTGATGAACTTGAGAAATTACTCCGAAATAAAAATTAGTTAGATGCAGCAAGGATGAAATGATACCCATTAAGGCCATTTAAAATTTTTTACATGTTTAGCGTCCCCGTCGGCTTCTTTTTGGAGACCGCCTCCTTTCTTTCTTTTTGGTACACGTAAAACGAAAAATTTTAAACAGTGACATAATTTTGGCCTCTTTGTCTGTTGCATCTAGCCCATATAAAGCTGGTATGTCATTTCCTGAGTCCAAGTGGCGGCCATTTAAAAAAAAAAGCTGGCGGCCATCTTGAAAAATAGCCCGGTCGGGCGGCCATTTTGGAAGAAATAAAAGGGCTTCCTCCTTCCTTGTTTTCAAAAAGGAAGGACGCTAAACATGTTGTTTTTTTGCCTAATGCTGTATGGTGTATTTTACGAAACATGCAAAAAGCAAAACGTACTCTCAAACAAATTGACACCATATAAAACCACTCGGGTTTGAACGGACGAAATCACGTTTTGGAAAGTTCACGACTTTTTGAAAAGGAATTAGGCCACCCCCCCCCCCAAAAAAAAAACACCCAGATTTTACTTTGATATCCACACTGAAAACTGTTGAAGAAGTATATCCTCGCAATTAAAGACTTCATCTTAAAAACAAAATGAAGTTGTGTAGCACAAACAAATTTTGAATAAAAAGTAGATAAGAAATCGTGCATAGAAGCATAGAGAAATTTCGTCATATTCGGAGCATCAAATCACTCAAGTAGATCCTCATAAGCTAATTGAAGGTGTAACTAATAGGCATTGTCTTGAACCTTTCTAAAACCGCAGGTGCCTCAATAGGTTGATGCGCACATTCAACATAATGTTTATCCCATTCACCCCCCCCCCCCCAAAAAAAAAAAACCAGTCCCCAACCATCCTAATTCCCAACCACGGCCTCTATAGGAACGAGAAGAAATGCAAATTGTATACGAACTCACCATCTTGTTACTAATCAAATATATTCCAACACGAAATGAGATCTCCGTCTATGACAGAGTGTCACATCAGTAACTTTTCAAGCTAATTGTGGCAGGGGTCCCATCCGGTATGATATCAATCGTCGAGTAGATAGGCGTGGTGGTACTGCGGCACACCCAGGACGCGATCCCCTGTGTTCAATGTGTTCTAGTCCGTTCTAGTGAAGATATTAGTTCAAGTCCAACTGCGTATGTTGTCTGCCCGTATTACCGAAATCCAACACAGTCTTGTTAGTCACGTAATACTGTCCCACACCAGACCCGCATAATAATTCTACCATCTCGCGATCGGTGCGGGATGATATTTCTTGATAACTCGTCAAGGGACTAGCCAAGCGTCCATCCATGACCGTCATGATGGAAGTAGCAGGAGGTCAAGTTTTCCAAAACTCAGCTTCTTATTTACAGTTCGGCTTCAGTGAAATATTTTCACACCCTGATTTGGTGACTCTGGCTCAAAACATTCCACGTGCTGCGTCAAGAACATTAAAGACAATTAAAAGAAGACAACATTTTAGGTATTTCAATATTTTGTTTGGAAATGACATTCCAATATCATTCACGAACCGGAGACGAGGCCGAAATGGAACGAAGCCGGGGTTTTGAAACCGCCTTTGACTTTATTATCACGCAATACAGAATCCGTTGACCCGTTAATGTAAATTATACAAGTACACTTGGGTATGGTTTTGCATAAAAGCTGGGTCACTGTTGTTGTTTTGTATGCAGGGTTGCGGTCGCAAACATGCCTTGAATGGCAAAAACTGTGACCGCGATTGTCACTCAACTTTCACTTTTCCATAAACTTGGTACAAGTCCCATGGTTGATATATAGTCTTCCACCATTTCCGAATGAACAACACCAAGGGCGGATCAAGGGGAAGGGCCAACGGGGCCATGCCGCCTCCCCCCCCCCCCCCCCCCAATAAAAAAAACCGAACCCAATTTTTTGTTTGTCTTAAGGTAAGTCGCAATAGAGGCAGGCACCGCATACAACACCATCTTTTCCTTTAAAAAAATGGTTAAAGTTACCAGAAAGTGCCTCAGATCGCACCACGGAGCATCTAGAATCCAAACAATTTCTGGGACCCTTGTCGGCCGGAGCGGGTCTCGAACCCCCATGCCGTAATTTTTTGGACCAAGTTTTTGAAGGAACAAATTTTTGTTGGCCTCCCCCCCCCCCCCCAAATTGTGTTTTGGATTCGCCCTAGAACAACACAAGCTCCAGACATACAGTTTTAGAACTGAAAACATATTTGTAAGAAGTATTCATGGTAATAATTTATATTTAATAGTAAAATATTACGTGACAAAAAAAAAAGAAACTTTTCTACAGGTGCGATGCGCGCAGCAATTTTTTCAGCTCATTTGCTAGAGGGCGCTGTTCATTGTGATGATGAACTTTGACACGCGGCGGATCAGCTGTGAGTGCAACGGCGATCAAAATGATGCAATCTTCGTAAGATAAACTTCGTTTTCCAGTGTCTGCAAACTCTGAATTTTAACAAACTTGGTATTTCGAGGTTGATAAAGCCATCTCTTCCCCAACGTTGTTGATTTACTTGTTGTAGTGAGTTGGTAGCTCGCTAAATGAAGGTAGTTTTTGTCCACCCTGATTTGGGGATCGGAGGTGCGGAGCGGTTGGTGGTGGACGCGGCGTTGGCCCTGCAGGCACGGGGGCATTCCGTCAAGCTACTCACGGCACACCACGACCCAAGCCATTGCTTCAAGGTAAGGCCCTAAGGGCATCGAGGATACCACGATGGAAAACATTAAAAGAAAGCCGTTAATTACTGTTTTGTCATACCTTTTGTTCACATCATTTTTAATGCAAATTCTTTGCAAAATAAATATAGCAAAATTATTCAGATATTCTATTTAGATTTTACTTTTACTTTATTCTTTATTTTGATTGACAATAAAATTAAAATGGCACAGAATCTTGAAAGTGATTGTGTTTTTTAGGACATCCCAATTGTCAGTTCTTACAGGTTGCATCATTTTAAATTACTTTTGCAAGCTTAAGAAATGCTTAAATCTAGTTTTTATATTTAACAATATTTGGGTATAAAACATGTTCATGTTACCAGCTTTTGCAGTTGGCATTGGAGCAGTGTGCATCAAGCTCTGTTTGGCGAGTTTATTGATTTGCACTTTTATCCAAGCACATTGTTTTCTGTTGTTTTTTTACCACAATTTTAAGAACATCACCCTCTTAATCTTATTAAAATTATTTTTGCTTAGGCCTATATTCATTAAATAAAACATCACCAGTTATAATTGTGGCAGTTAGATTGTGCGTATAAGTACTGATTAATATCGCCTTACTTGCAGGAAACCAGTGATGGCACCTTGGATGTCAAGGCAGTCGGTGACTGGTTACCGAGGAGCTTCTGTGGTCGATTCTACGCCCTGTGTGCTTACATCAGGATGATATACGTCGCTCTCTACCTGGTTCTGTTCAGCGGTCTGCAGTACGATGTCGTCTTCTGTGATCAGATATCGGCTTGCATCCCCTTCCTGAAGATGAGACGAAAACCAAAGGTTAACATCTACCTTCCTGAGAGTGCGTGACTGATATTGCAGGGTTGCTGTCAAGTCTGTTACAAGTCCTTCACAAGTCTTGTCGCAAGTTCATCAGAAGTCCTTTCACAGTTCCAGTCACAAGTAACTGGAATGAACAATGACAAAGGAATGCCTTATAAATGTCAAAGTTTATTTGAATAGCTAGTTGCTAGACTTGAGCATGGATGACTTGTAAGTTGTATTAGAAAGAGTTTAGTGCTAACAGGAAGTTCAGAACCCCTATTTTGTATTTAAAAGACACCCCTCCCCCCCCCCCTTCCACCATCGGCCCCCAAGGCAAACCTTTAATTTGGCTCATTTCTGGTTCTTTCAGGTGCTGTTCTACTGTCACTTCCCGGATCAACTTCTGACCCAGCGTTTGACATTCTTGAAGCGGCTCTACCGCGCACCCATCGACTGGCTGGAAGAAAAGACGACCGGAATGGCTCACTGCGTTCTCGTCAACAGCAGCTTCACAGGTAAACAGAGCAAGATCTTAGATTTCATACGCAGAAGTGATTTAGTCCAGTCATTGACCAACTTGACACCCCCCCCCCCCCTTAAAGAATAAAACCCTTATCTATTTATTGATTAAACAAAAAACCAAAGTCCCCAAAGTATCCACAGCAAATTGGACCTCAATACTGGATCAAATTATGACACAGTTTGAAAATAACCATATTAAACCTGTTGATTATGTTCACTGTTAAATGTATTTCCTCTCCCCTCCCCCAGCCAAGACGTTTGCCAAAACGTTCCCCTCATTGAGCCACATACAGCCTGATGTTCTCTACCCTTCCCTCAACTTTGCTGCCTTCGACGGCCCAGTCCAAACCCCCACAGACCTGCTGCCACCGAACGTCGACACCCTCTTCCTGTCAATCAATCGGTTTGAGAGGAAGAAGAACTTGGGATTGGCCATCGAGGCTCTGGGTGAGTTGGAGGTACTTTGTGGTGGATCACAAGTACATCACAAGCCTGGTCACAAGTAAATCACAAGCCTGGTCACAACTAAATCACAAGCACATCACAAGCATGGTCACAAGTAAATCATAAGCACATCACAAGCCTAGTCACAAGTCCTATCACAAGTAAGGAACGATAAACAATAAATGTGATTACATGTCAAACTCTACACTTGTTACAATGTTTCTGTTTTTGATTTTTCCTGAATCCTCAAAAATCCAACACTATACTGGAAGCCTCAGCGATTTTTTTTTTCAACTCTTTAACCCTAACCCCCTTGAGTGTTTTTACTTGGAACCTTCCTCACTCTTGCAAAATCCAGCATGGTAAACTCAACACCCAAACTGTTGGACTCTAATAATGGTGGTATGCCCGACCCCATGTTAAGCATAATCAGTTTACTAGTGCAGTACCCACTCCAACAGATTCCAACAAAACATGCAGTTGGATTTTGAAGGGTTGGGGTGGCATTTCAAGATGTATCAAGTTAGTAAGGGCTGGGCTCTACCTTCTTCGAATCTGCAAAGTCCTTCAAAACCTCCTAGATGATCTAAAAAGATCTAGGAATGTCAGGGTTAATTAAAGTTTCTGTTACTTCATCTTCTGACAGGAAAGCTACTTGAAAACCTCCCAGCGAAGGAAAGAAAGGGTGTGCATTTGGTCATGGCCGGCGGTTACGACGAACGCGTCACCGAGAATCGCGAGCATTACCTGGAGCTCCGACAGCTTGTGGACAGACTCCAACTCGCCGACCACATCACCTTCAAGCGGTCGTTCAGCGACGCTGAAAAGCTGAGCCTCCTCAGCAATTGCTCTTGCCTCCTGTACACACCCAGCAATGAGCATTTTGGCATTGTGCCAATCGAGGCCATGTACATGAGCCGTCCGGTCGTGGCAGTCAACAGCGGCGGACCATTAGAGACCGTCGTCGACGGGAAAACAGGGTTCCTGCGCGAGCCTGACGCTGAAAGCTTCGCCGAGGCCATGAGAGAGTTTGTCACTAAAAAAGATCTGACAAAGATTTTTGGCAAAGCTGGCCGAGCCAGGGTTGTGAGTAGCTTCTCTTTCAAAGCGTTCGGCAACAAGCTTGATAGACTTGTTCGAAAGCTTAAAAAATCATAACCATTGATAGCTTCCACAACCACTTTTTAAAATGCCAGACAAATATAGGTTTCAGCTAACAAATACTGTTTTGAAAATTATATTTTGGTAAAAATGTTTGCCTTTGACATTTTACTCTTTACAAAGCCAAATTATTCTTTCTAGCTGGTATGCAGCAAAGGTATTGACCAAGAAATTCTGTCTATAGATGGCAAATAAATACTGCAGCTATGGAATTTAAATTTGACCTTGAGAATGAGATCACTGAATAACATCCAAATAGAATTTACATATTTTAATCAAGTATTACTAAAGCGTACATGAGCCCTGTACAATCATGAAACTGGAACAAATAAAACTGATGAAAGTACTTCAATTTGTGTGTCCCGTTTGCAATCAATGTCATAACTGTCATAGTAGAATGCCATGGTCCAGCGGTTACGGTGTTTGACTCATGTACGATGGTACGTGGGTTCAAACCCTGCCAGGAACATGGTGTTTGTGCCCTTGGGCAAGACACTTTACTACAATAGCCTCTCTCCACCCAGGAGTATGAATGGGTACCTGTGAGGGTAGAGGACTGAATGTGCGCTGATATCGGCTGCCGCGTGGTCTCATGGCCTGATGAATGGGGGAATAATTGTAAAGCGCTTTGAGATTGTTGATACGATGGAAAGGGCTATATAAGCATTACAATTTATTTATTTATTCTTTTGGCTTTGCCTTCACCTCAGTTGGTGCAACAGAGTTAGTCTCAATGACCAGTGCACACTAACCATGTACAAGTCTAAACACAGACTCAAAGTAGCATGACGCATATGCAGAGAAGTAGGTCAATCAAACTTCAGGGGAGGGGGCACACGGCCAAGAAGCATAGCAACCAATAAGATATCAGAAGTACAAGGCTGTTGCCTGACTTCATATACACTTGTGTTATGAGGTCAGGTCTCCAGTTTACAGTTGAGCTAGTCATGGCCCGAGAACATTGTAAGCAAACTATTGAGGGCGTTCTAGCCACGCAACAAAGGCACACGAAGGACCATTTCCCATCTCAGTTTGGAGTTCTTGCATGAGGGCAGAAGATGCCACTTTGTGACCACTGTTCAGAGCTCTATTTGTAAGAAACACT
Source organism: Patiria miniata (assembly GCF_015706575.1). Classification (NCBI taxonomy): domain Eukaryota; kingdom Metazoa; phylum Echinodermata; class Asteroidea; order Valvatida; family Asterinidae; genus Patiria; species Patiria miniata. The sequence continues at coordinate 4,399,027 of NW_024037053.1, forward strand.
GCAGGACACCAAAACCTCCAAGGGAATTTACAGGATCAGAGAGGGCAGTCTTCTCTTCTCTCATGAGTCTTTATCGGTATCTAGCTTCTGTTTCTTGGCCCAGTGAGGTACGTCGGTATTGTCCTCCACCTCCTCATCGGATTCCTCCTGGAAGATGGCTTTAGGTTGCGTCCTGAAAGGGAAAAATTTGAAGTCTTATGGTTAAAAAAGGAATTGTTAGAAAATATGTAAGACTTGGCAGAGATATTGCACAACAAACAACTGGCAAAACAAATTGTTCACTTGTGTGTCTCAGGTAAAATTCAAACCATTTTAAATTGATCTGCATATTGGCCAAGCCCAGATTCGAACCCGAGTCTCAGAGGTGGATGGTGACGAGAGAATCAATGTGCCCATCGTAAGCGTCTCTGACCAAACACCTCCGACCTTTGATGTCAGGTTGGTGCAGTGATACTTTCCTTGCCTTCCACCTCTGGGACCCTGGTTCGAATCCCACCCACGCAGATGGATCGGGCAACCAGTCCCTGCCTAATTCTGCAGGTTCCCCCAACAATATTTTTCTCAAGTCCCCCCCCCCCCAATCTTTCAAACAGCATTTTGCCATTGCTTTCTCTCCAAAGATTTCTTCCGTGCCTTGGGTATTTATTGAGGAATCCTTGATCTCATTACCATAAATGAATATTAATGAGATTGAACTCACTCGGAGTAAGCTGGGGAGATCCAGAACGGATTATCGGAAGCCTCCTTGGCATGACGTAGGATGGCTTCTCTAGGATTACTGTCGTCTTTCTTGTTGACAGCGATGACTTTGGCAACGTAGGACGAGAGGCTAGCCCCACCTGAGCCTACCCGGCCTCCACGACCTGACGGAGCAAAGTACAAGAGTTGTAATCAGGTCAGCATAAGTCATCATAAGAAATCACAAGTCTTCATACAACATCATAAGGCATCACACGAAATCATAAGTTGTCACATCACATAAGAAATCACAGATGATCACAAGTCATCACAAGAAATTACAAATTGAATCACAAGTCATCATAAGAAATCTCTCTCAAGTCATCACAAGAAATTACAAATCAATCACAAATCATCACAGGAAATTACAACTCAATCACAAGTCATCATAAAAAAAATACAAATCGATCAAAAGTCATCACAAGAAATTACAAATCAATCAAAAGTCATCACAAGAAATCACAAATCGATCAGAAGTCATCACAAGAAATTACAAATAGATCACAAGTCATCACAAGAAAACAAAAGTCATCATAAGTCAATGGTAAGGAAGGGGAGGGAATGAGAACAGTTGGGACTGGGATGGGATGGGGGTGGGGGGTGGGCTGGGGGATGGGTTGGGGTGGGTTTTAAGGGAAATAACTCACCTGATTTGAGGGGCAGGTCCGGCCTGTGTGACTTGACAGGATCTTGTCTGTCCTTCTGTGATTGCTTGTATGACATCAGTAGCTTAGGCTGGTCCTTGCGGTACATGCGCAGCATGTGGGCTGAAAACAACACGACCAGGGCGCCATTAACTACTATAGGAACAATTCATTTAATGCAAATTTGATAGCTTGAAATTCATGGATTCATTCAATTTTATAATAACGTCAACTTACGTGTGATTATGCTCTCGTTTCTGACTATGTCTAGCTCCTTGACTTTCCTCTTCTTCTTGACCACACAAAGCTTGGCACCCCTACCATAAACATGAGGCAAAATGTTAAAACATCAAAATGGGGGTGTGCAACATTCATCTCTGCCTTAAGGAAAGTCTGAGAATTTTGTTGGGTAAATTGTGAGTAAGGTTGGCCTGTCTTTTGTTTGACATGATGATGACTACAGTTCCATGTAAATCAAATTAGGTTTGCCCTTCACAGACGTATAAACACTGTATACTCAGTGTGTGATACCTCCCGAGTGAAGAAAATTGGAAAAAATCACTCGGGTGGGACTCGAACCCATGACCTCCTGCTTTCTAGTGCAGATGTCTTACCACTCGACCACCGAGCTAGCGGGATCGGTTGGCTGGTTCGAAGCTGGTCCGAAATACAGTGTTTATACGTTGGTGACGGGCAAAAACCTAATTTGATTCACGTCACCCCTACGCAAAATTCCATCATATGTACAGTTCCATTTGTTAACCACTGTATCTCTTTTATTTTGTTTTAATTTTAGTTTAATTTGTTTGGTTTTTTTTTTGGGGGGGGGCCTCTAAATTTCAGTTTAGGTTAAGCTAAGCTTTAGGCTGATACCTGTGACTCTTGTTTGGGTCGTAGAAAATCTTGGCATCTCCGTTGCTGCAACCAACGATGATCTGGTTCAGCTTGGGATGCCATAAACACCTGGCGACACCCTACAATAACAAGTCAAAGTTGTAATCAGTAATGAACGACCAAAGAAAAAATTAGGAAAAAATGCTCAGCAAATATCAAAGGCTTAAAAAGTGTAAGTGTATTGAATGTTTTTCCTTAGCTGTTTAAAATAAGCCACAATGATGATGGTTAATGTGCAGTATTTTTTGCTCTTATTGTAAAAATTTGAAGAGGAACACAGACAGACTTACCACGTCACCGCACGGAATCTCTGTGACCGTATCAAATGTTTCTCGATCCAGAAAGATGAGTTTACCCTCCCCTTGGCCTTTCTTGACGGAGGTGCATGTCACCAGCATCTTGTCGTCCGGGCTGAACACGCAGTCCGTCCTGTGAGGAAAAGGTGGAGGATTGTGGGTAATGGTTATGGGTCTTTTTTTGGTGGTAAAATCTGCTTAACCCTAAAAGGGCCTGGGGAAGGGGGATACAGCCGCCTCCCCCCCCCCCCCCCCCTTCAATTTATTTCGTGGTACTCTTGCACAAAAAATTTCCCGACCCAATGCTTTCCTGACTTTTTAGCATCGAGTCTTGCACATCTTTTTGATACAAAAACATAAAATTTTGACCATGGGTTGAAAACACAATCCGTCCTCTGAGGGAAGAGCGGAGGATTATGGGTAATGGTTATGGGTCACAGGTCAAAGCTTATGATATTAATTCATAATTTTGGTTGCAGAATCTTCTGAATTAAAGGTTTTGGTTCTTTAATCAAACGTTTTTGTGGCAGAATCTGCTTAACCAGGGTCTGCATCAAGCAAGCAAATCCTGTGTCCCTAAGCTTGACATTTTACCTCAATTGCTTCAGCTTGGCCAAAATGTATGAGCTCCTATGAGTGCAGAACTGGTTACTGTTACTAGACACAAGTCCTAAAACAGCTGCTAGGGCTGTATGCAATCTATGGAGGATTCCGAGGATTCTGGGTAATATTATAAGCTTGACAATCGGGGGTAGTAATACATCGACCACTTCAATCAGTAATCGCAGACAAGTGCAGTGAATGAAGGTCTACATTCCTAATTTTCAACTGAAAATGAAAAATTGCATATGCATACTTACACTGGGAAGTAGTTTGTGAGGCCAGTTGTGACGTTAATCGGTCTCTTGAAGTTTCTGAGGTCCCATAACTTCATTGTGTCATCCCCTGAAACAACAGAAGTAACATGTGTGTCATTAGGCACAGAAGTTAGATTTCATCTTTGTCAATGTCTTATTTTAGTTTGGTTTGGATGTAGCAAATTAAGCAAGTTTGATTAACAACTATGGTTAATCGTAGTTTGACTAACTTGTCAAATACACGCTGGTGAATAATGGTTGGTTCAGTCGACTACCGAGGATAAGCCTTGTATAGTTAAGTATTTTAAACAAAAACTAGTTACAAAAAATAATTTCCTTTTGTGAGACAGACTTTGAAGTGTCCTTTATACCTCCTCGTGTAGCAAAGACGCTGTTGTCATAGGAGAATGCTATACAGGTACTGTCACTGCCTACTGCATGGGCCGTCTTCTGGTGATACGTAGGCCTTATCTGAAGGCAACAAAAAAATACAAAAATATCTGAAATAGAAAATGTTTTTAAGCAAATTTAAACAATAAACTGAAATTACATTTGAAATAATTTTCGAATGTAGTTTCCTTCCCCGTGGCCTTTACAATTTATCGCTGTAGGGCGAAGGAGATGTGATGCCCACGTTAATCAGGAATATTGTTCTAGTTGGAAAATTTGTATCACTGTTGGAAAATAAAGTTGCATCGGTGAAGGGGAGAAGTCAAACATTACGACTCATTCTGATTGATTTGTCGGAAAGTTTTTAAAACTCACAAATGGTTTTTTGACGTCCCAGAGTTGTAGACTGCCGTCTTGGCAAGGGGCTGCGATCAGCTTGGCGTCGCGGCTGAACGTACAGCACGTGGGTACCGTCTTCCGACCGCCTACTGACCGAAACTTGATGACCTCTTTCTGCCGTTTGGGCTGGTTGAAATCCCATATCCTCACAGTCCTAGGGAATGAAGGTCACAAAAGTAATTATAAATGAAACAAATTGCAGGATTCTTGGAGAAGAGGCAAAATTCAGGGAGTTTTTCAGCAACAGAAATTTGCTGAGCATAAATTAGTCGCGCAGGAAGGAATCTTACATCATGTGACCTGTCTTCACAAAATGAGCTTAGAGCCGAAAATTGCCATTTTGCAGTACAGTGCCAAAATTTGAAGGGTGGTCAATTGTTTTGTTTTCAGGTGATACTCAACCTGTAAGTCCTGTGCTACCTTTCTCCAATTTTTTTGTGGTGTTAAACATCTTTAAAACCTATTTCATAGATTATTTCAATTACAGTGGCATCTTGATAAGTCAAACCTCGAATCTCGATATTGGCTCAAATTTTGAGTTCAGCAGAGTTTTAAGTTATCCAATGGATTTTCTATTCAACAACAACTGACAGGAATAAGTTTTTACTTGAGTTAGAAGGGTTTTTGAGTTAACAGTTTTGACTTATTGAGATTTCACTGTAACAGGTTACCAGTCAAGACTTCATGCAATGTGTACAGCTTGTGACTGGTACCCGGATTACTTTTACTTAGCTAATACATTGGTTAAGCATTTCCCGCTTAGCAGCTCACCCAAACTGAGTGAACAAAGTCTACAGGGGGCACTTACCCATCATCAGAACATGTGATGAATTCCTCTTTGACTTTAGGGTTCCAGCAAGCACCGTTCAGAGATGCAACATGACCCTAAAGAAAAAACCAGTCAAAGAAATAAAAAAACAAATGACTATGAAATAAGATTTGAAGGTTTGCATGGCGAAGCAATACGGTAAAGGTGGTAGCACCATGCGACAAATCTCTCTTGTCGGTTTTTGAGGTTCTGAAAAGAACCGGGGGAACTCAACGTTTCAAACAGTCGTCAGAAGACTGAAGGGATTCCAAGGGATGTTATAGCTATAAAGTAATAGCTTATTTATGCTGAATACCTTACTTATGCTAAAAGTAGTCTAAAACACAATGGAAACTGAAATTTAGGTCAGAAACAGTTTTGGTTTTAAGGATAAATTATTCTCCACTTGGAACCTCAATGACAAATCTCTTTAAACTTAACTCCTAGGCCTGCTTGATAACAACCTTCCTGAATCCTCCAAAATAGAGTAAATATTAGTGCCCTAAACGTTTTACCTCCGTGTTCATACCTTTGTTTTAGCCATATCCACTATGTACTGGTCACCTTTGGCGCACTCCATGACCTCAAAGCCATCCCGGTCAATGACCTTAGCCTGAGCCTTAGCCGCAGCCACTAGAATGCAGTCACCGGTGATGCTGTACTGCAAGGTCTTGATCTGATGACTTCAAAGAAAACAAGGGAGGAAAAGGGAATACTGTCAAAGTACTGCCAGCAAAAATATGCAAAAACCTCAAAGACAGATTGCTATCAGGAGCAATCAATGAGGTGGTTTGTTATTCTAAATACGTGACAATGAGGTCTTCTCAGTTCTCATGTATTTCCCTGTCGAACACAAGCCTGCCCCTTCAAAATGGATGCAATGCAAAGGCTCTGTACCAACAACATAGGGCAGATCAAAAGTCATCACAAGCCACTGCAAGTCCATCACAAGATTATTACAAGTCAAACACAAGTTTATAACAAGTCCATCACGAGTCCATCACTAGTTCAATACAAGCCCATCACAAGTCATCACAAGTCCACTACAAGTCCATCACAAGTCCATTGCAAGTCCATCACAAGTCATCACAAGCCAGTACAAGTCCATCACAAGCCATCACAAGTCATCACAAGTCACCACAAGTCATCACAGGTCATCACAGGTCATCACAAGTCCATCACAAGTTATCACAAGCCATTACAAGTCCATCACAAGTCATCACAAGTCATCACAAGTCATCACAAGTCCATCACAAGTCGTCAAGTCACAAGTCAACTCAGCGATCTATTCAAATAAACTCCGACAAAGGCATTGCTATGTTACTGTTCATCCCCTGTGGCTTGTGACTGGCCTTGTGAAAGGGCTTGTGATTACTTGTGACCAGACTTGTACCTGGACTGCAATGCTGTGTATTCATACTGTAGTCAGGGGATAAGCTTACCTTGAGCATGGTTGTAACGATCGGAAGGAGTGCAATGAAGAGTCCATGGCAGCAAAATCCCACATCTTCATCTCGTAGTCGAAGCCGCCGGTCACTAACCGGGAACCTGACGGGTCCAGACTGATGGCTGAAACCTGAATGGGAAGGTCAAGAGCAAAGTGGATCAAAAACTATGCTAAACCACAGAGTGACTTGCTTTTACTGAGATGATTCTAATCAACAATGGTTGGACGGGTGTCGTCATTTTTGGCTGGACCCAGAAAGCCGGCATATTGTCCACTGACTGTGACACTGAATGACTGAGTCAGTGAATAAAAAGAATGTCCTAAACTGCCTGGACCGCTTTCACACTTTTGGTGCAGCTTGAATAGATAAGCCTAGCCTCGTCCAGGAACAGTTAGTTATTCATAGTTGAGTGTTATCTAATAATGTGTATTTATAAAGCGCAGATATCCATCAGTATTGGTGCTCAAGGCGCTACATCATTATTACCCTGCTCATTGGGCCAGTGAAACATTCCAAAGACCATCTCAGCTCCCTGGGGAGTATACAGCTCGATGCTGCCATTTCGGCCAAAGCAGCTTAACCAACCACAATTAACCATCTCTGCCCTCACAGGTACCCATTTACTCCTCGGTGGGGAGAAGCAATGAGTGACGAAGTGCCTTGCCCAAGGCCACACGCACCATAACCCCAGGCTGGACTTGAACCCACAACCTGCAGAATAACCCGCAGACCACGAATTCAATGCTCCAGACCAAAAGGCTGCGGTATCATACAATGCAATGTGTAGGTATGCAAAAGATTTACTTACTGTTTTAGCTCCATGATTCAGTACAATTTCATGAGAGGCAGGAATTCTGTTGACGAGATTCTGAAGAAAAAAAAAGAAAACTAAATAAATAAGTTAGGTAATTCAAAGTTAATCCATAGAACAAAAGTGTTTTCCACCCCTCCCAATTCAGTCAGAAAAGTGACTAAATTCGAATATGTTTCTGCAACATTTTGACATTTTACGGTTCCAACAGTTTTTGGAGGTCACAAGTTCAAATCCTTAGAGTAAACTTTCTTGGTTCAACTAAAAAACTGCAAAAAGTAATTAAATCATTTACTGGAAACAATAAACTTACATCGTCATCATCTTCTTCCTCATCATCCTCATCATCATCATCGTCGTCGTCATCATCAAGGCTGGCTTGCTTCTTCTTAGATGTGGATGTTTCAGCCGCAGACGGCGCTTGAAAACCTGGTGGCATCGGCGGACCTGAGTGATTCAGAAAGCATTCTGTGATGCAAAATCGTCTCACAACCTAGAAGGTGTAACCACCGCTAGTGACGTTGTCGAGTCCATCAAAAGTCCGTCACAAGTAATTATATCACAAGTCGTTGTACAAGTCCAGTCACACGCAACAGGAGATGAACAATAACAAAGGAATTCCTCTGTCGCAATTTATTTCAATATTTTGTGACTTGAATGGACGACTTGTGAGGGCGTGTAATGAAAATTGTTTTACAACCTGATGACCAGGGGTAACAATTGGGATGCACTTTGAAACACTGATCAGACTATAAAACTTGAATATCCTCAGAAATTGAAGGTTTAAGGAGTTTCTCATTACCGATCATCTCAGTATCACTGTCACTTGTGTCCTCAGAATCGTCGCTGTTGCTGCTTTCGGCACTGTTGGCACGCTCGGCTCTTTTCCCAGTATGCTTTACCGACATTGGAGAATCGTCTGGTTTCTTCACTGTCAGCTGTTGAGCTGTCCGTCGCGTCTGCTCAAACATCGCACTCACGTCAAATGTCCTTGCTTTTTTACCTAGATGTTCAAAGAAAGGAAAAACCACTTCAAAATATTACGGTGACAGAGTGCTGTTTGTGTACTTGAAGGAATCTTTTAGAAACTATTAATTTGTGAAAGGGTCCCTCCAGCAGAGTAAATATAAAAAAAAGTCTCTCATTCGGGCTTTTTTAACAAAGGGAGGAGCCGGCCCTATTTTTATAAATATACAAAATATATTGCAAATGTATGATTTTTTTAAAAAAACAAGCTCCCGGGAAAAAAGGAAGCAGGTGGGGACGATAAACTGTTGTTTGTTTTCACTTGGCTTAATTCTTCAACAGCGCCCCCTATGGTTCATGCACAGAATCCATTACATCATCTACACGTTCTTACCAAATCCAGAGAATCCCATCACGCTTGCCATATTATCATCCTCTTGTTTTGCGAAACTTTCCTCGGAGTCATCTCCCTGATCTCTTCTCATTGCAGTTGTACTACTTTGGCCCCGCGCAACTTAAATTTAAAATAAATACAAAAGATATGAAATAAATAAATTTTAACATCAACAGCCTAGGCTAAGCCGCTAGGCCTATGGCTAATTAATATTAATAAAATAATAGGGCCTATGAACTTTTTTTTCTAAAAAGGATGTGTTTACCCTTTTATGTAATCCATTATCAATAGCTAATAGCTATAATATTAATCTTCTTATTTTTTTATGCACATCACATTATCATGATTATCTCAGCACGACGAGAGTTAGCCCCATAAATGTGGCCTATTTACTGGACTGCCTCCGTAAACATAGGCCACACATCCACATGTACAAAAACGTGTCGACTTTGCCAAATTTTGATTTTCACATTTAGGCTTACTTTGTAGGTTTTTTTTGCTTTAGAACTTAGCATTCTCACCCTCTATATAGGCTATTCAGAAAGTGCTGCCTTTTTCAGATGTCCATTTTTCGTGAAATTTCCAGATACATTTGCACACATTTGCGTATCAAAATTTCAACACGAAATTTCACAAAAATTAGACATCTGAAAAAGGCAGCACTTTCTGATTAGCCTAGTATTATAGAGGGTGAGAATGCTTCTAAAGCAAAAAAAACCTACAAAGTAAGGCTAAATGTGAAAATCAAAATTTGGCAAAGTCGACACGTTTTTTGTACATGTGGATGTGTGGCCTATGTTTACGGAGGCAGTCCAGTAAATAGGCCACATTTATGGTATGGGGCTAGACGAGTCTCACAAATTGCCACACTAAATTTTATCACGAAAATGGTTAAGTTAATTGTCATCATGAAGCATTATCCAAAACAAGCAAAACAAACGAAGCACGAAAAGTTTAACTTCTAAATCAAGTCACGCAACAGCAAATACCAACACAGACACGAAAAATTTACAAAATGAAATTCAAGACTCGAATTTACAACAACATACGATTGCGAAGCCGTCGCATTTCTTCCAAGTCGTCATCGGAGTCCGCCATTTTGTTTTTGATGACCTGAACACCAAAAAATGGGCGGGGTTATAGTTTGTGATCTTTTAGGGGGGAGGAGGAGAGGAGGGCTTGAAGGCCCTCTAGTGATTGCTCAGAAGTATTTTTGGTAATCAATGTTCGTTATTTTTTATTCTGTAACGTTAACTATCAAATAAAAAACACAAGTAGGCTATTGCAGCAAACTGCAATTTAGTTTAGGGAAAGAAAGTAGTACCCAGACGCCACTTCTTTGGTTGTGTACAAAGTGTATGGAGAAGTCGAGTACATTTTCAAAGTATTTTCTAACAAAATTGGAACTTGTTTCTCAGTCTCAGATTCACGTCTTTTCAACATTTTTTTGCAATGACTGAATTTCATTGAAATAACATATGATGAAAAAAAATAAAAGGGGCGTCAGGATGCAACGTTCTTTCCTAGTTTAGTTATAGATCAGTTATATTTCCAAAATCGCAGGAACTTCAAGAGCTCTATTTCATCTTTAATCTTTTCGAGGCCATATCCCTTTCCGTAGCCCCGTGGCACAAACTCACATTTCTTTGTTTACATACATGCCCCGCTGCACTTCGGGCTTTGAACACTTTCAAAGTCCAAACACCCGTCGCTATTTATATTGTTCATACTCTGATCCTGCACAAATCCAAGAGTTGTACTTGTCGTCTGGTGTAAATGTAAAATAAATGATCCGGACTAATAAAGCGGTTTGGTTAGAAGGACCGTACCCGCTCGTACAATTCATTCCCTGTTGAAGCATTTTGGTACCCGCACCTAGACACTTTTTTGCTGTATACCAGTTGTCGCCGCTGAACGGAAATGGAGAACTTAAAACTCAATTATTAAACAACTGGTCTTTTGGTTGGTTGTGGTACGTATTGACTATTCTTACAACACCAATTTCTGCTCTTTGCAAAGTCCGAATGTTGTTTGAAAATTGGGTAAGATTTTTATTTTGGTGCCCCTAATGCAAAATTGGAGAGAATTACATAGGCCTAACACTTCTCCAAACGTCAGCGTGTTAATAAGAGAGGTAAAGTTGCATGGTACTATACCGATTTTGTAAATAAAGATACTTATTTTTGTCTTTTGTTTGCATGTGAACAGGTTCTGTGCATGCATGAAACTTGCATATTGTTTTGACAACATACATGTACTTCGTTTTTTGTGGACACCTGTCCGAACCCCCCCCCCCTCCACTCCACCCCTCCACCCCCAAACGGCGGGAAATTTTTGTCCCACTCGTTTGAGCATGGACGTACCCACCGGTGAAGTGTGCAATTTTGACCCATGAAAAAATAGTACCACAGAGCTGTGTTGCGCGCGCACGTCTTAGGACTGGACAAAATTAAAAGTTACAAGTCACGCGTCAGTTTGAGAGTCATTTTTAGGTTAAGTACAAGGTAGGTAAATAATGTCTGGCGCTTGAAGATGCCACGTTGGTGTCTCGCGTCATGTGGTATTGTGGTCCCTTGCTCTGCTGTATATGTAAAACAAAATAGCAAGGAAGTATGGTAAAACATTCTTTTTACAATTATATTTCAGAACAAAACGAAGAATGGCCAGTGGAAGAGAGAAAACGTGCGTCATCATTAGGCCCAGCTCGAGTTGGTTGCCACTTCTTTGGATACTTTCTTTAGTCTTCTTCATGCTCCAAATACACTTCCTCAGAGATGGGAGTCTTCCGTCGGGCACCGAGGACGAGGGCATCGAGCCCTCTCGCCGCTTGGGGGTCGTAGTCGACGAGGATCACGTGTTGTTGGAATCCCAAAGCAGACTGGTGAAACTGGTCTCCGCCGAGGCCCGGCCGATTTTGGGAGTCCAGTCTCTGGATGGGCACCAGGGTAGAAAACTCCCGTCGGAACTTCTGGAGCTTCAGGATCCTGAACGACGACCGGTACGTGAGATGAGAGAGGTGTCCCTGCACGGGTCTGAGACGCTGGATTATGAGGGGCTTTCCCCGGTTGAGAAACTGGATAATCTTGGCAAAGTCGATCTACCTTTGTCCAAGGTAGTGGATAGGCCCAGTAGAGTGGTCAAGCCCGTACTAGATATCGCCGCAGCGGACATTGATCAAACCGTTCTACCCGTCAAACCACCTTCAGCGAAACTCTCCAAGATCCACATCGTGATTGTGACTAACCGGCGCTCCGGCTCCAGTTTTCTAGGCCAGTTCTTCAATCAGAACCCCAAGATATTCTACCAGTTCGAGCCGCTGAAGTTGACGGAATGGAAGCGGGAACTCTACCCGGAAAGAATCAGGTTCCTGCGCCGGTTAGTCAAGTGCGAGTTCACCCGGACGCCCTACTTGGCGGAGTTTTACAGTCGCGAACCGCTCCATCGGAGGAACAGTAAAGTTATGATCGACCCTCCGCTGTGTGATTTTTTTAGGGGGTCTCCCAAACCACTCACTGATTATACGGTCATGAAGTGTCGTCGTTTGGAAACGGTGCCCCTGATGCAGGCTTGTCAAAGGAAGCAGCATCAGGCTATCAAATTGATCAGGCTCTACAACATATCATCTCTAGAGGCTATGGCTATGGGTCGCGACATCAACTTGAAGATAATCCACCTGGTGCGCGATCCACGCGCCAGCCACTACTCGAAAAGCCGCATCCCGAGCGCCAATGTCTCACTGGAGATTGGAGCGTCACTAGATGGCGCTGTTTCGTACCTCTGCAAGCGCATCAGACACAACTTGGAGTTCGTCCGCAGTCGGCCGGCGTGGCTACAAGGGAAATACAAACTGGTTCGCTACGAAGACATTGCGCAAAACCCTGAACAGATGGCCCAGGAGATCTACGATTTTGTCGGGCTTGGCCAACTGCCGTCAAGGGTTCTCAGGTGGATCAAAATCAACACTAAGAGAGCCGTCAAACCTAGCTGGGAACTGGACATTCAGTACTCCTTGACTAAAAATGCGTCTCAGGTTCCGGAGGCCTGGCGGCATCAAGTACCGCTCAAGGTGGTGCTGAGGATGCAGAAGTTGTGTGGGGAGACTCTGAGGAATCTTGGTTACCTCAAAGTCAGATCCATAAAGGAACTATTGGACAAAGGCAAGAGTTTGGTGGCAAAACTTCCCTCGTCACGATAAACAATCTATCAAAAGTTACTTCGTACGCCATGTGTCAGAGAATACATTTTTACGTTGCACCCGTAGCCTACCCCTAACAATCTATTCCAACTGAACTGACTAGCAATACTCCGAGCTTTCCAGTGAGACATAAATCGTACGAAAAACACTGAGATTAAACAATGGACATACACTAAAATACATGTTTACCGTACGTACATGCAGCTTTTAACAAAAGAACGAAATAGGGCATATGAATGTCATCTAAACTATTACTTACTCAAAATTGTTAAAAGCTTTTGGAAGAATTTGACACATATATGAACAAAGGCCTGTCGTGCTTTATTTTAATACTTCCAAAATTCTGATGTTTTTTGTTAGAGATTTTTAGGAATCTATATTGTGCCTAATTATGTGACAGGGAGAATAATACAGTATTTTACTGATCATGAGTTCATTAATAATTGTCACCACAAATAAAATCTATTGATTTGCACCAAAGATTATTATAGAAGTCACCTGTACAAGTACATGTGCATGGTTGTCTCTTGCTTTGTCCAAGGTTTTCGAAACCACGGCTTCGTCTTCGTAGTTAGGCTCGGACAGATTTTAGGCCCTGACATGGAGAGCTCCAGCTAAATACCGGAACACAATCTACCCAAGGAACATCAAATGAATTACTATGGAGCGTCAACGAACGTTCAGATTTTTTTTTTTTTTACAATTGAGGTTATTTAAAATGACTCTGAAACTTGCAGTGAAGCCGACGCCGACGAACTAGCCAACATTTCGAAAACGCCTGAGTGAATGATGCCGTTTCAAAATGGCCTCTTCACTTTCTAGTTCGACTACGTGCACTTGCGAGCAAGGGATAGTTCTGTTTGGAGTCGAATTTCACCAACAAAGTTCATGACTGTATCATGTGTCAGTAATATAACTTCAGAGATGTTATTGATCCCCTGGAATTGTACAAATGAAGCTATCAGATGTTTAAAAAAACCAAAAATGTATACCGCCAGATGGTCATACAAAGTCGTTTATACGTCCCTATGTCATTTCCAGTTAATTTGAAATTATCTCAAGTTTCTGTTTTAGTTATCATTTCTATATCAATACCAACCGTATGGCGCAAAACAATCTTCAGTTTGGTGGTCATGAAGGTCTCGGCGATGGGCAACAATGAAGACTTGTTTTACTTCCCAAATTATGGGTTTTGTAAATTATGACGTCACATCTAGGAACTGTTCATCTGTCGAAGAATGCTGTGGCGTAAAAGTGGGGTCCAATTTTCAGCGGGGTATGGGATTTGGACAATACAAAAACTAACTTTTGCATCCCTAATTCTAAAGTTAAGAACAGTATTTCGATGTTGCCATTTTTCACAGAGTGTAACCTAGCAGTCTCATATAAACACAAAATAAAATGTTTAATTAGAAGCGTATTATAATTATACAGAGATCTTAAATACTACAGCGCGTCCCAAAATATCAGCAACATATTTGCGGGGCTCTAGCGTCGGCGCGGAAACACGTACCGCCACTCTTTTTATGTAATTTTAAAGCTCGGAATCTGAAATTTATCCCTGGCGAATTTTGGTTCGATATTATTTTGATAGAGTTTTAAAATTATTCGTCTATTATTCAGCCGTATTCGATGTTTATTCATAAGAAAATAGCAGGACGTCACATCATTGCTATTACTCAGTCACGCATGCATATTAAAGCATTTCCAAGAGCGGCTTTTGTCGAGCTGCCGCAGTGGCCTATAGTGGAATGAAGTATGGATCGCAATTAATTAGGTTCGAACCTAATGTCCATTTTTATGGAATATTTTTGTTGCTTGGGATAGGTTTAATTGAAGGAAAACACAACGAGAACCTAAGTGTATTCCATCCACACAGCGTGATAAATATTCATGCTAGTATGCGTGATGTGATATGGTTAAAATACGATGTATGCTGCCAAAAAAAAATACGCGGACGGTCCCAATTCCTTTTGTAAAAGTAACCCCGTAAATAGGCCTATACCAATGTGGACTGAGGGAAATGATTGTATGATGACATAGAAGAGCTCGGAATAAAAATGAGACGGACACTAATTCGCTCTTTTCACGCTCCGCTATTGGGCAAAATAGCCGGTTCAGTGATCTGAACCCCGACACGGGAATCACTGAATCGGCTATATTCATTGTGTAAAGTTGCCAGATCGAGGCTCTGCATGCCCAATGCCTATGGCGGAAGTGTGAAAAGAGCGAATGCAATCCCATCCCGCACAATGCGAGAGGTCATCAATTGAACTCTACTGGTGTTACCATAGCGCAACAAGAGTTGCTGTGTACGTGGCTAATCGAACGGCACGATATTTGGGTCACGCATGCTCAAACAGGAAATGTTGAAATATGCTCGAGCATTTAACTCAAGCCAATGTTTCGGAGTTGACATTGAGAAGGAGGTCTTTGTTTATTTTCATCGCGCGCCTTTGTTCGCACCTGTGGTTTAGTAAAATTGCCTCAGTGGGCCGAGTGAAGATACACACGTGAACACGTAGGGCGTGTAATTTCGTCCGTCATGACCATGAACAATGCTGACAACTGTTTCGATGGCGCCGAACTTGTCAACAAGCCATTCCTGTCCAATAAAATGGCCAGCGAGCTCCTGGTGAGACTTTACGGGCTAGAAGCAAAATGTCTGCGGGAACTCCCCAGCTACTGCGACCAGAACTTCTACGCGAGGGCCCCGGCAGCGGGCGAGAAGCGCGATGGGCCCCGGGCGGACAGCGAGTTTGTCCTGAAGGTGATCAGCGGGGATGACTCGCTGGGGCAGGCCGGGAGCTACGGGGAGATCGTGACGGTGCTCCTCTCACTACGGGGAGACGATGGCGTGGCGTACCCGTTGCCAGTGACGAACCTTCATGGCGGTTATCTAAGCCTACAGAGATTCCATCGCGGTAAGACTTATAATTTTGATCGCAATATATACCACTCAAGTTGACTTATTTGGGTCTGTGCGTGATTGAAGAGGGCGCTGTTTAGCCCGATAACGAGGCCCGGATGCCGGAGGAAGGACCTAGACTGGTTCCCGGTCCGTACATTATCCTTTGGATTTCGAATCATGGACAGGTATCTGGAAATGCAGAATGCATTGGGTTTTCCTCCCAATGTATGCAAAGTATATGCAGGAATAACCTAGGTCTTTTTGAAATTCTGCCATCACAACTTCTCTGCCCTCATTTTTAAAAGCACTGAAATACGTAGAAAGTGTAGCTGGTTGAATGTCTCATTATTATGTCTCTATGTTATCGTTCTACATGCACACACTTTTTTTTTTATAAATATGTGCAATTATCCATTCTTGTATTTATTTATTTACTCGTTTATTCATTTACTTTACTTTACTGAATTATTTGTCTTCATTGTCTACTTTCTATTAGCAGAAAGTGTACCGTGCCCATATTTTTAGATTTCCCCAATTCGTTCACTTTTTGTAAAGTTTTATCTGTTATTGCCCTGTGCATTTAACTACAGAATGTGATACACATCCCTTCTCATAAAACTGGTTTCATGCAATTCTCCAATCTGAATCTGGGCGCATTGAAGGGAACATAATTCATTGACTGAATGAAGCTTTGTAGTAGTTCTCTCGACCTCGACCATCCATTGACAAGCAGCTCGGTGTGTATGCTATGGACATTTTGGAGACTATTCAAAACTTTGAATGACTAACATAATTATTGTCGTCAAAAGAACGACAGAATTACAGAGTAGGCAAGCGCAGCATGCAAACACCGCGTCCTGTACAATACGCGCACACAACCACACGGAAAGCTTAAGAAAACAACTTTTCAAAAGCGTCGATTGTCGCTGGCACCAGGGTCTGTGACCGATTTCGGGGTCAGGAAAAGAACAAATTGAGCATAAAAATGTGGAGGACGTGGTGTTCGCATTTAGTTTGGTGTAGAAAATCTTGCAGCAAAATCGCTTTACTGCTTTTCGCGCACATACTGTTATTAATTCGGTCAAAAACATTTTGTATGAAATGCCATAAAATCATATTCAATCACGTCCCATGAAATGATTGCCAGCAACTAGATGATGTGACAACATGTACGTGTGTTCCCGGTTATTTCGGAGTCGCATTCGTCTTTTTTTTTTATTGATTCCATAGAACCAGACGGCGCTCGTGGACTTTTCCTAGTCCTTCTACTCTCCTACGTTCCTGGGACAATCCTTTCTGAAGTCAAGCTGTCCAACGAAGTTCTGTACGGCGTAGGGAGAGCTGTTGCGCGCCTCAACAAAAAGCTACTGGTACGAAAGTCTAGCCTGGTCTTGGTATAACTTTGGGTTTTTTTGTTTTGAAAATATCCACTCCTAAAATACAAAGTTCCGTCGTAACCCCTAATCCCTTAAACATGTTATCTTATATATACCGTATTCCCCAACCTTCCCAAATCCTCCAAAATCCTCTTTGCAACATGGAGGATTTTGCAAGATTTATTATGGTAAACACATGCGGCTGATTTTGGAAGATGCACAGTGTGAGGGTCTTGGGCCGGACGTTGTGTTGTTTATGCTCAGCCGTGCATACATTTAGGCCTAGCTAGTACTTAAAATCCTCCGCACTGCTCCATGTCACTGGCTCTGCCTCAACATACTGACAATGATTGCTGGAGGATTTTGCAGGATTGGGCAGTGTTCACACCTTCAAGGACCACAATCAAGAAATAACGGAGGATTTCGCAGGATTGAGGCTGTACGCAATTTTTACATGGAGGATGTTGGAGGATTTTGCAGGATTGAGGCGACATCCTAGCAAATGGAGTTAAGGTTTAGGGGCCGTTTACCTACATAATTTTACCGTCTGAGAGGATCAAGTTACTGGGGTGATTAGCTGTCAAGGGGGCGATTTAGCTGCCAATCCTTGGGAAAATATTCGACTTTAAACAATCCCATTATAAATTTCGATTGTTCTTCCCTGCAGGATTTGAAAGGTCCGTTTGAGCATCTGAAAGAGCGCGCAGAAACTAACATGTGGTGCTTGACCAGCGTTGCTGACGTCGAGCAATATATTGACGGCGTGCCGGACACTGACCATCGCTTACTAGCCAAGTCCGTGCTGGACAGGTTCGTACGAGACGTCAAGCCGATTGAAAACACGATGCAAAAAGGTGAGCAGGCAATGTGGAATGCTGAAGTACCCGAATTTTTTAGCTTAGCACAGAAATTCTGCTTAGAAATAGTTTACCAATGTGTTGAAATTTACTGGTAACTGGTTCTCGCGTGACTTTTGCTCAAATAAGCAAAAAGAGTAAGCAGTGTTTTCTCTTAATTGCTGCCTAGGTATTATTGGCAAACGATGCGTTCTTTGTGGGCGAAAAACTTAACACTAACTATAATAATTTCAATTTTCAATGGATGTTTTCTGACAGGTTTGATCCACGTCGACATGAATCGGGCCAACATTCTAGTCGCGCCCAATCGAGAACCCACCAATCGGGAACATTGCTCGAATGACGTCACGCGCACTATCCGCCAATCAGCGAGCCACGTGGTCACAGGCATCATCGACTTCAACGACATGGCGTGCGAGTGTTTGGTCTACGACGTGGCGGGCAGTTTGGCAGACATGATGGTGGGCAAGAGGGGTCAACAGCCGCTGGTAGCCGGCGGGTATTTCCTCGCTGGTTACTCCTCGGTAATTCAGCTAACCCGTACGGAGCGTCAGTCACTGTACGTGGCCACGGCAGCGCGCTTGGCACAACTACTGGTCTTATCTCAAGAATATTTCCGCCGTTCTGGCTACTCAGATGAATACATCATGCGGATTGAGAGGGCCGGGGGATGGCAATTGCTCAAGGAATTATGGGATACCCCACAGCGGAAGGTGGAGGCATTATGGGAAGAATTAACACTCAACAATTCTTGACAAACGTTCAGTTGTTCCACTTCAAATTTCGGGTCGACAAATTGAAGGGTTGATTTTGAAGATTAAAAAAATCTCTGCATACATCTATTCGCTTGAAAATTATGTAATTTATTTTCTTGGAAAAACCCCAAATGTTGACAGTATTTATTTGCGACTTATAATAAAGAAAACAAATTTAGGCCCTAAATTGTTATGGTGTTGGGATTTTTGATAGCATATTTGCAATATGGAAACACATCTTGGTGTTTCTTAATTTGCAGGTCTATGCTACACTTATTTATGTACTAACCTCATTAATTTAACTATATTTTCTCAATATATTATTTATCTGAAATGAGGGTTGTTGCTAAATAAACAAAACCAGATCCAACCAATGTGTTTAAATATTTCTAGAAGCTTGGACCAAGGCCCCTTGAAGGACTTGCACAAGTCTATTTTCCCCATCACCCATGATGTACAAACACAGTCAGTTTTCGCGGGAAATACTGCTTGCCAAAATTGTAAGAAAACACACATTTCACTTTATGATATATACAAACCAAAATTCAACATGATTTTTTTTCTGTACTTCTGAAAACAAAGTTTTCACTGGACAATAACTTGATAAAAAGAAAAGGACATACATTTTTACTACCCCTGCCAGCAAATATGGCAAAATATGAAAATATATTCACATCTTTTTTTCCTGAAATGAAACAAGAATAAAGATTTAAGTTTCTCCATTCATCATGATTTTATCAACCCAATCAACACACATATAGCAAGGCACTTACGATATTAAGAAACGCAAAGTAACTAATTTACAATTTGCGAATTTTTTTTTTGCACCACACCAGCTATGAAAGACACTGCTCTGAAACGTACATCTTCCTTTGTATAATATTTGCAATAAAATGGTACAAATACCCACAACAGGCAGGTCAAAGATGTCCTTGATGTGTCAAAGGTTAAAGTTCATCGGCGCCCTTGCCACCAAGTTTCTTCAGGGCTGATCGCATGGAGTCTAAAACTGGAGAAAAAAAAATTTCAGTAAAAAGTTAAACCATTTTATCACATACGATTGATATAATTGTACATGAAATATGCAAAAATGTCTTAACAGCAGAGTTATAATTAAATCATCCAATGTCAATCATAGGTCAATCAGCAATTGTCAAAAGTCATCACAATCAATCACAAGTCATCACAAGTCATCACAAGTCAATCAGAAGTCATCCCAAGTCAATCAGAAGTCATCACAAGTCAATCATATGTCAATCACAAGGTATCGCAAGTCAATCATAAGTCATCAAAAGTCAATCACAAGTCATCACAAGTCAATCACAAGTCATCACAAGTCATCACACGTCTATCACAAGTCATCACAAGTCAATCACAACTCATCACAAGGCAATCACAAGTAAATCACAAGTCATTCTTGTACTTGCTCTCCATCCCTTGCTACTTGTGACCGTCTTATAACTTGACTTGTGATCGATTACGTCTCCGTATTCAACAGTCTGGTACCTTACCTCCATTTGCATCGGGGTAATAGTACTTGTACTTGGGATTTCCTCCTTTGTTGATGAGATCAGTCTGAACCTCCCCAGCCTGGTTCAGAAAGAGAATCCTAGGAATGTAGCCACCATCTGGGACGTATTTACTCTCATTAGGCTCTTCATCATCCTGACAAATGGCAGAAGAAGATAATTCAGTACACAATAAAATGTAAACATAATAAACATTCAACCTGGATTCTATGGAAGCTGTGCACAAGTACATCTTTAACAGAAACGAATTACACTGGAATCCAGTCTACTTCTTTTCATGTGCCTAGGGGAAACTCTTATGTATACCTAATCTTGCACCCATTTTAAGGTTGATGTTGAAGAGATTTCTTTGTTCTGATTTCTTACCAACAAGTTGACCATGACAAAGTCCTTGCTGAGCTCCTTAATTGCATCTGAGGCTGCAAACTTGGGCTTCAGAGCTATGAAAAAAAGCAAGAACACAAATCTGAAAAAATGGGCATTGTGGTTTTTTTCCAAAACTAAAATTAACACGACAGAAAAAGAAATCAGAAAGCGAGAACACAAATCAGACAACAAAAACAGCATTGTGGTCTTGTGCAAAACAAAAAGAACAAAAGAGAGAAAGAAATCAGAAAAAAAATGAAAGTACAGATCACTCCAGAGATATCAGTGGCGTAACAGACAGCGAACTCAAGAATACAAGATCAACAAAATTACAAGATCTAAACACAAATAAAACAGTGACAGACAGTTTTAGCACCCTTATAGTTTTTTGGACCAGAAACTTATTCGTTAGTGGGATATCTAGTTAGGTATTATGACTATTATTAACCTACCTTTGCATGCACCGCACCATGACTTGTGTATAATCAGCATCAGTGGTTTGCCTCTGGAATTAAAAAGGACAAATAACGAGATGGGAATGATCCAGTGGAGAAAAAATAGGGAATGGTAATTAGAATTTATAACATTGTTGGATTTGCGGCTCAAAGTGCTCTACAAATTACCCAATCTTAAGCTTTTTAGCAATGATTGAGAACTTACTATATCATGTCAAGTAGTATCATAACAAAGACCACGTTCATAGTTAAGGCCAAAAAAAATATATATACTTCTGCTTTTGGTTTCCCTACCTACCCTAATCTGACAGCCCCTACCCTACTTTTTTATGGGAAAAATGAGAAGAAAAAAAAACACCCAAAACCATAAATCTCTGATACCCCAACAACGTGAAGAAAAATACTTACAAGGTTTTAGATTGTGATAAACCATCTGGCAATGACCACCACTCTATATCATCACCGAATCCTACAAAGTAAGCCATATTAGAAAAAAGGTTTAGTTTAAAAGCCAATACATGTACCTGAATTGAATATAAACAATTCAACAACAAGAATTAACAATAACATGATGATTAACAATGATTAAAGAAAAGGGAACGATTTTAATCTTGATTTGGATTTCAATCAATACGAGTGAGGAAAATGGGTAGAAAAAAAAGAAATTTATACTTACTCGGGCAAGGCGCTATATGCCCTACCGTCCCTACAACATGACAGGCATGATTTTGATAGGGGATGCATGGCCATGGGACGCGCCATACGCCACGAACTACACAGAACTGCATGTCCGGAATTTGGGCACACATATCTACCAAATTTGACCGAAGTTTTGGAGTTATTCTAGGCAAATAATTTAACCGTTTCCTCAGTAATTTATCAAACAAAATCTTACCATTTCCTACCGCACCATCAGTGCCTGCGTGCACGATAAAGGGGAGTAGCGTGACAAGCGTCAAGAATGTAGCAATCCACGTAAACATGATGGCCGCCATGTTGCCGAATATCCAACTCAGAACATAGAGGGCGCCCGATAAACTTTGATGAAGTTCCGCAGGTGCAAAAAAACTTGCCACTTTTCCCATGAACGGTTTCAACGAACACCAGAAACAACGGTACGTAAGGAGTTTTTAATTAATGTACCGTGCACAAAAAAAACGTGTAGGAATATCGTCTGTTAACGCTAGAACGCAAAAATGTAAACTAGTAATAGGGTCAGACGGAGAGTTCCGTATAGGCAGTACCAGTGTCGCGTAGGCCCTACCCCCCCCCCCCCCGGCCACAGGCACTGGTAAGCGATGAAGCTTAGCTAAGCAAGCCAGGAAAAACAGGTATTTCTAAAACCTGCTGGCACCGTGTGCTTCAGAACAACAAACTTTGCACGTCAATTCTGTACGTATAGGCCTACAATCATATACAAACTGAGTATAGTGAAAAGAAGCCAGTGCTCAGCGTGATTGGTAGCCAAGTTTTCTATTCATGTACAACACCTTCTTCGTGGCTATTTTTACCCTGAAGAAGTCGTAGTACACCGAAAGCTTGGCTTTGTGAAAAGCTTGGCAAAAGCAATCACGCTGAGCAATGGCTTATGAATTTTTTCAACTACTTTGCACATTTTATCATCTACCAGTGCTACGTACGTGGCATTCGATTACATGTACATGCAGCTACCTCAGCGTCAGTGAAATTGAAAATTCAGAGACGAGAGAGCTTGACGCTAAACTCTTTAAAAAAATTCTTGTGTACGTGCGTGTCATATTTTATGGCACGTGTGGTGTTTTCATAAGCCCTCGATTTTTTTCGTAGGCACTGAATTTTTCGTATAGGCCCTCGAATATTTGCACAGTATCTACTGTGCATATTATTGGATATTAAGGGTCTGTGTGAACAACAAGCGATAGAAAGAAATGATTAACGTCGTTAGAAAAAAGAAGGGTTTGAAAGACTGAAACGTCCGGAAAAAAGTGTTTCCAGAAGTTGTATCAATATCAGACAGATGACTCAGAGATGTCCCAGACTAGTGGGGAAATGTGCATTAACTTTTGCCTATCTGTCATGAGAGATGTCAATCGTACTAATACTCAGGGATTTCCTCTTATGTTATAGAGGGCCGTTGAACTTAATGCATTTAAGACGCCGAACTTACGTCAACTTACAGCACTGAACACACTCAACACAGATCCATATACGTTTGTGCGGGTAAATGTAAAACGGGTAAGATCATAGACTATCGCAGCCTGAAGGAAAGGGACGTACCTCGGATTTGTCGAAATTCTCAGTGAATCATTGGCTTACTCACTGCAAAGTGGGCCAGTGTTGTTCCTTTGAAACTACGCAAATCCGGTCCACGAGATCCATCATATATCCATGGGGTACACTTTGTGACAGTGGAGTTGCGACGATCGACTAAAATGTTGATGGCTCCAAGCCGCACTGTGTGCGTATGTATAACCGCAAGTGTAGGGTACCGGTACCAGCGATTTGAAATCTGTCATGTTGCACGCACATACGAGTTTGGAAATCGGCCAAGAGTTACTATGACGCCTCAACTTATCGCATTGGATCACAAGCACGTTGGTGTAATGAGCCTTAACAGCTGTGAGCGTCCTTAAGAAAATAAAAGGCTTCCCACAGCCTAACTTAGGCTTCATAGGATGGACATGATGGATATCTACGTGAGTCCGGATGATGATGAAGATGTCAATGTGGAACCTGACACCATTTCTACCATGTCCGAGAAGTGTAACCCTCACAGAGTGGTAAGTACTGGAATCTAACCAGGTCTTAGATTTGATTTTTGTGTTCTCTACAAAAAAAGACTGTTTTTTAGAATGTTTTAAGCTTTACAGATGGCATGATGATCGAGTGTTTATACATAAAACCTACGATCTGCATTTTGGGGGCGATGTAATTTATGATACCATTCTGGTGGTGCCGCATTAACGTTTAAAGTTTGCATCCTCCCGTTCATAACAATTTTTACGAGATTGTATACTGTTTAAATTGAAGTAACTTAAAGTTCCCACTTTGCTTCAGTAAACGTGGCATTTCCACAATGA
Organism: Patiria miniata; assembly: GCF_015706575.1. Classification (NCBI taxonomy): domain Eukaryota; kingdom Metazoa; phylum Echinodermata; class Asteroidea; order Valvatida; family Asterinidae; genus Patiria; species Patiria miniata. Next base: position 4,423,175 of record NW_024037053.1, read on the forward strand.
TATCGTCTTACGTATCCACATGTCGTGGTGGCGTGTATCCCCCTCCCCGCTCAGCTGGGGAAGACAAAAATGAGCATCAAATTATTGAAAAGCAATGTGGAGTGCCGTGGCCTCGTGGCCTGGAGCATTATCCTGCACTACTGCTGCAGGTTGTGGGTTCCAGTCCTGACTGGGGTTGTGGTGCGTGTGCCCTTGGGCAAGGCACTTGTCACTCACTTCTCTTGAGGGCAGAGATGGTATACTTGCGTCGAAATGGCTGCATCGAGCTGTGTACTCCCCAGGGAGCTGAGATTGTCTTTGGAATGTTTCATTTAATTGGCCCAACCGAGCAGGGTAATAATGATGTAGCGCCTTGAGTATACTGGTGGATTATGTGCGCTTTATGACGCATTATTAAATGTCCCCTCCAAAAAAATGAGAGCCACTATCTGAGGGAAAACTTATTGCTATCCCAGCGTAGCCCTAGTCCTATTTTGACAATCCAGTTAGAGCTGTGTTTAAACTCAAAGTGAGCGCCCCATCTGCTGAATATTGTGCTCAGCGCGCGGGTGTCAAGGCTTAAGCCGCACTTCTGTTTAATCAACTGTTAGAACCCACAAGCGGATGTGACTAAGACCATCCTAGTCAGAGGGCCATAAATAGTCTGGCCTCCGTTCCGAGTAGTACTGCATGTCGGTACTATGCATACCGACATCAAAATACTAGGGTACCAGTTAGTTGTCCAAGTTAAATGTCGTCTAGTTCCCTGTACTCACTAGCCATACAGAAAAGGAAATGTTTGCCAGTGAATGAGGGTGCCGACTATAGGTGCATGATGGGAGTTCGTCAAGTTCGTTGTCAACAATTCCGTTACCACCTGTTTCTCCTTTTCAACTTGACATTTATCAAATAAATGAGATAATAATGATGGATAATCTGAAAACTCATGCTGTTGATCAGTTCCGTTTTGGTAACTTACTTTTGATGTGATTTCACGAGCTTAGCCACCTGTGAAAGACGAAATCTCCAAGGCCTTGCAAGGATTATTTTTGTTTCGCGCGGATTAATCTGGGAGGGAATAAATCAAGTCCTGTATCAGAGTTCCTTGAACTTCACTAGAAATCTTCACATCCTCTGTCGTCGATTCAAATTCACACTGGGCAAAGCCACCGCTGGGAAATCCATCAAAATGTCCCGGACTATGCTGGATTATTATCAATGAAACCTGAAGGACATGGAAAATACAGAGTGCTACATGAACTTCGCTAAAATTTCAAGAGTGAGTAATTTTGTTTTGATTATTTATCTTTATTCATCTCATGTTTGTTCCCTGCACCCCCTACTCTATGTGATTTTGCTTGCTCCTACTACTCCTCCCCGTCCCTGCTGCCTCCACCGACCCCCCACCCCCACCCCACCCTATGAGGAAACCAGGTGTGGCTGAAATGCAAGGCCAAAGCAGAGAAAGCCCTCCACATCGTCAAATCACCGGCCAGAGAGGAGCTGCCAAACCCCGCCCATGAGCACCAGCCTGACAACAGCAAAGAACTACAGAAGGCAGTAGGTAACAAGACCACGCCTCATGCCCCGCCCAGGGGTGTGTCCAAGGGACTTAAATTTGCATTCAAATGTTTTGTTTCAAACGATTTTGTGAATGTATGAAAGAAAATAGATTGAGGCACATATTTACACTTCATTTCCGCTGTTGATGTTAAAGAACTACTTGCACTCGATAGAGTTTCTATCTATGACTATTAAAGTCGGTATCTGGCATTCATAATAAAGAAGGTACCACACAATGTATACGTAGGTATTCTGTGATGCATGGATGGATACAAAAATCTGTCGCTGCAGAATTGTTGGTACATGTATATAGTTCTCATTTTCTCTTGTATTTACCTGAAGCTGCCAAGGTTTCATTTACGTGACTAATTTCTGCCAAAATCAGTTTTAAACGTGCAGCATTTACAGACACAAGACATCAGCCTTCGACATTTAAGTCTGTCGAAATGTTTCCTTCTTGTTTATTCAGCCACTGATGTCGGACCAAGACGCTGAACACGACAGACCTCCGATCAGACGTGAGAATAACCTCAAGGTGACGATATCGAATGAGCCCCAGTTCGAGCACACGAGGGTGCATATGGAGACGGTGGAGCAGCTAGACATGCGGGACAGGGACCCGACTGATATGAATAAACATGTCAGGGTAAGATGCGCACCTTTGAGCACGTGCAAGTGGACATTTCGAGCCTCCTGGTGGCAGCAGACTCCATTGAATTTAGAAAATAGTGAGCAACTCACGCTCGTGTCTGTCCGTTCCGTTGCCTTTATGTGCAACAGGTTTTGAAGTCACCGTCTGATACCACGCCTAACTCGAGTGAAACGCAGTTACGTAACCGGGGCTCAAAACTGCTAAATATAAAAAAGTGCTTAGCAAAATTCTGTCAAACTCCAGCAACACAATCCATTCACATGACATGGTTTATTAACAGGTAATCCATATCTGCTCAGCAGGTTTTATTCTGAGCTTAGCTAGATCAACGAAATGGTTTTCTACTATTAAAACGCAACTCTCTGTCAGGTATGGTTTGAGGATGTCTTGGCGGAACCAGACGGCATGCATAGCTTCGATAGGGTCTGGCGTTACAGCTTCATCACGTTCACCTTCGTCAAGTCTTGGTCCTACCGCATCTGCACGCTGCTGTGCGGTATCCCCTTCTCTGTCTGCTGGGGTGAGGCTAGACAAAAAGCTTGTACCAAGCTTTATCAGTTTATTTCCATTTGTGCTGGATCCGAAAGGCCAGTCCCATGACTGACCGAGTCACTGACGACTTACTGGCTGACTGAAGAAATGACTGACTGACTCCCCGAATAACCGATTGTTATGTGTACATGCTTAAATAGTTTACCTAATCTGAGACTTTCGGGTCTTAGCTCAACTAGGTGTTGTTTAAGTAGAAATGCCTATTTCCATTCCAAGCAAGGTTGTTTTCATCCGTGAAAATTTCTCAACTTAAAACTTAAGTTTTGGGCGAAACACTATGCCACGACTAATTTTGACTTCTTTATATTATACAATGTGTTTATTTCCTTCAAAGTCTTCACGAGGAATTCGAATCGAACATCGTCCTAAACATAATTAATTCTACTAATCACCGAGTTGAAAGGAAAAATAACCACACCAATGTACCTGAAGGAGTACCATTGACATTAATACTATACGTTTTCCTCCTTCCCAGGTGTGTACTTTGCCTGCCTCACTTTTCTGCACATCTGGTACGTGGTTCCCTGCATCAAGTCATGCTTGATCGTTCTCCATTGGGCCAGTAAGTTGTGGACGCTACTCATCCGGACATTCTGCGATCCGTGCTTCGAGTCTGTGGCCAGGGTTTTCAGCAACATTCAGTTTACCAGCTATCGGCAGTGACAGAAACCAAACTTATAGCGGAAACCAGCGATGGAATCTCGCATTGTACAGATAAATACATATATAATGTAACTACGTTTTGCAAATTGGGGTTTGGATTGCGCTCTCTATAATAGGAGACATTGTGAACTCTTGAGGGCGTGCTATATGGGTTGGGAACAGAAATGATAAAAAAACATGAGACGACGAGTATCTGCTTTACAACAAAAAAGTTAACGTTGATTAATAGCAAGTCTACCACAACCAAAACTGTGTTCGAATTTTTACACGCAAAAGTCATCATCTAAATGTTTAGAGCCAAAACTTTACAATACTAATAAAGAAAAGTCTATTCATTTTAGCTTTTTCCCCTATATTTACCAAAATCCTAATATAAGTGAAATGGAGTAGCGACTGTATTTTGTTAATTAAAGCAATTTAATATGATGACTCCAAAACAGAAAAAAAACGCTTTGCATTCATAGTGCATGCAAATATAATATTATTATATATGTACATTAATAAAGTTATACAGTAAATACATTTATTTTCTCCAATGAGTAACTTTTCTACACCACATGTTATATATAAAATTATTTCCTTACGGCCGTCTATACTTTTTAGGACAACAGTCAATGAAAACATGCACTGTACTGGTCATCAACCTTGATAAACGGCAGTCATTTGATAAAAAAAACATTGTTATTCAAATTTGTCAAAACAAATCATACTTAGATACTGAAAAGACCTTCTGGGAATTAGGTATGCAGTTATTCCTTGGTGTTATCCAAGGACTCTGACTGATTCAAACTCTTCAATGCCTAGACGTATGCACTGTTACATGAACACTTTCACCAACGACATATTTCGTCGTGGGACGTCATTCGGCACATCGTCGCTCTTTCGATGGGACAACCTCTAAATGCCTTCTGCTGGGGTAAGATGCAGAAATATCAAACGGCTGTTTCCCAGACCATCAAGGAGTTGGTGTCTTTCTTCAAGAAGAGAAATCTTGACGCAGCACCACCTCTCGGCACCCTGGGGCAGCCATTAGTCACGATCCGCAGTCCTCCTCCCCGGGCCTCTCGTATTTTCCTCACCGTCTCCGCCGTGACGTTTTGGTTACAGCTGAGATCGAGGTGGCGCAGTTGCTTAGCGCCCAAACCGACGCATTTTATGGCGTGGTCGTCGACTCGAAAGCATTGTTTCAGGACGAATTTCTCCAACTGGTTGCAGGAGGTCGCCAAATTGACCACGCCACTTCCTCGCACCTCGTGGCAGCGCGTCAGGATGACGACACGCAGGCGCGGACAGCCATTGGCCAGGCTGCCTAGCCCCGCGTCCGTGACGTACCAGCAATCCGTGAGGTCCAGCCACTCAAGTTTACCCATCCCCTGGCCAATGTGTTCTAGACCGGTATCTTGCAGGAAGCACTGTCTTGTTATGAGTGTCGTCAGCACGGGGCAGTTGCGGGCTATACTCTGCATGCTGCCATTAGAGGAGTGGCTGTAGCTGACGTCTAGGTACTCTAACTCCGTACATCCCTGAGTCAGCCTGTCCAGATCCATGTCCAGGAGCGGGTTGAGCTTGACCAGATCCCGGGACCAGCCTACAGAAAGGTGTCTCAGAGAGCTACAGAAGAACGCCAGCGTGACAAGTCGGTGAGGATCTTCCCTGAAACCTAAACAGTCGTTGAGATTGATGGAGACCAGCGAAGTACCGATCATCTTGAAGAGGTGTACCACACCTGCACACGTGATGAATGGACAGCAGCTAACGTCTAACTCCTGCAGGTGTATCAGATAGCTACCGATCACCCTCAGTCCACCGTTGGTGATCTGTTTGCACCCCGACAAGCTCAAGCTGTTCAGTTTCCCGCAGTGAACTGCCATTCTGAACAACGTGTAGTCGGTGATGTCCTCGCATCCAGACAGGTCCATTCGGACCAACGCTCCACCGGAGACATCAAGTACACGCTGCAGGACAGGAAAAGAGAACATGGACTTTGGTGGCACCGTTAGGGCGCGGAGGTGGTATAGTGACAGATCTTCTGCGATTGCGTGGAGCCGTTTGCAGGACAACTTGAGACTGGCAAAGGTCCTGTCCATGGGGTAGATGAAGGAGACGATGCGAAGGAGAATTTCGTCTGGAAGATCACAGAGGTTTGACTCATACCTAAGAGTCGGATGAACCACACAGCAATTTGAAGTACAGTTCGTGACTGCAAAAGCAAAGGTATGTGAAAACGAGAAGTGATTTTTTTTAGGTTAGAAATTGGTAGAAATTGGTATGTCGGTTTATTCGAACGAGAACGAGTTTGCTGCCACTAAGCGTCGAGTAGTACTTTATTCTCACACCGTCCGTTTGAGGTAGACTGAGGACCTGGTCTACGTCATACTTGTAAGTAGTGAGGCTGTGCCAAGACTAGGGATTGTTTCGGTAAACACTTGTTGAAAAACCTGAAAGGACATCGTCACAGCTCATGAATATTCAAATGTGATACCTCTCAAAAGCAAACAGTGCTTTTCTCGTTGGTATGGGAAGCCTTGGGAGCAATTTGAATATTCATGAGGTGTGACGATGTCACGTCGCATTGGTTGTTCTGGAAAGGTGCCTTCTCTATATAGACCTTGATTTCACCGTTAACTCACCGTCGTCAACTACATCCTCTGCGTCAGAGCCAGGCGAGTCCGGCGGCTTGGTAGTCGGGATTCCAGCCGTCTGTTCTCCCCGTGACTCGGTCGCGCTGTCCCGGTCTACGGCGCTGTCATCTCCTGGCCGATGATGACGGCTGGGGCGTTTCTCTCGCACTCGCCTCTTATGAAACCACCTCCAGACAAACTGTGTGTCGTATAGTTTTGAATAAAGACATGTATAGACGGGTGGTATTTCGGCAACCAAGTTCCCATTCCAAAATAGTTTTCAAGGCGCAGCTTTGTTTGTATTTTTAGTTCCATATTTAATATGTCCATTTCAGCGTCTTCGATACAGATTTACGACGGAGCCTGACGGCCTGCTGGCTCTGGTTCATGTTGAGTTGGTAAAATTCACTCAAGAATACCACGCCAACTTTTGACCTTATGACTCGCCGGCATGAAGTGAATGTGGAAATGACCTTAGTAATTTGCCTTAGTTAATTGTCACGAAGTGCTTTGATGCACTAGATATTTCAACATTTTTTATCGATAATCACCTTAACCTTCCAGATATAACCTTAATCTTCAAGAAAAATAATTGATCTAACTTACCATGGTTTAAGGGTTCCCTTTCTCAAGATGAAAAGCGTACTAGTCATAGATCTAATGGTATTTTCCCGTCAAATAGCCATGCACCAGTTGACAAACCAACAGGCTTGAAACAGTAGGTCTATGTCAGCTTTTTTGTTCTACGCCGTTCGCGTTGAAAACGCGCACGGCACGCAGCTGCCACAAACAAACGGCCCGTACGCGCATTCTCGATATCAACCTCGTCCCCCGATCACTAATCGATTGGTGACACGGGTCCATGGGAAAGTGGCTGCGGCTGTTTCCATAGGCGCGTGTGTAATTTCTAGCCGTAGCCAACTAATTCCGACACAGCCACCCAATGACTTTTACATTACAAAATAGGAAAAGCAAAAGAAACTAAACAAAACCCATGTGTTAGCCGTCATGAACATAGCAAACACAAAGAGAAAAGCTCGAGTTAGCCTGTATATACCTTTTGATGAATGTTGACAACTTGTTACTTTTGTATTTTTTTTCTCAAAAAACTGAAGGCACGGATGTATTCGATAAGACTAGCTAATTACCGGGACATGCCTCCATTTTCACCATTTGTTTCAAGTATTGATATCCACTTGTTAAACACCGAGTGTTTATCTATATTTACTTGTATTTTATGAAATGTAAAATGGAAATAAATGTGAATGAATTGAATTGAATTGAATTGATTTGAATTGAATTGAATTGAATTGAATTGAATTGAATTGAATTGAATTGAATTGAATGACGATGATGATGACGTCAGCAACTTGGGGTGGGGGCAATGACTATGAACAGGAGTAGGATGAGTTGATGATGGTAAAAAAATAGTTAGTGATGTTGGTGAAGGTAAAGCTGTATAGTCGAAATACGGGTTCAACTATTGTTGAATAAGTCGCGTCAAAATACAAGTTGATATACGAGCCAGGTCACCAGTATGTAAACAATGACAAGGAAATGACAAAGGAGTAAGTAGCTTGCGACTTGTCTTGAAACTGAATGACGTGTGATGGACTTCACTTGCGACTGACTACCCTTTGTGAAAGTGCAGTGACCTTGTAGGCTTGTACCGATAAAAGAGTAACACACTTGTCTCCGTAACCTTGAAAGGTAAGAGCTAAAAGCTTACATCGACTCAAGTAGCCATTATCACTGGGTATAGACTCTATTTATTAAGCGACCATTACTTCTCTCTATCGTTTATTAATTCACCTGTTGCACATGTTATTAATATTACACTAACCACTTAAGCCTCCAAGTTCGGTGTTGGGAACCATTCCAGCACTTATTGGAATATTTCATCTAGGTCAAGTAATTTCCATTTCAAGGACAGGTCAAGTTTAAGTAGCTCAAAACGTTTTGTTTTGTTGTTGTTGAGGAAAGCAGATATTCATCTCCTTCACAGTGGAGTTTTGCTGTTATTGTCCCGACCCTTGCTCCGTTTGAAGCCAAAGCCAAAGGGGAGAACGATGAACAATAAAAGTCATCAGGAAAAAATGAAGGATTGATTTAAATCTTCTTTCTACCTTATTCGCCCGATTTTATTGTAAGGGACACATCACGCAAAACTCTGTCAGCCTAGGTGAGTAATTGTAAAGGTTTTTTTTTTTTTGAGGGAGGGTCTTTCTCAATAGCCCATTAGCCTACCCATACTTCTATGTTTTCTGTAAAAACTGGATAATGATCTGGCCTTTCAAACAAGTCTATGATGACTTATTAAAGTATAGATATACATGCTCGTTTATCCATTTGATTTAATTATTGAGTACTTTTGTGGCGCTCTAATGTGTTTCTTTGCGTGAGACTTTTTTCGGTTTCTTGGCGGCTTTCCGCCAAAGGTATCAATATTTGATGTCCCCTCGTACCCACCTTCTATCTCATCAGGTATATAATGTGGTCCACCGAACAGAAGACTTCAGTTTGGCAGGGTATTCTGTTGCTGCAATACGGCACTGTTTGGTACGAATCGAGCAAACATTACAACATGATTTTGGTAAATGTTTTCGTGGTCGTGAGTGCCATTGCAATAGTGGGAGCGTATTTGGGCCCACAGGTGTGCGTGCCGGTACAAGATGAGGCTCTCGCTTGCCCTCCAGATTGGAAGGTATTCGGCGATTACTGTTTTCGCATCTCTCGTTATGAGCACAAAGGTTCCTGGCAGGAATCAATTGACGTGTGTCGAAATCTGGGAGGGGAAATGGCAGCTCCACAGTCATCTGAGGAGAACAACTTCATTTCGACACTCCGAGAGTCCGGTGTGGCCTGGATAGCGTGCACCATGAATTCACTGGGTGTTTGGGTGTGCGATGGTCGTGAACCGGGCACACAGACGGACTTTCGTGGATGGGACAGCAATGAACCACCACGTGAGTCCAACAGCACCTGCGTTGCAATAAGACTAGGTGATAACCATTCAAAGTGGCGCGACCAACCATGCGATAAAGATGCTAGAGCTATCTGCGTTCGACCAGTCGTCTGTGTCTCTCAGGCGTCGCCAGCAGCATGCAGAAAACATCGCCGCATCCGTCAAGATACTCGCATCCAGCTCACCGGAACCGGAGCTGATGGGACCGCGACGGGCCAGTCTCGGTGCCTCACCGGTCACGTCATCCATGAGTTTGCGGTCCAAAGCGTGAATGGTTGTGCCGCACGCTGCATCGCTTTGCCCGGGTGTCTCTCCTTCAACGTCTTGAGCTACGGAGAAGAATTAATGTGTGAACTGAACGACTCCAACGGCTCTGAAGATTCTGATGAATTTTATGAGTCAGAAAACTGCATTCTTTATCACATGGAGTAAGAGGCAGTATATCAAAACTGCATTCACCACTGCATGGAGTGTGGTAGATCGATTCAAACTGCACCCTTTACTACAATGTACAGTGCACTAGAACATCATCAAGAGGTAGGAAGAGAGAGCCGAACTGCACCTGCTGTTAGATGGAGTAAAGATAGATCAAATCAAACTACACCCGTTACTTCATGGAGACTAGAAGGCAGATCGTAACTGTCCACAATACTGTACAGTGTACTAGAAGCTGAAACATTAGAGCAATCTGTCTTTATAGAGACACTGAACTTAGAGAACTGTTCGACCTGTGCGTTGGTTTACTTGTGAACTGCTACTGTCAAGGACAGAATTCGTTTCAGTTTGTAAAAAATTACAGCAATTTGCAATTATAAAGCGTGACGTGCGTAATTCTTGCTCAGTTTATTCATTACTTCAATATAGATTAGTAAGCTTTGAATTGTCACCTTTTGATAATTACTGGATGTTTCACGTGATAATCTAACATTAGTTGCCCAACAGGTAACCTCTCTGAGAACGAGGTTGGTACAGTGGTGTTTCACTCGCCGTTCACCTTTTAATGACAGTCGCGCTCGAGGGTTCGAATCCAGAATCAGTCACTTTCTCATCACGTGACGTTTACGTACACCCAAGATAGTTTTCAATTCCGGATAGAAACAGTTTTTTTTTTCAAGCATGATTTGAGAACATCTTAAACTCATTTTGGGCCAAATTTATAACATTGATATCAATAACCTGCGATATAGATTTTTTTTAATTAGTGCAAGTAATTATAAGATTAGTAAAACTCATAATTAAATGAAGTTAGAAAATAGTTCACCGTCATTTGTTAAAATTAAATAAAAAGGTGGAGGTGAGAAAGAATTGTGAAGCGAGATTTTTTATGTATTAAAATGAATAAAATTTAAGTGATTTTTTTTTTTATAAAGTGCATAGTGAGAAGTTGACAGGTTACAGATTTACGAAACAAAAATAGCATTTCCTCCATATACACATACCATACAACCACTAACATGTGGAGTTCGGTTCAATATTTACCTTTCCAGTGCATCATATAATATTGTTATACCTCTGTCTTGAATACTGTATTTTCATTGGCCTAGAACGATCACGTGTTAAGTTTATAAAAAGTCATGGCACACTCCCTGTGGGATATCACGTAGTGTGCTATGACTTTGTACGTACTGTCCTCTCGTTCAACCCCTCCTTTTTTTTAGGGGAAATGGAGTCTTCCATTTCTGGAACATCTTTTCCCAGTATGTTTTATGAGTGAGAACGCCGTGAGATTTTGAAGCCCTTGTGAAGTGGGAATATTGCGACTAGTCGCGAAAACGGCAGCCCCCACGGCTTAGTTTCCGAAGCGATCTTTTCATGTCTTCACGGAAACGGCGGTTGACGAAGCTGAACAGGACAGGATTGGCCGCGTTGTTGACTAGGTTCAGGTAGGAAGCCACGTTGACTAGGAACCGAAATGCCTCAATGTGCAACAGCGGTAAGATGAGCGGGTAGGCTATCAGAACGATACACACTGGTAAGAGTGTGACGACGAAGACTATGGTAGACAGAAGCAACATCAGCGTGGTTTTCTTGTGGAATTGTGGGGCATTTGATTGGTCGCTTTCGGTCCCCGTGGCTTCATTTGTGGCTTGAGATGATGGGCTCGCAAGTGAGGTGTTGTGACGAGTTATTGTGCTACTGGTGCTGGGTACCGTGGCTTCGGTAGGCGGTTTCAGAATTGGTAACTCCTCAATCTGATGATCGGCGTTCCACGCAAGTTTTGTCCTTACCGGATCGGTCGAGGTTCTCGGTTCGGGTTGTGGTTGATGGGGCTTTACTTGAGCTTCAAGCTCATCTACCGATGTGTCTTGTTGAATCTCGGGGTTGGTTTTACGGGAGACCACGGTTATGAGTTGGTTGGGTGTGATGCCTTCCGCCCTTGCCGTTGAATCGTCGCGGTTTACACGGGACAGTCCATGCAAGGCACCGCGGTGGACGGTGTTCCCCGGACGCACCTTAGCCATCCGGTTGACTGTCCGGTAGATCTTAGCGTACAACACCACGATCATTACAAGCGAGGCAAGAAAGGAAATCATGAGGAGGATGAACTCAGCAGTGATGACCGCGTGCGGAACGACGAATTGGCAAGCCGTGGTGCCGTCCTTGAGCGGCGTGACTCCGTAGATGAACAGATACGAAAGCGTGAAGACCGCAGACACAGCAAAGCAGGCATAGACGGCATGGCGGGCCCGTCGCACGGTCATCCGACGCCCATGCGGTCGGCAGATGGCCAGATAGCGGTCAACCGCCACGGCCGAGGTCAGAAGTATGGAGGTATACTTCGGCCAGACGTCAATACTGGGCGGCACGCGGCAGAAGAACTGACTGGACGCGCTGAACTTGTCCATTGGCGGGAAAAGTTGGACCAGGGTAATTATCCGCAGTAGACAAACTGTGAAGTCAGCAACAGCCAATCCGATGATGAAGACGTGAGGTGTGACCTTTGACTTCTTGGACGCGTACACATGGATGATGAGTAGGTTGCCAGGGACACCAATTAAGAAGACAACGCCCTCCAGAGACACCCTAAACCACCACACGGCATCCAAATACATATCGCCGTCGAGCAGAAGCTACAACCTGGGCAATTAAAATGTAAAGTTTAAAAAAAAACAGTTTAATATTTGTTTTCTTTGGACCGATATCTATTTTTTTTTCTGGCAAACATTTTACCGAACCCCTACACAACTGAAAATGACTGCATAACATTTGCCTAACGTAAACGACAGGACCACAGACATAATTATAAATACACAAACCGCCAGCAGAGGGCTATGGATAGGACCTCTTGACGTTAGAGAGCGCTCTTTGTTTTTTATCACTTTTTTCATAAGTTCATAAACCCGTAAGAGAATTTTAGTATAAGGTAAAAACTAGTCATATACGTTCTTGTCTTGGTTTTAATTATACTTAAACAAGACGTTTCTTTGGCGAGGGGCAAATTCCGATTATTCGTGGGGCACCTCTGGGCAGCTGTGGGCACTGGGAATATGTGGGAGGAACGTGCCCCCCCCCCCCCCCCCACTCCGCGCAGCGTGGCTACGCCATTTCAATAGCGCTGCTATAGCTATAGGGGTGATCATTAGTGCAATGACGGTCGGACCTTGATGAACTGACGACGACACAAACATGCATACCTTTAGGGTGACCATAATTGCAATAATGATCGTCCCTAGAGGTACTGATGAGAATCGTGGATATACATGACTACCTCAGTCTATAGGGGCGACCATATAATTGCACTAATGATCGACCTTGAGGTACTAATGGGGACACAGACATGCATATTCATGACTACGTCTATGAACCACTATTATTCCAAGACTTATTAAAGGGGAATTTCTGATAAAATTTTGTTTGCATATTTTGACAATATCTTTTCATGAGGCTCCTTCATCCACGTTTTGATCATATCAAATCGAATTGTCGTTTTCGAGCCTAACAAAACAAAGTTTAATATCATTATTTTCGAGTCTAGGCGACAGCACTTTCCTAATATGCTTATCTGCCGGCTGGGTAACAAAATAATATATTTTTGTGTCCTTGCCGAAAGAAATTTTAATTGGAAAAAGGTTTTGCAGATGAGGTATCAGAGTATAATTCTTACAAAAACAAGGCGCTAATCAGCAATTCCTCACGAAAACAATTCATTATACGTAGAAACACCTGCGTTTGATTGTGGTTACGATAACGCCATGGGTTTTTTCTTTATTATAACACCTCAATATTGTGATGTTCTCAGCTCGACCTTTCCGCTGGGAATCGAAATAATGTTGCGAGCTCGTAACTGGCCTACGGATAGGTTAATGTGGTTGCTTAGCAGTCAGCTGATATGCCATTTCGTAAAGCCCGCCGCATACGAGAGCTACGTGCTCAGCACAGCTCAGGTTGACCGCACACAAAGTGAGTGTTTTGCCTCGCGAGGCGAAAGAAATCAAACAGGATTGATATTTGCCTCACGGCCTCGCGAGACAGAAAACTCGGCAAAAATCCACCGCAGGGAGTGAGCTACGTGCTGAGCAAAAAAAGTAATTGGAGGCCGTTCGCTCAGCACGTAGCTCAGGTTGACCGCACACAAAGTAAGTATTTTGCCTCGCGAGGCGAAAGAAATCAAACAGGATTGATATTTGCCTCACGGCCTCGCATTAGAGGCAGAAAACTCAGCAAAAATTCACCGCATGGAGTGAGCTACGTGCTGAGCAAAAAAAAAGGAAATCGAGGCCGTTTGCTCAGCACGTAGCTCAGGTTGACCGCACACAAAGTGAGTGTTTTCCCTTGCGAGGCGAAAGAAATCAAACAGGATTGATATTTGCCTCACGGCCTCGCGATAGAGGCAGAAAACTCAGCAAAAACTCACGGCTAAACTGTGAGCTACGTGCTGATAAACGAGCAAACGGCGTGGAATGACTTTTTGCTCAGCACGTAGCCCGTATGCGGCGGGCTTGATGGTAGGGACGAAAACAGGTGCATTCTTTCAATTATTGAAAGTTTAATATCTAAGCCCCTATGTGAAGCGTTCGTGTGATACGTACCATGATTAACGTGTTATGGCAATAGCAACTGCAAATGCAGCGAATATTACGGAATGTGGTTATAAAAGGGTAAAAGACCATTATTATCATTCAAAACTGTTCGTTTTTAATAATTGGTAGAAAGAAAATCGCTCTACGGGTTTTTTTTATTTTCATATTCGCAGTGTTCACTGCGTGTGCAAATAGAGTAGTAAATTAGCATGTGAGTCAAAGTATTACGGGAGTCAACAGATACATTGTCTTCATTAACCTTCAGTCGTTCTTTCTTCAATAGCGTCCTCTTGAGTTTGAAAACGAAATGTGGTGTGAGCAAAACCGAAGACAGTATAGCGTGCTATTCTTGTAAGAAATGACACCGTTTTCAATCGTGAGTGTAATATTGAAGACCCTAGCGATGGCTTTGCGTCCCCAAGTGATTTTACGTATGATTTGTCTGCGCTGAGAACACTGATTGAAAATTATGTTCGCCCTGTATGGCCGGAACTATACCACTAAAAAAATGTGCATAGCTAGAGTTGTGTGCGGCTGATCTTTCGTAAGAAGTCGTCGTAGATTTTACTATTCTACATATCAGTTTGTGAATTGAATGATGAAGGTTTTTTCATTCATGGTGTACAGGATGGTTAACAGTGTTGGTATAAAACACCGACTTGCTGTTTTTAAACAAGAGATGCGTTTCTCCTAATTAGTCCAGACTGTTTCATTGTGATGCACAATCACATACACGTATATAGTGAAGTTAACGACAAGAACATGTACAACAGCAAAAATATAAAAACACTTTTGGTACTGAAAAAGCTGTAACATTGATGATTCTGCCTGAAATGACATCACACTTTTGCTCAATTTGCGTTAGCATAAAAAAAAAAAGGCACCAAACTACCCTTGAAATTTGCAAAACGAAAATGGGACACAAAGGTGCGCATTTTCAAGGATCGCATTAAAAAAAATCCACTGCATGGGCCCTTTAATGAGAGTCGATTTTAATCTGGTAAGAACGTGGCTCCGCCGGTTTCATTTCAATTTCCGTCGAAATTATCGTGGGACAAAACACAGATCGTGCGACGACAAGGCGTCGGCCTTTAATTGGATTGCCACGACTTCATTAGAATTCAAATCGAGGGTATATTTCTGAAATTTGATAGGTTCTTATCAGTATATCTCTTCCCGTCAATTACTATGGACAGGTTATTATCAGTCTTCATTCCATCATTAACCCTCACCCACGGGGTTTGTGAATAACCATATTACAATTGAAGGACTGTCAGGATTTAGATTTCAGTTTTACTTTGACAATTACTTTGATACTGGACGCATGTAAGGCTCACGCTCGAGTGCGATAACACCTTGGTAATGTTCACCAGTTTGCATTGGGCACGACATATTATGTGTGTCCAAATGTATTAGTCTTTGCCACGATCTCGTATACAGCCATATTATGTGTGTCCAAATGTATTAGTCTTTGCCACGATCTCGTATACAGCCTGATGCTAAAAGTGCATGCACTCGCATTTTGTCAGACAGTTTCCATGACAGTGAATTGAAATTGCCACCTGCATGTTTACACACTGGTTTCATATCCGCTAGATGTTCCTCCGAGTAAAACCTGATAACACAGGGGTTTAATTCAACCTCGCTCTCATTAGCATTCACCTGGCAAACTGTAGAAACCACTCATGATTTATTCTGTGTCGCATCACCCCACCCAACCCCACCCCCACAAGAAAACGAAGCATTGCAGCTACGGTCAAGGGAACCAGGTCGAAATATTACGATCGGTGTTTGTTCCTGTATAGCGACTAGAATGACAGTCTAAACCTTTGTGTGGCCAGTTTGAAATCGTGTTGATTCAAAAGTACAGATGGCTTAACTCAAACACATATCCATTTGGGTTTCCATTTAGAGGAAGAAAAATAAGTGTTAGAGGAAAAACAACTATTTCCAGTGAAACTCAGGCAGCAGTAAGGAGGTGGAGAAATGCCTTTCCCTTTGCTTGTTTGTACGTCCGGAAAGGGGAAACTGTACCTTAATTCGTCTCTATTGGTATAAGCTTTTAAACACTTGAGACGACTTATGAAACGATTCATGCGATTCACATGAATTTGACGGAGTGCACCGTATTCGCGCTCGAGCACGCAGGCTAGGGGTACACGCTGGAAAGTGTCAGCAATTATCAGTGAAATGAAACGTTATAGGCTACACGTCTGATCGCAAGGTTTGGATTGGCGAGTTGGGAATGGTCGGTAGATTAAGAAGTTCGAGCACCCTGGCTGGCCGGCATCCAGGGATTGCATCGAACTCTGTGGGTAATGTTTCAGGTTGTGGGTTCGGGTCCTGATGGGTTGCGGTGCGCGTGTCAACCGGCAAGGTATTTGCTCCTCCCCACACGAAAGTATTATGGAGTAGGTTTATTGTAAGGGCAGATTATGTTTTGTTATGATGTTTTGGCGTCGAAATGGAAGCATCCCCAGGGAGCTGAGATGGTCTTTGGAATGGTTTATGTGCCATGGGGTAATAAGGAGGTATGCCTTATGCACCAATGATGTTATATAATGTGCACTTATTGGAAACGCATACATTTTTATTAGGGCCAGGTGGGGCCTAATAAATTTTACGTTTTGTATTCGGAGTTTCGTGGGTACGAAATTTTAAGGTGTCTTGAAAGGGTTATACAAGGGATACCGCGCCCAGTGTTGCGTATCCAGGGTGTTTTTTGTGCCGGGGGAGGCAAAATTAAGACTTTACTGTATCGCCGCCTGAACCGTTTTCAAACCGCCTTTAAAAAAAATGCCGCCAGGGGAGACAAGTCCCCCCCCCCCCCTCCCCGCTTGATACACCACTGGTAGCGCCTGTACTGAAAGAAGTATAATAGTGAAAAGATCGCGAGTGGAAATCGTAATCGTCTTGATTAGATGCAAGCGCAGATTTTTTCTCCCGCCGAGTCGCTAAATCGTAACCATAAATGTCGTTCCGTGTCTTTTTGCCGTTTTCTTCTACTTCTTTCACTTCGGAGACATTAATGAAGCCTGAGGCACATTGTCTATCAAAGCGAAAGCTCTCGACACGAGCGAACAAAACTGGCAAGTCGAGGGTTGTCGATGGAAGTAACGAGCTAATATGACAGGAATGGCGGAAAGAAGAATGTACCGGCAGAAAGTCGTGGGACTGACGAGCTTATCTCACATCAGCTTCAGTCCGCGCAAACAAACATTGTCAAATTGTACACAATTCTGCATTAGTTTGTTCTGCGCTGCACTATACACAGTACTAGTAAATACTCCTTCAATGTCAATGTATTAGGAGGTACTGCCTCTCAAACGGAGGGGGGGGGTGTCCGGGGGCATGCCCCCCCCCCCCACCCCCACCCCCGGAAGATGTTGAAATCTACTATGCTTTCGCCTTTTTGTAAGGCAATTTGAGAATAAAATTTCATTGAAGAACTTGAGCATTTTAGATATTATTTTGGGCGGACTTGGAAAGCTGTGTAATTGCTTTTTGCTCGATATTCGCAGTCCACCGAGCACTCAGAACGCGCAGACTACATTTTTATAGTTTGGCAAAATTTAATCTAGTATTGATTTTTTCCCCTCGCGGTTTTAATATAAAACTCGTAACCCACAGTGCGCATATCTCAACAGCCGGTTTTTTTTTTTTTTTATTAACGACCGTGGCCAATTCATTCCTACAGGTATAGTAAGTAGATAAAGCAGAAAACAAATGGCATTTTCATGTACTTACTTTTCGGATGCAGAAAATTAAAGAAGCAATATGAGCAGCATCAATTAAACAACAAACGTGAGGAGCTGGACACACTGAAGAGCGCTGGTACCTCGAGATGGAAAAATAGGTGCGGCCTATCTGCTCAATCTCAGCCGCTGAGACTTGAAGAGTCGATGTGGGTGCAAGACACTCGGCAGATGATCACGCTTCGTGCTCGCACCGTACCACATGGGAACAGGAAGGCGATACTGCGAAGGTTGATCCTTTCCTTGCAGAGCTTGAGCATATATACTTTCACACCCCCTGCAGAAATATATGAATATGTAAGGCGATTTTCTTCACGGTTGTTTTGGAGCATATGGCGGTTTCAACACTTAACTTGTGGAACCAATCCTGCACTTTTCACACGTGTTGATACTGTCTTGCAGTGAGCGTTTGGACGAATGCAAGGCCTGCGCGTGCGCACGAGCAGGCCAACATAGGAATTACACTGACAGACAGGCACGTGATGTAGACAGTGATCCCAGAACTAGCAGATGAAAACACGGACAAGCCAGCTATCAAACAGACGCCAAATAATAGAATTTCAATCGATTTAGTTTGAACAGCTGAAACATGATGACATAAAGTGAAGGATGGTATTACAATTTATTTCCAAATGTGCACATTTTCAGATGATTGCGAACCTGAGCTGTCATTTTCGTCCTCATGTAATTAAACCGTCATGTTGATTTTGAAAGTCAAGTGAGGGTGCCCTCGGTGCAAGGGATCTATTGGTTGCTAAGTTTTTGGTGACGTCATTGCAAAAAGGTCAGTCAACAAAGTGTGAGTACAGTGGAGTACATGCTCGGGGTAAAACCATGTCCTTTGCGTTTCCGTATTAAAGATAGTGTCCATCGTTTGTAATTTGTGCATTTAGCCTAATATGCTCGTTTGAAGCAACAAAAGTTTTCAAAATCAAAAGAAGGGTGCTGAACAACTAAGCTGGTGAAGTTTCAGCTCAGTGAATGCTGTATATTCCGAGAAAACAATATTCTAGGATCTCGTTTTCAATTCAAAAGTTGACGAGTTACGTTTTGAACTGGCCCGAATTCAGTGTTCGAGACACGTTCTCACTTAGCCAATGGAGGCGATCTACTAAGCCCCGCCCACTGCGCACGTGGGCAAATTACCACGTGCTTCTCTCCAATGCCACGCTGCATTTTCCTGCCGCGCGCATCATACGCGCGTGCACGCATGTCGGACTTCTGTGCACGCACGTCGGACATAATTCACGGCTGTGATTGGTCAGTACACCATGGGGCGGTGCTGACTGGATCGGTCCATTGCAGCTACGCGATGTCGCGCACTGAACCGACGAATTAAAGCAACCGCGCGCGCGTGTTAAATTAATCCTTTTCCTGTGTAGCACACGCATGTTTTCCGCAAAGAAGATGATCTTAATTAAGAGGCGTGTTTTCCTGTCGAATTGAACAGTTGATGCACAATTGATGCATACACTTAAGGTAGACTTTTTCCCGAACGTTTATTTTTCAGGTGATCGGACGGACGGGCTGATTAACTTAAGTCACCATCGGTGAGTCGAGGTTTCATTTTCCGATCCACTCGGTCGCAATCACATGCCCGATTGCGATTGGAAATGGATAGCCATGATCAGTTTATTTAACTGCGTACCTTGTCCTGCCGATTAGGTCTGAAAAAAAAAAAGCAAACGCACAAAGTAACTTCAAAACCCGATATGTGTGAAATTTGCTGGCTTTTGTTAACGTCACAAAACAACTCAGGCGGGCCATTACAGCTTTTTCAGAGTTTAATGAATGCATTGCTTTTGTCACAGCGACGATGGTTGACTTTTTGTACTTTGAAGTAACGGGAAATAATACTGGGGACCATTTTGTTGGAAGAAACCCTTCTTATAAGTAGGAACGCACGTGGATTGTGTGAGTTTCATGCCGCCATATAAGTAAAAACAAATAGGCCTAGGTACATAATTAGACTCAATAATGTGCACACACACAAAACAGAGAACACTTCATTCCTCACAGCTTTGCACTGCAATTTTGCTTGATCTTAATTCTAAAGGAGTAAGTGCCAAGAACTCTTTATTACAAGTGTCATCTTTCCTTTTTGGGGAGGAGCAACTTTGACCGTAGCCTGAAATTCCACCATCAGATAAAAAAGTTAAAGGAACTTACTCATTAGCAAATACGCGTTTTCCGAGCGGACGACCGCCAGCCCAAGCAAGGAATAGGATACCTCCCTAGAGAAGATCGAGACATGAAAACAGCGCGTGCTGCGTGTTCAATTACGATCGACGGTCGTTTGGGCAAACACAACGTATACTAGAGATGTTTGATTTCGGAGTTCATTAGGTAGAACTTTAGTTACATTGCGTGGGTTTTACTTTCATCATGGTTCATCGTCCGATAATTATCACCAGTTTTAATCAAAATCAGGGATGATGTCTGTCCGTATCTCGAAAATCAAGACGAGTATATCCCGGACCTATAGTCGCTCGCCGCTAACGTAACTCGCATGTATCTTTTTTTGTATTGTATAACATTGACTGAATGAGGCTTGCTGTGTTGCAGTTCTTTCACTAGCTAGCATCATGCTAAAAAAAAAAAATCACCACCAAGTGACCTTAACGCCCGCAAAGTGGAAAATGTGTGTTTCGAGATACAAGCGATTTAAGTTGACGATGTTTTAAAACGGTGATCTGAATATCGTTATATATATCGTTATGACACGTTAATGTATGATTTGTATTGAACAAAATAACTATTAATGAGTTATCAAACTAATTAATCATAAGTACGCTTCGTGAAAACTCAAAAATCAAATAACGCTGTGTTCGAGTTTTCACGAAGTGACGCTATACCCGTGTGTATTAGCTATAGTATGGGCTTAGCGTTACTTCGTGAAAACCCTGAATTAGTGATCGAGTCGCGCATATATTGCGTGACATTTGTATTACTTCGTGAAAACGCAAACCCCCTTTTTGCGTTTTGACGCGTAGTGTGCAGACAGTTTACACGCAAAAGATTACAGTACACTTCGTGAAAACGCATTTTCCTTTTTTGACCCTTAAGTCACAAACGCTAATTAATGGTAATTAATATGTTGCCAAGACTAATTAACTCTGTTTATAGTAATTTCTTGAGGTGATATATTAATGTGTAATTAATCACCAAATAGGAAAAAATTCGATGTCAGCCTATATACTTCTTGGTGACTAAGTTGTATATAGCGGTATATGATCATAATGGATTACCAAGGTTATATTTAATGTCGGTATCTTACAAAATGAATCGTTCGGGACTTTTAAAAGCAACAATATTAATATAGTCACGATGAAATCCTTTAGATACTACCCAATACCCGAGATTCACCAATGTCAACATAAATTATTGCTGTAGGCCTTTTATTAGCTTCAAGGTCGACACCATCAATCTGGTTTGATATTGCTGCCGACAGATGTTCTAAGTATGTTTTCAATCTATAATGCCTGAGTCCCTATTATGTGACCTGTCATCACCAAATGAGCTTAAAGTCAGAAATTTGCCATTTTGCAGTACATATACAGTGGGACAAAGCCAAAATTTGAAAGGGAACGTCATTTTTTCCCCAGGTGAACCGTAATCTGTAAGTCATCTTTTACCTTTCTCCAATTTTTTTTATTCTGTCAAACATCTTTTAAAGCTATTTTCATCCCATTTTATTAGTTGACTGTTCACTCACTCCTGGCATCAAGGTTCGTGAAAATAATCCCGCGCCTGGGTCCCGTTTATGCCAAAATATTTCCGGCGTGAAGTGGTTCATTTCGGTTCCAATCGGGCGCCATCTTGCTTAATATTCAACCATTTATCTCCATTATTTTCTAATGGAGCTCAATATGTATTCAATAATACCTCGCCCCTAGAGACTAGTTTCCGCCTCCACTATAGTCAGAGCCACATGAAAGCTATCAGTCTACACGCATCCTGGCATTACATACCGTACATTAACTAGAAAGCACTCAGAGAGCGCTAACCTCCGCCAAGACTTAATAATTTTGCTCAACATTCAACCATTGATCTGCATTATTTTCTAATGGAGCTCAATATGTATTCAACAATACCTCGCCCCTAGAGACTGGTTTCCGCCTCCACTATAGTCAGAGCCACATGAAAGCTATCAGTCTACACGCATCCTGGCATTACATACCGTACATTAACTAGAAAGCACTCAGAGAGCGCAAACCTCCGCCAAGACTTAACAATTCCCCGCCACGGTACACCTAAAAGAAACTGTACTCGCATAAAATGGTGAAGAATCCTGAACAAATCCTTGATCCAGACCCAGATCCGGATCACTTCCAAAATCTCATGGATTTGTACTTTAAGCTTGTACCAAGGACCACCCCTAAAAAAAAATCATGCGAATCCGTCCGTAACTGTTTGAGTTATCTTGTTACTACAGACAATCCAACAAACCAACCAACAAACAGACTAACAAACCAACGCCGATGACAACATAACCTCCTTGGCGGAGGTAAATAAGGAAGAGCGTGCGTGTACCAGCGAACTGATGCCCCATACTATACCCACCAAAAAATTAATTAACCACCGTTGCTAGGCAAAATACGCCCTCTCTTGGTCACGCACGCAGCTCATTATTATATCTCAAGCCCAGATTTAGGTTAGGCTATCTTTACGCATCTGTTAATGAACAGGCGTAGCTCCGCTTCATTTTGTAACTTTGGACTCAAGGGTATACTCGAAGCGTACGCTATAATTTGTTGTTTTGGTCTAGGACTCGGACCAACTGAACTCGACTTACCAAAACACATGCATTACAAGATGTGTCTTGTGAAAGTAACGACATCAAGACGAGAACGGCTGATTTACATAGACTTCCTGCGGCCGGATGTGTACCTTATTAAATCAAATTAGTTTGCACTTAGTCTAGCCCTACGTGAATCCAATTTACACTGGGACGACGGATGACACTTCTAATTCTAGGCACGGTTGTCTTGCTCAATCGAAACGAATTGTTTTCACGGCGAGTGAGTGATACCCATGGCAAGACACTGACATCCCGCTAGAAATCTCCCCGTGGGCTAGTACAGAGTGTTACTATATAAGGTTGTTTTGTCTGAAAGCCTACATGGACGTTTGGGAAGTCCCTTCACTACTTACTTGATGTTTCCTTTGTTCAAAATGTTATTGTGCCATGGTCAGATGAGATTTGAAGGTTTGCATGGTGGAAAGATACTAAGACAAGATAAGTTTGCGGTAGCACCATGTGAATAAATCTCTTTTGTGAGTATGTGTGGTTCTGATAAGAACCGGAGGGAGACAACGTTTCGAACAGTATGCTCTGCCTGACGACGGGCAGAGCATACTGTTCGAAACGTTGAGTCCTTCTGGTTCTTTTTAGAAACACACATACTCACAAAAGAGATTTATTCACATGGTGCTACCGCAAACTTATCTTGTCTTTGTGCCATAGTCGAAAACGACTTTTCGTTTAGTCCACAGCAGTCGGAAAAAAGCCCAGTTTAGGCCTATACCCTCATGTTTAGTCGGTCAACACACTGTGACATTGAAGGCCACTTTCCAGTACTTCTCTTACTAAATGTATGAACACTATTTGACATCCCCTTTTGGGTAATTTTATTGAAAAGTCTACGTCTTTAAACATTTTACAAATTGGCCATGGTTTCCCTGACAACATCATGAGGACGCTGTTGCTGTGAAGTTATTTCAGGAAGACAATGTTCACTTAATTCAAGGTTTTCTATTCAAATTGTCAAGCCAAAATTTGCTCAGTTGAAAACATTTGTGAGAAATCTAATTTGCTCATTGGCTTACTGTCATACTGAAACGACGAATCTTGTCACCTTGTCGTAGTCACCCAAAGAAAAGAAAATAAAATTTGCGCTAGCAAAATATCTACAATTCTGGCAAATTTTGGTGCTGAAATAGCTGTAACATTGAGGTTTCTGCCTGAAAAGACATCACACTGTTGCTCATGAATATGGAAATAAGCAACAAAAAAAACCAAAAAAAAAAACCAAACAGTTCACCAAAAATGCCCTTAAAAATGGCAAAATGAAAATTGAAAATCAGATAAAATGGGACACAAAGGTGCATTTTCAAGTACTGCATTAACAAACATTACAAGAGCCCTTTAAGAGATCAAAAAGCGCGTCACGTGATCAGTTTCAACTAATCAAACCCGCGCGTGGGACTTGAACATTAAGTGCAGAGTATGCACTCAGGTCGACCTACTTCGTGTATTTTCTTGCCTTTGAAGTTCATGTTTGTTTTTGCAATACACTATTATAGGTTTTTGCAAATGGACCGATCGTAACGGATACATAGATACTGTGGCAAACATAAGAAGCGATCGTTCTGCACGAGTAGTAGCGGCTTTGATCGATTGAGAACTACTGCTCAGTTTCATTGTCGCGTCGCGATGGTCACTTCCGCTCGGTAACATAGGCCGACTAAAACGAATTTAAAGGTACTTTCTTTTCTCTTTTCAATTCCTTTAATGACTTGTGCCTACTCTCCATTTTAGGTTTTTTTGCTTCACTCTTTGGGGATTCTTTGGAAGCCATGGGATCACGACAGTGTGGTTGATTATTTGATTTTGTGAATTTCCATAATAAGGCCAAAACAAAAAAAGTCTCCGGTTTCTGGTATGTGCGCGCGTCGCCGTAGCCATGCGCGTCGGCAAAATGAAAAAGTTTTTTTTTCAATACAAGATGATGTCTCAAAACCGCCAAACTCACTGGTTTGACTGGAATCCTGCTGCTGCACAATTTTAACGTGTTTTTAGATGGGGTTATGATCGAGAATAAGCTTTATGTGGCCTCTCTGGACTCCAATATATTTGCACTAAGTTTAGTCGGGCACCATTTGCAGTCATCAGCCGACATTTGAAGCCCAAAAAAAAAAAAAAACAGGTAAAAAAAAAAAAAAAGCCGCGTCGCCGCACCACTTTTGGGGCCTAAGCAAGTTGTTTTTACAAAGATCGGTTCGACTCTATATTTTTCCCCTTTTTTATTTATTATTGCTTTTTAATGCTTCTGTGGCCTGACAAGAGCAAACGAGAAATGTTCTCTTTCCATTTTTCTGACTTCCTTATGGTGAGCGCGTAAAAATACGTCATAGCAACAGCGCCCTCTGGTGTCAGAAATTAGGCCTAATAAAAAAGGTGGTCCAACTTAGCTTAACTTAAATGAGACCTATCCCCTCAAAATGTGTTTGAGCAAGTTTGAACAAAGTTTCAAACGTTCGGGGGGAGGCCGAATTAATTAGAAAATAGCTGCGACAGGCATCGGACTAAAAAACAACTTCTGGAAAGTCAAGACATGAAATTGAGCAATGATCTGAATACAGTCACTGTGCTCGCGGGATTGCTTGTATGTCATTGACCGTAAATCCAATTTCGAAAGAATCGCCGGGGAAAACCTTCCTTTAAAATGTCGTGTCTAGAACATTAATTAGACGTCCTTATGTGGAGCATGCAGTGCCTGGCGACATCGGTTATTAGGTTCGTGGACTACGAATGTTTGTTTTCTACTCCACATGCGACATGCATGGTTTTCCAGTGACAAGAGTTTTAATGTTTGAGCGTATACATGGCGGCCGATAATCAGTTTAATTTTGCATTGGCTGGACGAGTCACGACAGAGCACATAAATTATAATCGTGAACAGCATGCGCCAAAAGAAAGGAAAAAACAGATTGAATTAAGGGACGGATCGGATCTAGCTTTCAGGAGGGGGGGGGGTCTAAGGCGTGTCGAAGGCACGCCCTCGGCTGCAACTGGGTTGTCACGGTGGCCCCGGAAAAATGTTGAAATCTACGATGCTTTCTCCTGCATACTAAAGTAGTTAGAGAATAAATATAGGAACTTTAATACCGGTATTCCATAATCAGCGGCTGAACGGAGGGGAGGGGGGGGGAGGGGAGGGGGTTCAACCCCCAGTCTAGTTCCACCGTAGATTCGCTACAAGGAATTGTGTATTGCAGCAACACATGCACAAGGCACAAGACTTTGCAATGTGCTTTGCCGTTTTTTAATCGATTGATGTGCAGTCGTCTTGTGATTATGTTTCAATGGATTTTATTTTAATGTTGTTGATTGTTTTCGTCGAGGAAACGCATTAGGCCCCCGTTGCAATCATCTGATGTGTAAATCAACCATGTTCTGAATTGTGTGCATGAGGCCGACCTTCACTAAACGCGAGGGTTTCAACAGGAAATTGAATTTCTTCATCGATCGAAATAAATGACAGAGCACAGAGAAAGAAGATTTGATTTGGTGACAAAATTAAACTAGCCCTTGAAGCCAGCAGGCCCCCCCCCCCCCCCCCCCCCGTCCTCGTCGCTTAACTTGAAGTAATCTTAAATTTCACTTCTGGAAAAAAATCGGGTGCTGGGGGATGGGTAGTCTGAGTATAACCCGTTATCCACGGAGCAAGACTTATTCGCCGTGGTCTACTACATAGACTAGGGGATGTGGGGAGTATTGACTCGTACCCCCCGCCCTGCAAACAGGACGCTGGGATACGCTGATGAGCTTCACAGAATCTTGTGAAGGAAGTGGCCTACAACCTATGTAGGCCCTATATTAAAGCATCTGGCTGCAACTGTTTAAGACCGGCCGCAGTTAGACAGTGCGCGCATATTCGTCACCGTCACTACGAAGTGACACTAAAATCGACAAATCGATATTTTGCGATTTCGATTTTTTCCCCCATAATTGTGATCAATTACACATAATCTATCACCTCAAGAAATTATTCTACACAGAGTTAATGAGTTTTGTCAAAATATTAATTAACATTAATTAAAGTTTATAACTTAATGGGTCAAAACCGGAAAACGCGTTTTCAAGAAGTGTACTATATCATTCTTTTGCGTGTAAACTGCCTGCACACTACGCGTTTTACACGCGAAAAATACACATTGATTTTCATTCAGATTCCTTTTGTCGCGCTTAAAACACTGTGTTGTTATGGTCAATATTGCTGCATTGTTTGACGGTTTCTTATGAAATTACATCTCGTAATGTTTAAACATGATGACAAATCACTAGACGAAAATTCAATTTAAAACATCTTGTATTTCTCGAGTTGTTGTCCCCCAAACGAGTTTGGTGGTGGATAATTTTATTATCGAGACCACTATTTATGTGGTGCGCCCTCTATGGAAAGAAAATTGGTGGCGATGCTGCACTATTGAACAAAAATAACAACTCAGTTTCCGATCAATAGCTCAAGAAGTACAAGATGTATTAAACTGAAATTTCGTGCAATTATTTTCCACGATGTGTAACAGAGGTGTATTGAATATCATGAGAAACAGTGCCGTAATAAAAATATTATGATCGTAACAATGTAGTGTTTTGCACGCGAAAAATACACATTGCTTTTCATTGGGATTGTATTTGTCGTGCTTAAAACACTGTATTGTTACGGTCAATATTGCTTCATTGTTTGACGGTTTCTTGTGAAATTAAATCTCGTAATGTAAAACATAATGACAAATCACTAGACGAAAATTCAGTTTAAAACATCTTGTATTTCTGGAGTTGTTGTCCCCCAAACGAGTTTGGTGGTGGATAATTATCGAGACCACTATTTATGTGGCGCGCCCTCTATTGAAAGAATATTGGTGCGGATGCTGCACTATTGAACAAAAATAACCACTCAGTTTCCGATTTATAACTCAAGAAATAAAATATGTATTAACCTGAAATTTTGTGCAAGTATTTTCCACAATGTGTAACAGAGGTGTATCGAATATCATGAGAAACCGACCCGTAATAAAAATAATATGATCGTAACAATGTAGTGTTTTACACGCGAAAAATACACAGTGATTTTCATTCGGATTGCATTTGTCGCGCTTAAAACACTGTATTGTTACGGTCAATATTGCTTCATTGTTTGACCGTTTTTTTTATGAAATTTAATTTTGTAATGTAAGACATAATGACAAAAGACTAGACGAAAATTCAATTTAAAACATCTTGTGTTTCTGGAGTTGCTGCCCCCCAAACGAGTTTGGTGGTGGATAATTATCGAGACCACCAGGGCGGGCATTGGCGTCGCCAGGATTTTTTCTAGAGGGGGGCAAAACATATTTTTCCCAAAAAATTTTTGTATTTCTGAACAAATTATCGATTTCTCAGTTTTACACGGGGGCAGGGACATTTTGCCCCCCTCCAACTCATTAAATTGACACCACTATGACTTCGCGCCTCTTTTTCTTTTCTTTTTTTCTCTTTTTTTTTTCTTCCTTTTTTTTCTTTTCCGGGGGGGGGGGGGGCAAGCGCCCCCCTTGCCCCCCCCCCCCCCGCGACGCCCATGAGGGCGGGGGTACGAGCGAAAGGGTGGGGGGGGGCGGGGGGTACGAGCGAAGTGGGGAGGAATGCGAAAGTCTTGATTGGGCATAGCTTGACAACGGAGGGCGCTAGCACTGTCATCTTGTAGGCAGATCCCTCAACGATGAACTCAGTACTCGTAGTCGATGAACAGGGAATCTGACCCGTTTGTTTTGTGCATGTTTGGTTCTGCGTAAAATCAGAACAGAACTTCAGAAGGTAAACGAATCTGTAAAAAAACGGGGCTTGTTTTTACCTCTTGTAGTCGTTAGTCTTGTGTGATCTTTTGATTGATATATCCCTGAGTTTACAATATTGAAACCTAAGAAATTGAGGCGCCACTGATTTTGATTAGCCCAGGAACTGCAGAACCAGAACTCGGAAGACATCGTGATCATTCATTCATTGTTTATCTTTTTGTTTCTCTTGTTTTTGTCTTGCAAAGAAATTAAACGATGAATACAATTATTATTTTTAGGGGTCCTGGAAAAAAACGTTGCAGCCTGACGCCACTTTTTCTTCATATATTATCTCAATGAAGGTCATTCATTGCAAAAATTATGATAAAACATGAATCTGGGATTGAGAAACATTTCCAATTCGGTTGGGAAATACTTGGAAATCTTTCTTGACTCTCCATAGACTTTGTACACAACCGCTGAAGTAGCGTCAGGTTGCAACATTCTTTCCAAATAATGAATGTTTATAATATTATTAGGGGTCCCATATTAAGTAGGCCTAGTACTAAACAAATAACAATCTTCCGGAAAGATTTCCATATACGAAGTTCACTAATTTTCCTCTGTATTGACTAATAAGCCCCCAGATAGCAATTTCATGTCATCAAAGTCAATTTGAGCAGTGAGAAAATACAAGCATCTTCTTAGAAAACACTTAGAATTTTTCAGTCCAATCTCATAGGGTTTGTACACAGGGTGTTGAGTGAACTTCGTATATGGAAATCTTTCCCAATCTTCCAGTGACCAGTACGCCCAGTGCCAAGGCCTAAAAATTCACACACAAAAACCTAGTACATGTACTTTCTCCCTTTGCCTTAGGCTTTTATCACTTTTATAGTAGGCCTATCTCACATTTCAAAACTTCAAATATTCAGGTATAAATTGTTGATTTTATTTACCACATAGTCCTAAAAACGGTGTTGGGGAAAAAAAACTGTAAAATGTAGGCCTATATCACGATGTTCTTATATTTTTATATTTCCAGTTGGTCTTTTAGTTTTATCAGTCGGAAATGCATCATGGGAAATCAGCTGACTGGTATAGCGCCCTCACAGATCTTTCCTGTGGAGCATTACCTGACGGACGTCACAGACTATGAATTTGATACCAGCCTCGGAAGCACCCGATTCTTCAAAGTCGCACGGGCGAAGTACAAGTAGGTTTCTCGGAATCAAAATTCCTCAAAATGCCCGAAGTATTCTGACACTTTGGCAGCTGTTATGGTTCCTTTACCTCACAATCGTTATATTTTCTCTACTTTTAACAGAGAGGGTCTTGCTGTCGTCAAGGTGTTCGCCATCCACGATCCGTCGCTGCCCCTGAAATATTACAAGGATAAGCTGGAGGAGATCAAGAATAGGCTGAGTAGTTCCTCCAACTGTCTTCCCTTCCTCAGGAGCACGGTAAACCTGTCAGATTTCACCTCATTCCCTGGAGATTTTTCCTAGGATGGTCCTGAATTTGTAATAAAAAATTCTGCACTCTCCTGGAACCCAACAGCACCTTCGTCGTACTGAGTGAAGATGTCCAAATGAAGACCAAAATAAAATGGCTCAGTGAAAAAAGACTTGTTTTGCTTGATCCAGCCACATATTCATTGTGATTGGTCTTTATTTTCACAGTTATCGGACAAAGCAGCCTTGCTGTTCCGGCAGTACATCCGCAACAATCTCTACGATCGCATCAGCACCCGTCCGTTTCTCAACACCGTCGAGAAGAAATGGATAGCGTTCCAGTTGCTGTGTGCTATCAACCAGGCCCATCGCGTCAAGGCAAGTAAACCCCAGAGGTCTTCATGAAAATTCAGGGATCTGTCTTGTAGTTTTGTTTGAGAGAATCTTTAAGAATATAATTCTTTGCTTCTGTAAATGACTTGTGATTGATTTGTGATGGACTTGTGATTTACCGGTGGTTTACTTGTGATGGACTGACCAACTACAAGTGGAGTCCATCACAATTAAATCACAAGACAATCACAAGTAAATCACAAGTCTGTCACAAGTCCATCACAAGTAAATCATAAGCCCATCACAAATACATCACAAGTCCATCACAAGTAAATCACAAGATAATCACAAGTAAATCACAAGATAATCACAAGTCCATCACAAGTCCATCACAAGTAAATCACAAGTTGATCACAAGTCATCACAAATCAATCGCAAGTCAGTCACAAGTCAATCACAAGTCGATCGCAAGTCAATCACAAGTCAATCACAAGTCCATCACAAGTACATCACAAGTCCATCACAAGTACATCACAAGTCCATCACAAGTAAATCACAAGCAAATCACAAGTCATCACAAGTCAATCCCAAGTCGATCATAAGTCCATCACTAGTCCATCACAAGCCGATCACAAGTCAATCACAAGTCCATCTCAATTCCTTTCCTTGCAGGTGTGTCATGGTGACATTAAGAGCGAAAACGTGATGGTTACCGGCTGGAATTGGGTTCTACTGACAGACTTTGCCAGCTTCAAGCCCACCTTCTTGCCAGCCGTGAGTATAAAGCCATGTCTGAATTACATGGCTACGGCTAGAAATTACACACGCCCCTATGGTAGCGGCTGCAGCCACTTCCCATAGACCCGTGTGTAATTTCAAGCCGTAGCCACGTAAGTC
The DNA here is from genome assembly GCF_015706575.1 of Patiria miniata. Lineage (NCBI taxonomy): Eukaryota > Metazoa > Echinodermata > Asteroidea > Valvatida > Asterinidae > Patiria > Patiria miniata. The sequence goes on from NW_024037053.1 coordinate 4,454,169, forward strand.
GGACGAGGCTTACCCTGATTATCATTGATGGAATTGTCTTGGGGATGGATTTTCTAATAGGTTACCCAATGTTTAAAATTGTTAATGATTCATTTTTTTGGCCGTTTGACATTTTCCCAGGACAATCCGGCTGATTTTTCGTTCTTCTTTGACACCTCCCGGCGTCGCACCTGCTACATTGCCCCAGAACGCTTCATAGAGGGCAGCATGCGTCAGTCGGAGACCGTTGAATCGTCGGACACCTCGCTTCTGGATGCTGGGTCTTTGAAGAGAGGAGAACTCACTCCGCAAATGGACATATTCTCAACTGGGTAAGAAAAATCTCAATGAATTTTAATTTGGATGTGAGGGTAACGTTATTATTACCCCTGACAAGCTGGCCAATGATCGTTGGCAGAGTTTACTGTGTATCACTGAGTTTTTGCTCAGGAGCATATCGACGCAATCCAATTTGCGTAGTACCCGATTTGCAGTTAGATAGGGTGATGCAGTTGTGGCAAAGTGTCATGCCCAAGGACACAAAGCAATCATTGGATTGGATTTGAACCTACGCGTACCTGTTCTACACTTTCTGTGAAGTATTTGCATACTGAATCCACAAATTCCCACCAAACTTTAGAAGTCTTAATATTAATAGACAGTGGTCCTTTCCTCATGCTTCCACCTCTGTGGCCTTGGTTCAATTCCCTCTCAGGTCCACACGTGGATTGGCTTTTCAGTCCCTGCCTGAATCAGAAAATTTTCCGTGAATATGTTTCAGTGTTTTTCTCCCGCCTATAAAATTGGACCATTCTTCATCGTCTTGTCCCTAGGTTTCTTCAAGCTTCCAAGACACATTACCTGTGAACTTTTAGGGAAACCTTGTTCTATCTTGTCTTATATCACATCAGCTTTTTTTTCTTTTGACAGCTGCGTGATTGCCGAGCTGTTCACGGAAGGCCACGCCCCCTTCGACCTGTCGCAACTTCTTGCCTACTGCAACGGAACTTACAGTCCAGACACCGTCTTGAATAAAATAGAGGACCCCAGCATTAAGGTATGAGACTGAAAAGGAAGTCGTCACTGTTTTCATAAAGAGACAAATTAAGTTTGTTGAAGGAAATTTATCTGTATGTAAAATATATGACAAATTGAAGGAGCGAATCAACTTTTTGGTGCTTTTTTTCAGGCTCTTGTAGAACACATGCTACAAAAGGATCCATCCAAGCGCTTATCTGCAGAGGAGTATTTGAAGCAGTGGAAGACCAAGGCTTTCCCCGATGTGTTCTACAGCTATCTCAAGGTCTTCCTGGGAGATTTCGCTGGTATCCCCATCCTTCCATCAGACGAGAAAATCGCAAGGTAAAAGCCGGACCTCGGAGCCATTTTTGGCCCTAGTTGTGGCTCAAATTCACTGGCATATTTCAGAATTGCAGGCTTTTGCCTAAACCATCTACATGTAATGATGCTTCTTCCTTGAGGCCCAGTTCATTAAGAAAAGTCCGACATTGTCTTGTCATATTCTTTTTTTTCTCCAGGCTTAAGAGAGACATGGGTAAGATCATTGAGACACTCTCTTCTTCTGATGAGAAGCAAGACGGATGCAAAGACAACAACAACGGGCTGATTATCGTCTTGTCTCTTGTCACCTCCTGCCTCAGAACGCTCAAGGTAAATGTGCCATCATGTTTTTAAGTTTTGTGTTAACCCTAATCTTCCCAAATCCTCTTTGCAAAATGGAGGATTTTGCAGGATTGAGGCTACATGGCAAAATTGTGTTGCTGATTTTGGAGTATGCACTGTGTCAAGGTCTTGGGCCGGACCTTGTGTTGCTTATGCTCAGCCGTGCATAAATTTAGGCCTATATTATACTTGAAATCCTCCTCACTGCTCCAGAATGTCACTGGCTCTGCCCCAACATACTGACAGTGATTGCTGGAGGATTTTACAGGATTGAGGCAGTGGTCAGCTATCCAAGGACAACTTTCAAGAAATAACGGAGGATTTTGCAGGAATTTATGCTATTTTTACATGGAGGCAGTTGGAGGATTTTGCTGGATGGAGGTTGCTTCCTAGCAAAAATACCTAGGGAGTTAGGGTTAAACATTACTCTACCACACTACTCAGTACACTACAGTTGCTGCATGGCTGTTTAATTGGCAGTAGAATTCAAAGTATTTCTTGATTTTTTCCTGTGTTTCTTAGTTTTGCATCTCCAAGTTAGCTGCGTTGGAGATCCTACTGATGATTGCTCATCATATCCCTGACGATCTCATACTGGACCGAATCATTCCACACATGGTGAGATGATCTTCATTCTTTACAAATCTACAAGCTTATTTGCATGAACTCGGCCCAAATTATCAAGCCGGCAGTTTTGTTCTGTTTTAAGCCATTCTAAGAATTTTTTATATGTTCCTTTTGATGTTGCAAAGGCTTGTTTTATTGTTTGTAATTGTATGTAATTTTAGATATTCTCTTGAAAAACAGTACGTCACTGCAAGGTATTCGTCTTGAAATAGTTAAAGAACAGTTTGAAAGAAATTAAAATGAGACTCATACCATCTACAACTGTGGATTAATTATGAAATTTTTTTGTAACCCTGGGAAATTCACTCTAAAAATGTACAAAAAGAGAAATCTGTATAAGTCAAACATCAAGGGGAAGGTTCAAAATTTGACTTAAGCAGAGTTTTGAGTTAAGCAGGGTTGTATATCATTGTTATACTGCTGAAGGCAATGGAGTTTTTGTTTGACTTAACAGTTTTTTGAGTTATCAGAGTTTGACTTATCGAGATTACACTGTATGTTACCATCTTGGCTTAATGGAGCGACTCAAGATGTTGTTTTTTCCATCCTAGGTTCATTTTATTAGCGATCCCTTCCCCAGAGTGAGAGCAGAGGCCATCCGAACTCTAAGCCAAACACTAACCATCGTCAACTCAGTACCCAGAAGGTAAGCAGGATTGCAGACAATCTGTTATGCTAAATATGTTCTGCATTTAGGTGACCCAGAAGATAAGTAGTATTCCAAACTAATCGTTGCATTTAATGCTGATTTTTGGGGGTAATCCTAAGTAACTTTGGATCTTTTCACAAATTTGAAAATCTTTCGGTCACTTTAATTTTCACAATTGGTAAAAAATAAAATTATGTTGGAAAAAAATTTGTGGAAAAATTAGTGTTTGAAATTGTAATAAAAGGATATTTTGTATTTTTTGCAGCGATGCCAATATTTTTCCAGAGTATATTCTTCCGAACTTGGTGAGTATTGTCACTTCTAATTTGGCAGATTCATTTACAAGAGTGTAAAGCTACCTGAAATGGCTTGTGATTTTCAAGAAAACTGTGGATTATCAATGAAGTTTGTTTGTGTTTTCATTTTGTTCCAGGCAAACCTACCACAGGATGACATCGTCCTAGTCCGCGTAGCCTACGCAGAGAACATTGCCGTCTTGGCAGAGACAGCACTGCGATTTCTGGAGATGGTCCAGCTAGACCACACATCAACGCAAGATGCGCAGGCCGACTCTGTGCCAGACCCTAACGTCCAATATCAGGTACAACAAACAGCACGAAACGTAATTGTCTGCTCAGAGTCTGTGTCACTAAATGTGATGACATTTCTTATGCTTTGTATACAGATGTAGTCTAAAAACTAGATATGGTCAGGAAGTCGGAATGAATTTTTTTAGAATTGTTGAAAAACATTTCCAATATGCAGTTATTTTGTTCCCAGTTCTAAAAGAGCTAAACACTTCTTTTTTCTCTCTTCCAGGACTTGAAAGTCCTGGAACAATATACAAGTATGTCATTCAGATGCAGTGTATTTTTTTGTCCGATTTGGTAGGAATCTTCTTGAAACTTTCAAATAGGGGTCCAAAATCCTGGCTACATGCCTCGGCATCAAAAATCTTCACAAGTTCGAACTGTAATTTGGGCACTTTTTCATTTATTTCAGGCCAGTTATGATGACGAACTACAGAATCTACACGGCATGATCCAGCAGAAAGTCGTCACCCTGCTCAGCGACACGGTAAAATTCAGAACAGTCTTGAAATAATCGTTTGGTTGGTAGAGCAACAGTGTGATTTCTAAATGATGCAGGCTCTAATCCTAAAGGTCTAGACAGATGGTTCAGTTTATAGAGTAGTATTATGATAACCCAAATGTTACTGGTTCAATTTGTGCTAAGGTCATTTTCTTTTTCTTTTTGTAATGGAGTTCTTTGAGCTAGCATATTTTGTGTACATTCGTCAAACAGGAGAACATTGTCAAGCAGACTCTCTTGGAGAACGGCATCACAAGGCTGTGTGTGTTCTTCGGTCGACAGAAGGCTAACGACGTCCTGCTGTCTCATATGATCACCTTCCTCAATGATAAGGTATCAAATCTAGCAACTGCGTTTCATTTTCTGTGATCCAAAAGCAGCATTCTTAAAGGAACATAAATGCTCCAATTATCTAAACAATTGCTGACGATCAGAATTCTGTCTTTTTGTCTCAAGAATGACTGGCATCTTCGTGGATCCTTCTTCGACAGTATCGTTGGAGTCGCAGCTTATGTCGGTTGGCAGAGCTCCTTCATTCTCAAACCTCTTATCCAACAGGTACAAGTCTTACAGATTATTTTCAAATGCTTAAGTTCTTGAACTGCCCCAACCCACCCTGCCTGTTACTCCCTGTACTGCCCCAAACTGCCCTGCCTGTTACTCCATGTACTGCCCCAAACCACCCTGCCTGTTACTCCCTGTACTGCCCCAAACTGCCCTGCCTGTTACTCCATGTACTGCCCCAAACCACCCTGCCTGTTACTCCCTGTACTGCCCCAAACCGCCCTGCCTGTTACTCCCTGTACTGCCCCAAACCACCCTGCCTGTTGCTCCCTGTACTGCCCCAAACACCCCTGCCTCTTACTCCCTGTACTGCCCCAAACCACCCTGCCTGTTACTCCCTGTACTGCCCCAAACACCCCTGCCTGTTACTCCCTGTACCGCCCCAAACACCCCTGCCTGTTATTCCCTGTACTGCCCCAAAACAGCCCTTCCTGTTACTCCCTGTACATCCATCCTGAACATCACCAGGGAAGATCAAACCATGTATTTAAAATGTTCGTTGTATTTAATCTGTCAGTTAAATTCCATTTGTGTTTGTTGATTTGCACAGGGCTTGTGTGACTCAGAAGAGTTTGTCATCTGTAAAGCCTTGACTGCCCTGACAAGTCTGATAGAGTTGGGTCTGCTACAGAAACCGATAATCTTAGACCTAGCCTCAGAGATAGTACCCAACCTCTGCCATCCGGTAAGTCCTAGTCAGAATACCCTGATCTCAGAGATTGTACCCGATTCATAAAAATAGGTATAGATAAGGAAAATGATTTATGTCTTTGTATTGATCTGATTCTTAGAATCTGTGGATTAGACAAGGCACAGCCGGTGTCATCGCCGTCATCGCAGGCAACTTCAACATCGCCGACGTGCATTGCAACCTGATCCCACTTCTGCAACCGTTTATCAAGCAGCCGATCATACAAGTGGATAAGGAGGTACAATTAGCCATTCATATTGGAGCAAGTTTATTTCCGAATCATTGGTTGACTTGTGGTTGATCTTGAAATTGAGCCGATGTTTTCCTTACTTTTTGCATTTTCAGCCAATCCTGCTGAACGTTCTGAAGCCTCCGGTTCCCCGCCCTGTCTACGATTACATCCTGAGATCCTCGCTGATCGAGAGCTTGTTTGACAACCTGCAGGATCGTCAGCTGTTGAGGAATCTCTGTCGTCCTGGTCACAAGCCCAGCTACAGTCAGCCGGACAGCCCCGGCCTGGCACAGGTCTGCTTGTGCGATTCTGTTTTGTGTCCTCAATTCTCCAGTCTCGAACACCTCATGTCCTCAAACTTTAAAACATCCAACCTCAAGTCCTGAAACCTTAAGTCCTCAAACCTCCAGCCACCAAACCTCAAGCCCTCAGATATTTAGTCCTCAGATCTCTAGTACTCAAACCTTAAGTCCTGAAACTTTCTGTTCTCAATCCTCAAGTCCTCTAATGTCATGTTTGAAACATCCAGTACTTAAACCTCCACTCTCAAAAGTTTTCAAACATCAAGTCCTCTAACCCCTAGTCTTGAAACTCCATGTCCTCAGACTGTAGTCATCAAACCTCAAGTCCTCAATCGCCTCTTCTTCAAACCTTTATTTCTCAAATCTCCATTCCTCAAACCTCACGTCCTCAAACCTCAAGTCCTCAAACCTCAAATTCCCAAACCTCAAGTACTAAAATCTAAGGTCCAACAACCTCAGTTTTTAAAATATCAAAGTCCTCAAATCTAAAGTCCTCAAACCTTAAGTCCACAACCTCAAATCCTCAAACATCAACACCTCAAACCTCATTAATATTTTCCACCTCTGCAGCTCCTCAGAAAACTCCAATCTCAAGGAATGACAGAACCTGATGAGGACAAGCTGTTATTACTCAAGGACATCATGATGAAACAACAACAAGCCAAGTCAAAGTAGGTTGAAAGAAAATATATTTAAAAAAAACTTGTTTAATTCACTAATTTTTGTTTCTGTAATCCGTAACATTTGCTCACTCCCCAACCGACAGATTCCTCTTTCTTAGCTTACTAGGTTAGGTACCGCCAAACTTGCCGTGGTCGGCTAGCAAGTTTAAATCTGATACAGCAGCAGGTCACTTGGGAAGATTTCAAAACAAAATCCGACAAACTTCTAGTTATTTTGACCTGGCTTCCTCTTCTGATGATTTCAGTCCCAATGATCAACCCCCGCCCTCCCCCGGACCGGACAACCCCAACATCCCAGGTATCATCAACATTCTGGCGCTGGAGAAGGAATCGCCTGTCCAGAAATACCACGCCGATCTGATCAAACCCCCGGAGCTACGGTCGGACGCCTCAGAGAAAGCTCCTAGAAAGTTGAAGAAAAGATCCAGCAATATTGAGCCTGCCATGATGGTCAGTTGAAGATTTTTTGACAAGTTATTACTTTAGTGAATTTAGAACATCCTTGTAAAACTACCCTCCTTGATCTATACTACGTTCTGTTAAATAGGGCCCAATTGGCAAAATTGAAAATTACATATTAAAAATTAATTTAAACACAATAAATGTCAATAGTACTTGAAATATCAAAACTAAAAGTAGAAAATACACAGAATTTAATCAGAATTCTGCACATTGGTCATTCTATAAATTTAAGGTCCGAAGTGTGACTTTTTCCTGTCCCTGTTACCTTGGTATTTTGTAATTTGCCATTCAAATATCATTAAGAACGACTTTAAATTTTTTTTTTTATTTGTTGGGTAGGTAGTTTGCTATTCGTATCACTCTTCCAGGACGACTGCATTAAGGAGTGCATCATTATGATAAATCATAATGTCTGATGTAACATGGACACAGAAAAAAGCAGACTCCAAATAATGACCCACATTATGATCAACTTTCTGCTGTCTTAGCCGTGAAGTCGTTTTCTCTGTCCTTCCAGAACGAGGAATGGAAGAGCATGTTTGGCACGAGCGAGCCAGCTAGGACCTCGAAGGCACCCCAGCAGCCCACCAGCCCTGTCCACCCTGCCCAAGACGCCATGGCTACCCTCAACGCTGGCCCCAAGAGCCCAGGACCGACCAGCCAGCAAGGCGGCAAGTCCCAGCCCACGGGTCTATCCACTCTGGGCCCCATCTCAATGTCTCAACTCCAGGCAGCTGCTGACGGTATTCCGGAGAAGAAACCGTTGGCTCCGGTCCAAGAGAACAGGCTACCGCCAATCCAAAGTAAAGATTTTCAATTCTAAACTTCAAGAATTTGTGCATTCAAACAATGTTTTTCACAAGTCCATCACAAGTCCAGTCATTAAAAATCAAAGTGCAGACACAAGAAATCGCAAGTCCAGACACAACAAATCACAAGTCCAGACATTTAGAAAATTTAGAATGTTTTCCTTTTTTTCTTCAGCTCTTGTCGCAACTTGTAAGCTGGAACTGAGTCGCCTTGTTCAACAGAAGCGAGAGCAGTACGTGGCTGACGTGACGCGCAAGACACTCATAGAAGAAGCAGCCATTGAGACCAAGATTCCACCATCGTCATGGAAACCTAAGGGTCTTCTGGTGGCCCACTTGCACGAACATAAGGCGGCCGTCAACAGGTTTGTGATTAAAGTCTACGGGACTTTACTCAAACTGTCAAAGTTTTGGTTCTCAAAACCACACATAATTTTAAAAAAATATTTCGACTCCAGAAGTCCAGTTTGGTAGTTAGTTTATTTCCACCATGTAAAGTTTATTTGTAATAATGCATCCTTCGAAATTCAGCATCTGCTTCGAGGACGATGAGCTCCTCAAATTACAATCTGAAAGCATCCACAAAGGGACTCGTAACAGATCGTGTTCAACGAAGAACCACTCGGTCAAGAACGGGGCCATCAGCACAGATGTTGTAATGATACCTCTATTACCCAGCAGATTTAGACACGGCCGAACGTCCTAGTAGAATCATTCTCTCAGACTGTCTTCCCATGTTTTTCCCCTTGTTTAGGATTCAGTTGAGCCACGATCACATGTTCTTCGCCACATGCTCCAGCGACGGCACAGTCAAAGTTTGGGACACGTCGCGACTCCTCGGCAAGAGTAACACCAATCGGTCTCGCCAGACCTATAACCGCCAACCTGGACGAATAAAAGCACTGACGTTCTGCCAGTCATCGCATAGCATCGCTTCGGCATCAGACGATGGCTCCATACATGTCAATAGGTGACTCATAGATCTCTGAATAAAAGCTTCTAAGTTTCGGCACAGTTTTCCTTAAAATGATTTTGTGCCAGTTTCATTTTTGTAGTACCACATCAGTGACACTTTTCAATTGCAAAACTGGTTTCTGCTGTTCGAGGAACTTTTTTTTTTGGTTGCCATGTTGACAAGATAATTAATTCGTTCAATTCTTTGAAAATTTATCGTCGTCTATTAAGTATTTTTGTTGTTGCCATGTTGACAAGATAATTAATTCGTTCAATTCTTTGAAAATTTATCGTCGTCTGTTAAGTATTTTTGTTGTCTTCTGTCCAGGTACTTTTCTTTCAAAGTTTATCTTCAATATTTTTGAAGCTGCCTTACAAGAAATAAACAAAAATTGAAAACTGAAAAATTTGAAGTTTCATTACGTCAAAATATTGGCTCCATTCTCAAAGTTACCCCGTTGTTGTGATGTTTCTAATTTTACGGAAGTGAATCCACTCCATATTGATTGAAATTGCAAATATTTCAACATAGGAGTTTATCTCTGATTCAACACAGAATAAAGTTTGAAGCATTATACTTTACCACTTTGGTGGACCCAATATCTAAACTTACTTTGGAATTGTTCTTTGTCAGGATTGAGGCCGGCGCACCGCGATTCAGCCTGCTACACAAGACTAACCTGGACATCCATGAGGAAGGATTTGCTGTCGACATCACCCACTTTGATACAGGTAAGCGTCTAGCTCAGTAGAACCGTGCTAAGCACAGAAGGACCTTGCTTATCAAAATTAGTTAACCAGCTAGTATGTCATATTAATTTTGCTGAACATCATTTTGCGCATCTTCTGTAATATAATGTCGGTTCATTCTTGATCAGTCTTCATCATTTTAACAGCTTTTGGGGGTTTGATTTTTTTTCTTCAGGATCGCAGTCAGTGGTAACCTACGCGACAGTCCAGGGTTACTTAGTGGGTTGGGATCTCAGGGCACCAGGGATAGCATGGAGGCTCCGCAACCAATCAAAACACGGTAAGCAACAAGTGTCGTAGTCTAGCCCATCAAAAGTTATCACAAGTCAATCACAAGTCCTCACAAGCCATCACAAGTTATCACAAGTCAATCACAAGTCACCACAAGCCATCACAAGTTATCACAAGTCAATCACAAGTCACCACAAATCCATCACAAGTCCATCACAAGTCGTCACAAGTTATCACAAGTCATCACAAGTCTATCCCTTGTTACTTGCGACTGGGCTTATGATTTGACTGAACACAAATCTGAAAATAGACAGTCTTATGATGTGTGATTGGACTTGTGATTTGCTTTATGAATTTACAAACATTTACTTGTGATTTAGTTAATTTGATGGGTATTTTTTCAATTATCTTTTTTCCGGTTTTTTTTTAATCAAAGTTGATCAAAGAAATTTGACTGAAGCAGGGTCTGAACCTGTGATCTCCAGATTGCCGTTCCGCTGCTCTACCAACTGAGCTATCCAGCCCTGTGTTGGTGGTTCCCCAGTCAATGTCCTTGTTCAAGAGGCACTAGTCCGAAGCCATAAACCTGTTTTCCGGATAGCCAGGGATCATGCCAAGGTCACGATGCTAGCAACATTAGCAATGCTGCAAACCTGGGAAATATCAAACGGGATCACTCAGAGAGGATATAGCTTGTTATTTTGTTCTCCTTGGCAGGGTTGATCACCTCCTTCGCTGTGGACCCCCATCAGTGTTGGATGGCCGTGGGGACCAGCAAAGGAGCACACACCTGCTGGGATCTACGCTTCCAGCTGCCGATCAGCACCTTGCATCATCCCACAGGTAGATTGACCCTTGTCTTTTTCAAATTACAACATCCAACCGGATGGCATCGATAAGATCGAGGGAGTCAGGTTGGCGTAGCGGTACTTTCCTCGCCTTCCACCGCTGTGACCCGGGTTCGAATCCTGCCTGGGCCAATATGTGGATTGGGTTTTCAGTCCCTGCCTGATTCCGTGGGTTTTCCTCAGAATACTCTACTGGGCTTTTCCTCCCACCTCTTGAACTGTAATTTCTTCACATTGTCTTCTCTTTACTGGTCCCTATGGGAGACCAGTGGATTCCACCGTGACCGAATGGGCTACCCAGTAAGAATGAAAAAAATTCTTATAAAATAAGAATGAAATTAATAAATTTATAAATAAATAAATAGTCCGGGATCATAAGTCCATTTCTGAAATGGTGAGTTATACCAGCCAAAGTTGACGCAAACAGAATTTTTAGACATTTATAGAAGCATCAGTTAAAAAGGTGAAGCTTTACATTTGGTTAAGATTCAAATTAAGAAAATTTTGAAAAAGAAGATTCTATATTTTTTTTATCAGCTTCTCATGTGCGTCGGATTAGTCTGCACCCCAACCACCCATCCTGGATCATCTCCGCAGTGCAAGGCAACAATGAAGTGTCTATGTGGGACATGGAGACCGGGGCCAGACAGTTCACGCTATGGGCTAGCCCTTCGCCTCCCCTCTCCCAAACACAGGTACAGCGCCCTCTATTGAATAAAAAAGGAAACTCCGTCTCAAGTTTAATATTACAGTGCATTAGGCCAGTGTTTATGTCCGGTTTCTGTGGCATGTAATTACTGGGAAGCTTTCTATTCCCACTGGATAAGATGCCAGTTTGTCAAAGGTTAGTCACCAGCTAATGCTGGTACCCTTGGGTGCAGAGAGGCAGATTGGGGTAAACTGGTTTGCCTAAGGACACAACATACAGGGTGAGTAAAAAAAAATGAAACCCAAATGTCGGGACCATTGTTTAATGAAGTTCTGCATGTAGCACTTTCAAAATCTAGGATATGAAAGCCCAATTCATAAGCTTTCTTTTAGTACTAGAATCATTCAAATCACTCATATACTTTTCAAGTGAAGGCATTTTAAACATAACCACCGTTTTAAAGTTCTGTCCACGGATCACAAAAAAGGTGTGCGTTCTTTCAGCAAAACCAAAACAATTCACACACATCCCTATGTGATTTGTTTTCGTTTTGCTGAAAGAACACTAACCTTTTTGTGATCTGTGGACTGAACCTTAAAATGGCGGTTGTGTTTAAAACTCCGTAACTTGAAAAGTACATGAGTTATTTGAATGATTCTTGTACTAAAAGAAAGCTTAAGAATTGGGCTTTCATATCCTAGATTTTGAAAGTGCTACATGCAGAACTTCACTAAAACAACGGTCCCAACATTTGGGTTTCGGTTTTTTTTAATCAGTGGCAGAAATTCAATCCCCTGGGTCTCTGATCATGAGGCACACATATCCTAATCATAAGGCAGTAACAAACTTTTTTAATCTTTAGTTTTTGTTTGAAATCTCAACTTTCAGACCTCCAACCACGCCGTTCACGGCATGTACTGCATCCCATCCAACGAACACTCCCCAAGTTTCTTGACGGCGGGCTCGGACCAGCGACTGCGCTATTGGAGTCTGACCAATCCTGAGCACTCCGGTATCATAGCCGGGTCTGTCAACGATCCGCCTATCCAACCAGCCGTCACGTACAAGTAGGTAGTCCCTTCGGTTTTAGACATTTTCTGCATTAGTTAGCGAAAATTGTTTGCTTAAGATAAGCACAGCAGCGAAATCGGTCCCTAGACTCCAAAGAGAGTTCAAATCAATGCTTCTCTCTAAAACACATCTTTTTTTTTTGTATTTCATATCATTTTGAAAGCACAAATGTTTTTGTATTTCATATCATTTTGAAAGCAGATCTGTTGTATTTTGTTATCATTTTGAATAATAGTTTGATTTTTTTGTCTTGATACCAAAATTTTTGTGCTCCATAATTGTTTTTTTGGTTTTTTTTACGGGAGAGATTGCCAAAAATGCTGTGAAGTTCTATTTTGGAAAATTATTTTGTGTCTGCGTCTTTTTTGTAGGCGGAGATTGATTGACGGAACAGAGGTGATTGTAGAGACCTACGACAAACACCGCGGTGCGACAAACGTCGGCGAGTCAGGACGTCAAGGCACGGAGCAGGTTCCCGTCGGTCATCGTAACGTCATCACGGATCTGGGCGTCTTTCTGATATCGCCTAGCAGCGCCGCCGTGGCTACGACTTCACAGGATGGTGTGGTCAAAATATGGAAGTAAATCTGTTGTGTTGAGACCAAGGACTAAATTACATGGAGCAGAAATTTATTAAGCACAGAACATATTTGCTTAGTAAAAACTGGTTACCAGCCAAAAGTGTGTGCATTGTCCATTGCCTGTGGCTGGTACCAAGCTTGATTTGTTAAGGTACAGTTTCAGCTTAGCAGTTTCGTGGAATTAGCCCCTTGATTTTGAACCCATGTACAAGCATTACATTCACTGTGTGGACTTCCAAACAAAAGAGGTCCACATAAACCAGGTAGCAGCGACATTGTGTGGACTTGCCCACGTCCACACAATGTTTCCCCCTCTCTGGAAAAAAGGTTTAGAGGCATTTTGGGGTTGGGTTTATTCATTGCAAAATGAAGAGAAACACTCAAGGGAATCATAATAAAAAATTGGGTTGAAAGAGTTTTCACAGTTTGAGTAAAATGAGTTTTTTTCACAGGTTTTTCTTGACTACACAAAAACAAAGGAATGTCCCCACTAGGCATGTAACGTAAACGTGTGAGTTCATAAAGTTTCTTTCACAAACACAAATGTAATTGTAATTATACTTCATTAAAAATTTAAAAAGTTGCACACACTGTACAAAGATTTATTTCATATTTTTCACATTCAACAAAAATGTGTAACAAGTATAACCATGTTTAGTTTAGCTTTTCTACTGTGCAATCAGAATCTGTATGTGAATGTTCAATAATGGAACTAGTGAAATTAAAGGTAAATAGAGAAATAAATGACTAAAATAAAGTATGTATTTTATTGGGAAGATATATTTGACCAGCTTCGTTGACAATATGGTTTTTTTTATTTGTGATATTGATGAAAAAATATCCAGAAACGTTGTCTTGTTGTCTTGTGTGTTTGTTTGAATATTGTTGTTTGTTTGATTGATATTCCCCTTGTATCTGGTGGAATTTTTGGCAATTTTTTTTCTTCAATTTTGACCCAAAAATGGAATTCCTTAAAACTTGCTCGAAAGAGGCCTAAGGGACCCTAGAACACATTCCAATTCCATTTGTAGAAAGATATGCTTTCCAAAAGAAAATTTGGACAAAAATATGGGGTAAAATCAGTCAGAAATGTTAATTCATTTCTCACAAAATCGATGGTTTTTACCCAAATCTCCAGAATATTGGGTGTTTGAGTATTGATTGATGCTCCTCTGACTTCCAAAGCAATTGCTGCATTGTTTGGAGAAAAGTCCATTATTTTTTGGCCAATTTTGATGAAAAGTGTAAGGCTTACCCCTTGGTTTTTTTTTCAATTTTGGCCAAAAAATGAAATTCCTTGAAACTTGCAGGAAAGATGCCTAAGGTAACCCTGAACACATTCCAAATCGATTTGGGAATAGATGTGCCTTTGAAAAGAAAATTTGGCCGAAATTTTGGGGTAAAAACAGTACAAATTAGGTTTTATTAACATATTTCCTTTCCCCAAAACCGATGCTATTTGCCCAGATCTGCCAAAATGTGGGTGTTTGAATATTGATTCATGCTCCACTCATATCCAGAGGCATTTCTGCGTTGCTTGAAGAAAAGTCAATTTTTGGCCAAATTTGGTCAAAAATGTAAGGCTAACCCCTTGTTTGTTTTTTTAATTTTGGCCAAAAAATGAAATTCCTTAAAACTGGGGGCGACTATTGACGGTCGCCTCTTGCGGTACGTCGCCTCTAGCGGTTTCGGTACCGCTAGAGGCGACGTCGCCCCTAGCGGTACGGTACCGCTAGGGGCGACGCCTCCAGCGGTACGTCGCCTCTAGCGGTACCGAAACCGCTAGAGGCGGTACGTCGCCTCTAGCGGCACGTCGCCTCTAGCGGCACGTCGCCTCTAGCGGCACGTCGCCTCTAGCGGTACGTCGCCTCTAGCGGCACGTCGCCTCTAGCGGCACGTCGCCTCTAGCGGCACGTCGCCTCTAGCGGTACGTCGCCTCTAGCGGTACCGAAACCGCTAGGGGCGACGTCGCCTCTAGCGGTACGTCGCCTCTAGCGGTACGTCGCCTCTAGCGGCACGTCGCCTCTAGCGGCACGTCGCCTCTAGCGGCACGTCGCCTCTAGCGGTACGTCGCCTCTAGCGGTACCGAAACCGCTAGGGGCGACGTCGCCTCTAGCGGTACGTCGCCTCTAGCGGTACGTCGCCCCTAGCGGTACGTCGCCCCTAGCGGTACGTCGCCCCTAGCGGTACGTCCCCCCTAGCGGTACGTCCCCCCTAGCGGTACGTCCCCCCTAGCGGTACCGTTCCGCTAGGGGCGACGTCGCCTCTAGCGGTACGTCGCCTCTAGCGGTACCGAAACCGCTAGGGGCGACGTCGCCTCTAGCGGTACGTCGCCTCTAGCGGTACGTCGCCTCTAGCGGTACGTCGCCTCTAGCGGTACGTCGCCTCTAGCGGTACGTCGCCTCTAGCGGTACCGAAACCGCTAGGGGCGACGTCGCCTCTAGCGGTACGTCACCTCTAGCGGTACGTCGCCTCTAGCGGTACGTCGCCCCTAGCGGTACGTCGCCCCTAGCGGTACGTCGCCCCTAGCGGTACGTCCCCCCTAGCGGTACGTCCCCCCTAGCGGTACCGTTCCGCTAGGGGCGACGTCGCCTCTAGCGGTACGTCGCCTCTAGCGGTACCGAAACCGCTAGGGGCGACGTCGCCTCTAGCGGTACGTCGCCCCTAGCGGTACGATCGCCTCTAGCGGTACGTCGCCTCTAGCGGTACGTTACTCTGGGGGCGATTATTAACGGGCGCCCCTAGACGTACACACCCAAGAGGTAAAAATGCAGTTGTATTTTCATGTATTTCCTAACCCCTCCCCCCCCCCCAAAAAAAATGGATGATATTCGCCCAGAATTGCCAAAATGTGGGTGTTTGAATATTGATTCATGCTCCAGTCGTCTCTAGAGGTGTTTCTGCGTTGTTTGGAGAAAAGTCAATTTTTGGCCAATTTTGATGAAAAATGCAAGGCTAACCCCTTGTTTTTTTTCTCCATTTTGTCAAAAAAATGGAATTCCGTGAAACTTGATGGAAAGATGCTTAAGGAACCCTAGAGCACATTCCAATTCCATTTGTAGAAAGATTTGCTTTTCTAAAGAAAATTTGGACAAAAATATTGGGTAAAATCAGTCAAAAATGTTAATTTATTTCTCACAAAAACGATGCTTTTTGCCCAAATCTTCAAAACATTGGGTGTTTGAGTATTGATTGGTGCTCCTCCGACTTCCAAAGGAATTTCTGCATTGTTTGGAGAAAAGTCAATTTTTGGCCAATTTTGATGAAAAATGCAAGGCTAACCCCTTGCATTTTTTTCAATTTTGACCGAAAAATGAAATTCCGTGAAACTTGGTAGAAAGATGCCTAAGGAACCCTAGAACACATTCCAATTCCATTTTTAGAAAGATTTGCTTTTCTAAAGATTATTTGGACGAAAATATGGGGTAAAATCAGTCAAAGATGTTAATTTATTTCTCACAAAAACGATGTTTTTTGCCCAAATCTTCAAAATATTGGGTGTTTGAGTATTGATTGGTGCTCCTCCGTCTTCCAAAGGAATTTCTGCATTGTTTGGAGAAAAGTCAATTTTTGCCCAATTTTGATGAAAAATGCAAGGCTAACCCCTTGCATTTTTTTCAATTTTGACCGAAAAATGGAATTCCTTGAAACTTGCTAGAAAGATGCCTAAGGGACCCTAGAACACATTCCAATTCCATTTGTAGAAAGATTTGCTTTTCTAAAGAAAATTTGGACAAAAATATTGGGTAAAATCAGTCAAAAATGTTAATTTATTTCTCACAAAAACGATGCTTTTTGCCCAAATCTTCAAAACATTGGGTGTTTGAGTATTGATTGGTGCTCCTCCGACTTCCAAAGGAATTTCTGCATTGTTTGGAGAAAAGTCAATTTTTGGCCAATTTTGATGAAAAATGCAAGGCTAACCCCTTGCATTTTTTTCAATTTTGACCGAAAAATGGAATTCCTTGAAACTTGCTAGAAAGATGCCTAAGGGACCCTAGAACACATTCCAATTCCATTTGTAGAAAGATTTGCTTTTCTAAAGAAAATTTGGACAAAAATATTGGGTAAAATCAGTCAAAAATGTTAATTTATTTCTCACAAAAACGATGCTTTTTGCCCAAATCTTCAAAACATTGGGTGTTTGAGTATTGATTGGTGCTCCTCCGACTTCCAAAGGAATTTCTGCATTGTTTGGAGAAAAGTCAATTTTTGGCCAATTTTGATGAAAAATGCAAGGCTAACCCCTTGCATTTTTTTCAATTTTGACCGAAAAATGGAATTCCGTGAAACTTGGTAGAAAGATGCCTAAGGAACCCTAGTACACATTCCAATTCCATTTTTAGAAAGATTTGCTTTTCTAAAGATTATTTGGACGAAAATATGGGGTAAAATCAGTCAAAGATGTTAATTTATTTCTCACAAAAACTATGCTTTTTGCCCAAATCTTCAAAATATTGGGTGTTTGAGTATTGATTGGTGCTCCTCCGTCTTCCAAAGGAATTTCTGCATTGTTTGGAGAAAAGTCAATTTTTGCCCAATTTTGATGAAAAATGCAAGGCTAACCCCTTGCATTTTTTTCAATTTTGACCGAAAAATGGAATTCCTTGAAACTTGCTAGAAAGATGCCTAAGGGACCCTAGAACACATTCCAATTCCATTTGTAGAAAGATTTGCTTTTCTAAAGAAAATTTGGACAAAAATATTGGGTAAAATCAGTCAAAGATGTTAATTTATTTCTCACAAAAACGATGCGTTTTGCCCAAATCTTCAAAATATTGGGTGTTTGAGTATTGATTGGTGCTCCTCCGTCTTCCAAAGGAATTTCTGCATTGTTTGGAGAAAAGTCAATTTTTGGCCAATTTTGATGAAAAATGCAAGGCTAACCCCCTTGCATTTTTTTCAATTTTGACCGAAAAATGGAATTCCTTGAAACTTGCTAGAAAGATGCCTAAGGGACCCTAGAACACATTCCAATTCCATTTGTAGAAAGATTTGCTTTTCTAAAGAAAATTTGGACAAAAATATTGGGTAAAATCAGTCAAAAATGTTAATTTATTTCTCACAAAAACGATGCTTTTTGCCCAAATCTTCAAAACATTGGGTGTTTGAGTATTGATTGGTGCTCCTCCGACTTCCAAAGGAATTTCTGCATTGTTTGGAGAAAAGTCAATTTTTGGCCAATTTTGATGAAAAATGCAAGGCTAACCCCTTGCATTTTTTTCAATTTTGACCGAAAAATGGAATTCCTTGAAACTTGCTAGAAAGATGCCTAAGGGACCCTAGAACACATTCCAATTCCATTTGTAGAAAGATTTGCTTTTCTAAAGAAAATTTGGACAAAAATATTGGGTAAAATCAGTCAAAAATGTTAATTTATTTCTCACAAAAACGATGCTTTTTGCCCAAATCTTCAAAACATTGGGTGTTTGAGTATTGATTGGTGCTCCTCCGACTTCCAAAGGAATTTCTGCATTGTTTGGAGAAAAGTCAATTTTTGGCCAATTTTGATGAAAAATGCAAGGCTAACCCCTTGCATTTTTTTCAATTTTGACCGAAAAATGGAATTCCGTGAAACTTGGTAGAAAGATGCCTAAGGAACCCTAGTACACATTCCAATTCCATTTTTAGAAAGATTTGCTTTTCTAAAGATTATTTGGACGAAAATATGGGGTAAAATCAGTCAAAGATGTTAATTTATTTCTCACAAAAACTATGCTTTTTGCCCAAATCTTCAAAATATTGGGTGTTTGAGTATTGATTTGTGCTCCTCCGTCTTCCAAAGGAATTTCTGCATTGTTTGGAGAAAAGTCAATTTTTGCCCAATTTTGATGAAAAATGCAAGGCTAACCCCTTGCATTTTTTTCAATTTTGACCGAAAAATGGAATTCCTTGAAACTTGCTAGAAAGATGCCTAAGGGACCCTAGAACACATTCCAATTCCATTTGTAGAAAGATTTGCTTTTCTAAAGAAAATTTGGACAAAAATATTGGGTAAAATCAGTCAAAAATGTTAATTTATTTCTCACAAAAACGATGCTTTTTGCCCAAATCTTCAAAACATTGGGTGTTTGAGTATTGATTGGTGCTCCTCCGACTTCCAAAGGAATTTCTGCATTGTTTGGAGAAAAGTCAATTTTTGGCCAATTTTGATGAAAAATGCAAGGCTAACCCCTTGCATTTTTTTCAATTTTGACCGAAAAATGGAATTCCGTGAAACTTGGTAGAAAGATGCCTAAGGAACCCTAGAACACATTCCAATTCCATTTTTAGAAAGATTTGCTTTTCTAAAGATTATTTGGACGAAAATATGGGGTAAAATCAGTCAAAGATGTTAATTTATTTCTCACAAAAACGATGCTTTTTGCCCAAATCTTCAAAATATTGGGTGTTTGAGTATTGATTGGTGCTCCTCCGTCTTCCAAAGGAATTTCTGCATTGTTTGGAGAAAAGTCAATTTTTGGCCAATTTTGATGAAAAATGCAAGGCTAACCCCTTGCATTTTTTTCAATTTTGACCGAAAAATGGAATTCCTTGAAACTTGCTAGAAAGATGCCTAAGGGACCCTAGAACACATTCCAATTCCATTTGTAGAAAGATTTGCTTTTCTAAAGAAAATTTGGACAAAAATATTGGGTAAAATCAGTCAAAAATGTTAATTTATTTCTCACAAAAACGATGCTTTTTGCCCAAATCTTCAAAACATTGGGTGTTTGAGTATTGATTGGTGCTCCTCCGACTTCCAAAGGAATTTCTGCATTGTTTGGAGAAAAGTCAATTTTTGGCCAATTTTGATGAAAAATGCAAGGCTAACCCCTTGCATTTTTTTCAATTTTGACCGAAAAATGGAATTCCTTGAAACTTGCTAGAAAGATGCCTAAGGGACCCTAGAACACATTCCAATTCCATTTGTAGAAAGATTTGCTTTTCTAAAGAAAATTTGGACAAAAATATTGGGTAAAATCAGTCAAAAATGTTAATTTATTTCTCACAAAAACGATGCTTTTTGCCCAAATCTTCAAAACATTGGGTGTTTGAGTATTGATTGGTGCTCCTCCGTCTTCCAAAGGAATTTCTGCATTGTTTGGAGAAAAGTCAATTTTTGGCCAATTTTGATGAAAAATGCAAGGCTAACCCCTTGCATTTTTTTCAATTTTGACCGAAAAATGGAATTCCGTGAAACTTGGTAGAAAGATGCCTAAGGAACCCTAGTACACATTCCAATTCCATTTTTAGAAAGATTTGCTTTTCTAAAGATTATTTGGACGAAAATATGGGGTAAAATCAGTCAAAGATGTTAATTTATTTCTCACAAAAACTATGCTTTTTGCCCAAATCTTCAAAATATTGGGTGTTTGAGTATTGATTGGTGCTCCTCCGTCTTCCAAAGGAATTTCTGCATTGTTTGGAGAAAAGTCAATTTTTGGCCAATTTTGATGAAAAATGCAAGGCTAACCCCTTGCATTTTTTTCAATTTTGACCGAAAAATGGAATTCCTTGAAACTTGCTAGAAAGATGCCTAAGGGACCCTAAAACACATTCCAATTCCATTTGTAGAAAGATTTGCTTTTCTAAAGAAAATTTGGACAAAAATATTGGGTAAAATCAGTCAAAAATGTTAATTTATTTCTCACAAAAACGATGCTTTTTGCCCAAATCTTCAAAACATTGGGTGTTTGAGTATTGATTGGTGCTCCTCCGACTTCCAAAGGAATTTCTGCATTGTTTGGAGAAAAGTCAATTTTTGGCCAATTTTGATGAAAAATGCAAGGCTAACCCCTTGCATTTTTTTAAATTTTGACCGAAAAATGGAATTCCGTGAAACTTGGTAGAAAGATGCCTAAGGAACCCTAGAACACATTCCAATTCCATTTTTAGAAAGATTTGCTTTTCTAAAGATTATTTGGACGAAAATATGGGGTAAAATCAGTCAAAGATGTTAATTTATTTCTCACAAAAACGATGCTTTTTGCCCAAATCTTCAAAATATTGGGTGTTTGAGTATTGATTGGTGCTCCTCCGTCTTCCAAAGGAATTTCTGCATTGTTTGGAGAAAAGTCAATTTTTGGCCAATTTTGATGAAAAATGCAAGGCTAACCCCTTGCATTTTTTTCAATTTTGACCGAAAAATGGAATTCCGTGAAACTTGGTAGAAAGATGCCTAAGGAACCCTAGAACACATTCCAATTCCATTTGTAGAAAGATTTGCTTTTCTAAAGAAAATTTGGACAAAAATATTGGGTAAAATCAGTCAAAGATGTTAATTTATTTCTCACAAAAGCGATGCTTTTTGCCCAAATCTTCAAAATATTGGGTGTTTGAGTATTGATTGGTGCTTTTCCGTCTTCCAAAGGAATTTCTGCATTGTTTGGAGAAAAGTCAATTTTTGGCCAATTTTGATGAAAAATGCAAGGCTAACCCCTTGCATTTTTTTCAATTTTGACCGAAAAATGGAATTCCTTGAAACTTGCTAGAAAGATGCCTAAGGGACCCTAGAACACATTCCAATTCCATTTGTAGAAAGATTTGCTTTTCTAAAGAAAATTTGGACAAAAATATTGGGTAAAATCAGTCAAAAATGTTAATTTATTTCTCACAAAAACGATGCTTTTTGCCCAAATCTTCAAAACATTGGGTGTTTGAGTATTGATTGGTGCTCCTCCGACTTCCAAAGGAATTTCTGCATTGTTTGGAGAAAAGTCAATTTTTGGCCAATTTTGATGAAAAATGCAAGGCTAACCCCTTGCATTTTTTTCAATTTTGACCGAAAAATGGAATTCCGTGAAACTTGGTAGAAAGATGCCTAAGGAACCCTAGAACACATTCCAATTCCATTTGTAGAAAGATTTGCTTTTCTAAAGAAAATTTGGACAAAAATATTGGGTAAAATCAGTCAAAGATGTTAATTTATTTCTCACAAAAGCGATGCTTTTTGCCCAAATCTTCAAAATATTGGGTGTTTGAGTATTGATTGGTGCTTTTCCGTCTTCCAAAGGAATTTCTGCATTGTTTGGAGAAAAGTCAATTTTTGCCCAATTTTGATGAAAAATGCAAGGCTAACCCCTTGCATTTTTTTCAATTTTGACCGAAAAATGGAATTCCTTGAAACTTGCTAGAAAGATGCCTAAGGGACCCTAGAACACATTCCAATTCCATTTGTAGAAAGATTTGCTTTTCTAAAGAAAATTTGGACAAAAATATTGGGTAAAATCAGTCAAAAATGTTAATTTATTTCTCACAAAAACGATGCTTTTTGCCCAAATCTTCAAAACATTGGGTGTTTGAGTATTGATTGGTGCTCCTCCGACTTCCAAAGGAATTTCTGCATTGTTTGGAGAAAAGTCAATTTTTGGCCAATTTTGATGAAAAATGCAAGGCTAACCCCTTGCATTTTTTTCAATTTTGACCGAAAAATGGAATTCCGTGAAACTTGGTAGAAAGATGCCTAAGGAACCCTAGAACACATTCCAATTCCATTTTTAGAAAGATTTGCTTTTCTAAAGATTATTTGGACGAAAATATGGGGTAAAATCAGTCAAAGATGTTAATTTATTTCTCACAAAAACTATGCTTTTTGCCCAAATCTTCAAAATATTGGGTGTTTGAGT
This sequence comes from Patiria miniata, assembly GCF_015706575.1. NCBI lineage: Eukaryota > Metazoa > Echinodermata > Asteroidea > Valvatida > Asterinidae > Patiria > Patiria miniata. The sequence goes on from NW_024037053.1 coordinate 4,476,634, forward strand.
ATTGATTGGTGCTCCTCCGTCTTCCAAAGGAATTTCTGCATTGTTTGGAGAAAAGTCAATTTTTGCCCAATTTTGATGAAAAATGCAAGGCTAACCCCTTGCATTTTTTTCAATTTTGACCGAAAAATGGAATTCCTTGAAACTTGCTAGAAAGATGCCTAAGGGACCCTAGAACACATTCCAATTCCATTTGTAGAAAGATTTGCTTTTCTAAAGAAAATTTGGACAAAAATATTGGGTAAAATCAGTCAAAAATGTTAATTTATTTCTCACAAAAACGATGCTTTTTGCCCAAATCTTCAAAACATTGGGTGTTTGAGTATTGATTGGTGCTCCTCCGTCTTCCAAAGGAATTTCTGCATTGTTTGGAGAAAAGTCAATTTTTGGCCAATTTTGATGAAAAATGCAAGGCTAACCCCTTGCATTTTTTTCAATTTTGACCGAAAAATGGAATTCCGTGAAACTTGGTAGAAAGATGCCTAAGGAACCCTAGAACACATTCCAATTTCATTTTTAGAAAGATTTGCTTTTCTAAAGATTATTTGGACGAAAATATGGGGTAAAATCAGTCAAAGATGTTAATTTATTTCTCACAAAAACTATGCTTTTTGCCCAAATCTTCAAAATATTGGGTGTTTGAGTATTGATTGGTGCTCCTCCGTCTTCCAAAGGAATTTCTGCATTGTTTGGAGAAAAGTCAATTTTTGCCCAATTTTGATGAAAAATGCAAGGCTAACCCCTTGCATTTTTTTCAATTTTGACCGAAAAATGGAATTCCTTGAAACTTGCTAGAAAGATGCCTAAGGGACCCTAGAACACATTCCAGTTCCATTTGTAGAAAGATTTGCTTTTCTAAAGAAAATTTGGACAAAAATATTGGGTAAAATCAGTCAAAAATGTTAATTTATTTCTCACAAAAACGATGCTTTTTGCCCAAATCTTCAAAACATTGGGTGTTTGAGTATTGATTGGTGCTCCTCCGACTTCCAAAGGAATTTCTGCATTGTTTGGAGAAAAGTCAATTTTTGCCCAATTTTGATGAAAAATGCAAGGCTAACCCCTTGCATTTTTTTCAATTTTGACCGAAAAATGGAATTCCGTGAAACTTGCTAGAAAGATGCCTAAGGGACCCTAGAACACATTCCAATTCCATTTGTAGAAAGATTTGCTTTTCTAAAGAAAATTTGGACAAAAATATTGGGTAAAATCAGTCAAAAATGTTAATTTATTTCTCACAAAAACGATGCTTTTTGCCCAAATCTTCAAAACATTGGGTGTTTGAGTATTGATTGGTGCTCCTCCGTCTTCCAAAGGAATTTCTGCATTGTTTGGAGAAAAGTCAATTTTTGCCAAATTTTGATGAAAAATGCAAGGCTAACCCCATGCATTTTTTTCAATTTTGACCGAAAAATGGAATTCCTTGAAACTTGCTAGAAAGATGCCTAAGGGACCCTAGAACACATTCCAATTCCATTTGTAGAAAGATTTGCTTTTCTAAAGAAAATTTGGACAAAAATATTGGGTAAAATCAGTCAAAAATGTTAATTTATTTCTCACAAAAACGATGCTTTTTGCCCAAATCTTCAAAACATTGGGTGTTTGAGTATTGATTGGTGCTCCTCCGACTTCCAAAGGAATTTCTGCATTGTTTGGAGAAAAGTCAATTTTTGGCCAATTTTGATGAAAAATGCAAGGCTAACCCCTTGCATTTTTTTCAATTTTGACCGAAAAATGGAATTCCTTGAAACTTGCTAGAAAGATGCCTCAGGGACCCTAGAACACATTCCAATTCCATTTTTAGAAAGATTTGCTTTGCCAAAGAAAATTTGGACGAAAATATGGGGTAAAATCAGTCAAAAACGTTAATTTATTTCTCACAAAATAGATGGTTTTTTGCCAAAATCTTCTAAATATTAGGTGTTTGAGTATAGATTGGTGCTCCTCTGACTTTCAAAAGAATTTCTGCAATGTTTGGAGAAAAGTCAATTTTTGGCCAATTTTGATGAAAATGTAAGGCATTTTTTTCACTTTTGATTTAAAATGAAATTGCTTGAAACTTGCTGGAGAATATTTCCTAAAGGGCCCTAGAACACATTCCAACTTCATAGCTGGAGCGTTGTGCTATTCAAAGGAAAAATGAAATTTGAGAATTTGGGGTAAAATCGGTTAAAAAAGGGCATTTCTTTTGTTGTTTTGAGAAAAGTACATTTGAATTGCTTGAAACTTGCTAGGAATATGCCTAAAGGGCCCTAGAATACATTCCAACGAGACCTCTGAACAGACATGCTTTAGAAAGGAGAACTGCATCGGAAATTTGGGGTAAGATCAGTCAAAACTGTTATTTTTATTTCAAAAATTGATGATTTTTACACAAAGGTAGGAATATCTTTATTGTTCATCACTGACTTTGCTACACACTGATGTAATGCAAATCACTCGGTTAGTGTTTTCCAAGACCATGCGAAGAATAAAAATCACCACTCGACTCGAACCCACGACCTCCTACTTGCTAGTGCAGACGTCTGGTATAGCAGTTGTATCGTAATGACGTTGTAAAAAATTGACTTCACAAAATTACTTCAAAAATTCTCTCCATGGGTGCACTATGGCTACAGGGCATATAAACGCAGAGTCCTTATGCTTTGATTTAATCAACTTAGCTTGGTTTTTTTGTATTAACCATATTATGTACATAATTGTAAAACAGCCGATAATTGCCATTGTTGGAAAGATATCTGAATAAGAGAATGAAAATGTAAATCATAATTCCTCCAAAAGTGTCCCCTGTTCTGGATTTCTTCAATCGTTCTGATGACTGCTAGTACTTCGTTGCTGTTGGTAACCGTTTATTTTGCCGACTTTGCTGCTGTAAAAAATGAAGACAAAATCAAGATCTTAACACAATAAGTCTAAAAAATTAAAACCCGACAAAAAAATGCAGCAAAGCCACAGACCCCAAATAGTTTGTGGGTTTTTTTTATAAGTTTTTATTTGTCACATGATTAAAAAGTCGGGACCTTTGAGTAACACTGCTAGCCGAAGAGATTGTCTAGTGCCTTATAGTTTTACAGTTGTAAATTAACCATTCTTTTATTTTATCAGTCACAGACAGTCAAAAATTCAATCCTGTTCCCCTACCACTCCTTTAACATAGGCCAGTCACCAACAGTCAAATCATATTTCTTGTCGGCACTGTATCAAATTCCATCAACAGACAAAAGCAGGTGACTGGTAGGCACAGCTGGCTTATCAATCTCCTACAGTCAAAGCATGGCTATATCAGGCTTCATAACAATCACAGCCAGTCAATCCTGCTTTATGAAGGCAGGGAGCACTCAACTGTTCAAAACAGTCACTGGATTGATTTTGACTGCTGGGCTGGTCTTGTTGTAATTGCCAGCCAGAGAGGAAGGGTTAAATCAATTGGACTAACTCTGGAAATCCTGAAGGAACTGGACTCCACGCTCATGTCTTTTTCTTTACCCGACTCGAACCTCTCCCATCGGTGTATGACCCTCCTCCCAACTCACCTCTAGCTTTCATCCTGGTCATGAAGCTGCTACTCTTGTTCTTGCGGAAGCTCTCAAACGGATCGTTCATCTCCACGCCGACGCCACGGTACATGTCCACCTTGTCTCGGACCTCACCGCCCGAGACTGGATCCACGATGCCTTGCTCTCTGGCTCCTAGCCCCTGGCCTCCCCAACCTAAAAAGCCAAGCAAAAAAAAAAAGGAATTGGTGGCGTTGGAGAACAGAGGTGTAGGCCACAACCCACTACTGACTTCACATCCTTCCGACGCAAATTCCAAATTTTGAATAACATCCTTGCGGTACCCGCTGCTATTTCAGATTCGAACCAGCCAGCCAACCCCGGCAAGCTCAGTGGTTGAGTGGTAAGACGTCTGCACTAGTAAGCAGGAGGTCGTGGGTTTGAGTCCCACCCGAGTGATTTTTTTTCTCACAATCACTCAGGGGGCAACACTGAGTAGACAGTGTTTATAAAATATGTCAGTGCAGGGCAAAACCTAATACTGAATATTGCTGTAATGTCACAGAGTTTACATGTGAAGCACAAGTCTGGACAGGCAAGGGTTAAATTAATATAATGATTAATTAAGAGTTTGGATCTTTACCCATTTTCTTCATCAACAAAGCTCCTTTGTTTTCATCGCCTAGCCTGGTGTTGGTGTTGGTCTGGTAAAAAGGTTGTCTGCAACCAAAACAATTCATAAAACAGTTACAGAAAACTCAAATTAATCAAGCTCCTTAATAGCAGAAAATATTACTTGGAATAGTTTATGTGTTAACAACCGAGTACCAGTTACATGCAATATAAATCCTGTGACTTTTTCAGTGGTAACCTTAAACATACTACACTGAGTAATCCCTGTACTTACATTCCAAAGTCTGGTGACGGACTCCGAGACCGGTCTCTTCGTCTCCGCGGCGGCGTCCGTGAGCGTGACCTAGATCGCGACCTGTCACGTGACCTGTCATGTGACCCATCAGGTGACCTGTTCCTCCTACGTGGGGGCGGAGATCTAGAGTCACTCCGCCTTCTGTAAGGGGTGACATGGACCGTGAACGGGACCGTGAGAGGGAACGCCGGCGACGAACCGGGGACTTGGAACGGGAACGTGATCTGGATCTTGACCTGTGAAGAATACAAATGGTATTTTTTTACGTAATTTTATTCAACTTATCTGGTAGCATGCATCCATATGTTCAACAAAACATTTTAAAGTGATATTCATTGCAGCAGAGTTTTGAGGTTTTTTACTGCATGAGGGCACAAACAAGAACATGAACACTGCCAACCATACTTCCAAGCTAGCAGCAGGACTACCCAACCAGAATAGTCTGGTGCCTAGTCGGCATCACAAACTCCACAGCTTACAGCAATGCCGACAAAGGGCACAAGACCAAGATGGCAGATGTGACACTACTTTGTCTGAACCTACCTGTATCTTCTTCTGGATTTCTGCATCTCTTCTTCCTTCTGCGGGGATGGTGATCTAGACGAGGAGCTTTCTCGACGGATGGGTGAGGGGACGTGGACTTTTCTGGGCAGACCGTCACGCTCTAGTCTTTCTTTCTTCAGTTTGGAGTATTTCTGCTTGGCTTTGAAGAACTCAAATAGACCATTCTGCTCCCAGCCCTCGCTGAAACAATCACCGAATAACCAGCATTATTTCGAACAATTTTAGCAACCGTACGTCATTATATTTCATTGTACTTATTCTCTGATGAATCTATACAATCTAATACAATCATACACTACTGGGGCCATTCTAGGTTCTACAGGGGGCAACAGACAAGGTTGTTTTGGGCGGTATTTATAGGGAATAATAGGTTAATTTTCAAGCATTAGCTAAGTTATGAGCTTTACACAAAATCAGCTATTAGTTAAAGTAACATATTAATCAAGTTTCGATTATCAATTTGAGGCATCCCACTCTGAATTCCAAGAGCAGGATACGGATTTATAACATTAAAAATAAAATTAATCATGTGTACTTCGCGCAATTCACATGTGAACCAGTGCATGGGTGCACACAATACGTCTCCTCTACAGATCTCTTAGGTGTAGTCATAAGCACCATCCTCTGTGAGGAGACTATCGACTTTTCTCGTACCTGTTTCTTGGTGCTTCTCTGGACGGCGGAGCATAGAAGGCCTCCACAGCAGCTAGGAGTCTCTTGCTGGGGGGCTGTGGAGGGGGTAAGCGGATGTCCTCTGCATCCAGGGGTTCGTATTCAGTGTCTTCCAGCTGCAAGTTGTCGAGGATAATGAAACTTTGCTTAGTATCAAATTCTGGAACTGCTTAACTTGTCAGAGCCATTGATGATGATCCACAGAAACTGATTACAGAGATGTTGACGACTTGACGTCGCTTTATTTTTGGCATTTGAGAAATCTTGTGCAAGACTTCATGTGGACCATTCCAATTGTTTTGAGTTTTTAGACTCTTCCTATTTGCTGTGATGGTGGTTTAGACACCAATGGACATATTACTGTACCTCAAATTTAAGAGTTGACCACTCTCTAGTACTTTGAAGGATTCGCTTTTGATTTTTTGGGGGGTAAAAATAAAGTGTTGACTTTATGTTGACTGTGCACAGAATAAGTGCTGACTCACAGACTATAATGTGAACAGCTTTCAATAAAACAAAAAGGGATGTACTGCAAACAGTATTTTTACAAAATATCATTTTTCAATCAAATCCAACATCTACGGGGCCATGAAAACGAAAGGAAAAAAACAGCACTTTTAGGATACAAAGGAAGTTTTGACAACTGAAGGAATTACGAAAAATAAATAGAAACTGTACCTTGACGAGCGGAGCCATGAGTCCTGCCGGGAGGTCGTAGTACGGCACCGTTGGCATCAAGGAAGGGTCGTTGGGATCTAGCGGCATGATCTCCATGTCAGGAGGGGGAATGTTGGGCTGGAAATCAGGCGGAAAGTCCTGGGGGAAGTCGCCGAAACCAGGAGGGGGTTTGGAGAAGTCTGGCATGGGGGGCATCGGCCCGCGGGGGTGGTTAGGGGGGTGCATCATGTGCATTGGGGGTGGGGGCATACCGGGCTGGGGAGGGGGGAAGTTAGGGGGAGGCATACCTATGGGAGAGGGGGGAAAATGTAATAATTAGTCACAAATAGTATTATATTTTTGAGTGGTTAGAAGAAAGTTGTGACAAAAACTAATTACGGATTACATTCGACGTTTCGATCACTATGAGCTCATCATCTTCACAATCTTACCTGGTTGGAAAGGAACTCTTGGCATGCCGCCAAATCCTGGCGGGGGCACGGAGGGGTCGAAGTTCGGGAACATGGTTGCCATGGCACTTGGATCCATGGGAACTGAAAAGTGAAAAATCAAGAAAATGTTTGTTAAGCAGTTCACGTCGGATGACGTGCATACACGCAACGAGGGAGGCCGGAAACATCTGTCAGCGATCTGCTCGCAGCGAGCGAGGCCAGAAATATCAGGGTGTGCTACCCACAGATGACGGCCTGAACCCGTCTGGCATCGAGGTTTGTGGAAAACAATCCCGCGCCTGGGTCTGGTCAATGTCAAAATAATCCCGGCGCGAACTGGTTAATGTGCAAGTGTGATATAAAAAAAACGCAGTATGCCCAATGTTCTCAAAATAAACTCAATATTTGTCTCAGTGGAAATTTCATTTTTACATCCAAATAAGTTTTGAATTTTTGTCGGTACGTACCTGGGGGCATGCCAGTGACAGGGGGCAAACCGGGACCTGAGGGTAGGTTGCCTGGGGCTCCAGGCATCATGCCTGGCACTCCACCTGCTCCTAAACAAAAATTGAAAGAAGTCACGTTTTTGATTTTTCCGAGGTGTTTTTTTTTTGTGCTTAGCAAATTTGCATGCTGTAGTCATGTGTCTGTGGTAAGCAGATTTGGTACCTACCCATGATAGGTATGTTGGTTGGCGGCATGGATGTTGGGACATCATTGTCTTCTGGTCTCTGCTCATCAGATTCCTGCATTAGACAAAACGGTCAGAATACTTCAGTTAATAACATTCAGAAAATTCATCAAATCATTCAAGATATTCTAAAAATGATCCAAATCGTATTAGATCTGACCTGGAATTATCAGCGACTTTTGTAGGAGTCCTAAAAATTCAGGGAAAAATTTTGGACAAATTACTCATACTACTTCCAGGACTAAAATTTTTCTTAAGAGCTCTCTAGGATTTTTTTCTAGAAATCCACTACTTTTCCAGGATGTTCTGGTGTTCTCCAGGATTTGTTCAGGTTTTCCCTGACTTTTCCAGGTTTTCCATGAGTTTTACAGGTTTCCATGACTTTTTCAGGTTTTTTAGAACAGCTACAAAACTAGTAATTTTTAAAATTGTTTGTAGCTTACCTGTCTAGCTTCCAGTTCCTTCTGCTCCTCGCTGGCCAACTTCTCTAGACGGGCGTCCAGCGTCTGAATCATGCCTTCGACATGCTCCACAAACTCATCGTGTTGCTTCTGCAGACGAGACAACTGCTCAGCGATGCTCTCACGGACGTGGGACACCACCTCGGAGAACTCTTCCAGTTGGCCGGCCTGAAACAGGGAAGAGAAGAGAAGCTTGAAAGAAAATGTTCAAGGAGGGAGAACCATTTGTGTTCCTTCCTTAGAGTTGTTGAGGTTCTGGGAAAACCAAGGTTCAAGGGACATCAAGGTTATCACTGGCTGGTGTGTCTAGCACAAGATCTGTGGGTTATTCTGCAGGTTGCGGGTTCAAGTCCAGCCTGTGGAATTGTGGCGTGTGTCCTTGGGCAAGGCACTTTGTCCTATTTGCTATTCCTTGAGAGGAGTAAATGGGTACCTGTGAGGGCAGCGATGGTTGTTAAACGTTCAGCAAAGGCAGCTTTGAGCTGTTTATTTCCAAAGGAGCTGACATTGTCTCAGGAATATTTTAATGGCCTGCTGAGCAGGGGTAATAGTGACGCAGTGCCAGCAAATGTAAAGCCCTTTATGGAGACAGTTTTAAAAAAAATCCAACAAATTCTTACAAGGAATGCAGACATGGAGCTCTTGGGACTTTTCAGTGCCGTCATGACGCTTTCGTCAAAGTACTTGTTTGTCTCCCACAGTTTCAGAACCTGTCGATAAGAAAGTCACAAAGACAAAAGACCGGTGAACAAACCAGGAAGTTAATGGAGGATGCTTAAACACACGATGAAATTATGGCCAGATGTCTGATATTTTCTTACCGGTATTGTCCGATCAAATATGGATAAATTTTGTACTGTATTTGCACTCTAAGATAATGAAGAAACTTTATTTCAAAATGATTGATTTTTATCCATGCAGTTTGTGTGTTTAATTTGCCTTCAATGAGACACTTTTTACTCTCAATTTATTGGAGTGTGTCACTGATAAATTTACTGTGTGCTGTATGAATACCTTTTCCAATTTTTGCTTTTTTCCCTCGTCTGCAAGGAGGTATGTCGAGCAGAAGATGGGGCCCACCACTTGCCCCAAGGCCAACTGAAGTTCTTCCGCACCTCTGCGCATGCTACAAAAATTTGTAAAAGAGTCAAAAGTCCGTTGAAAATTTAACACCAAATCTATGCCCTCAAACTCAATATTCCCTTTAAACCATGCACAAATATTTATTGCAACATGTCATCTCGTGTCGTTTGGCTTTCATAAATATCTGTTGAGTTCAAAATATAAGGCCCAGCAACTTTAACCATTTTGAAATTTTATGAAAAAGGACGTGCATTTCAATGTTTGTATTGTTGATGTACCCTAACGTGGCGCGGCCCCTAACGTGGTGCACTTTGATTTTTTGCCTGTAGCGCCTAGCTAGAGCAAAAGTTTTAACTGAAATTTCACAGAAAGTGAAATTTCATCAAGTTCTAAACACTCCCGTTCATAAATTGCGAGTTTATTTACCCGCTACAAAGTTAAAAGAAAAATTTATTTTGGCGTGATTTTCCGATTTTATTTTCGAGTGCAAAGTGAAACCTTTGAAAAAGCCCCGAAAAATAAGAAAATAATTTTCTGACAAACATCTGGCTGGGTATGTAAGTAGAAATAATAATGATTTATCAGAATTGATCAAGTTTACAGAAATTCTTAAATGTTAATTTGGAATTTTCTGAGATTTATTTAAGTGCGCCACGTTAGGGAACACTCCGCCAATTTGTGCCCAATTTCCGGACGCCACCGTTTTTTAATTTCGGCTTAAATTTTATGAAACCGAAATTGTTCACGGAGGTTAAATAGCAAGCATTAATAAGGTAAAAGTACCATTATTTTACTGCATGAATTTGAGGTTTGTCAACAAAGAGGTTTGGCAACACTACACGAGGAAAGTTGGGTAAGCTTCGAAGTGCGCCACGTTAGGGAACACGACTATATCCATGAAGACCACTACACGGACTAAGAACAAGAAAGCCCTGATGTGTACAAAACAACTGAAAAGCCACAAAAGAGGAAATTCCAAGGCTTCAGAAAACTTTGTAAAGTGTTTTTTTTTATGTTTAATGGCAGACATGGGAATATGAAAAAAAACACATAGGAAATCAGCTGATCCGAGGAAAAATTCCTTGCATGGTTTATGGCTAGCAATGTAAGCCTTTGAATTTCCCTTTGCAAGAACACTATATGTCCTCTGTGAGATTTCACTTGTGTTTTTGTTTCAAGCCTTACCAGTGATGGGTAACATCGTTGATGAGGTATATAAGATGGAGCTTGGCCTCGAAGGGAGTTCCTTCGGGGATAATCTTATGCAAGAGATACCGGGTAACCAGTAAGCAATGCCGGTTGGACTTGGAGGTGGAAAAAATCCAAAGCTTTCCGTTCTGTTGGCGAAAAAAAAATGTGAACTTGTTAAAAATATTGTTTTAATAAAACTGGTAAGAACCCATCCATTTCATGTCGGAATGCACTGTGGTGTGGAACGCAGTGGTCCAATGGCTATGATGTCTGATCCACGTGGGTTCAATGTGGGTTCGAATCCTGGACGGGAGGGTGGTATTTGTGTCCTTGGGCAAGACACTTAGCTACAATTGCCTCTCTCCATCCAGGAGCATAAATGGGTACAGATGAGGGCAGAGGCCAGATTGCACTGATGCTTGTGTTCTTGGGCAAGACACTTTACTACAATTGCCTGTCTCCACCCAGGAGTATATATGGGTACATGTGAGGCCTGAGGCCAGATTGCACTGATGCTTGTGTTCTTGGGCAAGACACTTTACTACAGTTGCCTCTCTCCACTGAGGAGTATATATGGGTACCTGTGAGGGTAGAGGCCAGATTGCGCTGATGCTTGTGTTCTTGGGCAAGACACTTTACTACAATTGTCTCTCTCCACCCAGGAGTATAAATGGGTACATGTGAGGGTAGAGGCCAGATTGCACTGATGCTTGTGTTCTTGGGCAAGACACTTTACTACAATTGCCTCTCTCCACCCAGGAGTATAAATGGGTACACATGTGAAGGTAGAGGCCAGATTGCACTGATGCTTGTGTTCTTGGACAAGACACTTTACTACAATTGCCTCTCTCCACCCAGGAGTATAAATGGGTACATGTGAGGGCAGAGGCCAGATTGCACTGATGCTTGTGTTCTTGGGCAAGACACTTTACTACAATTGCCTGTCTCCACCCAGGAGTATATATGGGTACCTGTGAGGGTAGAGGCCAGATTGCGCTGATCTTGAGCTGCTGCAGAGAACTGGTCTAATGGCCCAATCAGCAGGGGTAATAATTGTGAAGCCTATGAGACATGGTATAAAGCGCATTAAATGCAACACATTATTATAGACAAGGATTTGAAGCATTCATACACGAATTCAATAAGAAATTAAAACTTCCTCACCGAAATGGCGTCCTTTGTACAGGATTCTATGATGACCTGTAGTCGGTTGTCAAACTCGCCGATGTCCACTTCCAGTTCCTTGGCTAAATTCTGGAGCTGCTGATCCTGCGCCGAGGCGATCCCTAACTCGATTTGTTCCTGAAAAAAATTAAGACAAATCAGAAAGGATATGAAATACTGTGCTAAGGGACCATCTCAACAATGGATAGGTTTTTGCATTTGCATCAGTTGTATAGAAGAAAACCTGCTAAGAAAAGTGCTAAGCAGAGACTCTTTTGTCTGAAAAAAAATGGTGAAAGGTCATGAGATTACTCAAGAATTTAGCTTTATAAATCAATTTAAAAACAGTAATTTTTCGATCGCACCTGTTGTTGAAGGAGGTAAACTTCGTGCTGTTTCTGTAGGTTCTCCTCGCTCTCCTTGATCTGTGCCTGTAACTGATCTCGCTCCCTCTGGATCAGCTGCTGTTCTTGTTCCAGTCGCTCCTTCTCCTGCCGTTCCTTCAGCAGCAGTTCTTGCTTCTCTTTCTCGACCTGAATCTGCTGCTGCAAGTGCTGCTGCTGCATCTGCAGTTGTTGCTGTTGCTGCTGCAAGGATGGGTGGTGCGGCCCGGGCAGCTGCTGGGGAGGGTGGGGCAAGGGTGGTAGGGCTTGGGGCTGGGGTTGCGGCTGGGGCTGCTGCCAGGGTGGTGGGGCCATCTGTGGCGGGGGTTGCTGCATCTGCGGCCCTGGAAGCTGCGGCGGCATTGGCAGATGCTGCTGTTGCTGCTGTGCTTGCTGCTGCCAGGGTGCAGTCTGGATGGCTTTCTGGGTGATGACTTCCTGAATGATCGCTTGTTGCTGTGCCACCTTCTCTTTTCGTTGTCGGATGACTGTAACAATCACACAAAAAATAGTCATACTTGGACAATAGTTTGCTTTCCCTTTCTAAACCCAACAAAATAGAACCAAACAAGAACTTGGTCGTTTCAGGGATTTGGGACGGTTATGGCTATAAAGTAAGGGTTATGAAATTGTTAGATTTAATTCAACTTACTCTGTTGTTCAGTGGCAACTTTACACTGGTAGTAGTTGAAGTATTCTCCGCCATACAGGAAGTTGAATTTGGGGTTGTTCATCTGCTTGTGTTTTGTCATCTTTTCAAACTCCGGCCCATTCCGAGCCACAAAGTTGGCCAGTTTGTCGATGATGTTCTTGAGCTCGGGGTCTGAGTTTTTGGAGAAAAAAAAACAGGATAAAACAATTAGTTAAAATAAACTGCTCAAATATATCTTCGGACAAAAATGGGCACTGTTCGTTTTTCTAAATTATATTTTTAAAGAATGCAAAAAAAACATTCTGAGCTATTTTTATGAAGATCTGTAATTGCAAATTTAATGTAAAGAATGTGTTAAAATCAAGCAAACAAACAAAGGTAATCGTGTAGTTTAGGACACCTCTAAATTATTAGCTCTACTGAGTGGAGCGTTGAATTACGGGTACCCCTCCATACAAACGCTCCACCGATTTGCCATACTTTGGTAGCACTTACACGGTCGTCATGACGGTATGCATTTTGTGCATGCCCTCGCGAGGACAAGGCCCAAAAAAACTGATAAAGAAAATACAAATGAGAAAGACAGTAACCCTGGATAGATCCACACATTCATGACATTCCATATGACCCCTCAAATTGTTTCAAACAACCGGTAATTTTGAAAAAAGAACAAAATAGTCTGAACTTACCGCTCACAATTAAATGTGTCTGCCGAGTTGCACAGTCTATTTCACTGACATGACTGATGCATAATTCATTGCGCGCGTGTGTGACGTAACTATTAAATAAAAACAAGTTGCGCCTACTCAATTGCTGTTTCATGTAGTCATATGTGCCCTGCGCCATCTGACTGTGGGTTTTTGGTGCGGGGCACATATCAGTACATGAAACAGTCATTGATTAAGCGCGACTTGTTTTTCTTCAATAGTGACGTCACACACGCGCGCAATGAATTATGCATCAGTCATGTCAGTGAAATAGACTGTGCAACTCAGCAGACACATTTAATTGTGAGCGGTAAGTTCAGACTATTTTGTTCTTTTTTCAAAATTACCGGTTGTTTGAAACAATTTGAGGGTTCATATGGAATGTCATGAATGTGTGGATCTATCCAGGGTTACTGTCTTTCTCATTTGCATTTTCTTTATCAGTTTTTTTGGGCCTTGTCCTCGCGAGGGCATGCACAAAATGCATACCGTCATGACGACCGTGTAAGTGCTACCAAAGTATGGCAAATCGGTGGAGCGTTTGTATGGAGGGGTACCCGTAATTCAACGCTCCACTCAGTAGAGCTACTAAATTATAATCTAATGTTTTACAACAAGATCCATTTATAGGCCTAAATCAAAACCCTGCCCTCTTTAGTCTTTCCATAAAATCAAGCTAGCTGATATTCAAACACAAACACTTTTCCTACTTGTATCATAGCCTAATGTTTAAGTTTTAGTCCCAAAACATAAAGTGCCGAAACTACACGGTTTAAAGGGAATATACATCATTTGCTTTGGCTGTAATTTTCAGAAATGGATGGAATTGGGGGGTTGGAAAAATAAAGCAAATATAGTTACACTGACTTTTTGGAGGTTTTGGGTTCGAAAATGCTATAAAAACCAAGAAAAACGATCATTTTCCTGTAGTCTGGTTCCTTGACTCCATATAAGAAGAAACCATTGATCTCATATACACAGTATATGGAGATCAATGGAAGAAACAGAGCAGTTTACATACATTGGGGAATTGTAAGGTCAGGGAACCAGTCTAGCTGGCTCGTACCCGTTCATAGGTTTGTAATCGATTGCAAACAAGTGCAATGGTCCATTGGGGCCAGTATTTGAAAAAAAAGCCAGTTGTTTCCAACGCTGATCGGCCGATCAGCGTTGGAAATTGATACAAAAATACCACTTTTCTTGAAAATGACAGTATACCAGGTGCCATAATTTTACAGGATGCTTTAGACTGTCATTTACCAACATCCTATTAAGGTATTTCGCAAAAACTTGGTAGTTTTATTTTTCGATGTTTGCAAATGTTGTATATTCCCTTTAATACCCAAACAAACAAAACAGAGAAACAAAATATCCTAACAAAATTAACATTTTATCTTATTGCTTCAAAACTTGTTTAATTACACATAACTCTACACGAAATGTTTGTACGGACAGTGTGCTCTGATTATAGATTCCCTGCATGCTAAAAAAAGGAAAAGTTAGAAAACATTATTACCCCCCCCCCAATATTCCCCCGCCCCCAAAAGGTGGCCATTAATCTGCAACTGAGCGAGTCGAGTGCAAGCCACTTTTCAGTTTTATTCAGCCGAAGTCTAAAGTCATTTACTGCCACTAAAAACGTACCATAATTCCTACAAGTAACAACTTACCATCGGGTGTTTTCGGTTGACCATCCATTGTGAAAATAAAATTCAAATATTACTCCTAAATCTAGTTTTTTTCTGTGACATTTCATTCACATTTACGCGGACGCGAAACATGGAGCGGTAGTGTTACGCCCTCTATTGGCACCGGACGGCCAGCTGATTAGACTGGCACAAATTATTATAATTTTAGTGTTTTCTTACCAATTTTGGGCAGGATTAGAAATTATGTTCTATTCCTTATTTTCCTCTAGACCAATTTATAATAAAAAAAAAAAGACTAGAGAAAATGGGTCAATTATTGCATTTAATAAAGAGGGTAAAGAACAAAGTCCCTCCCCCCACACACCACGATCACACGAACCGCCCACTAAAAAGCAAATGGGTGTCACCAAGCAAAATGTTTACAAGTAAAAAAATACCAAGTGCGCTATTCGCAGACGGGCGGCGTAAACGGGTCAAATTCCCGATTGGGAAACATTGAAAACATTGAAAACGCGAAAGCACCGTCGACAACTACAAACATGGAAGAACCAGCGCAACTATCGTCAGAATCAGGAGGAAAACGACAGATCGAAGAGGAGGGAGATGAAGAATGGATTGGTCCTATGCCTGCCGAGGCAGTCAAACCAAAGAAACGAAAAGGCAAGTGGAAAATTTAAAGAAAAAAGGGGAGATATGGCAGTGTGTTTTTTTCATTGCTTTGTTAGGTGCTGTACCTAGACCTCTCGTGTTATTATGCAAGGTGAATTTGAGTAGGCACCATACTAATTTGAACAAATTTTGAACTTTTTTTGAAGTGCTAAATAAAAATAATAAGAATCAAGATATCGTATAGTTTAAATTTTCCACCAAAAAGATACGGTTTTGTTTGGAAATACAAATATTTTTCAGCCATATAGCTTTATGATCAGTCAGTACTACAGTAGGCCTAAATTTTGTAAAATTTTAAAATTTCTGACAAGGGAATTGCAATTCCAAATCTTCATAAGTCTATGAAAATCCATCAACTTTCGCTTTTCTTCATTACAGTTCTTGAGTTTGAGGATACGTATCTAAGGAATCTACCATCGGCAGAGCTGTATGAGAAAAGCTACATGCACCGGGACGTCATAACACACATCGCAGTCAGCAAGTATGCTTAAGATGTGCTTATAATTAGCACTTACCGGTCAGATGAAATCAAACCAAATTAATAGCTTCGTTGATTTTGAAGATAATTAAATTTCATGAGTATTGATGATTACAGCCTTTCTTGTTCATCGAAAGATATGGGGCTTTCCCAAGTTTGCTACTACTATTAAGCGTTAAATATTTTACTGAATATTTAGGCCTATGTCAATGGATGTCAAGCTTTTTCATCTTTGATTTCTTTCAGGACAGAGTATATAATCACAGCGAGTTGCGATGGCCATGTGAAATTCTGGAAAAAACAGGACCTCGGTATTGAGTTTGTGAAGCATTTCAGAGCACATCTGGGTAAGCAGTAAAGATCTTAACAATATTGTTTGTCCACCATTGTGTTTCACTTTGTCACTTGGGCGAATATTTGTGAATTTCATATTTGAAACTTTTTTGTTTTTGGCACAGGACGGATTGGGAGTATATCAGTCAGTGTGGACGGCATGCTACTCTGCACAGTTGCTGACGACAAATCCATGAAAATATTTGATGTTGTCAATTTTGGTGAGTACAACCTTTAACTCCAACCCTTGAAATTCCATGAAAATCCAACACCTGGATTTTGGTTGATTTTGATGGAATCAGGACTGTATAGCCCAGCTACTATAAGGGGCTTATCTTCCCAAATGTTTTTCGGTAGAAAAAACGGATCGTTAGTTGGCTGCAGACCTGTAGTGTAGAATTTTGCGAGATTCAGAAACTTTTAAATGTGAAACTCCCTTGAGACTTTGCTTAAATTTTAGGTTGTGTATTTTTTTCAAGTAATAAAAATTTAGTCTCGGTTGCATTTCTGCATCTTGTTTTTCAATTACCCAAACTTAAGTTGTCATTTTTAAGAGTGTATAATGCCAAATATTCACAATTATTTTTTGTTTAATTGATAGATATGATCAACATGATGAAGATTGATTATGAGCCGGGATGTTGTGAGTGGGTATATAGGTCAGGTGACGCCATCTCTGCATTAGCTTGGTAAGCCGGAAAAAATGTTCTCTGCAACCTTGAATCTTCAAAAGAATTTGTGAAAATTTAACCCTAGCCCTATTTGAAACCACAATGCCATAGTTTTCTTGGTTTATCAGAGAGTGCAGTAGTAAATAAATATATCTGTAAGAAACTTGTAGCACTTTCTTGTTTTTAAATTTACCCTTTTTTTAAATACTTTATAGTTCGGAGAAAAATACCGGCAACATTCACATCTACGATGGTCGGTCAAGCAGCATTGCAATCCACACACTCAGCTCACTGCACAGTAGCCCCGTCATCGTCATGAAGGTATGATACATCGTTCGCAAGAGATGACGCCCTCTGTTGGCTCAAGTCACAAAGTGACAGGCGTGATTTCCAACACTTAATTCGTCTAAATTTAAATATTACAAAAAAGTGTTATCTAAAAAGTATAAATATGAGGCATAAATAAATTGTTTTAATGTCGTAAGCATTTTCTATACACATGTTTATGACCATTATTTTGGTACCTTACTTTCTACAGTATAACCCCATCTATGAGGTGATGTTGTCAGTCGACAAACAGGGCATTGTTGAATACTGGACGGGACCCAAGAAAGACTACAAGTTTCCCACACAAGTTGCCTTCAAGTACAAGACAGATACTGACCTCTATGAGTTTGTTAAGGTAGGTTTAGAACATTTCTTTTACAAGGGTTCGGACTATTTGGAACATTTGAAAATGGTGTGAATTACAAATTGTGTTTTGGCAAACAGCTACAGCAAACTGTTGCCCCTATTCATTGTACTCACCGGAACATATTTTTTTTTCTCAATTAAAAGTGTTTCTTCTAGTTTGCATAATCAAGGCAATTAAAATCAACATTTCATCAAAAATTGAAACAGTTTGAATAGGTGGTAATCCCATCCAGAATTCTTCTGACCCTCCCAATTTCTGTTAAAACTTTTGTTTATTAAGGAACTAATGCTGACCACTACATCATTGGTTTAAAAGCTAAATTCAAATGATTTTAATAAACTGGAATCTTTTTTTCCTTTTATTGTGACAGTGCAAGACCGTTCCGATGGGAGTTGCGTTTTCACCCAACGGCAAACTCTTTGCCACTCTTGCCAAAGACCGGAAGGTATTTCAAAATTAAAGTTCTATTTAAAAGTCGGGTGGGTTATCCATGCAATGCGCATGCCCCTTTAAAGGCCAATATAATCACTATAGAGGGTGAATGGGGTAAAATGGCTTGCCCAAGGACACAACATATGTCCGGTAGCAAGATTCAAACCCTGAATCCCCTCTCAAACTCTGACCACTAAACCATACCCCCCTCAAACAAAGAAAACATTCACCAACCTATTACAAATTTGGTGTTGTTTCCTAGGTGCGGGTCTTCAAGTTTCTGACAGGCAAACTGACGCGAGTCTTTGACGAGTCGTTGCAGACATTCAGTGAGTTGCAGCAGATGAGACAACAGCTACCTGACATGGAGTTTGGTCGTCGAATGGCGGCTGAGAGGGACCTGCAGAAATCAGAGTCATTCTCATTAGCAAACATCGGTGGGTTTACCAGGGCCAACACAAACGAGAATTTGTGATGTAACGTGATATATCCAAGCTACAAATTTGCTCAAGTTGAATTTTTTTTCTTCTTTTTTTTTGGGCAGTTTTTGACGAGACCGGAAACTTTGTTCTGTACGCTACAATGCTGGGCATCAAGATCCTGAACCTGTACACCAACAAGTGCTCAAGAATGTTGGGAAAGGTGGGTTGAAATCTGAAACGCCGAAAATATAAAACAATTCATGAAAATATTTTTACAGCATGAAAACAAAAACGACAGTTTGCTTCATCTGCACGTGTGTTCTCATGCCACAGAAAACTAGTCCTATGGCCTGATGAAACTGGGTAATATTGCTCTTTAAGCATCATATTATTATTCATGTTATCTGTCTTCCCCCCCCCCCCCCCCATGTAGCCGGAGAATATTCGCTTCTTACAGCTCGCCCTCCACCAGGGTGTCTCCAAACCCACGAAGGCCGCCCTTTCAGTGGAGATGCAAGCCTCAGACAACCCCGCTCTGATCAATCTGAACTTGGACCCCACGCTGGTCTGCACTGCCTTCAAGAAAAATCGATTCTACCTGTTCAGCTTACGCGGGCCGGACGACGCCAAAAGGTTCGTTGTCATTTTTGCAAGTTTTGTAAATTCGTTGATTTTGGCCAAGCATTGGGCCCAATATCATACAACTAAACAAGTTGGCATAACTTTGTTCTGTGCACTGATATGTGGTATTATTTTATTCAAAAGAAATAATTGCAAATATGTTGACAAACTGTTTTGTTGTTTGTTTTAGCGCGGACGCGGAGCGAGACGTTTTCAATGAAAAGCCGTCCAAAGAAGAGCAAATGGCCGCCACACAGGTTTGTATTAACACTTGCATTTCCTAATATTGATTTACATCACCCCGACGCAAATTCCATCTGATAAATAGCCAACTGCGGTACCCGCTGCCATGTACATCAGATTCGAACCAGCCAACCGATCCCGTTAGCTCGATGGTCGAGTGGTAAGACGTCTGCACTAGATAGCAGGAGGTTGTGGGTTCGAGTCCCACCCGAGTGATTTTTTCCAACTTTCACTCGGGAGGTTACACACTGAGTGTACAGTGTTTATACGTCGCTGAAGGGCAAAAACCCAATATTGACTTGCATTTCAAACGAATTGCTAAATGCTCTCTTAAATTCTTTCCACCAAAGTGGACAATAATTCTAATCAATATCAAACAGTTGTGATTAAAAATGCATTGCACAAATTGCCGTTTGAAAATGTAATATTTTTTTTTAAATTGGAATGTGCCAGTGTAATGTCATAAGCATACAATGCTCCATATTTCCGAAAGAGAGAAAAAAAAATCACAATCTTACTTGGGTAGGACTAAAAAATAACTTCACCTTACCTAAATTCCATCCAAAGACATCAGTGATAAAGCTTGCTCTATTTGACTTTTTCTGTTTTGTCTACCCAGGGTACGACCGCACAGAGGTTATCTAACCAAGCCTGCATACACACATCCATGGGAGATGTCACCGTGCAGCTCTTCCAGACAGAGTAAGTCATTCTCACGCTGATACCGACTTGATAAGAACCAAATATTTATGATTACATTCTAAAAAATGTAGACAAAACAAATATTTTAATGTCAGAATTTTTTTCGGAAGACATGTATGCAGTTGGATAGTTAAAACAAAATGCACTTTTTACGTTAAATCTTTTTTGGAAAGTGACCCTAATTGACAATGCTTACTATTACAATACTGAGAGTTAATCTCCTTCTTTTGTTACTGTTGTTAGAATTAGGCTTTCAGGTTTTCCTACTTTTTTCTTGAAATTCCTTCTTTTTCCTACTTTTTTGTCCCACAACTCTGAAAAAATGATATGTGACGACACACTGTCATATGTAAATCACACAATGAAGGGCTTGGGCGCAGGAGTACTGCAACTGTACTTCCAAGAGCTTTGTTGAGGATGGAGCACAAGTGTTGTGAGTACAGAACATGCCAAATGAGGCTTATGATGCTGTGGACATTGGTGATTATCAACGAAAACTTCTCCTGAAAGCCTGCAAAAGTCCTACTTTTATCCTGTTTTTTTTGGGGGGGGGGGGAATTTTGAAAGAGTAGTACTTACTTTCCAGGTTTGGCCGCAGCATCGAGTTCCTGTAAAAAAAAAAAAAAAAAAAAAAGTTCAGAATGTTTTCATATGTGTTAGTTTCTTGATTGACATATTTAATAAAAAACTAAATTTCAACTTTTTACAGATGTCCAAAGACGGTTGAGAACTTCTGTGTTCACAGTAGGAACGGTTACTACAACGGACACATCATACACCGCGTCATCAAGCAGTTTATGATACAGACCGGCGACCCTCTCGGTAAGTTCTGCAAAGTTTGAGAATAAATTCATATTTAACTGACTATCAATGGTTCTATGCAGGACCTAAAGAGGGCGCTCTGTTGCCTAGCAACAAGGGCTAGTGAAGGGCTCTTCCATTTCACTGGTCCACGTATTTATCCAATGAAATCTTTGGGAATGGCTGCTTGAGTACCGGGAATGTTTTGCCTGAGTACTTGGCTATGGCTGGAAATAACACACTGGTCTATGGGAAGTGGCTGCAGCGGCTTCCATAGGCGTGTTTGTAATTTCTAGCCGTAGCCACGTAAATCGGACACGGCTAAACAGTTGGAGCTAGGTAAACTGGTACCTAGTCTCTCAATTATTGTTGAGACTGTGGAAGGTAAGGACAGGATCCAATCTAAAAATGGGAAGTGGCTTTCAGCTGCTTCAGCCAGCTCATGTATAACTACAACACATAGCCAAGTCCAATACAAACTCGGCCTTGAGCCGCCATTTTGTCCCATCATGCACCTGCTGATTATCGTTTCCACTTTTCAGGGGATGGCACGGGAGGTGAGTCCATCTGGGGTGGTGAGTTTGCCGACGAGTTTCATCCAACGTTAAAACACAACCTACCCTACACGCTCAGTATGGCCAACGCGGGACCCAACACTAACGGATCCCAGTTCTTCATCACGGTCGTGCCATGTGTAAGTTCTCCGACCGTTACTCATGTTTTCTGGCTGGTCATAGATGGGCAAGCCTACGGCCCAAAATTTGAAATAGGATAATCTCGTATTACATATGGTAAAATGGGTGATTGACAACATAGCACAAATTTAGAAGTTTTCAATTTCAATGAAAGTTACAATTTTTTCTTTTTGTTTTCCTCAGCCCTGGTTGGACAACAAGCACACGGTCTTCGGCCGGGTCACGAGAGGCATGGAGGTGGCGCAGAAGATCAGCGAGGTCAAGACACATTCTAAGACAGACAAGCCGCTGGATGAGATCAAAATAATCAGCATCAGCGTCAAATAACCCTCAGTCAATTTTGCGTATGTTTTAAAGTACCTCAGCTGAATAAGTAACACTCATATACTGTTGTAGTGCAGTTCACAACATCAGACTCTGTCTCCAATTCCAAGTCCTAAGTTTGTAAAAAGACTCTGACTTCAGTTAAGACTCGAGACTTACAACAATGTTTCTGTCAACTTAGCCTGAAATCCTTGTATATTTATTAGAAATTTCGATGGAGATAAGGAGTTGTGAAATATCACCAAATTCAGAATATCTGAATTCCAAACTTGAAACCTGTTGGACAGGAATATTTTCATTGATTAGTTGTCAAGTGTGTCGTCATGCAAAAAGATCATTTTTGATTGTTTGCGCCATTGACAAACAGTTGGCTTAATAATAATAATAATAGTGGATATTTATAAAGCGCACGTATCCACCAGGACTGGTGCTCAAGGCGCTACATCATTATTACCCCTGCTCATTGGGCCCATGAAACATTACAAATACCATCTCAGCTCCCTGGGGAGTATACAGCTCGATGCAGCCTGTTAGGCGCAAGGAAGCTAATTCAATCACAATAACCATCTCTGCCCTCACAGGTACCCATTTACTCCTGGGTGGAGAGAAGCAATGAGTGACAAAGTGCCTTGCCCAAGGGCACACGCACCATGACCCCGCCAGGACTCGAACCCACAACCTGCAGCTTTACCCACAGACCACGAATCAGTGCCCTTAACCACCAGGCCACAGTACTCCACCACAATCCACAATCCTTTGCATTTCCTTGCAAGATTCTGTTCAGGAACTGGCAACTGGATCAGATTTTTTCCAAGAAGTCCTGATAAAACCAAAAGAAAGTGTAAATAAAACATTTTCAAACACTGAAAACTGTACATGGATTAAATTTATTTTCTCTTGTCAATATCATTACAAATTTACAGGTAAATGATTTTGATTATGAGTGATTAAATTTTTTACTTTGGGGATAATTTGAATTAAATTCTTTTTCATGACATTTTACTCTTGTGATCATGTGTGAATCTTTGAATTGGTCTTTAGCAAATTTGCGTATGCTAATTATACACTTAATGAATGTAATTAATTAATATTAAAGGGAATATACATCATTTGCTTTTGCTGTGATTTTCAGAAATGGATGGAATTGGGGGGTTGGAAATATATAGCAAATATAGTTACACTGACTTTTTTGAGGTTTTGGGTTCGAAAATGCAATAAAAACCAAGAAAAACGATCATTTTCCTGTAGTCTGGTTCCCTGACTCCATATAAGAAGAAACAGAGCAGTTTACATACATTGGGGAATTGTAAGGTCAGGGAACCAGTCTAGCTGGCTCGTACCCGTTCATAGGTTTGTAATCGATTGCAAACAAGTGCGATGGTCAATTGGGGCCAGTATTTGAAAAAAAGCCAGTTGTTTCCAACGCTGATCGGCCGATCAGCGTTGGAAATTGATACAAAAATACCACTTTTCTTGAAAATGACAGTATACCAGGTGTCATGATTTACAGGGTGCTTTACACTGTCATTCACTAACAGCCCAGCAAGTTATTTCAAAATGATTTGGTAGGTTTTTTTTTTATGTTTGCAAATGTTGTATTTTCCCTTTAAGCAAATCAGCCAATTAGTAAGTCAAATCAGTCAATTTACTAGTCGGTCAGTCAGTTAATCATTCAATCAATCAATTGATTGATCGATTAATCAATCATCAATCAATTGATCAGTCAATTAATCAATCAATCATCAATCATATGCTAATTATGCACTTAACGAATGTAATTAATTAATATTATGCAAATCAGCCAATTAGTGAGTCAAATCAGTCAATTTACTAGTCGGTCAGTCAGTTAATCATTCAATCAATCAATTGATTGATCGATTGATCAATCATCAATCAATTGATCAGTCAATCAATTAATCAATCAATCAGCAATCATATGCTAATTATACACTCAATTAATGTAATTAATATTAAGCAAATCAGCCAATTGATCAGTCAATCAATTAGTCAATCAATTAATCAATCAATCAGCAATCAAACAGATCATCAATTGATCGATCAATCAACCAATAAGTCAATCAATCAGCAATCAAATAGATCATCAATTGATCAATCAGTTAATCAGTGCCAATCATTGTTCTAATTGGCCCATTCTCTGTGCATTAACTATCGATAACTGATAAGTTTTATTATTGATGATCAGTTATCCAGTCAATACCTGATAAGCATGTCAATAACCCAAATGCATAAATCATGATAAAATTCTAGGTTTAGTTGATTCACTTTCGGTCCTCCAATATAAAAATTTCATGGAACTTTTTGTTTATTTATTTAAAAAGGAATCGGTACCATGTTTTAAGTCAGCTGGGTTAAGCTAGACAAACGCTTTGGGATAAACAACTTAGGGGCCAGCCACCATACTTGAAAGACCTTGACTAAGCATCTAGAAAGGACCCAGCCTCAAATCTCTTTAATGCATCCAATAATTTATAAGACTCGTACGACCAGCCTTGACCTATGAGTGCGGGGATGTTAGCATGACGTCTGGTAATGATGACTCGACCGTGGAATCAAAAGGCAAAACATCTGGCAAGCTCAGCCAGGCACAGTTCGTCTTATTGCATCCACTAAACGACAAGCGTGCGAACTTTAGTCCCAATTTGTGACCAAAATGTGGTCGTTTGTTCTTCTCCTCGTGATTTTCCCAGCTGTATCGACTGCTCATGGAGGCGGGGATCACCATCAGGAACTTATTACTGATTTGAACCAGGCTAGGGAGTTCTTAGCCAGCTACAACGAGAGTTTATCGGTGCTGGAGTATGAAGCCACTCTAGCTGGCTGGGAGTTTTCCACCAATATCTCGGATCACAACGAGCAGAAGGAGGTGGGTGTATTTTAGCTTTTTTTTTTTGCATACCGTCATATTGAAACGTAACGAAAGCGAGGTCAAACTAGCAAAAACCAGGACTCTATATTAGCACCGTTTCTGAGTAGTTACGTAAGATTTCATTCAAGGGGCAAAAGCCTGGCAGTACAGTCATCTTTTTCAACCCAAGTGCGAGAAAATCCGTGGTAGTGTAGCCTATAGTCCATATAGTCCGAGGTCGGCTGAAACCTTTTTCACACCGGCGCCAAAAACTCGCAAGGCTTGAGAATTTTTCTCATGATTGAGAAATTCAAAATTGCCATCTTGTGAAAGGTTGCCAATTGAATGTCTGCAACTCTAGAAAAGATTTTACCCTCACAAGTTTGTTTTGGTTGTAGACGTTTGAGGGAGGCCATAAGATATATTATTCAAATTTTCCTTGGGAAAAGGAAATAATCACCTTTCTCCATCGATTTATGTCACTAGTACTGACAGCGCTCTGCTGAAAAAATAATTTCAACGAAGTTTGTCCTGCAAACGAAATAAGGAGGGAACTTTTTCCAAGAGGACCAACACGTGACACTCTCGGCGGTTTTAGTGTTCCAGATATACTGTTATCCAAGATTGATGACTTCAATATATTCCGGAACTTGAAATTTATTTAGTCTGTTAATTTATGTTATTTCTTTCTATAATGAAACCAAGGATTCCTCAACAGTGCACTGGGCACTGTGGCTCGAAAGCCTGAAGAAACCTGTAGAGAGGAGACAAGGAGAAGAAATTGCAGTTTTAGCAGGTGGGAGGAAAACCCCAGAAGAATATTCTGATGGGAAAACCCACGGAATCAGGCAGGGACTGAAAACCCAATCCACATGTGGTCTGGGAAGGAATCAAACCCGGGTCATAGTGGTTCGTGGAAGGCGAGGAAAGCCTAACCACTGCGTCAACCTGAACTCCTGGCTTCGGTACTAAATTTGACGATCCCGTGGGGGAAAATACCTGGATACTCCAAGACATGCATGGTTTCAAATCAGCCCTAATGAATATGTACGCAGCATGACTAACTGGACTGATGACTAACTCGGTGAAGTCACACTGCTTTTCGAGGTCAGAATTATCATTACACACGGACCAATACTGTTTCCTGCAAAGTAGTTTGCAATAGTATCTGTACCCAATAACAAGGACATAACTATTCCTTCTTAAAATGTGCATCAATTGAAAACAACATTTATAAAATCTCGCTCAACAAAAGAAACGTTCTAGATGTATTCTTTCTTTCTTGATAATTTAAAGTCTGTGAGTTTTAAAACAGTTGTTATTTTGACCCATATGTTTTGGGAAAGGTGGAAGCGAATTTGGTGTACGCGGCGTTTATCAATGAAGCGGGACAGAACGCCAGCCGTTTCGACGATACAACTTTCCCCGATGACGTCAGACGACGACTGAGCAAGATACGTGACATTGGGACGGCGGCGCTCGATTCGGCCAAAGTGGAAGAGGTTATTAACTCTCTAATTTTAATTGTAAATTACAAGCTCACCTGTTCCCGTAACGGACCACCGTCATGATTGGTTTAAAGGGTTGCCCCTCTATATTGACAATCATCAATTTTCCCCATCTTTTTTGATTTACATTCTTCTATATATTTTGGATTTTTGTTACCCTCTTTTGTTTCAAATTTTCACAAACAAATCTTTGATTTTCATCTCTCCTGCTATACAGTTGAATGAATTGATCAATTCTATGACCGATAACTACAGCACTGGCACGGTATGCCGGCCGGAGAATGCGAGCGTATGTCTGCAACTTGAACCTGGTAAAAAAGTTGTTTTTATTTTCAGATAATTCGAACTCTTTACTGAAATGAACCCAAGAGTTTTTCAGAGCAATGTTTAGGCCCTTCAGCTCAGAAATCACCAAAGGAAACGTACAGATAGAGGATCATGGGCAGTCTGATGATGGAAGATATAATACCGGTACTGAGTGCTGTTTATTGGTTTTAATGACGATTATTTTTCCCCCTGTTTTTTTTCTCACTATTTTAGGGTTGACTCGAGTAATGGCCAATTCCCGAGATTGGAATGAGCTGGTCTGGGCATGGGAAGGATTTCGGGACCGAGTTGGCGTTCCCAACAAACCTCTGTATGCCCGTTATATTGAACTTAGCAATGAAGCAGCTCGTCTCAATGGTAAGTCTGGGCCAGCCCACTATTCAGGCATCTGCAATCTGATTGGCGCAACGTCACGCGTTTAACACTACTTTGCGCCAATCATTTTGCAGAGGTCACGCAATAGACTGGTTCCCGGTTCCTCACTATCGCTTTGACGTCGGGGCGGAACTAGTCCAACCACGTATGGGACAGATCCATTTTGGTGAGGGTGCGTATGGAACATGAGGGGAAAATAGTTAAAATTTGTTTTTGTTTACTCTTTATTGTTAATTTATTTTTATTTTTACAGGATATCCCGATACAGGAGCGTACTGGCGTTCATACTACGAGGTCGAGGATTTAGTTGGGCAAGCTTACAAATTATACAACGACATCCTCCCGCTGTACAAGCAACTCCATGCCTACGTCCGGGGAATCATGCACAAAACCCATGGGGATAAAGTTGACATCAAGGGGCGTATTCCATCTAACCTATTAGGTATCGTGCGATAAAGGAACAATGACCCCACCCCCTATTCTTTTATTGTGTACAACGGGAAAAATAATGTCCATCTGAAATCAAATTTTAGAGCAGCTGGTAATGGAAGTAAATCGCAAAGTGACGATTTTTCTTGGTTTTGTTTTACAGGTGACATGTGGGGGCGCTTTTGGGGCAACATTTATAAACAGGTGTTGCCTTATCCGGACACACCAGATATTGACGTCACTGACACTATGGTTGCCAAGGTAACAATGATCAAAGTAAAGACACATACCCACAAGTGACGACATGATTAAACGAAACTGAATGCATTTTGTGTTGTTTTGTAAATGAAGCCCTGTTTATGATATCCCCATCGTTATTTTTAAAAGTCAACTTCATTTGATTTTTTTTATTTTTAAAATAAATATTTTTCCCGATCACTCCGGCAGGGATTTACCCCACTGCGAATGTTCCAACTTGCCGACGATTTCTTCGCGTCTTGCGGACTCAAGAGAGTCAACCAGAAGTTCTGGAACTACTCCATGCTGGAGAAACCCTCCGATGGTCGGGAGGTGGTGTGCCACCCCTCCGCTTGGGACATGGGCAACGAACAGGATGTCAGGTAAATGTTGTCAACAAACAATGACACGACGACAATGACAGTGACAGAAAACCGATGACATACAAACAAGTAATGTAAACAACAGCAAGAGGCTCCAACAAACAAATAACATTACTATACCTCATACATATTCGTGACCCTCAAACCATGTTATATTTGTATAATGCAAACAACCGCAAGCGGCTCCTTTATCAATGTTTGACAAATTTCTATATAGCTCGCTGATTATAGACCATTATTTCGGCCATTATTTTGTGCCGTGTTCATAAATTACACATGTATTTTTCTCACAATGCATCTGACCGAGTTTCTCCGAGCTATTGTGATCACCTGATCAAGATTCGTGATCTTATTGGTTAACGC
Organism: Patiria miniata; assembly: GCF_015706575.1. Lineage (NCBI taxonomy): Eukaryota > Metazoa > Echinodermata > Asteroidea > Valvatida > Asterinidae > Patiria > Patiria miniata. The sequence goes on from NW_024037053.1 coordinate 4,504,952, forward strand.
GCACTGATTGATTAACAGACAAGAAGCGTCTATATATTGGCGGGACTATAGTTGGTTAATGTTGGGAGTGGTTCATGTTTTTGTTTAAGAAGTAAAATATTCTTTCTTTTGGCAGAATAAAGATGTGTACAGAGGTGAACATGGAGTATTTCCAGATTGTTCATCATGAGATGGGGCATATACAGTACTACCTACAGTACGCTGACTTGCCCACGTCCTTCCGTGATGGAGCCAATCGTGCCTTCCATGAGGCAGTTGGGGAGGTCATTACCTTGTCGGTAGCCACGCCCACTCACCTGTCACACCCGGATGTTGGGCTGTTGAACGACACCATGGGCGAGGTTGATAGTCAAGGTGAGTGAATAGGCGTGGTCTAGGTGGTATCACGTGCGCTTGCACGCATGTTGTGCGCGCTTCTGAAGTTGAGGCGCGCGCATTTAGCAAGGCTATTGGTTGAAGGAGCATTGAAGTGCGCGTTCAATCTGCACGCGAGCTAGGTGTCACTGCGAAATTGGCCTGTATACCGCCACCCCACTAACTGTCGTAAAGTTTTGGTTCGACATTAAAAAGTGAACTATTTTTCATAGCCACTAAAAAGTTTAAGACGGGATTGAACACAACGAAATTGTCTTTGATTTTTGTTTCCAGAAACGGACATCAACTTTCTTCTGAAAACTTCACTGAACACCATCGGTACTCTACCGTTCAGCTTGGCATTAGAACAGTGGCGATGGGACGCGTTTGCCGGTACGGTGGAGCAGGGCAAATGGAACGAACGGTGGTGGCAGCTCAAGTATGTTAATTTAAAAAAAAACTCAAATATGTCAATAAAAAAAAACAATTGTGCTGAGAAAAACTCTGATTGACTTCCCATGAGGTCAATAGTGCACGGTCTATGCACCCTTTGAGTGACCACAAAAATAGTTCCATACAAATTGTGTAAAATTGAAAGACGTTTGTTGCATAATATTGGACGTAATGATTTGGCTAATTTTGCCACACCCAAAAATGTCGTGAATGTTCCAGCAAGTCTCTGGCCTTTAAGGGATATAGCGGGGATATAGCGGGGATATAGCACTTTTGTCAATAGTGAAGTTTATGCAAATTGAAAAAGAGGCTCGTCATGACGAAATGGTTGTATTTCTTTGACATTTTGTTCCTTTTCAAGACATGATCTTGTCGGTGTCAAGGCGCCTGTGGATCGAACTGAGGAAGATTTCGAACCTGGCGCCATGTTTCACATTCTCGTTGACTACTCCTTTCTCAGGTAAACATATCTATTTCTGGAATACAGATTTGCGAGACATTCTTTTGAAGATCTTTATGGAACGCTTGCCTCAAAATAAAGAGCATTATCCGCACTCCTTTGCCAACTATTAACATTTTCTTTCAAAAGTGGACGCGCTACACAAACACGCATACTGGAATTTGTATCATTGTGGAGCCATCTCTTTGTTCTCGTGTACTAAAAATTTGGAATGTGAAAATCTACTTTCAAAATGCTCCTATTTTAACCAGAGTTAATTTCCTGGGCTGAAATTCGGACTTAGTATCCTTTACATAAAACACTTCAATTTGCGACTGATCACATTCAACACACCTTGGAAATTCCTGCTATGTTTTTTTGAGTAAAATCCATAAATCTATTTCGTGCATAACTTTGTGGAGACGTATTCACCAAGGCCCAGTGGAGACGTATACAATCTTTTGTTCCCTAATATACACGTGTCTCCAGGTAGGCCTAGTGAATTGCGAAACAAAATGGCCACCAACGTAAAGGATTATTGTCAACACAAGGAACACCTGCCCAGCTGATGTCAACATTAATTGAACAAAAACAATACACTCGTTGTCCAGACGATAAATGAAGAAATACCTGTTGTATAAAACTTCTGCTTATTGATATGTCGTGTTGTCTTAAATACACCTTTGATATGTCAAAACTAAAGTGTTAAACATTAAATGTAATAGGCCTACAACCAAAACAACAAGCGCGAAAAAAAAATGCAATCCGAATTTGAATGGAACAAAAACGATATACATGTACTCCATGTGGTATGTTATCCATACCACAACTCGTGAAATAAACCTGTTGTTTTGAATTGAATTATCTGTTGATTGGTTGTGGTGTCTTAAACAAGTGAAAATCTTTTCCATATTCTTATTCCTTAGATATTTCATACGAACCATCATCCAATTCCAGTTCCACAAAGGTCTCTGCGATGCTGCCGGGCACACTGGGCCGCTCCACCGGTGTGATATCTACAAATCCACGGCGGCTGGAGACAAACTGGCGTAAGCATTGTACTGTGACAGCACGGAAATTCTTAAAACAACTATCATTTAGTGTTGCAAAGTTTTAAACTATATCATTGGCACACTGGCCTTCAGCATTCGTTTCGTGCATTTTTAACATGCCACTTTCATCACATGTTGTTTTTATTATGATGCATTTATGTTTTATAATTTCTGCTTATTTTTGTCGTTCTCTTTTTGAAGCCACATGTTGAAGTTGGGCTCTAGCAAGCCGTGGCCAGACGCAATGGAAGCCATTACGGGTCAAAGGTCAATGTCAGCCGACGCCATCAACGACTACTTTGCGCCATTGATGACGTGGTTGGAAGAGACCAATAGGAAGAACGGAGAGACGATCGGATGGGGTAGGTCTCACTATAAGATATGAATCCGATCGTGCCATTGGCAGATTTAAAAAAACTTATTTGAGCACTTTTCTATAAGAAATGCAACAAGTTCTTCAACCCATGCTAGTTAATAATTAATTAAGGTAATTAATAGGCTTTATATAAGAAGTGTATTTGAATTTTGGTCGGGAAAGCTAGTTACTGTTGGAAGATGCAAAAGCTTAAAATATAAAGTATGTTTATTTATTCTTTTTTGCAGACTCTGGAGGTGTGGTTTATAGCATGTCGTTGACACTTCTGCTAGCGTGCATGTTGGTGGCAACATATGCCGTCTAATCGTACCTATTCACGGCCTAGTCATTTCCCCATCGCACGGTAAACCCACGGAAAGGAATTATACTTGTCCCGCTGACAGAGCAGGAAATTCGGCACAGATCGAAACGTTGATTCATCATCCCAGGTGCGCATTAACGGAGTAATGTTGTTGGAACGCATCCAGGTTCTCAGCTCTTGACCAGATTTTAGCGGGAAATGGTACAATTTGGCGTTCAATGACAAACTAACTGTACGTAGGCCTACGTCTTTACTTAAAATTGGCTTCCAAATTTTTGTCCCGAGACTTTTTTAATCCAAATAGTTCTCTAAATACCTCTTGGATTTTTTGCTCGATCCCTGGTATGAAATAAACCGAACCAGATAAGTTGTATGGCCCTGCATGGGACCGACCCGATTCTTGCAGTATAGTAAGATAGGCGTATGCCTTAATACGATCGCAGTGTAACTATCTGTAATTTAAAGGGAGTTGTATCAATGCAGTGCGAATTACATTGAATTGGTTTTGACAGGTTAACCTTATGGGTTTTTTAAATGTTATTCTCGACCGGTATCTTCTTCCTTCCTTCATTCTAAATCCACGATGATTCCACTAGATCTGCTTTAATCCCGTAGGCATTATGGTCGACAGGTGTTTCTACACTTTAGCTTTCGTTTTTTGGCCATTTTCCAATTCTCGTCTGCATTCCGGCTTCATCCCCGGCTTACGGTGCTCCAGTTCGAACTAAATGAAAATACTTCGGTTACTATGTGTCAGAAATTCGAGGCTCTGTTGAGCAGAAGGGCCTCAGCTGGGACCTAAAATCCTGGAGCTGATTTAAGCCAAAGGTCGAACTGGCAATATGCCAAAGTTTACCCAAGTTTGGGGCTCTTTTTCCCCTAGTGCAATGGGCTTAACTGTCAACAGAGGGCGCCAAACCAATGTCGCTTTTCATGGATCGACGCTTTAAAGTTAATGCATTACCTTCATAAACCTTAAAATAAGTAAGATTTATCATTTGAAAAAAACCAGTAAAATTACTCTAAACCTAAACAGTGTCTTATCTAGTCTCCATTATCTGCCTTTAATGTTGCAATGCCTTTTCTCGAATGCCGTAAAATAAATTATGTGTCACTCACAAAATCTTTTCAGTGTATATGCTTTATTTGACGCTCATAGTAAGAACAACCGAGTATAAGGCCAAAAAAAAAAATATTCGGTCTCTGGTCAGACCAAAGTTCCGGAATTGACGCGGCCACGCGGCTTTTTTTTGGGGGGGGGGCTTTTTTTTTTTTTTTTTCAAGCTTGGATTGTACAGACAAGGTGGGTACTATTTTGCTTTTTTTGTGTCCTCATGTACATTGGTGTCCTCCATAATTTGCCTTGGTGCTTTCGATCATTTGCCTTGGTGCAATTTCCCATTCCTTGGTGCTCTTTGGTTAAAAAAAAATGAGGAGGTGAGGAAATAGAGGGCGCTGTTGGAGCTACTGCGGAACATTTTGTAAAAAAAAAAGATCGACGCGCATGATTAAAATCGACGCGCGCGCTGACCAGAGACCGACTTATTTTTTTTTGTGGCCTAATAGGCCTATACGTTCTTATCCTTCTCGCTCAAAATAACATGTTCTCATTATTTCTACCTTTCTCATTTCTCCCCTTTTTGTTAAGGTGGTTTTTGAAATGTGGGGAAATTTGTATTAAGTTTGAATTAACCAATTGCTCTTTCTTGCCAAAAAAAATAACAAATAGGTAGTTTTTTATCAAATTTCTGCTCAGAAAATCATTCAAAAAACTTTTGTAGAGCGTTTTGTGCCCACGCCTACAACTTTAAAAGTCAGGACAACGTGTCTGATTGGCACGGATGAAGTTGGAGATGTCGATGCCAGAGGTCTCGAACCGCTGGAGGGCGCTTTCCACCACGTCGCTGGTGACGTTCCGGATGGGGCTCAGGAGCCAGTTCAGCTGGAAATTGAACAGCCAGAATCCGGTGCAGGAGTGAACCATGGCGTAGGAACGGTAGTCGGTGTCCAAAACCCAGTAGTTGCCGGCGAACCACGACTCAGCTATTTTTGTTATTTGAAATAAATATAAAATAAAATAACATTAATTCACTGAATTATTGAAGGCCTAGCGCATTAGTGATGTATACCTAAGATGGGGAGGGGGGGGGCAACATAGCCTTGTTTGGATGCCCCCTTTGCACCCATATGCGAAAACGAAGCCCGTAAAGTAAGTTTTGTCAACGATTTGAGATAGGGCCTACATTTGTACTTTGTCTTCTTGTGCGGGACGAGATCCCAATATTTTATGGCCCAAGCCTACTCCATTATCAGGAGACTTGCTCCGTGGATTACGGGTAATACTCAGACTAGAGGTTCTGCCGCCACGCCCTCAATAGCAGGATAATGCTAAAAGCCATGAATCAGGGCTTTCATGGTCGAAAAAGACCAAACGTGTTTTTCGAAGGCTAGGCAAAGTTGACGTATGAAAATGAAGAGTGTTTGCATAATGGATCATGACTTTATACCCACACAGCTCATAGAAACGTCAAAATAAAAAGTTGTTTGGCTTAAGTATAAGTGAACGATAGCCTTCAAAGTATTTACTGTGTACTCGTTTCTAAAATTCTTTCCTAACCACTGGTGTTAATTAATTAAACCAGGTTCCAATTTATGGGAGGCACATAGGGATTCAATTTTTTCACGAGAGGACCACTCATTAGGGCTTGAGCAATAATAGCTCATTTTTTTAATTCCTCAAAATTCTGCGCCGGGGTGAGGCTCGAGGGGGCTCTGGCCTCGAGCCGGGGAGGCACGCCCATATGCCCACCCCTTTATTCCTAACTATATAATACAAGCACACAGAACTGAATGTTAAATAAAACAATGTGGTTCAACGATCTTGTTCTATTTTTGCAAGAATACTTACAGAGCCTGACTTTGAGTTTGCCGGGCTGGGTGGGGTCCGGGGCGTAGGCGTACCCCTCGGCCGTTTCCACCTCTGTGCCTCGCAGGGCGGCGTTCCGCACGCCCACTGTACCGGGCCGCGTGCCGTTGGAGTACACGGCGTAGATGCAGCGAGTTCCTTCCTCGAATGATGTCTTGTTGAAGCGCATAATCTCATACCATTTTCCTACAGAATCAGGAGGAAATATCGACCATTATTATGATCATGATGCAGTTTTTCCCCCAAATACACATGTAGTGATTATAGGTTTGATACTGTGATGTTTATTGGGGGGGGGGGGACAATAGTTTCAGAGGGGTACTTAACTATTTTGAGGACCAGGTATTCAGATTTTTTTGTATACTGAAAGAAAATTCTTGGATTTTTTTTTAGACAATTTAATGACAGTATTCACATAATTCAGATCAATTTAAGTAGGGATCTCCCAGTGGAAACAAACTGTTACGGTACTAATACTGCATGTCGGTTTAGGTCTTGTCCGCGTCGTATTATTCTGCTTGTGAGCTGGAATATGGACGATATAAATCGTTTCTTACCGAAATACTTGGTGGCGTTGAAGTCTTCCTTCACTTGCACTCTTGGGCAGTTACCCCAGGAGAAGACTTGCGCCTGGCAGCAGGCGGCAAACACGGCGAACAGCAGCCCAACGAACACGGTAGAGCTCTTCATTTTGATCAGAAGTACGGCGCTGAAGTCTTAGCTCGGTATGATGAGAAACCTCGCCTTTCAGCGGTCTTATATTCTCGTGTTTCTTTGTTTGCAGACTCGGCTTATCTGCAGACTCAATGGGTTGTGAAATTTTCAGAGAAGTTTTGCTGTGTGTTGCTCGGCGCGGGAGGAAAGATTTGCATTTAGGTACCGCCTGTTTGCTGACAGACAAGTTCTTGCCATGCAGTGCTTGGTACATCGCTAGCAGCATGGAGAAATGTTTTATTTCTCCATGCTAGCAGTAAGCAATCATTACGTCATGTAGGTTTTGTTGAGAAATAATAATCCGTCTGGTTGCCGTTATTTAGCCAATATTTACGTTTGTGCCTTGAAAAGTCGGCTTTGTATCTGGGAGTAACATGAATAAAGGTAGGGAATGTGGATTATGTCTGTTCCTTGCCCTATGGTTGTATAATGCTGGGAATTAAAACCTTGGAGGCCTCTAGTATCTTGCACAAGTTTACCGATTGGTTTTTAAGAAATTCTCGGAAAAAAATATGTGTCAGCATTACATGGGACGTTCTGACCACAGGCAAATTTTGACAGTATAGAACCATTGATCTGTTGCAATTAAAGTTGGCAGCATAAAGACGAACATAAACACAATTATAATTTACATACACTTAGTATCTTTATTTTTTTCTACCAAATGCTGCGAGGAGGTACATGTAGAATGCAATTTGGGTACAATGTCTTCCAAAAAAAAAACACAAGACAATTGTCACAATTTTGAACATCTTTGACGAAACCAACAAAATTCAGCTTCTGACCACAACCACAGATACCTTATCAAGATCACTTGTCCAAAACTATTGACCGGTTTATTTCTTCGAAAATTTTTAAAATGTGATTTGATATTTTTTTGAAACTGTTACTACATTCCCTCAATTCACTTCTATCAATTCCTACAAATTATCAAAGTATTCCATATTCCTTTTCCTTCTAAAGAAATCATTTTATCCTTCAACTTAGTACATCTGGACCCAAAGAAACACCACCACACTCAGCAAAATCACTAAAATACCGATTACATATTTATGGAAAATAGAAAGGCTGTTGGAAATACATGTATGGAAAAACCGGCCCATAGAAGAGTGTGAAATTAATGCAAAATATGCTAGACGCACACGCTTACTTGAATAATAAGCCGTGAGTATTTTTTTCTAAGCACTCTGATAGCTACAATATCTACTCTATTTATATTTACAAAAAAACACAGTACATTATTTTTATCCTTTTTCGGGAGGAATAAATGGAGACAAAATACAAAGAAAAATATCCAACAAATAATCAAAGGAAAGAACTTACAAACACTATAAAATGCATTTTGGACTAAATAAATGAACTTAACTTTTTGAAACTGTATTATTAATCTTTTTTTGTAATATTTGTACATGGTAACCTCTACAACTCAAATTTATGTTGACGGTGCTAGGTTCGACACTATCCTGATGAGAGCTTGTTTTAGGTTTCCGCTTGGGGGCGGGGCTTCAACGCTTTTTATGGCCCATTGCGGGGGAGGCGCCGCGTGACGAGGGACGAGATGACTCGGGAGTTGGGTTACCGTCGCTGCCAGAATCATCCTGGATTGCGGAAAAAAAAACCCAGAAAAAAAAGTTGTTTTTATTTACTTCTAAAAATGTAATCATTTCTGTTTATGAAAACCAAGGAATTTCTCAAGAGAGCCAATAGAACTAAGTCGTAAGCCAGAGAAAGAAAAAAAAACATTTGGAGAAACAGGCAGAGAAGAAATTTTTAAGTTTGAGATGGGAAAGGAAAATCCAGATATTCTGGAAGAAAATCATGAAAACAGGGAGGGAATAAAAATCTACACACAAATGTGCCTTTGCGGGATTCGAACCACAGTCACAAAAGTGGAGGGCGAGGAAAGTACCACTTCACCAACACGAAAAAAGAAAAAAAAATACCGAAAAAATGTAATGCTACTTTACACACGGGGTTAAGAACTCGTAACCATTTTTTTCATTTTTGGAGAAATTCAAAACGTACCTCATCAGATTCGCTGCTACTGCTGCTGGAGGACGAGTCCTTCTTCGCTGACTCATCTTCATCCTCATCGTTGTCGTCACTGACGACGGGCTTGCGTGGAGGACGCCCTCGCTTGACGGGCTGGGCTCGGCCTTTCCCCCGGCCGCGCCCTTTGCTCTCGCCTTTGCCTTGCTTGAGTTTGATCTTCATCTTCATGGAGGAGCGAGCTGTGTCCCACAATGCAATGGGAGAAGAGGGTTCGAGAAACGGTCACCAAAATGTTTTAAGTGTGAACAAGATAAAAATGTGCCGCCATTTTTTTTCTCATTAAAGTGTGCACCAACAGTGCAGTGAATCAATCGGGTTTTACATGTTCACTGTGCGTCATGGTGATCACCATCTTTGTTTTCGTGTTGCATTTTGTCATCTTCATCGTCGCTTTACCCCAAAATTTCCCTCCAAAAAATTAAACCCTGCCCTCTGTCTGTCATATCTATCTATCTACGGAATACCTGTTGGTTTGATATGTCGCTAACTAGTTTGATAAGTCCAATAACCTACAAGAAGATTTTTGTTCCCTTATAGGGAACAGGGCCTTACACTACACAATCGTCCAAATTACTACAGCTACGGCTAGAAATTACACATGCCGCTATGGAAGCAGCCGTAGACCCAGGTGTTTTTTCCAAATGTAGCCACGTAATTTGGACAAGGCCATTATTATGGTGAATTCACTCACATTCAGAGTCCGATGTCGCCTCCGTTTCCTCATCGGTATCTTCATCGCCACAATTTGGCAGCCGTCCCGTGGTCTCTAGGCAACTACGAGCGCTGGCAAACACTGACTGAAGCACAATGGAATCCTCATAGATCTGATGACGTATACAATTGCACAGTTGAGTCATATAAACAGAATTCCGAACAAAATAAGAGAATAAGAATAAGGACTAGCAGGTTTGGCCCCCCAATATGGCCGCTACTACATTCAGCTGGCACAGCATACTGTAGTTCCAATTAAACAGTGAATAAAATAATCAAGCTTTTAAAGAAAAAAACTGAATAATGAAATTCAGTCTACAAAAGCTGAAGGGCATGTAAATAATGTATGCACGGATCCAGGTTTAAAGTACAGAGTTTTATATTTTGGCCTCCCAAGATGGCACCCAAGTGACTTCACTTGTGATATTGTCATCACACAATAGATATCAAAGCAATTTCTCAATCTATTTGACCATGACCTTTGACCATGACCTTTGACCATGACCTTTGACCTACCTGTGACCCCTCCAGGTTGTAGGTCTGTGCGTTCCTGAACATGAGGTTGACGTCTCTCTCCAGGTCGTTGATGCTGCGGTAGCGATGCTGCCGGATGCGATCCTTGATCTTCTTGAAGTCCATGGGTTTGGGGATGAGCTCGTAGTAGTCAGGTAGCTCTCGCTTGGGGGGTAGAGAGAGGAAAGGATGGGCTAGGGGCCTGCCTTGGCTGGGGAGGAAAACAAGGGTTGGTGTTTGTGATCAAAATGTTGATGAGTATGCAGTTAGTACAGATTAACATAAGATTTAACAAAGGCTTCTGTCTAATCGCTTTGCAGTTGATGGTGTTCAAACCATGCTCAGTGGTGTTCAAAGCATGTAGACAGAGAAAATTGTTGTAAAGTGTCTTGCCCACGAACACAAGCACTGCGATCCAGGGTTGCAAACCCCACTGGGTAGAGATACAATTGTCATAAAGTGTCAAGCCAAGAACACAAACATCACAATCTCTGTTGAGGTTCACACCATACTGGGAAAGATAGAAAATTGTCGTAAAGTGTTTTGCCTGATCTGCTTGGTGGAGAGAGACAATTGTGGTAAAGTGTCTTGCCCAAGAACACCGTAACAGCTGGATGTAGAAGAATATTTAAAGAACATCAAGTTACTTACCCATCTTTATAACCTGTCATAGTCTCGACCAGTTTCTTCATATTATTTGTAAGCTTGGGCGGGTTAGGCTGTGGTTTCTCCACAGGCGGCCTGCCCCGTCTCTTCTTAACGGCTGGCTTCTCAGCCTTGTGGGGAGACTTGGAAGGCGGCTCCTCATCATCGTCCTCGTCTTCGTCTTCGACGTAGTCGTAGTTGCGCTTGCGCTGTTTCTTCAGTTTCTTGAGGCCTTCTACTTCGTCCAGGTTGCCTTCCTCGATGGCCTTCGAGTCAATCAAATTCTCAAGATTAATCCTAACTCCAATAGAATTTTTGTCAGAAACCTGCCTGAATCCTTCAAAATCATTATTGTGCAGAAAAACCAATGGTACATTCTTTGATGTGAAACTTTGAAGATACGACGATCAAGTCCACTGTAAAATAAAATTGGCTAGGTTCTACCTTCCTCAATCCTACAGAATCTTTCAAAATCTAACATAATGGAATTTAAAGGATCTCTTACATTTTGCATGGGTAACCTTCTTTGTATAATTTCTTCAAACATATTCTGAATTACAGTTAATGACAGGAAGGTGAAAGTAAAAACTTCTTTTCGGTGGACCAGGAATCAAAAGATTTTGGCATGGCGAGTTACAAAAAGAAAAGGAATGGAAATAAAAATAGGTTGGAATGCCTCCATACCCTAAGCCATTCTTTCTCTGTCAGCGAGTCGCTGTAATCCACATCCTTCCTCTGTCTGGACCCACGGCCAAACAATTTCTCCTCGTCATCCTCGAGGGTCAGCAGCTCCACCTCCTTGTCATTCTTGACCAACCATCCCGGCAGTTCTTCTTCCTCCATCAGGCGAGGTTTACGGTTCGGGTCCCGGGCCTCCTGGCGACGTCGCTCGATGTCCATCCGCTGGAAGCTTTCATATTCTTCCTCGGTGCGGGCAATCATCTGGTTGATGGTCTCGTCGTCTGGGACTTCGTTTTCTTCCTGTTATTCACCAAAAAAAAAAACACCAACAGTTTGTGTGTCCTTCATTTATAATTTTGAAGGGAAAAAAATTACAAAATCAGAGAAGAAATGCAAAAAAATAAAATGATATAAGCCCAACTAACCTCGTCCTGATCTGCGTCTTGATCGAGCAGTGCCACCAAGAAAGCTCGACGTTCCTGCCCTGTGGATTTGTTGTCAAACATACCAGCCTGGATGACCTTACTATCCACATTCAGCTTGTGCTTGGCCGCAGCCAGAATCTTCTCCTCTACGCTCTGTACAGTCATCAAGCGAAGGACGCGTACTTCGTTCTTCTGACCGATGCGGTGAGCGCGGTCCTGGGCTTGCAGATCCTGGCAAATAAAGGAGAGAGTCTAGGTACCAGTCTCAAATTCATGTCTTTGAACGTTAATGATTCCATGCCAATGTTTTGTATGGTGCACTGTATATTCCCTTTTATAACCATCAAAAACATTTAGTTTGCTGAATTGCCGGAGAAGTTCCCGTCACAAGAATTTCAAATGTTTTTGCTTCCCAAAGTTCTCATAAGATAATTGTAGGTCATTTCACAAGGAGTCCAAGTCACAGGGATGAACATTGACAAAGGAACGGCTTTTTACAGTCCTTATGAACTTGTGAGGACTTGTGTGAGGATTTGTGCGGACTTGCGGTGATTTGTGAGGACTTGTGGTGACTTTTGAGGGCTTATGACTTGTGAGGACTTGTGAGGATTCGTGAGGACTGGCAGTGATTTGTGAGGACTTTTGACTTGTGGGGACTTGTGGTGATTTGTGAGGACTTCGGTGGTTTTTGGTGACTTGTGAGGACATTGATGACTTATGGTAACTCGGGAGGAATTGTGGTGACTTGTGAGGACTTGTGAGGACTTTTGGTGTTTTTTTGGTGACTTGTGAGGACATTGATGACTTGTGGTAACTTGTGAGGAATTGTGAGGACATGTGATGGACTTGTGAAGACTTGTGAGGACATGTGAGGACTTGTGAGGACTACTACTGCTAATCTTTGTTACCTGATGAGGGTTCCAATCACTGTCAAAGATGATCACAGTATCGGCTGTCTGGAGATTGAGGCCCAGCCCACCAGCTCGAGTGCTGAGCAGGAAGACGAAATAATCGGACCCCTTGTTGTTGAATTTGACCAACAGTTCACCTCGATCATCTGCCTTGGTGGTACCGTCCAAACGTAGGTATCGGTAACCTAGGCAATGGTATGAAAAGTGAATTCAATTGGTCATAAAGTGCCCTCTCTTGTTCACGCACGGAGCATATAATCCTCTAAGTAGGTTTTTGAGAATCGTAAAAGGGGGGGGGGGGGAGTCTAGGATTCATGCCTTCTTCTCCTTACCCCTAAAGATGAAGTAATCTTCCAGGATCGTCATGAGGGAAGTCATCTGACAGAAAAGCAAGGTTCGATGTTTGCCGGCCTTCAGTTTGGGCAAGATGCGGTCAAGGAGCTCAAATTTACCGGCCACGCGGTAGACTTCTGGCCCTTGTACGATGCCGCCAGACTGGCCCAGATGTTCACAGAATGAGAACTGATCCACAAATATGAAGAAAAAAAAATAAAAACAATTCGTGATTAAATCTTACTTCATCACGATTATATCCTAAATTTCTCAAAACACAAAACATTACAGTTATGGTATCTTGATTTTCTAAAAGCTATCATCTTATGGTCCAGTGTTTACGCTGTTCGACTCCCATGTGATGGTACGTGGGTTCCAACCCTAACAGGAACATGGAGGTTGTGTCGTTGGGCAAGACACTTTACAATGATTGCCTGTCTCCCTCAAGGAGTACGTGGGTACCTGTGAGGGTAGAGACCACATTACGCTGATCTTGAGCTGCTGCAGAAAACTGGTCTCATGGCCTGATGAACAGGGGTAATAATTGTGAAGCGCTTTGAGGCATTGGTAGAAAGAGCTATATACACACCACATTACTTTTAAAAAAGGATTATAAATCTTACCTCAATGTGTTGGAACATGAAGGGGTGGTTGCAGATCTTGCGAAGCTGCATGATAGTGTTCATCAGCATCTTGGTCCCACCGCGACCCTGTGGGTCAAAGGTTAAAGTTCAGAATTTAATCAGAGACACATCTGAGAAAAAAAATCCACTCCGATAACTGCAACAGTAACAATTAAACTGTGAACATTGCACTTCAACAACAAAAAAGAAAAAAAGATGGCGATCCAAATGGGAATGGGTAGGAACACCAAACGTATTTAAATTTTGATGTGGCCTTGGCTCTGAGCCAACAATACCATATTTGGTCACGTACCTTCTTGTCTTTTTCTGATCCATCGGTGAGCATCACTCCCTTGATTTGCATGTGACGATAGAGCAGCCGCTGCAACGCCGACATGTCGCACTTGATCACGTACTCAACCTGCGGAAAAATCACAAACCATGACAGCATTGAGAATAACATATATTAGACGGACTTGCGCTCCATAAACTAAAAAATATGGACCAATTGGAAGACTTGGTTGATTTGGATAGCTCAGTTGAAAGAGCACCATAACAATCTTTTCAGGGGTTACGGGTTCAAATCCTCATAATCAATTTCTCTGCACAAGAGCTCCAAAGGAGTGTAAGAAAATTAGAAGACTGTAAATGAATGGATTTGGATATTTCAGTGGGTGGAGCACCACAACGATTTTTCAGGGGTTACGGGTTCAAAACTTGACAAAGTCTATTTCTTTGCGCAAGGATTTCAAAATTGCATTTTTTTTTTCCAGAATGAGGAAGTCACAGGGGCCGACTTTCTTGGATACCTTTTCTGGGAGTTGGGACTCGACTTCTTTCTTGAGACGTCTGAGAAGGAACGGACGCAGCACCTTGTGCAGACGACGGATAATCAGAATAGTCTCCTCCTCATTCAGCTCAACCTGGGAAAAAAGATAAAAGAAAAAAAAAAGTCTTTCATAAACAGAACAAAAATGAAAGGTGTTCTGTGTCTCATTTAGCAGGAAAAAAAATATGATTTCTGTCTTAATCAGCGATCAAAAAGTGAAGCCAACTGTTGAGAATGAGGTAGCCATAGTTTGAGAATGGGTTCGACTCAACTGTTTCACTCAATGAGTTTTACTGCTATTGTCCATAAGCAGGATTCTTTACATCAATAATGTCTTCTCGGTACCCATCCAGATTTAATTTTTGTTAATTCTCCTGTGACATAGAAATAACTATTGCAGCAAAATTTGTGAATATAGGTTGAAGTCAAACTGTGCCAGGGGATTACATTGCTTATGTCCCAGAGCAAGATTGTTTACTGCAATTGTACCTTTTCTCCTGTGGAATAGAAGGGCGCGTTGAACCACTGATCAAAGGTGCTGCAACATTTGAAGATCGTCGGCAGCAGGAAGTTGAGCAGAGCCCAGAGCTCTGGTAGCTTGTTCTGCAAACAAAATCAAGTTACGATTTTTAAAAGTCAAGGAACTGACAGTGTGATTGTTGATACTGTTCTCAATCGTTTAAGTTGCCGGGCCTTACGCTGTCTTCTAAATGATCATAAATGACCTGCAGCTCAGGAAATAATAAAGTAGTGTTGTAGTTAAGGTTTCTGTCACAACTCTATCATAAGTCAATTCACAAGTCAATTCACAAGTCCAGGCACAAGAAGCAGAGGATGACATTTTAATACAGAGAAATGCTTTTGCCACATATCAACAAAATAGCTCGTGTTTTGTTGACTTGTGTTGGCTTTGTGATGGGCTTGTGATGGACTTGTGATGGACTAATGATGACTTCTGATGGACTTCTGATGGACTTTTGATAGACTTGTGATGGAGAAGTGATTGATTTGTGATGACTTGTAATGGAATTGTAATGGACTTGTGATGATTGCGATGGACTTGTGATGACTTAAGATGCTACTTTACCTGCAGAGGAGTTCCCGTTAGGAGGACTCGGTGAGGCGCGAGGTAGTGAGTGTTCAACACCTGGGTCAGCTTACAGTGATGGTTCTTCATTCGGTGACCCTCATCAACGATCATGTACTTCCAACGAATCTAACAAAAATACAACAAAACAACCAAAGCTGATTCATCTGTGATTATCAGGATCTAATTTCATCGAGTTGCTAAGCAGATTGCTTTCTGAGCAAAACATTTTTCGAATGTTTCCAGAATGGTCATTCCATGAAAAATGGCCGTTGATGAATTTCTTAACCAAATTTTTGGGAATGGTAAAAAATTTGGGTGTGAAATTATTTTGAAAAACATTAAGGACCTGGTTTTTAAAAAAAATCGGAGAGTTTGTTAATTTTTTAATTTGGACTATTTTTACTTCACCAGGCTTTTCACTAAGCCTTCTTCAACCAAAACAATGAAATGTTCTCAGAAAAGATTTTGATCCGGTTTATAAAAAGCAACCAAAGAATGTTTTGTGATGACCTCTGGTGGATTCCTACCTTTGACAAAACAGATTTATCCTTCATGACGTACTCGTAGGTGGTCAGGAGAACATTGAACTTCATCGTGCGGAGGTTGGTGGCGAGGGTGCGGCGTAAGCTGGGCGACCCCTTGTAGGACACCTTGGAGATGTTTGGCGTCCACTTGTCAAACTCCATCACCCAGTTGGACAAGGTCCTAGAAGAAAATAACAGAACAAATTTGGATCGTTTTGACAAAGTTTGACAAATCGATAATTAGGGGAGTCAAGTTGGCGCAGTGGTCCATTCCTCGCCTTCCTCCTGTATGACCCCGGTTCGATTCCTGCCTGGGTTTTTTTCAGTCCCTGCCTGATTCCATGGGTTTTTTCCTACAATTATCTTCTGGGGTTTTTGTCCTACCTCTTATACATTTGAACATTTGTTCATCATATTGTGGGTTGGCTTTTATGGAATCCTTTGTTTCATTACCAAAAATATAATAACTCTTTCAATTGACGACTAACATAAGTTGGAACACATTTCAAATTCGGCAAAGGGTTTTAGACTCTACTAGGCTACTTCTTCTGTGGTACAGCTGAGCTATTTGAGGTCACAATTGGGTCAAGAGTCCGAGACTCAAGTCTCACCAAACTCAATGAAGAGATTACTCACGAGAGGGGCACAATGATGAGGTAAGGCCCTTTGACGTTCTTCTTCTCAATCAAGTAAGCGATGAGAGCAATGGTCTGGATGGTCTTGCCCAGACCCATCTCATCGGCTAGGATGCCGTTCAGGTTGTTGTTGTACAGGGATACCATCCACTCCAAACCCTTGATCTGTGGGAACAGAGCACAGTCTTTTAAGAAGCCATTTTTCATCTTGTTATAAGACACCGCCCATCACGAGTCCTAACTTCTTTCATACTCAAACCACATTGCAACTCCCCAAGTAAAATTCACTAATTACCCCCTGATAACATCCACCTGATATACTCAACCACACCCACCTAATTTTCTGAGCCACACCCACCTGATATGCCTTTAGCGTTCCGTTCTCCAGCATCTCCGGCTGAACGGTGATTTCTTCCCATATGCCGTGGGCAATCCCGTATTAAGCCACACCCACATGATGGTCCAAACCACACCCACCCAATTCTCCAAGCCACACCCACCTGATATTCCTTCAGCATTCCGTTCTCCAGCATCTCCGGCTGAACGGTGACTTCTTCCTGTATGCCGTGGGCAATCCCGTATTAAGCCACACCCACGTGATGCTCTAAACCACACCCACCCAATTCTCCAAGCCACACCCACCTGATATTCCTTCAGCGTTCCGTTCTCCAGCATCTCCGGCTGAACGGTGATTTCTTCCCGAATGCCGTGGGCAATCCCGTAGTATCCCGCATTTTGGGTGTTGTATTCATCGTCAGCAGCATGGACATCCCTGAGAAATGAATGAAGCATATTATTTGCGAGATTAGTGGTTTCATTCTTGTTCTTAAACCCTAAACCTTACCAATTCCACCAAAATCATCTCCCTATTTGGGGGGATTCTGGCAGATAAGCCATGTGTACCAAGTCCATCAGAATCCACCAGCACCAATGGTGGATTTCAATGGATTTGTTCCTGAAGCATTCTGTGAATCAGAGTGAGTGATGGATTTTGATGGACATGGTCTTCTACTTTGGTAAAAGTAGGGAGTTTGGGTTAATATTTTCCAGAAAACAAAACAAAAACCAGCAAAACCCATGCATTGTTTTATCCATTCATTGTTTTGAGGCCCCGACTTGGGGAATCAATCCCAATGTAGGTCCGTATTCTGTTTCAGGGACAAAATGAGAAGCCATTTTTGCGGTGGTGCCACGCCCGAAGGCATGCCGCACGCAATCTTAAAGACGAGGCGTGGGTGCATCTTGGTAACCCTATTGGTCGAGGGAGCCCGGAGTGCGTGCCTACTACCTGAGCGAGACTCTTACGAGCCTCGTGCCACCGCAGAAAATGGCAATAGTTTAGAGACTTTCAACTTGATTTGACTATCTATTAGTCTGAAGTCAGAGATAAAGCCACAGCCACAGACAAAGTTTCAAACATCAAGGATTGATACTCACTGAATGGACTGCTCTGTCAATGGCTTTTGCTCAAGCTGCGGCTGTGGCTGTTCCTCCTCTTCTTCTTCTTCTTCCTCCTGTTAGAAGCAACAAAAAAACACAACAAAACTTACGATTTATAAAACGGCACTCAAATAGTAATTGTAAATTTGGACACCTTGAGTAGTGGAACTGAAATAGTGAATTTAAGGTACACATCACAAGTGATCTGATACACTGTGCCCTCTGGAGATGTGCACACAATAGGGAACAAAAGATTGTATACGTCTCCACAGGGCAATTTCTATAGATGAATACGTCTCCACAATGTTTTCACGAAGTAGATATATGGATTTTACTCAAAAACTAGGAATTTCCAAGGTGGGTTGATCTGTCGCAGATGGAAGAGTTTCTGAAAAAGGATATTAAGTCCGAATTTCAGCCAAGGAAATTAATTCTGGTAAAAATAAGAGCATTTTGAAACTTCACTTTCAAACTCGAAAACTTTACTGCATGAGAACAAAGAAATGTCTCCACAAGGATACAAATTTCAGTATACGCGTTGCAGAGCATCTGTTTATGGTACCTGCTAAATATTGATTTGAACCAATAACCAACTCCCGGAAGCTAAGTGCACAAATAAGCACGTTGTGGGTTCGAGTCCCGCCAAATCATTTATTCTTACAAGCTTTGGACGGTGGTAACTCATAGAGTGCTTATTAACCCTTGAGTCACAAACCGCCTAGGCTGGAATCGAACCCACAACCTGCAGAATTACCCGCAGACCACGAGCTCAACGCCCCAGACCACGAGGCCAAAGCACTCCACGCACAGGTGCTAAGGTGTTAAAAATAGAAAAGTGAACGGCAAATACCCAATTTTGAAAAATGTGTAATATACCTCTTCGGATCCGTCTTCAGATTCGTACTCGGAGCCGTCCTCGTCTCTCGGTGCCACCTCGTACCCAGGATGCATCTCAAGCCACGCCTCCAGCTGTGTGGCCTTGGGGGCCTCCTCCCCGCTCACAATGTGTCCCGTCTCGCGGTTGATGACCCTGATGGTCATATCACTCATCTGGCTGCTCTCGTCCGTCAACTACGCGTTGGAAAATAGAAGAAAGAGATGAGCCCGTAGCAAAAACGAATGGAAGCGATTGAAAATTAGGTTTTGCACAGACAAGACTTGCAAAATTATCAAATTTGATTGGAACACCTCGTGTTGACTTTTGGCAGGCAAATTTTGAATATGATAACATGTACATTTGTTTTAAAAACAAAATAACAACAACTTCATTTTGGAAAGGGAGAGCTGTCCACAAGTAAAGACAAGTTTTTGCCTGCCGATGATAACAAACAGAGGGCAGCCTGTAAACAAACAAGGGTGATATCGTTCATTTATAGCCTTGTGTTGCATGCTCATTTGCATAATTGATCAATGACGACAACACAAAGCAAAGCTCAGCTTTGCCACAGCATTCATTGATCTTTGGGAATTTTTTTTTTGAGGAAGGAGAAAATTATAGTCTCAGTGTGCTCTTCAACTTCACATCGAAACAAAATGGCCTCAATGGGACAGTTTTATAGGCGTGGGATTCAGGAAATAAACGTCTACATATCAAGAACCACTCCAGTCTTGCTTTGTTTGAATCACAGATCAAATTTTTTGTTTCCGCATCATCAACTTCTTAAATATTTGTTGAATGTTATCAACACCAAATTTTCAATTCTGTGGATGAATGAGAGCTTTATGATGCAAGTTAAGATGAGGCAGACTGCTTGTTGAAATTCCTGAGTGCTTGTTTAAGGTTGAGGTCTGAAGGGGAAGTGCAAACGACCTGAGACCTTATGGAAATGACCTCTGACCTTTTATAAATGACCTTTGACCCTCTGCAAATGACTTTTGACCTTTTGCTCCATATCCATAGCTAGCCAATGCGACTAAAAAACAACACAGAATTGAACATATCAGTGTTTCAAAATACGACTCTGAAAATGAAACTCGGTTCATGAGTGCGAATTCCAAAAATTTCAGATTGTCGAACAAAAACTTTTTTTTAATTGATCATGAGTGGAATGGCTCTCCTAGTTTAGTTTTTCCTTACCCCATCTTGCAAGGCTTCGCTTACCTCAGCCTGCAAACAAGACCACAACAAAAGCAAAACAAAACGATTTCAGTCACCACTCAGAACAAAAAAAATCCTTCCAACACTTTCATGCAAAAAAAATATTTAAAAAAACAAACAAACTTGATGAATACGCATCAATAGACTGATTCACTTGGCCCCGCCCACTAGGGGGTAACAGCATGTGCGCTACTTCAATGCCATACTGTGAGTTCAAGACGCGTACGTCATACGTGCGTGCACGCGTGTCAGACTTTTGTGTCGCAAGTCGGACATTTATCACGGCCGTGATTAGTCGAAGTGTCATTTGGCGGGGCTTAAGAATGGATCGGTCCACTGGTTGGCACGTAAATTGTGCGACCAATAAATAACAATTGATTCGCCAAGCAAAGCGGAGACCACCCAATTGTGACTGATTCCTTAAACGTTACATAAGCAAACAAATTGGTAAGCAATATGCTTAGCTCCTTTGTGAAACTAAGCACAAATCAGCCGTCCTGCTAATAAATCAATACCTTTCCAGCTAAAGAGTGGTAATCCAACTGTAACTGCCAACAAAATCCCATCACAGAAAAAAAGCTGCACATGTTTTGTAAGGCCAATAAAAAAAGTCTCCAGTTTCTGGTTTTCGCGCAAGTCGGCGGTTTTTTTTCAATGTAAGACGATGTCTCAAAACTGCCAAACTCACTGGTTTGACTGGAATCCTGCTGCTGCCCAATTTTTTATCGTGTTTTTAGATGGGGTTACGATCGAGTATAAGCTTTATGTGGCCTCTCTGGACTCCCATATATGTTGCACTAAATTTAGTTGGGCACCATTTGCAGTCATCAGCCGACATTTGAAGAAAAGAAAAGGTAAAAAAGTTTTTAAAAAAATATTTTAAAAAAGCCGCGTCGCTGCACCACTTTTGGGGCAAGCTCCATACCAGAAACTGGAGACTTTTTTTTTTGGCCTAAAAGTGCGTGGCTCAATGAAGGCACTATTTACACAAAATTGAACATTACATTGCTCTTATTTAGCAATGGACGCCGGGGAGCATATTCAAGTTACTTTGGAAGTTTTGAATGATTACCAGGGGGAAAATACATTCATGCATAAAGCAATTGAAAAGAATGTTTACATAGAAGCAACTGGTATACGATAAGAAAACAGAGGTATCATTTTCAAATCTGACTGGTTTGGCAGCAAATTTCACACTTGGTAAAATTACGTTTCTGTTAATTTGAACTAGAAAAACAGTTATCTACACTGGAGAGTAGTGTGTGAAAAGAACTGAAAATCTGCGACTCAGTACAGGGTGAGTAAAAAAAAACCTGAAACCCAAATGTCGGGACCATTGTTTTTAGTGAAGTTCTGCATGTAGCACTTTCAAAATCTAGGATATGAAAGCCCAATTCATAAGCTTTCTTTTAGTACAAGAATCATTCAAATCACTTATGTACTTTTCAAGTTACGGAATTTTAAACACAACCGCCGTTTTAAGGTTCTGTCCACGGATCACAAAAAAGTTGGGTGTTCTTTCAGCAAAACGAAAAGAAATCATATAGGGATGTGTGTGAATTGTTTTCATTTTGCTGAAAGAACGCCCTCCTTTTTAGTGATCCGTGGACAGAACTTTAAAACGGTGGTTGAGTTTAAAACCCCGTAACTTGAAAAGTACATGAGTGATTTGAATGATTCTTGTACTAAAAGAAAGCTTATGAATTGGGCTTTCATATCCTAGATTTTGAAAGTGCTACATGCAGAACGTCACTAAAACAATGGTCCTGACATTTGTGTGTCGTTTTTTTTTTACTCACCCTGTATGTTGCTCAGGTTGATTACAAAGCAAAGTTTCCTCTGTGCAGTGTTTTCACCACACAAGCCAAACTTCCAAGTTTTGCCTCAATCTAACAAGTTCAGTGTCAATGTGAATTAAAAATGATCTCTTCTAAAACGGGTACCCATTTGTGCAGGGCACAAACTTCCCCGAAAATTGCACTCTTGTAGCTCGTTAAAATTACCACAAATACGTATTGGCCTACATTGACACAAACATGCAAAGAGCCAAAGAAGGTTACGGACAACTCTACCTTTTTCTTCTTGCGTTTCTCGCGTTTCTTCTTGCGTAGCTGCTCCTGGTGAGCCTTGACGAGGTCCACCAGGCTGTTGATGTAAGCGTCAGTCTGGCTCAGCAGGTAGGCAAGACGCTTGTCCTTCTTCTCATCAATCAAACGACGGTACCCTTCTTCATCTTCAGCCTAAAACAAAGACCGGGGAAAACGATCAAAAGCTGGGGCTTCAAACCGTTGGCTAGATTTCACAAACTTGACACCTTGCTAAATTTGTTAAGCACAAACAATATCTGTTAAGCAAACAAAGGTTACCAGCCAAAAGGTCACACAATTGACATTACATGTGACTGGTACTCAGCAAAATAGTGCTTAGCATATAAATACTTGTGTTAACAAGCTCCGTGAAGTTGGGCCCTGAAATCCGAGGATGAGATTCAATTTCAATGTTGCTTAGAAAATGTATGCGCTGAGCACAAATCTGCAGAGCACCAGTCAAGAACAGTGTACTTTGCATGTTTTAGTCGGTAACCTGCTAAGGAAATATCTTCTGTGCTTAGCTGAAACTACGATAAGCATATGGGTCATTCTATAAATTTAAGGTCCACTGTGTGACATTTTTCCTGTCCATGTTACCTTGCTACTGTTTAAGTTGTCATTCAAGTACCATTAAGAATGACTTTAACGATTTCTTTTTTCTTGGCTAGGTAGTTTGCTATTTCTTATCACTCTTGGGGGACAACTGCATTAAGGAGTGCATCAGAATTATAAAATCGTACATGTCAGATGTAACAGGGACAGGGCAACAGTGAACCCCAAATTTAAAGAATGATCCTCATACTGACAGTGCAGACACTTACCATGAGTCGTCGCATACGCTCCTTCTCGATACGTTCGCTCTCTTTCTTCTGCTCTCTCTCCGTGTTGGTGTGGTAGGTCATGACAGCCTTGTTCAGCTTGCTGAGCTTAGCCTGTATGCTGCGGTGATACTCCTTGAAATCCTTGGAATGCTGCATGATGCAGTTCAGGTACTCCTATGGGGTCAGAGGTCAATAAAGGTCCAATAAAGGTCAATGTGTGTCAAAGGTCAATACAGGTCAAAAGGTCCATTGAGCATTCACAACTGATTTCATACTAATCCTGATGACTTTTAAGTTTCTTACCGTTTTCCTAAAGAAACCTTAACTTAAAATGGAATCCATCAAAATCAATATAAATTGAACATAGCCCAGCAGAACCCAACAGAACCTGAGAGAATCCAACAGAGTTGACAGAAGTCAAACGAACCCAACAAAACCAAACAGAACCAAACTGAACTTCATAGTACCAACAGAACTCAACAAAACACAAAAGAACTCAACAAAACAAAACAGAACAGAGCCAAACAGAAACCAACAGAACCCAACAAATTCCAAAAGATTCAACCTGAATCCAACGGATCCCAACAAATTCTTCATCCAACAAGGTAAGCATGTTGCCCAGGATAGCCCTCTGAGTTCCATACCTGATGTTTCTGGCGTCGTTTCCTCTCCTGCTCCATCTTCTGTTGTTTCTCCAGTTTCTCCGTCAGTCGAGCCTCCCGCAGCGACTGTCGCTTGCTGCGCTTGTAGGCCTTGGAGTTGAGGGCGGTTTCCAGGGTGGTGTCCCGCCGCATGCTGCTCACTACTTCCTGCCGAAGCTGTTGTCAAAGAATAAATGTCACAAAATCATCAGCATGCAGGCATGCCCAACTAATACGTCTTGTAAAAGGTATTTACTATTTAGGTAGTGAACACACATCGACTCTTAGACTCTTAGAGATGGGAGCACATATATCCTTAACTTCATAACCCATCTCATTACAACAATTAATTGTACACGTTGAAGAGATGACCTACCTGGCGTTGGAAGTTGAGAAGTCTTAGAGCGCGGAGTTCAATGGTTGCTTTCATGCGCAGGTCTTCCGGGAGGGAGCCAGGCAGAGACTGTAGCTCTTGGATGCGGTAGGCTATACGACTGGTGACCCTACAATGGTGAAAACAATGAACTGGAATAAAGACTCACGCTCCTCATTCATGCACCACTGGTACTTTCGGCAGCACTTTTCATGCAGAGAATTGACATGGTGCTTTTCCGCAAACTTTGTTCTTGTCTCCATTCTGGAGCTGAGTTGAGTCCATCACAAGGTAAATCGTAAGTCCTTCCACAAGCAAAGTCACAAAAACCAGGGGATGAACAATAATACGGGAATGTTCTTGTCGCAGTCCATTTGAATAGCTAGTGATTTGGAACTAAAAGACTTGTGAGGACTTGTGATGGACTTGTGATGGACTTGTGATGGACTTGTGATGGACTTGCGAGGTTTTGTGGTGGACTTGTGAGGACTTGTGATGGACTTGTAAGGACTTGTGATGGACTTGATAGACTTGTGAGGACTTGTGATGGACTTGTGATGGACTTGTGGGGACTTGTAAGGACTTGTGATGGACTTGTAAGGACTTGTGATGGACTTGTGAGGACTTGTGATGGACTTGTGATGGACTTGTGATGGACTTGTGATGGACTTGCGATGGATTTTCGAGGACTTGTGATTGACTTCTGACATTCTCGACTACAAAACTGATCCATTATTTAAATTGAACGGAAATGTGCAGCCAGATTTCAGGTACCTGTTTTCACGCTCTGATAGGATCTCCACGGGATCCAGCCCCTGGGGTTTAGTCATCGTGATCAGGCGATTCTGCTTAGGCTGCAGCATCATGACAGTCTGAATCTGCTTGGGTGGTGGCGGCTGTGGTATCTGCTGCTGCTGCTGCTGCTGCTGTTGCTGCTGTTGTTGCTGTTGTTGCTGCTGCTGCTGCTGTGGGGACATCTGCGGCATGGTGGGCCGGGGGACCCCCTGCGGGGCACCCATTGGGTGTTGTTGTTGTTGTTGTTGTTGCTGCCATTGGCCTGGCATAGGCCCTGTGGTGGACTGACCCCCTGGCCCACTGCTCGGGGGTCCAGCCATAGGACCGTGACTGCCCCCTGCTATAGAAACAAGAACAACGCACCATCAGTAAAAAAATCATACTCCTTCAAATTCATCTCAAAGAAATTAATTTTCAGTGGCTTGATAGTCGGACATTTTAACACAAAGCCGCATCTGATTTATTTGACTACGGCTACCATCTTCACACGTCTCTATGGGAATCGTATTCAGCCGCTTCCATAGACTTGTGCATACTTGCCAGCCGTAGTAATTAATTCGGATGTAGCCGAAGTCGGACTTTCTCCATTTAAATCTCAGGTAACAAGTTTTGGAATTTTTCAAATCATGTCTGGAGTTTTAAAAACTGGTTACTTTTCTTCTTTTTTTTAAATGCAACATTAATTTGTTTCTAAAGATGCAGTGAGCATTTTATATGTCAAATAGATTTTTATTGCAAGAAAGTTCAATTGATAAATTACTACTCTTGTCAACAATGTGGAAAAGAAAACAAAAAGAACAAAATGTGTGCGTGGAGAGCTGTATTAGTCAGAATGGCAGTGAGGGATTCCTTGTGCAGTTGAAGCTTGTGCCATGCTTGAATGCATTTTGAAAATTGTGCCAAATTAAAACTTCTAGTTCCAAACAATATAGCTTTAATTTGTAGAAAGTTTTCAGCAAACGGAAAAAGGACTACAGTCTTGATTGAGGAGCAGGAAAAAAAATTCAAGGGCCCTGAATCAAAGATCAAGTGATTTTAAGCAGTGAAATATGGAGATTTTTTTATTGTTCAACTGTAATTAATTTACATAGAGGTAAATATCTTCCAATTTAGAACCCCTAACCAGTTCGTGCCGGGACTATTTTGATAAGAATGGAACGAGTCGCTGGATTATTTTTCACTCGACCACAAGCCAGGCAGTTTGAAGCCGTCACCCTTGGGCAGCACACTTATATTTCCGGCCTCGCTTGCTGCGAGCGGGTCGCTGACAGATATTTCTGGCTTCGCTCCCCACTTGTTTATCCGTCATCCATTCAAATACCGCAAAACCTTTGCGTATATACACGTCACCCGGAGTGAACTGGCTAAACATCCCAAAAGAAGAATCAAGGCCCATTATGCCACAAACAGAATTTCAGTTTTACAGCGAAAAATGAAAGGAACATAAAAAAATAAATACCTGATTGCAGAGTGCAGCATCGTGATAAGCATGGGTCAGTTGCAGAATAGCGGTGGTTTGGACAGCAGTTGAGTTCAGCCCCGTTACAAAGCAAGTGCTAATTCGCAAGCGCGACAGGACACAAAACACGGCAAGAGGACCAAGTAAGACTACGTCCGATGGCGGTTCAAACTTTTTTGCCATGACTTGAACATTTCAAAAGCTGTTGTAAACTGGACCAACAAGCAGGCTACAACTAGAATGAATCCAGAGTATTTTCTGTTTTTGAATAAAAACTAATAGCAATATTCAGATAAAAATTCATTTAACTTTTGGGTTCGGATTTTGATTGATCTGGATTTTGCTAAAAGTCCCGCCCACTTTTGGGTTGCATAAATTTCTCCCAACGCTGGTGAACAAGTTGACAGAGCAAGTGGTCACCTGACCAAAACGTGTGATCTAATTGGTCAATGTGCGCCATCTGATTGACAGGCAGAAAAGTCCACTCACTAAAAAACAAGAATAAAATTGATCAAAAACAAAACCTTTCTTGTAGCCTGTACTTTGATTCATGTGTACTTGTATAGCTTTTAAGATTTTCAAGTAATGGCAACAATTTAGAACCATTATGGTAACACCTCCAACTTGACTGACCCCTTTACCGTGTTTTGCCTCACATCTCTTTTCTTTGCTTTTGTTTCTTCTTTAAGAATAATGAAAACACAATACTCACACAGCCTACTTATTAACCTACCACCGGAGCGTGGGTACATGGCTTGGTGTTTGCCCTGGACGGCTTGCCGCAGGTTGTCCGGTATGAGCTGGTTTCTGGAGAGTAGCTTGTAGGCCATGATCTGCGCCTTGAGTTGGTGGAGTTGGGGCGGGCTGAAGGGGGTGGTACGTGGGCCCCCGGGGGGCGTGGGGCCCATCCCTGGGCCCTGGCTGCTGGTAGGGGGAGGGGCGTTGGTGTCCATGGGCCCACCGTAACCTGTGGAAAAAAGTGCCAAAATTAAATTGATTACTCAATATTTTTTTTTTTTTTTTTTTTTTTTTAGTCCACTGACCCCTTGGAACCAATTTAAAAAAGGGCACCAAAAATCTGCAAATTCAAACCTTCCATTTCATTTTCTTCAGGTTAATAAGGAATTTTCTAGAAATAGTGAAATCTATTTACATCATATATACAGGATTTTCAATATTTCTGACTTATTTGCAATACCAGGTTTTTTTCCGGTCATTGGTATTCCAAAAAGTTTAAAGAGTTTTCAGAACACAAATGCTGTATATAGGCCTACATTAGTAACCTTACTATAACTTCAGACATCCAACATTAGAGAACATTTAATGGGAAACAAAATATTTATACATTTTATTCTGGAATTTTTCTAAATCAGTTGAAGAAAAAGAGCGAGCAGAAACCTACAACACAATTAACCCTAACTCCCCCGCCTAATTTACTAGGAACCATACCCATTCTGGCAAATTCCAACACCCACATGGGAAATTGTACACACATACTGTTGGACTTAGTTTCTGGAGGTATGCCAACCCCAGTGTAAAAGACCATAAGTGTAGGGGTACTGTACCTATCCCAACAGATTTAAACAAAACCTGCTGTTTAACTTTGATGGGTTGAGTTCGGTTAGGTTAAAGAAAAGTGATACTGTGCCTGATGTATGGTTGTGAGCCTCTATAGTCCGGAATCGATCACAATCAGGCAAAACAAAGTGTTAGGTTTTGATGGAGGGTCAAACTTCAATCGCTCTGTTAGTAATGAGTGCACCCTGGTCTGCCGTACCTCCCATAGCTTGCTGCTGGTGTTGGTGTTGCTTTGCTCGCTTAGCCAAACCCATCAGTTGACTGTAGCGAGGATCTCCCTGCATGCCCTGCTCCTGCATCGTCTCAATGGCCTAAGAAGGGAAATAAACACCCCCAAAATAACATTGATTAGCACTAACCCTCTAAGGTATTGGCTAGAGACTTAAACACAAAATTCAGGTTTGTGTAGCGGTACTTCCCTCGCCTTCCACCGCCAGGCATGCAACTGCGAATTTAGAAAAACGAGGAAATTCCAAACCGCACAAGCCTTTGTACATTTTTTTCCAATTTGTAATGGCATTTGTGAGAAGTGAAAAAACGAGGAAATCAGCAGATCCGAGGAAAAGTTGCATGCCTGTGTGACCCCTGTGACTCGGGTTCCAATCCTGCCTGCATCTGGCAGGGTAAGGGTAAGTATGGCAACAATTTCTGGTCTATGATAAGTAAGCAAGGAATTCTGACTTGTTCGCACGTGTGCATCCTGTTATTGAGGATTTTGAGTTTGGAGCAATATTTGTAAGCACAAAGTGAAAGTCATGAGTAAAGCATTCTGTGGTCAACATAGACAAGTTTTGGGCCAAGACTTACCCTCTGCAATGTGTTGTACTGATTCTGGAAGGTGGAGCTTTGTTGTTGAGGTCCATGCATGGGTCCCGACGGTGGCTGTGGTGGTGGGGGTGTCGGCCCCTGCATACTCCCGCCTTGACCTGGCATCGAGGGTGGCATCGAGGGCGGCATCTGATTTGGGCCCGTGTTCCCAACTGGGCCTTGGCTCATCATTGGTATCTGGTTGGCCATGGGGTCTTGGCTTGGCATGTATCCTGGGCCAGACATTGGTCCGGGGCCTTGCATTGGACCAGGCATGGGTCCTGGGACAGGCATGGAGCTTGGCGTGGGCATGGGACCCCCACTAGCCATGGGACCCCCACTAGCCATGGGACCCCCACTAGCCATGGGACCCCCACTAGCCATGGGACCCCCACTGGCCATGGGACCCCCACTGGGCATGGGGCCCCCACTGGGCATGGGGCCCCCACTGGGCATGGGGCCCCCACTGGGCATGGGACCCCCACTAGCCATGGGACCCCCACTAGCCATGGGACCCCCACTGGGCATGGGGCCCCCACTAGGCATGGGGCCGGAAGTTGACATCGATCCCTGCATGGATCCCGGACCTTGCATGGGTCCCTGACTGGGCATATGTCCTCCTTGACTTGGCATGCCTCCTTGATTGGGCATCATTCCAACCGGGCCTTGGTTTCCCATGTATCCCTGATTCCCCGTGTGTCCCTGGCTGCCCATTGGGCCTTGGCTGCCCATGTACCCTTGAGTACCAGAATGTCCCTGGCTCCCCATGGGACCTTGACTGCCCATGTAAGGTTGACTGCCCATGTAGCCCTGTCCAGTCGGCCCCTGGTTCCCCATCGACCCTTGACTTCCGACTGACCCTTGACCTGCCATGGGTCCCTGGCTCCCCATAGGTCCTTGAGTCATCATGGTGGAATCCTGGCTTCCCATTGGTCCTGGGGTGTCCATGGTACCTTGGCTCATCATGGCACCTTGGGTCCCCATAGGCGGTTGGTTCCCCATTGGCCCTTGAGTCATCATTGGTGCATGTACGCCCATGCCTCCCTGGTTCCCCGTCGCGCTCAAGTTCATCATCGGGCCTTGGTTGCCCATAGTACCCTGGCTGCCCATAGGTCCTTGGCTCATCATGGCTCCCTGGTTTCCCATAGGCATCTGGCCTTGATGCTGTTGCTGCTGTATGGGCATTTGATGGTGCTGCATTGGGCTTTGGTTGGGCGGCATCGGTGACTGTCCTGGCATGGTGTTAGGGTTAGGCATTGGTGACATTTGGGCCATGGGGCTGTTAGCATGCATCATAACAGGGCCAGCCATAGGGCTTTGGATGGGGCCACCCATGGGGCTAGCGATCGATCCACCATGGATGGAACTAGGGCTAGGCGTGGGCATGGGGCGGGGGCTTTCCATGGGCATGCCTGATTGTGACATCGGTGATGGGGCCGGCATTTGTTGCGACGGCAGCGGGGACTGTTCGGCCATCTGTCCTGGTGCAGGCATTGAGGCTAAGTCGGCAAGAGAGTCCTGCATGGGACTCGAGACTGCCATGGCTTCATCAGACATCTTCCATCAAGTTCAGGCTATAAAAATAGAAATATCAAGACAAACAAAATGAAAGTATTGTGAACAACACCTTTTCAGTTTGTGATGAGTGTGAAATATTACCATGAGGCATGAAAAACAGAAAATTTAACTTTCACGTGATTGATATTTTAAAAATTCTTAGGATTTGTAAAATAGTTCATCAACTAGGCCTTCATCTGTTCAGTCATTGTCAGTCTGACAAAAACAATGTCAGAATGATAATAAAATGATAAAAATTAAACGAAGTGGCTATCGTTACAGCAGCCGTTGTTTAGCGCCCTCTACGATACTTTTTTGATACGCACGCAGGTATATAATTATTTGTTTCCCCACGTTTTAGCGAGCAGTGCGACAGCTCAATCGATAGAGGGTAAGATACTAAGATTTTACACCGCGATGTTGCGGGTTCGCATCTCAGTTTTGCACTCGAAGTTTTTTCCTTTTCTAACCTGAGGCTTTGGAGGATTTTTTTTAAAAGGGAAATAAAGTTCGAATTTCATAACGTTCAAATTCACTTTTTTCCTTCTAATTTGAAATTTTCTTCTCATGTTTTTATAAAAGTTGCAGTAGGCCGTAACGATAGAAAATGGGAAATGCTTTATGGCTGCCGTAACGATAGCCACTGCGAAAATTAAAATTAATGAAAACAAATCATAACATTTAAAATGTGACTGACATGACCGAAGTGAACATTTTGACTGTCATGTCTGTCAATTATTGTTCAAATCCATGCCCTTCTTACAAAGTTCGCAGTGGCTATTGTTACGGCAGCCGTAACGCATTTCCCATTTTCTATCGTTACGGTAGACTGCAACCTGGCAACTTTTATAAAAAAACATGACAAGAAAATATAAAATTAGAAGGAAAAAAGTGAATTTGAACTTTATGAAATTCGGACTTTATTTCCCTTTTAAAAAAAATCCTCCAAAGCCTCAGGTTAGAAAAGGAAAAAAATTCGAGTGCAAAACTGAGATTCGAACCCGCAACCTCGCGGTGCAAAATTCTACCCTCTATCGGCTGAGCTGGCGCACTGCTCGATAAAACGTGGGGAAACAAATAATTATATACCTGCGTGCGTATCAAAAAAATATCGTAGAGGGCGCTAAACAACGAGTGCCGTAACGATAGCCACTTCGTACAAAGTTACATGGCTAAACCAATAAACCAATAAACATGAATTCTTCCCTTGTTGACTGCATGCACAACGTATTGCATATCGGCCTTGTCGGCCTCACTGAACAAAGAATTGCACTTTTGCAGAGCTCAAAAAGAAACTTGAATTTCCCTTCGATAAATTCAATATGAACAACAGATATTATCTGCACGAATAACTTTGCTTACTCAACTTTTTTTACACATGCATTTTCAATATCAAAAGGCCATTCTTACGTGAAATAATGACGATGAAATGTTCACTTTCCCGTCATGACAAAGAAAGCCCATCCATGTTGAAACTCGGTGCGCTTCGGAAATTTCCGTCTCATCTTCATTTCGCTGGTACGCTACCCCTCAAAAAGCGTACAAATTGAGTGCAACGTACCAGTGAAATGGTGCTGCAAATTTTAATACTCCCACGAACACAGGACGAAAAGACCCATTCGCAAATTGCAAGCTATTCGCAACTGGGTGTGTTATTATGTGGTGACGCCCTCAAGAGGTAGAAACAAGCACATTTACTGTTCTGAAAACTTGGGCAGGTAGCATGATGCATTGATGGCATAACTTTTTTTGCTTTTTTGTTAATTCTTTCATTTGTGGATTATGGACTGAAGCTGAATTATACTATTGTCGATATGTTTCAGAAATATGTAAATCTGGTTGACAACTGAGTCAAGCATGCTGCTGACTGAAGTTGGCTTAATTGTAAACAAAGGGGAGAGGCATTGATTAGAATAGATGGGGGGTGGACAAATGGATATTTGCATAACATTCTTATTTGAATTTATAATTATTTTCTCTTTTTTTCATTATGTTCTTCACAGTCATGGACACCTGTGTATTTAACTAGATGTGGACCGCATGTAAATCTTCAAGACTTGGAAACATCAATTCCGTTGCCCGGCCGGCATCGCTGGTATGGCAGGGCAGGGAACCAACTCGATGGGACGGCTCTTCCGTGAGTTCTTTAACTTTGGGAGTAAGGAGCTGACTCACTGGTTCCCGTCACACATGGCCAGAGGTAAACAAACAAACAAACAAACAGCAGTGATGTTTTGATGTTTGTTTTTGTGATGGATCACGAGTACAGCGGAAGTTTGGTCTCAAGTAACGGGATCGGGAAAAGTTCCATACTCGGATGCCAATTTATCTGCTGCCAAACATATTAATTGTCACCTCACCTTGTCATTTGAACCAAGAGAAATCCAGGAAGCTGTGTTAAGGTGAAAAAAATTTACTCAAAATGTGTTTTTAGAGCACATTTTGGATGCATACGTCGTGCAGAACTAACTTGAAGCAGCCGGTCAAAACTGATTGTAGTGGCTGAAAGACAGCGGTACGTTATACACGTGACATCAACAACCATGACGTCGCATGAGCCTGCCAATGATAGTGCAATACGTCATTATGAATATTTATTTTCTCATGAATATTTAGTTTATTTCAATGGATACTTCAAATACGTCCAAAGATTGATTATTGCAACAGCGATCGTGCGCGGCCTAGCGGTTAAGAGTCTCGTGTGTCAAGCAAGCGTCAGAGGTTCGAATCCCGATGAAGTAACTGACTGATTAATAAATAGAAATTAAGGAAAGGAGAGGGTGAGAGTGGAGGAGGGAAAGTGGAGGAATAACCATAAAAGATGTAACTTTTGGCGCTAGAAAATTAATTGAAAAAAGTGACGTCCGAGTATGGAATTTTTTCCACGGGATCAACAATAATAGTTCATTTGCTTAGCTTGTTGTGACTTGACTTATGACTGGATCGATGAGTTGTGTTGCGTTATTTTTTTATTGTCCTCTTTTTTTTCTGGTAGGACTCAAGCGAATGCGCAGTTCACTACGGAATGTGGATTGCATTGTTGAAGTTCATGATGCCAGGGTATGTATGAGAAATAATAATACCAAAAATGTTGCTTTAACAATAACATAACAATCACATTTCAAGAGTACAAACATTGTGCCAAATGATTACTGCATTGTGTGGATTTGGAGGATTTATGACGTTTTACAAAAATGTATACCCAAGAAGTTAGAGGTGAATTTTAAAACATGTTTGAAATGCATCACATGGTCCATACTTTGACTCTGTTTTTTTTTCTTTTCACCCAGATCCCTTTTGCCGGTAGGAACCCAATGTTTAAGGACATCTTTGCCGTCAGGCCGCATCTCCTGATCCTGAACAAGAAAGATCTGGCTGATACCACACCACACAGAACAAGCGTGAGTATTTCCAGATTGGTAGTAATGTCCTCACAGGTGAGTTACAAGTGAGTCGCAGTCATCACAAGTTAGTCACAAGTCAGTCACAAGTCAGATACAAGTCAGTCACAAGTCAGTCACAAGCCAGTCACAAGTCAGTCACAAGTCAGTCACAAGCCAGTCACAAGTCAGTCACAAGCCAGTCACAAGTCGGTCACAAGTCAGTCACAAGTCAATCACAAGTCAGTCACAAGCCAGTCACAAGTCGGTCACAAGTCAGTCACAAGTCAACCACAAGTCAGTCACAAGCCAGTCACAAGTCAGTCACAAGTCAGTCACAAGTCAATCACAAGTCAGTCACAAACAAATGACAAGTCCCATTATAGGACACCCCTCCCCCCCCCCCAGCCTTCATCAAGCTTTTGAATTGTAGAAGTTCTAGTTTTTGACTTGTATTGTTTGTTTCATCTTCAGGAAATTCGAAACCGGTTAAAAGAAGAGGGGGTCGAAAATATCTTATACACGGAGTGCCTTGGACAACGCAGCCCAAGTGTAAAAAATGTAAGTATGAAATACTATTTTATATTCAACCTAACATTAAGGTTGTAGCCATTCAAAAGTTCAAAGTTTTCCAGTAAAGCCACCTATGGAACACATAATTTCTTAGTTGCTGGAGCACTTGGCCACCATTTCTGCGGGTCTCTGGCTCCAGTCCTGGTTGACTCACTTCTAATTCTGCTGTTGTATTGGGTTCTGGTCTAGGTGGTTCCCCGGGTGATTGAACTGATAGAAAGCAGCGATCGTTATCACCGTTGTGAGGAAAGGGAATTGTCAGTGATGGTCATCGGTATTCCTAACGTCGGAAAATCTTCCCTCATCAATGCTATGAGAAGGATATACCTTAATAAAGGTGGTTATGAATTGTCTTAATTCCTTAAAACAATTAGCACCTGTACTAAATTGTATTACATTGTACTACAATGTTACATTGTATTACATTGTATTACATTGTATTACACTGAATTACACTGTATACATTGTATTACATTGTATTACATTGTATTACATTGTATTACATTGTATTACATTGTATTACATTATATCACATTGTATTACATTGTATTACATTGTATTACATTATATCACATTGTATTACATTGTTTTACATTGTATTACATTGTATTTATTCCTTGTTGAATCCATAAAACCACACGGTGCTGGGCGGTTTTGGGCGGTACAGGGAGTAACAGGCAGGACAGTTTGTGCAGTGCAGGGACTAAAGGGGTTAACGAGAAAATTGATTTGTTTTCGACTTTTTTTTTTTTTTTACCAACAGGCAAAGCGACACCAGTAGGCGTAAGGCCTGGAGTGACTAGATCTGTCATGCACAAAATCAAAGTAAGTCATGAGTCTTTAAAGCAGAATTTTTAGTGCCACTAAAGTATCAAGGTTTTGTTCAACTGCCAATGCCAATAATTATTGCAATTGCATACTTTTGAAAGTGTGTAACATTACAGTTAATCTGTTGAAGCAGTGACTGTTTTTTCTCTATTTCCTTCAAGGTAAGCGAAAGGCCAGAAATCTGGTTGCTTGATACGCCGGGGATCATGACCCCGTTTGTCAAAGACGTTGAGGTCGGCATGAAATTGGCACTGTGTGGTAAGATCAATCAATGAAATAGTCCCCCCCCCATTTCCCCCAAACTCCGCCTCTCCCCTCCCCCCAAAAAATCATAAACTTAGTTTGATGGAAACATTGCTGATCTGGCAAGAACATAATTGCTTGCTACCTGAGTAACAACTTCAAAGAGTTTGTTTCTGTGATTAAGTCTTTGACTAGTCTGTAAAAGGAGGGTATAACGAGTTAAGTATGTACCTTTCCTATAGGAACATTGCAAGACCACGCTGTGGGAACCGACATCATTGCAGACTACCTGCTGTACGTTCTCAACAGATACAACCACAACAGGTACGATTCATATCAGGTTGGCTACTTTGACCACCCTTTGACTGGTGTGGGGTTTGAACCTGTGACCTGTGGACTGCTATTCCAGTGCTCTACTCACTGAGCTTTTCAGACCTATTTTGGCGGTTCCCCATTTTGTCAATGTCTTTGTTCAAGGGGTGCTAGTCAGAAGCCATAAACCTGTATATGCCATGTAGCCAGGGATCACGCCCAAAGTCACGATGCTAGCAACATTGGCAATGCTGCAAACCTGGGAAATAGCAAATGGGGATCACTCAGAGATCCGTCTACAGTGACAGATTGTGCCCAGCTCCAGTGTTCCCAACTACAGTTGGACTTGTTGAATTATTCGCTATAAATGGTGGTGTGCTTTTCATGCAGATACGTAGAATTTTATGAGCTGGGAGGCCCAAGCGATGACATCATGGACGTATTGACACAGATCGCTAAGAAACTGAACAAGATTACCCGCATGAAAACAGCCGAAGGTGATATCGATTTCTATATTCCTTAATTGAATCCTTCGATGATATATAGTAAAGCTGTGTAACACTAAAGGATTTTTGATACATAAATAGGAGACAAGCTTTATTCCGGTAGAAATAATCATGTTTGTTTTCCCATTTTCTGTGCTCTCACAGGTTCGGTCGTCCCAAGGCCCGACATAAACGCAGCGGCTGCGCACATGATTAAATCCTTCCGAAAAGGCAACTTGGGTAATATCACCCTAGACTGACGACCTTAACACCAGAACAGACTACAGTGCAATTGGACTCAGTGCGTGAACTTTTAAGACTCTCCAGTAAATAGTTTCAATGCCTTTCAATAAATTAGCCTCGGTTACTTGAATGTTATTTCAAGAAACTTTTAATTAAAAAAGAAAGTCAAGAAAAACTACAAAAAGAAACACAGCCATCTCCACATTTGTACGAAATCATGGACTTTTTTATTAGTAAAGTATAGTTTGTATTCAGAATATTAAGCACTATGACTATACATATTAATTTAACACTTCGGGCCATTGCTGGCAGAAACGACTTGTAAAACTTTCATTTTTTTTTTTACACTTTTGGGGTTCTCTTGCATTTCTTTGTTAGGACTGATTTTATTTTTTAAATAACATTTGTAATAATTTAAAGCATGAAACTTCTTGCCTGATTTATTTTGTCAGTGAAAAGAAGACGGGTTAAAAACCCTTTCCATTCATAGTTTACATCTGGGCAATTCCGTAAAATCCAATTCTCTGCATGCATCCGACCACATGATGTACAAGGTCGTTAAGGTGGTGGTACCTTAGTTTGATTAGTAACTGTTTTCTACTAATTAGATGTCACATTATTAGTGATGTATCACATTCACTTTTCCAACAGCAGCTCATTAAAGTGTCTGACATGTACGTCCAAATTTATGGAATTGCCCATTTCAAACAATGAAGTTAAATAGACAAGTTGCCAGTATACTAAATTTAATGCAACTAAAACAATTTTTATCTTCAAGTTTTTCAATCGATCATTTAAATTTCATATTTTTTAATCACCTGAATTCAAAATAAATTAAATATCTAAACTCCACAGATGACTGGATATTCATCTGAATGAAGATTCTTATTTCAAAATTGAAAAGTTCCTCAAAATATTCTTTTCAGTTTGAGTCTTTACAACTTTTGTGAGTATAATTCGATTTGATTTCATATCTGATTTCATTGTAATCATACATTTTCATTTGATTTTTTTCTACAAAATTCTCGCACTCCTGCAAACACCTAGACAATCTAAGACTTTTCCGAGCTTTTTACCACGCACTGACCCTGGGGAAAATATATACATATCACAAACCTTTTTATTAGCGCATGTGATCTTCATCTTTAAATATCACAAACATTTTTTTTATACAGTCAGTTTTTTTATACACACAAAAATAAACCACTTCTGAAAAGATATTTTCAGACAACCATTGCGAAATTACACTATGCACAAAATAATTGCATAGAAGAATGTGTCTTCTGAGTATCTGATGACAGAACATTGATTAAAACGTTGGGCTTGCATGCTTATCCCCATAAAGTACAAAAAACGTGGTTACACGAAAAGCTTGACAAACTAATGACATGAGCTGCTGCTTAAGAACAAAGAGCTCAACGTGATTAGTGCGAACAGCAGTATCGTGAAATCTGTACATAGAAAATACTGCTTAAAAAACAACTTGCTTTTTGAAGATCAACCGAGTACCAGTTGCAGGCGTTGTGAATTACACTTCTTGGTTGGTAACCGGTTAATGCTGATTAAATCTCTATAAACATGTACTTAGCAAAATGCTGGTTAGCATATTTCAGTTCAGTTCAAACTTCCCCGGTTGAGGTCAACTGCCAAAACTGATAGTTGCAATTTCTCAATTTTTTTTTTTTAATGTTTGGTTTCCTAGAAAAGCAAGGCTGGCGTTAATTTGTAATTTCCTGAACGGAAACACTCTGTTCTTTTGTTTTAAAGATAATACATGTAAATGACATTTGCAAACATCAAAAAAGAATAAATATTAAGAAATATCTGACAGGACTGCAAGTGATAATAATCTCAAGCATCCTGTGAAATCATGGCACCTGGTGTGCTGTCATTTTCAAGAAAAGTGGACTTTTTTTACATCAAATACTGCCCCCAATTTACCAAATTTAATGAGTCCCCATTTTTTTTGTGCAATTGGTTACACATCCGTGAACGGGCGCAAGCCAGCTAGTCTGGTTCCCTGGCCTGACAATAAAATGCTTCCCCATAAAACAGTGACGGCCCGCCCATAGGACGTTTGAAAGAAATCCCTTTAAAAAAGTACACTGTTCGTACAAACTCCTAAAGTCTGGTTATTAGATAACCTCTTTTGGGGAAAATACAAAAATAAAGTTGTGAACAGTCACTCACAAAAAAATAGCTAAGTACAAATACAAGTTTGAATGGTTTGTCTCTGTTTAGAAACTTGCAAACTGGTACCCTGCCAAATTGAAAAGCTTTCTACAGCCACTATTGGGGAACCAGTGTAAAGGTTTTTGTAAGCCTTAAATTATATGCCATTTCATTTTTAGATTTTTAGAAAAAAAAGAATTTTTTTTTCAACTGGGTACAAATATTATTTCCCTCTACATTTTCTACATAAGCTGGACCAAATGTTGAATTTTCTCCAACAGATCGTTTAAATACACAACTTTTGGTCGTTAGAATAATATGAAGTATTTGTTAACGTTATCAAGAGCACCTTCTTTTTGTAATTTTTCCAAATTTCATTTTGAAGACCTTTTTACAATTCTAACTACAATTGCAATATACAGACAGGAACAAAGACAGGGGTTACGAAAAAAAACAATAAAGGCTTGCAGAGCAAGACAAGAAAAATATACACTTTTACGACTATTATTATCATCAATTTTACCCTTTTATATACAATCCAAGAGGTTTTAGTTACAAAACAAAACCTGGAATTTTTGTTACGTAACTTTTTTTTTAATTACATGTACATGTACGCTCAGTATGGAATGCACGGTGATAATCTGAGGCATTTTGTAAAAAAAACACAAAACAATAAAGAATAAACAAGACCTTAATTTCAACTGGCCAAGTCTCCTAAGCTCCAATCTGCTTTTAAGCTGCAATCACTCCACTTTCAAAAAAAAATTGCGTTTCTGTAAACACCATCTCATAATTATACCCCAACCCCAGGTTTTTGAAAGGGGGTTTACTTTGCCTCAAACGAAAACACATTTGGCCATTGATGCAAAGTTTTTGCAGGAGTATTAACTGTTAAAACTTCAGATATACTCCAATTTACAAATTGCCTTTAAAGTCTTTTTTTTTGCAAAGGCATTCCACTGTTGATCCAAGCACTCTTTCATAAAAATTCAATACCAGGTTTTTTCTTTCTTTTCCGCTGAGCTAACTTCTGACAACATCTTCAACATTTACACATAAATATCCCCCCAAAATTGATTTTACATCTCTAAACCAAGCTTATAGATGTGGCTAATAAGTGCCAAACGGCGAAGAAAGACTTTCAAAAACTCAATAGTTAGAGATATGCAACGTTAAATAAACCAGTCGAAGAGTAAAACCGGTGGATTCTGCGATTCTGCTCTGCGCGCTAATTCCAGGGGGCGCTCTATTCTTGATTGTTGTGCAACACAACTGCGATAACTGTATGCTGAAGCTAGCGTCCATATAATTTTTTTTCTCTAATCAGAGAACTACTGTGTATCATAGAGGACATGTGCACTGAACACTTTTATCGAATTACAGCGTATGCCTAGTGCATTGACCTCAAGACTAGTGCACCTGGAGAGCCATTGTGGAGAGTGTTAGGTAACTGATAATGGGTCTGGGCACAAGACTCTAGGCTGATTGTCAACTTAAAACCGTTTTTTTTTCCCCCCATTAGACGTAGCAGAATATTTAGGGACATTTGGTAATATTCTTCCAAAAGTTCCGGTTATGTTGCTCCTTCGAATAAAAAAGAAAGTTTAATACATTTGGAAATAATCTAATTCATTCATTATATCTGACAGAAATCACGCTTGGAGAAATTGCCATACAATATTAACATATTGTTCACCTCTCTGGGTCACTAATAAGTAATATACCACTGTTCTCCGATACTCCATCCTATCCCCAATTTAAGATCTTTACACATAACAACAGGCAGATACTACACGACATTTTTCTTGCACATCAATAAAAATCACAACCTTTACCCTTGGACCTCTAAGCATCACCGTGGGACGTCCGTGGGTTGGGGACCGTGGACCGGATATGATAGCTTCGTGTCCAGCTCTTCGTTGTGTTGGGTCAGCGGATTTTGCTGATAGGCTAGGACTAGCTCCTTCAGTGAACTGTAGAGATTGTACGGCTCAGCAAAGCCGTAGCCGGTCTGAGTATGGTTGATCTTGCAATGGCGAACCTCGCCGTGATCTTTAGCACTAGGGAAACAAAAAAAGACAAATCCATACAAATTTTAATCTCAAAATGTGGCCAAAGCTTCAAATATTCCTGTTGCGATCCTATTTCTACCCCTTAATAAATTCAAAATCTTAATATGTATTCTTTTCCAATTGCCATTACTTATCACAAAACATCGTAATACAAATGTTTAAAATTGTCACATTTTGTACAATATAACAAGTAAAACTTGTCCTTAAATTGTAATGCCTTTGAAATGGAAACAAAATTTTAGCAACAAATATTAA
Source organism: Patiria miniata (assembly GCF_015706575.1). Lineage (NCBI taxonomy): Eukaryota > Metazoa > Echinodermata > Asteroidea > Valvatida > Asterinidae > Patiria > Patiria miniata. The sequence goes on from NW_024037053.1 coordinate 4,545,761, forward strand.
AATCTTAAAGGTCTATAGGATCATGCTTTTTGTTCATTTTTTTTTCGTATGAAGCAACAAAACTGCTCCAAATCTTAAGAAGGGTGTATAATTATATATGACTTCAAGCTTTGCATGGCGGATGAGATAAAATAGAAAAATTGCGGGCAACACCATGTGGAAAGAAATCTCTTCTTGGAAGAAATGTGGTTCTGAAAAGAACCAGTTGGTTGAGTGTAGAACTGGACGTTTCGGACAGTGTGCTCTGCCCATCCTCAGAACAACACTTCTTCCAAGAAGATATTTCTTCCACATGGTGTTACCCGCAATTTTTTTCTATTTTAAGGGTGTATAATTAACTTGTTGAAGTTTCAGCTTTACTATACATTTTGGGGTTTTGTATTATTCCGTTGCTAATACATGTAACAAAAACTGTGCCCGCAGGCAAATTTAAAAAAAAACGACCTGCAATTACTGTTTTCTTATGAATGATACAATTTCAATTTCACAGGGTATTTGGTACAAGTCCTATCTTCAATTATATATCCCAGTATGGTACTAAGCTAAAGAACACCAAATTAACGATGCAAGATTTCATTTCCGCGTGTACTTACACGATAGAGCATGCCCAGTCGCCCGGATGACTGCTGTTACGAACCAGGAACGTTCCCTTGGCCTTACCCCATAGTAGCTTCTCAGCCTCTGTTCTCGATACTGATGGAGTTAACCAGAGATTCTCGTTATGGTGTGGGAGGGAGGATGAATCTGTCATCTGCTCACTGTGATGAGAAAACCGAAAATATAACAGCAAACTTTAGTCAAATTGTAGTATAATTTTGAAACATTATTTTGTTCTTAACAAATTTAAGTTTTGTGAGTACTAAAAGCTGTCAAAGAGCTTGTGAGTTTACAATAAAGAGTTTACAATATTTCTAAAGTGCAACTTCAACCCATGACGGACTTGGTATTATTAAATAACAGTTATTTATTACTGTCCTAGTCCCTACTGATAACAATTCACGAACAAGAATACAAAAGTGCCTTCAAAATGAGTTGAGTGTGTATGAAGTGTTAGTTGGGTCAACATTTGCCTTTTTAATTTTTTCTCAATTCTTTTAAATTTCATTTTTTTTGGGGGGGGGCATAGAAATTATGTTAAACTTTTCTACAAATGGCCAAAGTGCTGTATTGCAGATGGTATCAACAGTGCTGGGTCAAATAGTGCAAACTTCCAAATGGATTTTCGTTAAAAACTGTGACAACAATTCAAAAAGAATAATAATAGCCTAGGTAATTATCCCAAGTCACAGAAAGGAGGGGGTGGTCAAAAATGTGCATAGCTTCACAATTCTAGTTGAACAATGAAGGAACATAAGTGCAAAGAAAATAATAAACATCTGGTAACAAAAGAAAAATGCTAATTTGGATGTGATCCTTGTGATAACTAATTGGTAATATGTGAATATTCTTAACACAACTTGGCTCACTTGGTTACTTTGCGGATTTAGAGCCAAGTTTCTCTCATCCTTGTCCTAACACAAATAAATAACATATTTAGTATGTATAAATAGTATAAACATAATTTTAAAAAAAATACTTGAAATATTTCAGTCCATTTATGTGGAACAGGGCTTTTTTGAAAATAAAGTGATGATATGTTTAGTATCTTCCAGTTTTACAAAAGGTTTGGCACTGTATTCTAGGCAACTCCTCAAGATATGGAACAATTTTTTTGTCCAGACCTAGACAAAAATACTATTTTGTATTTTGTACATTTTTGCATGCCATACTTTGCAGGTGTTTTTTGTTAGCTGTACTCACTTTTGTAAGTTCTCCATGCTGAGCCATGCATTGATCTTTTCTTGTTTGACGCCTTTAGCTCCTAGCCACCTGCATGATTAACCAATGAAAACAGAGACAAATATAACAAGAGGAGTTCGAACCTCCAACCTTCACAATACCAGACCGGTGTTCTATCATCACAAACGGGAAAGATTGTATTGTAGAGATGTAAAACACAGAAAATGGGGGGGGGGGGATGAATTTCAAGCTCTCTGAATTAATGACCGAACAGTTGATTAAACAATATTAAAAACTGAAAAAAAATGGTAAATCCATCCATAGTAATACAACACCCCTAAAAAATGACATAAGCTACCGGGGTACAGATAATAAAAATTGTACATAACCATTACATTGAAACTCACACAAAACACGTAATGCAGACAATAGTGATGTAAATTAAAACTGTATGGACAGCCACATGAGGCAAAATGTCCACATTTCCTACCATGGCCTAATATGGAAACTTACATGTACTCATCACAAGTCACTTCTTCCAAAGATGCATTTTTAAAACCATTTCTAGAAATTCCAGGTACTCTCCAGAATCAGTAAACAGCAATTTAAACCTTACTCCAACTATTCACGGAACTATTATTGAACACACACAGCAAATCAAAGTTCACATTCAACTCGGTTCTTTGAAGTCCACTCGATAATGGAATACTGCCAAACCACATCAATTTGTCGCCTTTTATACGTTTGTTTAGCCACTGGAATTTGTGAAGCTTATAAAGATTGCAAAGAAGCTAGGTGACGTTTGGACAGTGACTCGCGCACGTGTGCCAAATGGTGTCACCACAAATTGGAGGGTTATCTAAGCATGCGTAAATCTCGTGCCCAATGGCCACAACGATTCGCTGTATTAAAACCGGCAGCACCTGACATATCCGGACTATGCTGAGGCTTAGCAGAAGCAGCCTAAGGACCTTGAAGGGATAAAATGAGTCACAGCCAGGGGGAGGGGGCAAGAGAGACAGGGGAGGGGGGACGTGTTGGCCCACTGCCTAGTCCTTGGTACTCTGTGGCGATATCGTGGCGGGGATTAAGCAAAAGCCTTGATATCCTAGTCTAAAAATAAATGAAAATTGGCAGTAACAAATGACCAAAAAGACCGTGACAAATTCCAATCTTTTTTTATGAATCTGGATGTTGAAATGAAGAGGAATACTGGTCGAATACCAAATCCAACAGTTGTAATGTGAGGCAATGAGTTGGCAAAAGTCGGTATCAATGTTTCAAGGGCATTTATACCCATAAGCCTGTAAGATGATACATGTATCAGGATTCTCACAAGTAGCAGGAAGTTTGATCACATTACACCAGTGCTCAAGGAAATTCACTGGCTTCCTGTTAAGTACTGAATTATGTGTAAGCTATGTTTGTTGGTTTATAAATGTATCAACTGTCAGTGTCCTAACTACTTGAATGGAATCATTTGCCTAACGAGAGATGTTTCCCGCAGAACCACTCGCCAATCTCAAGACACAATGAGGTTGCACTGTCCTATGACTAAGTTGTCCATGTGCAGTAACAGAGCCTTCTTATTGGTTGCCCCACAGGAGTGGAATAAACTTCATATTTACCCTCGGAGAAGTTGAGTGTCAGCAAAATCAGGGCTCAAAACACATTTTTTTAAGCAAGCTTATTTAACTTCATTGCCCACATGGTCACGAACCTTGTTTTTAACTTGTTTCCCAAACTGTTAGCAAACATGTACATGTATATTAATTTTGCGTAGTGGTATCTTGTGAATAATTTAATAGTAAAATGGTATTTTTCATTGTTTAAATCTTTTTATATTTTTATGGATAGTAATATATTTGTCATCCTAGTTTTTCTCTACTTTTTTTGTTTACATGTATATAAAATTCCTTAATGGTCTATTCCATCCTAACGGTGCCGAAATCAATTCAAAACAAACTTGTCAGATATTTGTTTGGGTTTGACAACGCCAAACCTCAAAGAAGAGAACACACTGAATCAGAAAGGGGTCTTGTGCACTTTTGACGTCCCTGGATGCTGCATGTTCATTTTGCCAGATATACCAAGCAACTGTCAAACTTGGACCGAAAAAAATGTTAAAAAAATTAGCCACTGCGTTCCCACTTCCGCACTATGTTGGTACTTTGCCATCGACACAATTTTAAAATACGAAGTGGTTTGCGGTAGCACCATGTGGTAAATCTCTGTTGTGAGTATGTGTTGTTCTGAAAAGAACTGGACGGAACTCCTGACAATTGCAAAATAAAACACAGAGTACTTTGTACATTACACAAAGAAGTGTGGTAGTTTAATATTGGTTTCTGCAAAATGTATCTCAAGAACTTTCAAATCGTTTTCCCTAACATCCTCCAACTCTATTCCCCCTCCTTCCCCCATTGTGTAATCTGAGCTGTTGTCATAACAACACATTTTTGCGTAACACTACTCTTACCGTATGACGCAGAGTATACAAAGAAATTTAATAGCGTAGTGCAAAAAATGTGGGCAACAAGCAAATGTACTACAAGCATCAGATGTTGATGTAAGATATATTTCAAAGAAATTGCGCATTTCTACCATTTTCGAAGGGAGGGAAGGAGCTTAGTTAGCTCAATGATCGAAACCTACAAAATAATTATATATTTACTGACTCCGTTTCATATTTTAACGAAAGAGGATTTCATTTGTGGGTGGCTTGGGGGTAGTGAAGAGTACCATAGCAAAATAGTTTCATTTTGGGGCAACAGTTGGGCAAGCAATCTTGCTTCCATTCATTCACAGAAAACATAAACTGTCACAGTTACTAGGGGCACTACTTTTTTACTACCACGAAAGAACTACAAGATATTTAGAGGTGACTGTCTGTCGCTAAAGGGAGAAGGAAGAAGAAGTTTCTTGGCACTCACATGACGTATTGGTCCCGCAGCTTGCGCAGGTCAAGAATGAGAGGTTTAATGCTGTTCATAGTCCGGTCCCGTTCCCGGTTCTTATCCACCTCTGCTTTGAGCTCCTCCTCGAGGGCCTTGCGCCTGGAGACGATGTCCCTGAGGCGTTGCTGGAGCAAGCGGAAGTTTTCCATGAGCTGTTCCCTTTCCTGGGGGAGGCAGTCCTTGTGGTAGCGCTCGTGGAGCTCTTGTTGCTCAGTATAGACGATGATGGTTTCGTTGAAGGCTTCGAGCGCTTGACGCTGTAGCTGGATGCTCTGTTGGAAGGTGGGTGGGTCGTGGGGGGGGGGGGGGAAATGAGAACAAAATTAACCAATAAGCAATGGGAACCAATTCAAACTGCTTTGTGGATTGTCATGGCCTACAGGTTAAGAGCACCGGACTCATGCTCTGGTGTTTCAGAGGCAACAGTGGCATGGGTTCGAGCCCGGGCCCAGACACTTGTGCCCTTAAGCAAGGTACTTAACCATTATTGCTTCGTCCTTCGGATGGGACGTTAAGCCGGAGGTCCCGTGTGTTGTATAAGGCCTAACACACGTAAAAGAACCTAGTAACACTTATCGCTAAGAGAAGGGGTTTGCCCCGGTGTTTCTGGCCTCCTAGTTATTCTCCCTTGTGGAAGTCCTTAGGAGAAGAACCAACCAAGTACCAGGTACTTATGCTACCTTGAATGGACAGCATGGTCACTAATTTAACTGTCATGCTTTTTAAATTTGCCAGAGATTGTTATTCCTAAAAATAAATAAGAATAATGATTTTGCAGACGTGTAGTACAGTTTGTCTGTAGACGAATCAGGGCACATGATAAATGTACACATACGAGGCCCCCATCAATGGAGAAACCATTGGGTGCACTATTGTACAAAGCAACTGCCCCATGATGGATTATCTGAACAATAGCTAGCACAATGCATTCGCCATTGAAGGGGGCCATCGTGATGGAATTGATAGCATGCCATTGGTCTACTGAGATATGGAGCCAATTCAGTCTAAAAATCAAGTGTACTGTACAGCATGTAGGTTACACACTGCCCTCAATGGTTCAAGCGCACACCCTATACAAGTCCGACTGAGTAACATACCTGCAGCGATTTACTGTACTCTTCGTATAGCTCGTCATATTGTTTGGTCTTCTCCAGATATTCCTTGTTCTTATCTTTCAGCTTGTTGATGACAATGTCAATGTTGCTTTCCGGCATGTCTTCTACAAACTAAAATACAATTAAAAAAATATGAAAAGTGTAAAAAAAAAAGTGAGTGCGTGAATCTCGAACAAGAAAATACAAAAATGAAGCGGTATAAATCCATGAATAGGCCTCGGTAATCTGAGTGCCGTGATTAACATCCAACCTAAGTCAGTTTCCTTGTTGTGGTTTGTTTGACGATTTGTGGCAGAGACCACATCCTCTCTGAGTGACCCCGACTGCCATTTTTCTAAGTTTGCATCAACGCGCCGGAAAGCTAAGCTGATTCACCACCACGGTCCAATTTCACAAAAGTACTAAGCTGACAACACTGTTTACCAATTTTTTGTGCTAAGCAAAATTTAGCCGGGTACCAGTTAATAGTTCTATAAATGATATGGCACTTTGGCTGGTGACCTGTTTTTGCTAGGCAAATCTCTTTCACGCTTAGCAGAATGTGTTTATGTGACACCTGTGCTGTGTTCCAGAGATCGCAGGTTCAAACCCCACTCTAGGCAATTTCTTTGTTGAATAATGAATATTATGAATACATTTGCATATTATGAATTAATTTGCATATTATGAATGAATTTTGCATTTATGATTGAAATTTGTTTATCATGAATAAATTTGGCTGACTTACCGCATCTTTCTTGGAGATGGGAATGGTCAGTTTGATATCCAGCTTAGCGTTGTACTGAGCAAGCGGCACGTGCCGGTAGTGTTTGATCAGTTCCACCACGGACGCGAAACGCAGCGGTTCCGAGAAACCGTACAGACCGCTGCGATGGCAGATCTTGATCAGTTTGTTACTGCCACCTTTCCTGTAAACAAAACAAAAAAATTGTGTGTTTTGGAAGTTGAAGCTTTCCTTGGAGGGATAAAAAGTGTCCTACGTGTGGCGTGACGACTTGTGATTTGACTTGTGACTGACTTGTGATTTGAATTGTGATTGACTTGCGATTAAGCTGTGATTGACTTGTGATTGACTTGTGATTGACTTGCGATTGACTTGCGATTGACTCTTAATTGACTCGTGATTGTCTCGTGATTGACTCGTGATTGAATTGTGACTGACTCGTGATTGACTTGTGATTGACTCGTGACTGACTCGTGATTGACTTGTGATTGACTTGTGACTGACTCGTGATTGACTCGTGATTGACTTGTGATTGACTTGAGGTTGACTTGTGATGGACTTGTGTTTGACTTGTGTTTGACTTGTGATCTACTTGTGATTGACTCGTGATTGACTTGTGATTGACTTGAGACTGACTCGTGATTGATTCGTGATTGACTCGTGATTGACTCGTGATTGACTCGTGATTGACTTGCGATTGACTTGTGATTTGACTTCTGATTGACCTCGTTTCAGTACCTGAGTGTTAGCGTGTAGTCACCCGTCTCTTGTTTGTTAGAAGCGTCTCGGACGAGGAACGTTCCATCAGGCATGTCCTTCATCTTCTCGTTCACGTCCTCTCTAAAAAATAAGAAAGGGAATCGAGGATATAAATATTTTAAAAGCAAGACAAACAGTCATCAAACACCTTCAACTAAAAAATGTTTTTTTTTGTACAAACCTTTGGTGTAGGAATTAAAATAAATTGACTAATAATTAAAACTAATGTTTGGTGATATTTCCCAATATGATAAAGTGATTTGGAATGAAACCTTACTTAGATATATCTCCCCAATACCAGTCTGCTTCTTCCACTGTTCTCGGTTCATTCACGTAGTCGTTGCTTGGTTGCCTAGGTGGAGGTTCTAGATAGAAATTGGGATAAAACAAAAAAACAAGGAATGTATCAATGTGTTTAATGGAAATTAGTTTCCAAATATGGCATGGTAAACACTGTGTTCTCCGACCATGAACCCATCTTTATCAAACCCATCCTAACCCAGCACAACCAAAAACCAACCCCACCTTCCCAAACTCAGCCCATCCCCTTCCTAAACCCAACCAAGCCCAGCCCAGCCCAGCCCAACCCAACCCAACCCACGCAAGTGTGTATTTGCCTGCAATCGGGGACCCCCTATTGTCCCCCTTTTGTTTGTAACTTTTTAGGAAGAGCTCCTATATGTTTTGTACACAAATCCAAATTGGGGACCTCTCAGGAATTGGGTACCCTATTGTCCTCTATTATTCAACGTCCCCTATTGAATGCAGAAACAAACTCAACCCAACCCAACCCAACCCAAAACTCAACCCAACCCAACTCCACCCATTTGAACCCATTCCTACCTGGTGGGCTATCATCATTTCGAGTATCATCCACACCCCATTCCCCCTCTTCTATTAACGTCGCTAGTAGACGCTTTTGAGCCTCTGTATTATGTATCACATGCCTGCAGAGAAAAATTACAAATATCAAAAACTGCAACACAGCCCACCCTAAACCCAACACAACCCACCCCAAACCCAACACAACCCACCCCAAACCCAACACAACCCACCCCAAACCCAACACAACCCACCCCAAACCCAACACAACCCACTCCAAACCCAAAACAACCCACCCCAAACCCAAAACAACCCACCCCAAACCCAACACAACCAACCCCAAGCCCAACACAACCCACCCCAAGCCCAACACAACCCACCGCAAACCCAACACAACCCACCCCAAGCCCAACACATCCCACCCCAAACCAACACAACCCACTCCAAACCCAACACAACCCACCCCAAACCCAACACAACCCACCCCAAACCCAACACAACCCACCCCAAACCCAACACAACCCACCCTAAACCCAACACAACCCACACCAAACCCAAAACAACCCACCCCAAACCCAACACAACCCACCCCTAACCCAACACAACCCACCCCAAACCCAACACAACCCACCCCAAACCCAACACAACCCACCCCAAACCCAACACAACCCACCCCAAACCCAACACAACCCACCCTAAACCCAACACAACCCACCCCAAACCCAAAACAACCCAACCCAAACCCAACACAACCCACCCCTAACCCAAAACAACCCACCCCAAACCCAAAACAACCCACCCCAAACCCAACACAACCCACCCCAAGCCCAACACAACCCACTCTCAACCCAACACAACCCATTTGAGGTGCGACCCAACCCAACCTAACCTCTAAAGAAATTTTAAAGTTGGCTTTTGCTCTTCACTGATTTTAATTATTAGGGTTTGCAATTCAGTGACATGACTTTTAATACTCACATGATCTTTTTGTGGGGCGGTCGTAATAGCATGTGACAGAAGACTGAAGCTAGGTGTTTAGCGTGGATGTTATTGGCCGCCGTCAGCTGGCAGATGCGACAAAGGTGCGCCATGATGTAAGCCAGGGTGCTGTGATGGTGGCACTCCATCTGCGACACGCATTCCCGTAAGTTGGTGATGCGCAAACTTTCTTTCGGCTCAACTGTTTGAGAAAAACAAAAATGTTTATTTCCATTACGCATTTTTGTAACTTAGTAATGCAATTTAAGCTCTCGTTCCACACTTGGCCATAAGCCACACCCACTTTGCACATGGACATGAAGACACGCATACATGCATGGCTGTGATTGGTCAAAACGTTTTTCGACCAAATTTCTTGAAAACTCGCCTCAACAGCTGAGAAGCACACTTTTTCCCTAATTTATCTCTATGAAAATCTAAAAGTGCAAACCTGCTGAAAGTAAAAGATCACGACTTACGATTTGCCGACATAAAGGTGTCGTACATCTCAAACTCTATGACCGGATTGGGCAGCTCTCGCAGGTACCGCTTTAGTACGCCGGTGATGCAGTGCACGTTGGTGACCCTGGAAAGGTCAACGGCTTCTGGATTGGCCACAAACTGGTTCTTGACTTCGTTAATCTCGGCCATGGAGCAGGGGAGACGATACAAGCCCTGCAGCTCCAAACCTGAAAGAAAGTAAAAACGAGGCGGCTTGAACCTAACTTGCTGAGACATTTCTGCTTGAAAAATGTTCATGCTGAGCTAAAATCAGCCGGGGACCAGTCGCAAGGCAGTAAACAATGCATGACATTTCGGCTGGTAACCAGTTTTGGCTAATCAAATATTTTCCTGCTTAGAAAAAATGTTTTTCCATCAGAAATTGGTCCCAGGTATTTCCTGTGAAAAAATATTTCGATTTTAATTTTCCAGAATGGGATTGAAAAAGTGGAGCGCTGTGGTGCAATGGTTATGGTGTTCGACTCATGTGCCGTGGTACGTGGGTTCGAATCCTGACCAGGAACATTGTACTTGTGTTCCTGGGCAAGACACTTTACTACAATTGCCTCTCTCCACCCAGGAGTATAAATGGGTACCTGTGAGGGCAGAGGCCAGATTGCGCTGATGCTTGTGTTCTTGGGCAAGACACTTTACTACAATTGTCTCTCTCCACCCAGGAGTATAAATGGGTACCTGTGAGGGTGGAGACCAGATTGCGCTGATGCTTGTTTTCTTGGGCAAGACACTTTACTACAATTGCCTCTCTCCACCCAGGAGTATAAACATATACCTGTGAAGGTAGAGACTAGAATGCATTATCTCGATCCGCTGCAAAAAAAAAATGGTTTGATGAACAGGGATAATAAAGCGCTTTAAGACCTTTGGTATAAAGCGCTATATAAGCGCCACATTTATTATTATTATTATTAAAAAGTTACAAATGCACTTACCGTGATGTTCGATGGCTTCTATGCATTTGATGACTATTGTCGGTGCTGGTTGCGATAGGGGGAACTGCTCACGTAAATCCGAGCCAAAGGCGCTCTCTGCAAAACAATCAAATCATGTCAGAATCTTTTTTAAATCGCTGCCATTTTCAACAGGGAAGGAAGGACTAGCAAAGTGCATAGTAACCAAAGCAATCCGAGGACTTGGGACGTCACCGGTCTGGTCACAGCCTCAACATTTCTCACGGTTGTGTGTTTAGTCTGAGAATGGTCAGCGCATCGTTGACAGAGTGACTGGTTTCCTAGGCGTCAACTTAATTTAAACAGTCAAGCAACACGAATAGAGCACTGCATTTTCCATGACATGGTACACGGAGTGTACTGGAGAAGTAGACCAATCACATTACAGGAAAGGCCCATAGCAACCAATCAGATTTCAGAATCGCCGAGGGCGTTGCCTGTCCTCATATTTGCTTGTGATATGAGGTCAGGTAACCAGTCTAATCTGTGTCTTCAGTCTTAGTTTCAAGCTTACCGTTGATTGACAAGTATTCCACACTCGATTTTCTTTGGTTTCCGTTACATTTGGGCAATCCCGTAGCTGCACAGGTTCGATGGCAAACCAGATCACAGGCTAAGCAAGAAAAAATCACAGAACTTAAGTTAGTTTCATAAATGGACGGAAAAAAACTATGTCATGTGATCAGTCATGTGCTCAGGGCAAATCACAAAGATCCAGGCTACACTAACTGCCCGAGTGGTCAAATGTCTACTTTTAACCCTTGTGCTATCTGAACAGTCACAGACAGTCAGAAAAATCAATCCTCTCCCCTGCCATGCCTTTTACACGGGCTAGTCACCAACAGTCAGAACATATTTCAAGTAAGCACTGTGACTAGTCAAATTCAGTCAACAGACAAACGCAGGCAAGTGGTAGGCACAGCTCGCTTATCAATCACCTACAGTCAAAGCAAAGCTGTAACACGTTACATAAACAGTCACAGCCAGTCAATCCTGCTTTATGTAGGCTGGGAGCTCTTAACTGTTAAAAACAGTCACTTGATTGATTTTGACTGAGAGGACAATTTTGCATAGAATGTATGTTTGCATAGCAGGGCTAATGAAGTAAAACGACAGAGTTAAAAGTCACAAAAAATGGCACTGGTTGTACCTTTGCACTGTAAGCCTTGATGCGTCAATCCGTACATGAATTTGAGGCACTTGCCGCACCACTGTAGCGTCGAGAACGTGACTTCTTGTAGCGAGTGCATTTTAGCAGGGTACACGGCTGTAAAGAAACAATAAATCATAACAAATACCACGAAGATGGAATTTCTTTTCAAATAAACCAAGAAGTTTACCCTTAAGCATAAGATGTACATCAATTTAAGCAAGATTCTGCCCATGGTATATTTGTGAGTGGTAAGAAAATGGTTCCGAGTAGGTATCCGCTCTGTTCACAAGTACCCCCTCACCGGCAAAGAAAATACAGTTGGGGGTTGCGACACGCGGCCGTACCACTGCGTGTACATAGTACAAATCCCCTGGTGTACGTGCGTCACACACAAGGAACGGTGCATGTCAACCAGCTAAATGTCCTGCCCATGGGACGTCGTTGCTAGGTAAAAGGGCGCCCTCTCTCGTTGGCGCACGGAGCCCATACACTGGGTAAACACTAAACATCTTCAGTTCTGAAGATGATTACAGCTTACTGATTGAAACTTGGAGCGTTCATCCGCCATTTTTTCAGAACCACCAAGACTTATACAAAGAGGACACTACGCTGCGCAGAGCGCTTAAAATTCTATCCAATTGATTCAGAATGACTATTCACTGGAAGTCTTTTCATGCATCTGGTTTACGTAATGGGCTGGTTTTAGTCCATTTATTGGCGTTATGGGTAATCCTATAGGATAGCACTGCCCGACTCTCTTCACCAGTCTACAGCTAGTCTAACTCACACGGGGGATTCAGGGAGCTAGTCAGTCAGTCAGTGAGATAGCTACAAAGAAATTGGAGCAGCTAAAGTCTGACACTCACAAAATTCCTCGTACGTATGTATGTGACATAGCAGTGCAAAATTTGTGACAAAAAAGTAATTTTCTTATATTTCGAGAGAAAAACTGAGTACCTTCTTGCAATGACAGCTCCTGCCTCGAACCCCTTTGCCTGGAGTCTCCGTGTACCAGCTCATTCTTTGTGTAAAGGATACACTGCTGGTTGAAATCGTCTTTGATTCCAATTGCCTGTAAGGAGAAAAAAGTTTGAATTTTGTAATAAACGAAGAAAGGGGATAAAGAATCTTAGGCCATGATGGATTTAATAATTTCACAAGCTCATGCCTGTACTTAGAAGTGTTACAGTGTAATAACTTTCATTTCTTTTTACTTGTCTTCATTAACCCTAACCTCTTGAGTGATTTACTAGGAACCTTCCTCACTCTTGCAAAATCCAACACCATATGGTAAACTCATCACCCAAACTGTTGGACTCTGATTATGGTGGTATGCCTGACCCCATGTAAGGCATAATCAGTTTACTAATGCAGTACTCACTCCAACAGATTCCAACAGAACATTCAGTTGGATTTTGATGGGTTGGGGGTGGTTAGGGTTAAAAAGTGCTTGCCCAAAATGCCTAAGTGTGACAACTATTTTAGGGGTGTTTTTCTTCACTTTATTTCTTCAAATAAAATTCCATAAATTTGTAGGCTTTCGAATCTGATGTTAAAAAAGGGCAAATTGAGTTACAAAGTGCATTATTTGCTAAGCATGGAAGAATTCTGCTCAGGAAAAACAGGTTGCCAGTTAGAATGTCATGTGCTTTATACTGGTTGTGACTGGTACTTGGCTGATTTCTGCTAAGCAAATAGACGTCCTAAGCAAAAGTTTTTCGCTTTGCTGTAAATTGAGGTTACTGTGGAATATGCCTACGATGATCATAAGGAATAAGAATTATTTGAATCCGTCTTACATCCAGCGTTTCTTGATCGATTTTCACCAGCTGCTGTCCGTCTATCTGATGTTTCTTGAAGAGATCGGCGTAACGATACAGATACGTGACGGCCATCCAGTTCAAGACATCCTCCACCGACCATTTTGAGACGGGCTGCGACAGAAAAATGCAAATATTCAAGTAAATTCACGTAGAATTATGCCCAGATGTGACCAAAACTTCTTCAGCAATCTTTTGCATAAGAACATGCAAATACAGCTCTCACTTTTACAAAATTAAAAAGGCAGATTTAACCTCAACATTTTGTCAAACCCTTTCATTTAAAGTGAAGAAAATGCTCAAACTTAAAAAAAAGTCAAATTTTCTGAAGTCTCTAAAACCTCCCATTGTATAACATAATATTTATAACATTATTTACAGCCCAAATTGCGTCCCTCCCACAAGTTTGATTTAAACCCCACCCCTTGCTAATGGAAAAGAATTCTGTAAACTTTGACCTCTTCAAATCCTTGGCAGCCTATTTATTATTTACAATAATTAAAGCCAAAACCACTCCGCCTCCCAATTTTTATTCAAAGTCCGCCCCTTCGCAAAACAGAAAACACATCTATGACCCTTGACCTTACCATATCCCTCGTTGTTTGTATATAGCCGCCACTTAGCTGATCGCATTCCACGTTTGCGGCGTATGGCCCACACATCGTGTGATACACGTAGTTGCAGTTTAGGCACTGCAACGCGATGTTTCCGGAGCCCCATACATAATCGTTACCTACCAGACAAGTAAAAAAATATGGATAAATATAAAAAGAGTAACATTTGTCTCTGAGCAAAAATTTAGGATGATATTGCAATACTCTGAGCATAGTTCATAAACGACAGATGACTCCTCGTGACCACATATGAGAGCTCCGTGTAGATGAATCTTGGCACACGATCAACGTACATACACAAGACCCTCTTCGATGGCAAAACTGCTGCGCATACTGTAAGACAAAGTCTCTGACCCATGACGGATCTTGTAAACAATAGCTAGCACAATGCTTCAGCCATTGAAGGGGGCCTTCGTGGTGCAAGCGGCAGCGCGCCTGGGTTGGTCCATACATGCTTTCGGGCACTGACTCATGTGGCATGCGTGAATGGCATGAAGTGCACACGAAATTTTCTTCTTAATGTTCACAATTTCAAACCCGTAGCAGGATTGGAGCAGCGATGCATCCATTGAGGGCTTTTGGTGCAATTGTCAGACGAGATGGTGTTGCGATGTTGAGAAAAAAAAGGTCACCAGAAATATTGCGAACGATGAAGAAAAAAATGGACTTACAATGCTGGCACAACATGGGTGTTACGAGACCTTTCCCAGAGAGCTCATGACCTTCAGAGGTACCTGTACCTGAAACAAAAAGTGAGCAGAAAAACAACTTCTATCAAGGCTAACTGATTCAAAAAACTAAAAAATGTAACGTTTGGTGCTTTTAAATTTATTGTTATTGACTCTCCACCAAGCGAAGCCCATCAAGCGAGTATACCTTCACTGGGGGATGACAACTAGAGTCATGTATCATAAAAATGACAAGAACTTGAAACCTACAGTTGCTGTTTTTCCTCTAAAAATACATGTGCATGAATATCTTAACCCTCCTGCTGTTTGAACAGTCACGGACAATCAAAAAACAATCCTCTTCCCCTGCCATGCCTTTTACACAGGCTAGTCACCAACAGTCAGATCATATTTCAAGCAAGCACTGTGACTAGTCAAATTCAGTCAACAGACAAAAGCGGGCAAGAAGTAGGCACAGCTGGCTTATCAATCACCTACAGTCAAAGCAAGTCCCAAATCCTCCAAAATCCTCTTTGCAAAATGGAGGATTTTGCAGGATTGAGGCTTTATGGCAAAAATGTGTGCCTGATTTATGAGGCCTCACTGCCTCACTGCCTCTGCCTCAACATATTGACAGTGATTGCTGGAGGATTTTGTAGGATTGAGGCAGTGGTCACCCCTCCAAGGACCAAAATCAAGAAATAATGGATGATTTTGGATGATTAAAGGGAATATACATCATTTGCTTTTGCTGTAATTTTCAGAAATGGATGGAATTGGGGGGTTGTAAATATATAGCAAATATAGTTACACTGACTTTTTTGAGGTTTTGGGTTCGAAAATGCTATAAAAACCAAGAAAACAATCATTTTCCTGTAGTCTGGTTCCCTGACTCCATATAAGAAGAAACAGAGCAGTTTACATACATTGGGGAATTGTAAGGTCAGGGAACCAGTCTAGCTGGCTTGTCACCCGTTCATAGGTGTGTAATCGATTGCAAACAAGTGCGATGGTCAATTGGGGCCAGTATTTGAAAAAAAGCCAGTTTTTTTCCAACGCTGATCGGCCGATCAGTGTTGGAAATTGATACAAAAATAACACTTTTCTTGAAAATGACAGTATACCAGGTGCCATGATTTTACAGGATGCTTTACACTGTCATTCACTAACAGTCCAGCAAGGTATTTCAAAATGATTTGGTAGTTTTATTTTTTGATGTTTGCAAATGTTGTATTTTCCCTTTAAGGCTATGTAATTTTTACATGGAGGCAATGGAGCATTTTACAGGATTGAGGTTGCATCCTAGCAAAAATGACTAGGGAAAATGACTAGGGTCTAATGGAAAATACTGGCTGTAACTGCGCTTGACGTGCGTTGCAGCACACACCACATATTCTTCTGAGAAAAATGAAAAATGAACTTTAGATGAAAAGTTTGTGCGGCGACTGTATGACTGCGATGTTTCCTGGTTTGTTGCAGTTTCCTGTGGGCTTGGAAAGCAACTAGCTTCCAATATCAATACAGCATGAATGCAGGTCACATACATTGTACATTGTATAAACACGGTGCTGGATACATTATGAATAGCGACAAAGGTATTTCCTTGTTATTCTCAATGGATTTCTGTAGTGCAGCGATAGTTTCCGTATAAGTATGCAATAGTTTAGGAGGTTGTTACGTCCATTGATCAGGGACCCAGTTTTGGGTTCATATATTTTTGAGTTCTTGAAAGTTTGTGGATTAGAAGTACATGTACGTGGGACATGTGGAGTGTTGTGGTCCAATAGTTACGGTGTTCGACTCACGTGCCATGGTACGTGGGTTCGAACCTTGGGCAAGACACTTTACTCCAATTGCCTCTCTCCACCGAGGAGTATAAATGGGTACATGCGAGGGTAGAGGCCAGAATGCGCTGGTCTCGAGCTGCTGCAAAACTGGTCTCATGGCCTGATGAACAGGGACAGCACTTTGAGACATTGAGTTTAAACTTAAAGCAATAAATAAATACCACATTTCATGATATTTTTGTTTTATAAATTATACAAATCTCGAATCTCAAGATATCACAAATCATTTTCTTCTAATTTGAGTTAAATATTCCTTTGTTCGCCCACAAAAACAACAACAGGAACAATTTCTCTCCCAACTAGACATGTTGTTTACAGCAGATTTCAACAGTTTCCAGGAAAAACTGTTTTTCAAAACTCATCTACATGTACCTCCGGGTACGTACATTTTTGTAGGCTGTGCCTGAATCAACTATTCTGTTGTTGCAACAAAAACTGTTCTGTTAACCAGCTACATCCGAATTATTTGGCTACAGCTACAATATAAACAAATGTAAATTCTAGCCGTACAAATGATTTGGATGTGGCCTTACTTGGGCAGACATTGAAGGCCCAATCCGAGGGTGGACATGAGTCAGACCAACTGGGAATGACACTAGGTGAAATTAACTCCAATGAGACATGAGACCCATGACTATGGATCCTCTTCATCATTGTCAAAAATAATAATCCATTTTAGTGAAGATGTCCCAAAGATGTTCTTCTTGCAACCTTTGTTTTCGATGCTAATGTTGGATGTGAACGCTACATGGTAAACCTCAATTGAAGTTAGTGAGTGTTCATCTAGGGTGATAGTGGTTGAATCTTGAATCCAACAAAAAAGTGAAAAACCAAGGACTGAATATTGTGGGGTTAAAGGTCCCATGCAAGGTAATTTTTTAATGCAATCCGTGAAAATGCACCTTTGCGCCCCATTTAACCTTGTTTTCAATCTTCTTTTTGGCATTCAAGGGTATTTTGGTGCCTTTTTGGTTTTTATGCTAAACCAAATTTCCATTTTCTCAAGCAATACTGTGATGTAATTTCATGCAGAAAACTCAATGTAACAGCTATTTCAGCATTGAATGTTTCCAGAATTTTCAGATATTTTGCTGTTGTAAAATTTCTTTTCTCTTGTGATTCGTTGTTGTGTCAAACTTTTCTCACAAATGTACTCAATGAGCATTTGCTGGGGATTCACAATTTGAACAGAAAACACTGAAGAGTGTCTTCCTTAAATGACATCACAGTAAAAGCGCCCTTAGTTGTCCGGAAAATCAAGGAAATTTTTTTGAAATGTTTAAAAGATGAGGACTTTTCAATAAAATTTACCAAAAAAGAATGTCAAATTTTATTTCCTGAATCTTTTTAGAAGTTACGATCAAAAGGTACATTTTTTTGTAAATCCCTCAACAAAAGCTGCTTACAAGTCTGAAAGGGATAAAAAAAAAAAGCCGGAACTGTAAAATCTCATCAACAGAATATTTCCTTGACAGGTCAAAAGGGTAAATTTAATGATGCCATGGCACGTAGTATACTACCGATTTAAAGATCTTAGTCAAGATAATAATTTCATCTGTTGTATCTTCAAACTGAAATGCAACATTGGAAGCATGCGATGGAAACAATCGCTCCAGACAAAATGATGAAAAATTTAAACAAATTGGGTCCTAGCTTTACTTCTGGGCAAAAAATATGAAGCATCATTTTAGCGGTCATGTTTTTGAAAAGAGGGTTTCTACAAAGTTTCTAAAGACACAACCAGGAAGTGAAATACATGTTGACTTCCTCACGAGGCAAACTAACACACAGGTGTCAAATGTCCGTGCACGGTATACGTACGTCAATAGGTACGTGTACATGTACACAATATGATCAATGCACGTAGGCTTACAATTACCAGTGTACATGTACAGTATATACTACGCCTTACTTTCTTAATTTCATTCTTCAACTATTCAATGTGTTTCATTAAATTAAAGAAAGTACATATATGTAAATAATGTACATGTAAATAATGAGCAATATTTTTTTCATTTATGTGTACCGGCGAAGAGTTTTGTTTACATTTTACATTCAGAAACAGGGAAATCCATAAGGAAACTAAAAGATAAATTGTTAGTTTAAAAAGCTAAGGGGTATCCTATTTCTGAAATATAGGTCTAGTGCATGTTGTAAAAATGCAATGTTTGGAACGTACAATATTCAAAGAAAATTGTGAAATCTTCTAGTGCCTAAAGCGAAAGAATCAGCCAAAAAGTTCCAAGAAAATGGACTTGTACATGTAGTGATTTAAAAACTATTTCAAGATTTATGAAAGATGTAACTTGCATAATTTGCAAGATAATGAACAGTTTTTGAGGTCACAAAGTAGCATACATGTAACTATAAATTGCTCTATAATCTAAATTAAAAAACTGAGCAAGAATTTGTATGGTTTCAAAATATGCATATAAACATGATGCCCTTTAGAGCACTATATGCCATTTAAGAGCACCTAAATTTGTGTGGACATACATGTACAGTGTACGAACACCTTCCCATGTGTATTTCAAATAATGCCATTAAGCATTTTTGTACAAAATGTATGTCATATGAATTGTTTCTTATGCCAAGCTTTTTGTACAGCTTCCTAATTGTGGGTTTACACAATATTTTTGGTTCATTTTATTCCAACAAAAATATTTGGGTTTTCAATGCAAAGAACATGTACCGATACTTTTAGCACAACTATTGGGTGAAGATGAGCCATGAAACAATTCAGCTATTTCAACATTTCTGA
Source organism: Patiria miniata (assembly GCF_015706575.1). Lineage (NCBI taxonomy): Eukaryota > Metazoa > Echinodermata > Asteroidea > Valvatida > Asterinidae > Patiria > Patiria miniata. The sequence continues at coordinate 4,565,227 of NW_024037053.1, forward strand.
AGTATGGTTTGCACATGAACATGATGTATGTTGCAGTTTGATGAAGCTGTAGCTACGAAAGCTTACGCCATAACTTTATTTTAGTTAATCTTTCAAGGAAATATATAACAATTGCTTTTGCTTTAATTTTCAGAAATGGATGGATTTGGGGGCTAGTATTTTATTTCAATATTGTTACACTGACTTGTTTGAAGTTTTGTGTTCGTAGATGCTGAAAAAACCAAGAAAATAATGCTGTTCTTGTAGACTGGTTCCCTGACCCCACTTAAGATGAAATGGGAAATTGTAAGTTCAGGGAACCAGTCTAGCTGGCTTGTACCCGTTCATAGGTGTGTAATTGATTGCAAACAAAATTGAGCTAACTAAATATGGTAAATTGGGGGCAGTATATTAAAAAAGCCATATTTCCACCGCTTGTCGGCCGACCAGCATTGGAAATTGATACAAAAACACCACTTTTCTTGAAAATGTTAGCACACTAGGTGCCATGATTTACAGGATGCTTTAGACTGTCATTCACTAACAGTCCAGTAAGGTATTCGTAATAATTTGTTTTTGTTTTTTGATGTTTGCAAATGTTGTATGTTCCCTTTAAAAGTGCTACCTTCAGTACATGTTGCAGTTTGAAACACATTTCTTGTTTCTCAAATTGTCTGCGTGTACATGTACATGTAACTGTACATGTTTTTTGGCAGTGCTCAATCCTGCACCCTTTATACTGAATAATGAACCCTACATGTACATGTACATGTACCCCTACTGTACATGCATGTACATGTATGCTATTTTTCTAGTCCTAACAATACAGCCGCCTAAATGGTAAAGCCTGGCATTGTTATGCTAATTGGTGATTCTTTGTTACGTTCAAAGCACCGCAGTGGGTACGACCCAGGTTCTTATTGTTAAAACGTAGTGAAAGTAGAAGGAATAACAGAGATGAAATTGAGTCACAAAAGGGAAAATCGCTGCAGAAATGGAAAATGAAAATGTTTTGAAAACTTGTGTTTTCATACTTTTTCTTGGTGGCTCTTCATGGTTTTTCTGTTTGCAAGTTTTGCAGAAAAAAGGCATGTATCTAGAAAAAGTTTTGGACAAAAGCAAATGTCCACTGTAACAGCTATGTGTCCCCAAAAACTAAGCACATGTTTTTATTTCAGAATAAAATGTCAGCTTTTCGTGAATCTGTTGTTGTTGCTTGCTGTTGCTTTGCTGTCGTTTGTTGTTTTTGTTGATGTTGTTGTTTATTTGTTGTTGTTAAGGATAGCATTAATGTTGCAAGAAAATTACAAGCAAAGCAAGGGAAACTGCTTGCTACTTTGTTTTTAGAGTTAGTTTGTCCATGACACCACGGAGTAACGGTTTGTATACAATACCAGCGAAGGTCATGTATGACTGGGCTTGCATTTGAAACCGTTGCCCTCCTCGCGATAATCGTTTGTTACGAGGGGGAGGGGGCGGACCAGTCACAGAGGACGATGGGGGGCGGTGGGACACACTTTGGTGAACCGGTTCCTGCTGTTGCCTTATATTCCGGGGAAGGGGACCTAGGTTAAACATGGACAGGTACAAAGGTTAAAGGTCAAACAAAAATACTGGTCCATAGGCGCTTGGTGTCCCGTGTGTCGGAAATTATACAAAATCCATGCACCAATCAAAATTTTTCCTAAGATTTGACTTGGTACAGTGTACATGAATATGAAGTTTGTAAGTTGAAAAGGATACGATGGTCTTCAGTTTTGATTACTGACTACTGAAATATCAGGTCCTCTCAACCAGGTTGTCAAAACATCATATGATTATAGTGATTATTATTACAGTAATATGATTACAGTGATAAGAGTGATCGTGTCAATAAATTTAAACCTTATACCAATGGGGCCACTCAGTAAGGATGGTAACATTGTACCAGGTCTTGTACCAAGTAACTTCTCCATGACAGTTGTACTGATCAGTAAATGGCACCATGCTTCCGCCATTACTGGGGGCCTCCATGATTGTCAAGTGCTTAGGTACCTGGAGTGGGTGATTTTTAAGAATAAGTTGGAGTAAAAGAAGATGAGTCGACTTACTTGTTTGAGGCGAAGTCCTGACGTCTTCTCGCGTGGGCTGAGCTGGCAGATAATTCAAACCAGGGGGATGCCTCGAGTCCCTGTACTTGACAAAAGTGCCAGGAAAGCTGCCCCTTTCCTTCGTGCGTTCGTTGATGCCTTCCAACCACCCCGTGGGTTCCTCTCGTGTCCCCTGGAAGTAGGGCATCTTGGTGGGGTTGACCACACTCATAATATCCCCAACTCTCATCTCGACGTCCTGGGCGGCCGCCTTCTCGAAGTCGTACACCGCCTGGTAGGTCACACGTTCGCCCATCTTGGCTTGCCGTTACGTTAATTTGACACTACATGCAGAGGCGGTGTAGTTTGTACATGTAAATCCCACAGCAAACTTTGCTTACTTTATTTCTCAATAAGCACAAACGATTCTTGTGCAGTATTTCAAACCAAGGGGTTTGTTCAACACAAGTACATAAAAAAATGAAGGCTCAAACAACTGATATATGTTATCAGGTTTGGGTACTGTAAAACAATTTTACACCATGCAACAGCAGGTAAATTGATGAAGTAGGAACAGAAGTTGTGCTTATCCAGGCCTTGATTCTGTCAAGCAGTTTTAGTGTTTTTCAAACTGTTTTTCTTGCTACATGCGTATTCCTGAAAGAAAAAAGAAAAGAAAAAGTAAATCTTCATTTTAGTACGACCCAGTTCAAGCTTAATCAAATTTGCATATCGTTTTCGACAGAGCTTTTTTCACCTTCTGACAAAAATAAGATTCAATATGAGTCATACTTTCAGGTGAGTTAGTTTCGGGAGATAAAACAAAGCAGATGAATGCACACAATTCTATGCCGGGGAATGTGGTCACTGAATCCGCATTCTGCAATGTTTCATCTAAACAAAAAGAAGATGAAAAAACTTTTTGCACGTATGTTGGAGCATACAAACATCTTGAACCATAATGCCACAAAACATATCAAAATTTTGCATTGACTTCAATCAAAACAAGAACTTGTCACAGATTTCATTGGTACCCAGCTACGATTTTGCATGTATGTGGCAGTTTGTTGTTCTCTCAAAACAAAATTGTGAAACATAAAATTTGCAAAAAGGCTTTATAAATTAATTGTTTATTTTTTTATTTTACAGAGTTGAATCGATCCCAGGAACTTTGGCATGGTAGTCCAACATTAACCAATCGAGCTACAGCGCTCTGGTTGGATGGGCAGTTATATAGGTCATAGATTCACAATATTCACATAGGCCTATGCACTGAACATGCGCAGTTACTGGGTTTTTTTACTTAGACATTTTCCGGTGACAAATTTTTTTCTGGCTCCATGCCAACATTATCGTTGTTACTTTGTATTCACAAGATGGGAATCAGCATGATCAGACCATTTTACAATTTCGGACTTTATTTCCATTTCCAAAAAAATCCTCCAGAGCCACAAATCTGAAAAAGAAAATGTAATACTCTGCAATAAAATGTTTGAGACATGTTAAAATAATAAAAGAAGAATATTATTATTTTGGGGGGGATGGGAAAAAATAACCTTAGAAATATCGCCAGCGGGGATCGAACCCGGGTCTTCCCGCTCATGAGGTTCGTTGCTTATCCACAGGTGCTACACAATCGTTGGTGGTAATTTAATATAATTCAGCCCTATCTTAGAGAGTACAGCGCCCTCTGTTGATAAGGATTGCCACCAGCAATATATCCACTATCTAAATGAAACGCTTATTTTCCCTTCTAAAAATTTGATTTTTTAGTACATTTTAGGCAGTGTATATTTTGCCGGAGACGGCAAACCTTTAGTAAACGTTAGTTTGCCAGATATGCACTGAACATGCGCAGTGACTGGTTTTTTGTACTTAAACTGTGACAAATTTTAGTCTGGCTCCATGCCAAAATTATCGTTGTAACCTCGTATTCACAAGATGGGATTCAGACCATTTTATAATTTCGGACTTTATTTCCCTTTTAAAAAAATTCCTCCAGAGCCACAAATCTGAAAAAGAAAATGTAATACTCTGCAAAAAAATGTTTGAGACATGTTAAAATAATAAAAGAAGAATATTCTTATTTATTTGGGGATGAGAAAAAAAAACTTAAAAATGTGCTGCGGTCGGAATCGAACCCGAGTCATCCCGCTTACCAGAGCCTTTGCTTAACCACTACACCAAACGTGCTACACAACTTTTGGTGGGAATGTAATACATCTTATAATTCAGCCCTATCTTAAAGAGTACAGCGCCCTCTGTTGATATGGATTGCCGCCGGCAAACCTTTAGAAACGTTAGTTTGCCGTCATTACCTCCGGCAAAATATCCACTATCTACATTTTAAGGTCAATGCAATGGCAATGCAGAGAAAAATTAGTGATCATTTATGGTGATGGCCATGTATGGGAATCTTTCCGCATAATTTTCCAACAGACTGGCCGATTTTCCCAATGCAAAAAATCAGCTGCAAAGAGTAAGATAACTTCAAGTCTGAAGGGGTATCCCCTCGCTGCTGGCGGTGCGCGCCGTACCGTATGCACAGCACAGCCGGCCCGGCGCGCCCCCGCACACGTACACGGCACAGCAGCTCGGACAAAAATCATCACACTTGTTCAATGAAACATACCACTCATCAGATTCACTGAAACGGTTCAAACGGGAGAGTAGGATCCTCCAGACATCTCCTGCATCTTCTCTTCTTCCGTTTCAGGTCTGTCAGCTCAAATAAAATGTAAATTCAGGTGTAAAAACTGCCTATTCTCAGGCAGGAAATGGAACAGTTTGCAGGTAAAAAAAACCAATGAGGAAGAACACTGGTATCCTTTCATGCGCTTTCAAGTGAGTAAATGAGGGGAACCAACAAGTAGTCTGGCCCCTTCATCAGATGACGAAATTAGTATAATATTGCAAAATAATTACCTTTGGGTTTCAGACAAAAAATATAATTCCAGGCGGAAGAAGTCACGAGAGGGCGCTATGTCCAGTTAACGGTGACCCGGAAGTCGTATTTTTCATGCATGAAAACCATGAAAACAAACTTGTTGCATGCAGAGCGAGCGTCTGTAACAACGAAGGTAGGGCCCCTAGCCGGCTGAGCCGAGTTCAGATTCAATGTCATTATTGGTTCCCTAAACCCAATGCCAAGTTTTAAACCAATAACATGCTGGAATTACAGTTGAAAGAGGCAGGCTTACTTTTTTTGGTTCTGGGAGGCAGGGAGGGGCGTGGATTTCACCCCCCCCCCGCAGATCTTGGCATATTTTGTTTTATATTTATTCTAACGTTAATTATAATTTGTCATAAAAAGTATTGAAATTCATATCATCATACACATAATGATAACGAGTGTCATTCGAATTGCCATGCATGACCGTGATGGCATGGGGATAAAAATTTAATAAACATTTTATCATTTGGCGGCATATCATGTAGGCCTATTAAAATAATAACAATACATGGAATTCCAGTGCTACTGGAATCATGGCTAAAGTATCTGCAAATTTGGGACTCTCATACTGCTATAGATGCTCCGATTGAAAATTCTTTGTGTTTTCAAATTCACTTGAACGGAGGCTAATACCTTATAGAAAAATTTGGCCATTTTCCTTCTTTTTTTCTTCTTAGCCTGAATGTGACAGCAGCATGTGACTTGAGGAATTCATAGAGCATACCAACATCTATCGTGCCCATTGCCATCTGTTTGCTGCCTCCCAAGATGTCAGGTTTGGAGAAGGATGCTGCCAAGATGCTAGTGATTGATGATAGCGACTCGGTGGATGGAGAGGAGTATCCTCTCACCCAGACACAGATGACGAAGCCATCAGGAAAGAAAAGGTAAAGATGAAGCTGACATCTGCTCTAGGTTATTGTAGCAAGTCTGCTGGAGACAATGGCCAGAAATTCCACCCAGTTCTCTCTCCCCCCCCCCCCCCGCCCCTTCCTGCCCCCCATCCCTTAACTCTCCCTACCCCACAACTCACCTCCCTTAAAAATCCATTGTATCAGAGTATTTCTTATGTCTTTAGCAAAACTATGTGTCAACACTTTTAAAATGTGAACAATAATAATTTAATAATTATATTTACTTACAAAGCCGTCTGTGTAATAATAGGAAAAATAATGGTTATTTTCTCCTATTTCCATTTTTTTCCCTTTGATAAATGCTTCTATTTCTTATTGTAATTATTGCCTACTTCATATTGCCTCCTTCAAACTTAAAGCATCTTTCAAGGATCTCAAATGAGGGAAACAAAAGGAATCGTTTCCCAAATGATTTCCAAAGGCAGAGAATCGACTGAAAATCTGTCACAAAAAAGCAAGTTTGGTATTTTTAACTTTCTGCTAAATTTCCAGTTTTTATAAGAAGTTAATCGTGGTTTATCCCCAAATTCCTTTTGATCATAGGAGAAAGGTTCGGGTACGTAGACCACAGGAAACCTGTGTCTGTAGTGGCAAGTCCGTGGTGATGGTCTGTCTTCTCTTTCTCATGGGCTGTGCCTGCGGGACCCTCGGGTATTTTGTCTTTCAACTGAAGGAAGACCTCAAAAGCATAAACGGAAGAGTGACAAGTTGTAAGTATGAAACTAATGCAAAGGTGTAGTTTGGGACCCTGTTCCACATATGCTTGGACTTGCGCGTCTCTATTGGCCAAAACAGGCTAGAAAATCACATTTTCCCCAAAAAGTACTGACCAAAAATCTAAAAACCTAGAGTTACTGTAAAAAAAAAAATACGACTGCTTGAGGCTTCAAAGTCATTTTGGAATTGACAGTCATTTGCAAAAAGTCATTTTTTGAATGGAACTAGTAAAATAAAATAAAGGTGTCCTTAACTACACTTACTTAAAAATTAATTTTGTGGTTCAAAAAGTTGGATATGAATTGAACTTGAAGTGGATGTTTTGGCCCTTATTTTATGGTCTGGCTTAGCAGAAATGTTGCTCATGTGCTAAGCACTATTTGCCCTTAGTCACAGGCACCCTACATCCTATGGTATTTTTGGCTTACTTAGCGATATGCTTAGCTGTTAGCGCCAACATGGAGAACATACTATGGCAGTCAATTCTTTTATACAGTCAGTTTATTATCTACTCATTGTGTTGCATGTGTTTTAATTTTTGATCAAAATATAATTTTACTGATTGATTTTTTTTAATGCTTGTGTTTAAACTGTTTTGTGCAATTGTATGTAAAATACAATGTTACTATTATGAAATAAAAGATGTTTAATGTTGCTTTTTTGTGTAATTTATTGTAAGGTGTTTGTGTAAACTTTATTTTTTCAAGGTTCCCATCAAATTCATAGTCCTTCCTTCTTCTTATAAACCTTGGGTATTTTTTGTTGTTTTTTGGCATTATCTATCAACAATTTCTTTGCACAAAAAGAAGAATTATATGCACCAAATTTGGCTCCCTAAAAATCTCTCCAAGTTTTTCCTCCTTTTGTTCATGACCTTACATTTCCTGATAAAAAATGCTTGCCTTCTGCTCCCAAATATCTTGCCTTAAAAAAAAAACAGGACCAATTAAAATAGTTCGTTTCCTTCAATTTTATTTTGTTAGTTTTGGGGAGAGGAACAAAATCAATCCTCTAAAAAAAATTATCCACCAGAACTTTAGTGAAGTTTTGCTTGGCTTCATTCCATCGACAGAGGGCGGTATTTTATTCGACCAGTCGTCGATTCGATCGCCATGATCGCGATAATGTTATTTTTACGTGCATTTCGCGCGCCGTTTCACCTGAAGGAGCACAAACTGTACGGTCATAATTGGTGCCTATGTGACATCAGAGGAGTTTACCCATCGATTGTGCTGTGGAAAATTTCGCTGCCAATTTTCACGATTTTCTTGTTGAAAATGATGGTGAGTCAAATTATGTGTGATTAAAAGCTGTACGCTGCTAATTAATGTGCATGATGGGGGTGATTTAAGATCATATTTGTAACGAAAATTTTGGATAAAGTGAGCGTTTGAATTAGATCATGAAGTCCAGTTAAAATCTTGGGGGGGGGGGGGGGGGTAGCTGGAGTTACCCAGCCCTGAGTTTTATCATTGGGTTGTCATCTAGGGCTGGAGCGCATTTTTCTCAAAACTTGTTGTAGTATTTGCAAAAAAAATTTGGAAAATGTTCAATTTTGTCCCCGTTACACACTAATTGCAACTGCAACTCGCCCCAAACTTGCCTGGAATAACCATTACACAGGTCCTTGAAGTAAAAAACGATCCACGATGAAGATTCAGCCTACAATTGCAGTGAAAACAGGAGGAATAACCGCTAACTTGACAACCTTGCTGGATTGGCCAGGACCGCTATTGGTTTGTGCACAAAAAAAATTGTGTACAATGAATGGCGGTCGATTAACAGGCACAGAGAGCGATCGCTGTCAACTACTCGTTTTTGCCGGCTGCGCTGGCTGTTGGCGCGTGACGTCACGCGGAAGCGTAACACCCGATGACTGTTTCATGCACTAGTATAAGGTTTACCACTCGCATCACAGCTTTGGTACTGGAACCGCAACCAATAGTGCATGAAACAGTCATCGGGTGTTACGCTTCCGCGTGACGTCACGCGCCAACAGCCAGCGCAGCCGGCAAAACCGAGTAGTTGACAGCGATCGCTCTCTGTGCCTGTTAATCGACCGCCATTCATTGTACACAATTTTTTGTGTGCACAAACCAATAGCGGTCCTGGCCAATCCAGCAAGGTTGTCAAGTTAGCGGTTATTCCTCCTGTTTTCACTGCAATTGTAGGCTGAATCTTCATCGTGGATCGTTTTTTACTTCAAGGACCTGTGTAATGGTTATTCCAGGCAAGTTTGGGGTGAGTTGCAGTTGCAATTAGTGTGTAACGGGGACAAAATTGAACATTTTTCCAAATTTTTTTTGCAAATACTACAAGTTTTGAGAAAAATGCGCTCCAGCCCTAGATGACAACCCAGTGATAAAACTCAGGGCTGGGTAACTCCAGCTAGGGGGGGGGGGGGGGGGGGGTTGTACGTGATTGAAGGGGCAGGTCATGTACCTACATGGTAATGTTTACGTCATTACCTGGTTGACTAACCCACTTGTGTGGCCGCGATATTGCTGCGCTGTATCTCTGGCCACATGCCAGGTCCTCCAGTTCTACTGAGGAGTTTATTCCAAACACTGGCGCACCCTTCTTTTGGCATTTTTTACATACCAGTGTATGGTCATGATGGTTGTATTCTATGATTTCTCATCTTTTGCCCTCCGGGTAGATAAGGTAATCTTTCTTCAAATTTTTCGAGTAATTTAGCATCTTTCTGGAGTCCATATGCGCCAGTGTTTGGACTAAACTCCTCAGTAGATTGGGAAACCAGATGTGTGGCCTAATGTACAGCGCAGCAATATGGAGGCCACACAAGTGGGGCTACTGGTTGACGTCATGAAAAATATTATGAATCTGAAAAAAAAACACCATTGCGACGTCTTTGTTCATCATATTTAAATACATTAATGGTCAGTCATTGCATATATATCGAGAAGAAGGAATGTTAATTTGTGACAAGGAAACATATTCATTATTCACTTTTCATTTTTTTACGGGTGTGTGCAATTTTTCGTGAGTCCCACATCATAAAGTTAGACTTGATATCCTTAACTTACCACCAAAGTGGATTCTGAATACTACATTCTTTCCATAAAATGTGTGGTGACTTTTATAAGCACTCAAAACCTACACAAAGTAATTTTAACTATCGATGAAATTTGATTTAATTAACCATCTTAAGCACTCAAAACCTACACAAAGTAATTTTTAACTAACGATGAAATTTGATTTAATTAACCATCTTCTGTCACTCAGATAATTTTGCCATTGATTTAGGATTTTAGGCCTGTCTGTTTTAAATTTTTAATTTTTTTGTCCATATGTGGTGAGGCATTCCATTAATGACATGTTTTGTAACCACTAGGTGCATCATGTGACAGGATTCTCCAGATTTCCAAGGTGAACCGCACAAGTCGGGGTTTTCCAGCACCGAGGGCTGTATCATCATTCCGCGAAACTGGAGCTACAGAATTCCAACCCCGGCCTGGTGCCGGGCCGGACTAATGGCGTTAAGAAGATGAAAAAGAGGAAGGAGCTAGACGCCCTCCTCATGAACACCATGAACGTTAAGAAGCTCGGCAAGGGTTCCGGCAGCGGTAAGGAGGGTCATGAACTGCTGCGTAACGAGGACAGCTGGGACTCCAACTCCACGGAAAATGACGAATTCTTTTCACCACCGAGAAGGCTAACAATAAGAAAGTAAGACATTATGTGAATCGAGAAACCTCAAACCAGTTATTCTCCAAAATTAAATTGCTGATAACATATATTTGCCATACATGTGCAACACATTATTTTTCTTCCGGAATAAATTTCCTTTTTATGAATTTTGTTTTCTTACTTTTTTTCCCCCTCAGACCTCCTAGATGGCGTTTCTGTGCCACCAGTATCCAGTTATGCGTCTTTGTTGTCATGGTGGCTTGTATTGTCGTCACCGGCGGTCTGGTCTGGATGCATCTTGATCTCAAGCAAGACTTAGACAAGTTGAGATTGCGAATCGCAAAAGGTGACCCCTAATCCTTGTGAAAAAGTCCATTATGTGATCTTGTTCAATAGGGACAATTTTTTTTAACAACCTTAACCCTCCAAGTATTTTATTTTAACTTACAGTAAGAGGGGGAAATCGCTGTGAAAGTTCAAAAACGGATAGACAAATTCCCAAAAAGTGCATAATGTCTTTTTCTAGAGTGGAGAAAATCATACCAAAAACTGACAAATTATGCATGAAAATTAGGCATGCGATGAGACATTATTCAGTAATTCTTTGTCACGTTTATCCACGCTGTTTGTTTAAGCAATGGTTTAAGCGACGACTTGGTTTGCGTGTGTTTTGTACAATACCCTTTTTGCTCGTAATTCCATGGTTACTTTTGAATTTCCACTATGTAATAATACCACATGACCTTGCAACAACTGATAGCATAAGGCCAAAAAAAAAAAATAGTTCTGCTTCCGGTTAGCCTACCTACCCTATTTTGACCGCCCCTACCCTAAATTTTTTTTTGGGGGGGGGGGAAACGAGGGAAAAAACCTGAATATCATCAATTACTACCTTTTACCCTTGACTACACGTGGACACCTCCATATGATTGTACACAAAAAAGTGCCCCCCCCCAAAAAAATTCCTACCTACCCGATTTTCAAATGCCATGTCAGAACTATTTTTAATTTTTTTGTGGCCTAATGTGCCAATTTCCTTGTCGTTAGATGACTGTATGGGGTAAATGCATTGTATGTACTATGTATGTTATGCCACTGTGTGACACAAGCCAAAAATGTAGTGTGGTATGCGACCTCGGGCGTCCGTGTTAAAAGTGTCTTCTCAACCTTTGTACATGTGCTTTGTAGTGTTCTATTTATAGACCTGAAGCAGTTTGACCTTTGACCTTATGCTAACTTATGTTGATTTATGTAAATTGCATACTCTACATATGTTTTTGTATGTAAATGAATGAAAATTCTCGGGTACCAGGCTATTTTTTGAACCTGTCTCGTTTTAGTCAAAGTCTAATATCTGCACTTCAGGGTCTATAAAATTTTACTATCGCGAGTTATGATTTTATAAAAATGTTTTGATGCAGTTTTAATACAGTTGTTGCTTTTCAATGTAAACAGAAGGACTTTGTACCTCTGCTCAGTCAAAGACATGTTCATTTGTATATAACAATGTATACATTCATGTATATTTGTTTTCATCAAATTTATTCATGCTAAGTGTTCTAATATGTGTGCATGTTTTAAAAAAAATACGAAATTATTTGGATTGTCGAATTGTAAATAATTGACTAGTTAATGACATCTGTTGTGTCTACATGATCATGGATTTGTGTTGTACTAAATTCAACAGAGCTGCAGCTGCCTAAATAATGTCATGATATCTTTGCTGTCAATTTTAATACCATGATAAGCTTGAGGGAAATGATCAGTTTTGAAGAGGCATCAGTGTAAGCCAAATTCACACACTGTGCGTTGTGGCTACATTTGGTAAAAGATAAACTGTTTGATTAAACTTGACATGTGCTACATTGTATTAAGTACAGACAGTATTAGTTTAAGTGCCATATGGCAAAAACATTAGGTGGATGCACAATTTAGTCCAACTTGTATCAGCCTATTTGAGATATGGCGGACACAATAGGAGTGCGCTATTTGGTTTTGGTAAACACGAAAGACTTTACCCAAATCAAACAGCGCCCTCCTATAATGTCCGCCATGAAATAGGCTAATGGATTGAATGTCATATCACACCTGTATGTCGATTTCCGTTGTCACATCACCATTTAACGCAGATTTTGCCGTACTGACAGCGGTCTCTGTGAAATTGATGCCTCTGTTAGAAATTTACTAAGCGCAGAAAATATTTGCCTAGCCAGAACAGGATACCAGCCAAAGTGTCCTAGAATTAACATTGCTTGTGACTGGTACCCCACTGATTTGTGCTTAGCACATTAATTAATCTGCTTAGCCTCTTTGTAAAGTTGGGCCCAGGAATAACTGGTCTTTCTTGTATGTTGTTTCAGTGGAATCTGAATTGGACACCTCGAAGGACCTAGCATCGACAGTAAGCACGCTACAATCGAAGATAGAACAGTTACAAAGACTCCCAGTGCAGATAAGCAGTATTACTAATCAGGTAAATTCACACTACACTGGCACTGCTGTGTTTCGCACCGCTGTGTTCCGCACCGCAGTGTTCTGTGTCACATCACGTAGTACGCACCACACACACGCCAATCTCCATATAAGGGGATTTTTAGTACTACTCGCGAGAGGCAAATACCATGAACATAGCTACATATGTAGAGGGGCATTTCACAAAACATAAAATAATCTGTCGAACAAAATCATTGGAAATTTACAAGTTTTGACTTTTTGACCGAAAGGTATTTATAAATGGGAATAAATACGTTCTTGGTTGGTGTTAAACTTTATTGGCCTCCAGGCTCCAAGCCGGTTTTAAACATACTCGTTTGAAACTGGCCAAGCACATATTTATTCCCTTATTAAGAAGTTGATTTTGGGAAAGAGGTTGATTTTGAAACTTTGCTTCAGTTTGACTGTTTGAATTATGAATTTGATTTCAGATTGGTTACCTGAATTTAACGTATAGCCAGCTCCAGGCCAAATTGAAAGCAGTCAAGAACGAGATCGATAATCAACCCGCTGTCGGTAGTGAGAGCTTACAAGCCTTACAACAGGTAAGAAGGCGCAATATTCGAGAGAATATTGCTTCTAAAGCAGAATTGTGCAGTTAATTTCAACCGTGCATTGTTGGAGCTAAATACATTTTTACTTAATCTGTATCCCATTAGCAGAATGCATGATGAAATATCAATGCCAAATTGTGTTCCTATTACCTGTCTGATGTTGATGTTGAGAGTTTCAACGTTTCTTGTTCTTTTTCACGAAACCAATGAATTACAGTTCACAAACTGAGCAAAGTAAGACCAAAATTGTATCTTAAATTTGACTGCATGCCAAGATATCAAGCTGTCTTGCAAAATCTCAGTTTTTATTTTTACCTTTTAGGATGAAGTTCTAGGCTCAATGCAACCCTTTTGTGATATTTCTGTAACATTGTCTTTCGTACTAGAAGCACTCATCTTCGTAACTTTTTTTTTCCACACAGTCAACAGCACAGATCGGCAGTACGTTACAGGGAGTACAGAGCCTACAGACCCAACACACAGGGCAGATAGACACACTCACCACTTCCCTTCAACAGCTGCAGGTAGGAGGCATAGACTAATCCCAAATCCCACAAAATCCATCAACTTTTGAAGGGTTTTGCGGGATTGAGGAAGGTAGAGCCCAGGCACTGTTACTTCACACACGGCTTGATAAGGGTCCCCACAGTCAAGGAAAAAAACCTGGTAGTTCCTGGAATCAAAGCTACCATGGAATGTCATGGACAAGTCATCAAACTTCATTTTAAGATTTCCGTGGGAAGCCTGCTTGCCTCTTGACATTTGAAGTGCAAAGAGTGTGCCATTTGCTTCATGCAAAGTGGTAGATTTTGGCAAATTTGGGAAGTTTCTTGTCAAAAAAAAATGCCTCAGAAGTTATGCAAAGAAAATGTCTTCAGTGTATCCCTCAATTTTGGTTTGGGCCCAACCAGTTGAACCTGACAAGTAGGTATATGCCAATCGTGTCCCATTTGCCTACTTTGAAGCAAGAGTTAAGAGTTAATCCCACTTCTGCCACCAAAAAATTAACAATGCATGATAGATTCAGTATATTTCAGTAGGCCCTTGTATCCACAAAAAGCACTTATCCAATCGAGCCAAATCAGACAATTTGTCTTATTTTTTTGTACTTTCAGACAAGCCTCACAGATCTGCAAGGCAATGTGGGCAAGTTGCAGCAAGCACCTTCAGTGCCTACGCCCGAACCCAACGATCCCGCTTCTGGCACCAATAATCCTAGTAGACTCTCAAATATTGAAACAGCAGTCCAGTCACTACAACAGGTAAGTAGACCTTACCATATGGATATCTTAGCAGGTTTGAGGCCCGGCTGTCAGTCAAACAGTGTGCATTGACCAATTAGATCAGGACTTTGATCAGGTGACCATGATCAAACTCAGTCACAAGCATTTTGAGGAATGTCCTCAAACCAAAAGTGGGCAGGGCTTAAGATGAAATCGGGAACAGTCTATTTCTAACGTTAAGGTGCTAAATGAAAGAATTTCTGAAATTATGTTTCATATTTAGGAACAAGAGGCAACGTTTTCTGTCGTCACAAAGCTTAACAGCACACTGGTTTCTGTTGGACATTGGAAGCAAGCCCTTATGCCGCGGATAGTAGCTCTAGAATCAACGCCTCGCACCAGTGATCCGTCCGACAGTGCCTTGGCCGAAAAAGTAGACCAACTACAGTCACAAGTTAACACTTTGGTAGGTGCAGATCTGTGGATCTTGGGTGAATTATTTCATGGACACGCTTTGTGAAAATGGTCTTTAATTTCTTACGTTGAGGTTGGGGTTTTTAAACAAAATTTTATTGATATGCCTTGTTTGTGCAGATGAGCAGCGTTCAAAGTCAGGCGCATGATCCAGAGACGGGGCAACAGACACCAAATCCCATAGAAAGTGACACACCGACAGACTGGAGACATGACATCGAATCCGAGATCCAAGCAATACAGAAACGATTAGACCAGGCAAGTCAAATTAACTTTGAATAAGTCTAAAAACTATTAAGTTTAACCAAACCTTGAGTAAATCTTAACTTTTTGGTGATAACCGTTAAAAAAAAATCCTAAAATCACGTCTCTTCCCTTTCTTTTCTAGCTCAATCCACAAGATCTCAACAACAATCTCCTGAACCCCAACACGACCCGTGGCATTCAGCATCAGATAGAGCAGTCGCTGTCCATCTTCAAGAAAGAAAACTTGAAATCGGTGGACGACCTGAAACAGGACAATCAGGCCATCTGGGGCAGGGTGTATCAACAGCACAGCGATATTGCTGAACTGCAGAAGGAGGTCGATGCCTTGAAAGTCAGGGTACAAGACCTGGAGAATGAGACAGGTAACTGTAATAGTGAATAGGCTTAGACTGGTACCTCAGCAGGACACACGTCTGAAGGACTATAATACTAGAAGTGATCTGGTCTCCTTCCAAGAGAAATAATGATTATTTTCTTCCGAATCTGTGACTCTCTTGTTTTCTTTCCATTTTCTGTTTATCCTCTACATCTTTCGTCGTAGCCTGTTTACCTTGAGTGAATTTCAGTCTTGCTATAGACAATTGCCATTAAAAAATAACCTCGGTTTCTTTGGAATAAGTTAGCTTTTTGAAGCCATTTGAAGTTACCTTTTTTTGATACATGTATTTGTCTTTTTGTTTTAGGACATGTGCCAACTGCTTTCCACTTGACAGGTGTGTGAAATTGTTCAATTTATTTTTTGTTGTTGCTATAAAGTTTTAGCTAAAACTAATAACAGAGCCCAACTTTAATAAAAACCACTGTTCTTCTTGGCTGCGAATTGGCTGCCACTGGTCTCTACATACTGATGGGTTTTTTGATGATTATGGAAAGTTCTCAGCAAAAATCCTGTGGATTTAAACGCAAGCTTAGAGATGTTTTGTATCAAAATTGAGTATGGTAGTATAACGCAGTGGAGAGTTGGAAAAGCTTTAACCTCAATCCTGCAAAATCCTCCAACTGCCTCTGTGTAAAAATTGCACACAGCCGCAATCCTGCAAAATTATCCAATATTTCTTGAATGTGGTCCTTGGAGGGGTGACTACTGCCTCAATCCTGCAAAATCCTCCAGCAATCACTGTCAATATGTTGAGACAGAGCCAGTGACATCGAGCAGTGCAGAGGATTTCAAATATAATATAGGCCTAAATTTATGCACAGCTGAGCATAAACAACACAAGGTCCGGCCCAAGACCTTGACACAGTGCATCCTTCCTAAATCAACCACACAGATTTGCCATATAGCCTCAATCCTGCAATATCCTCCATTTTGCAAAGAGCATTTTGGAGGATTTGGGCAGGTTAGCGTTAACCTAAATAGAATAGATTGCTCTTTAATCGAAATTCCCGTGTTTGTTGCTCACTTGAAGACACCACCACATCAGAGTCGTCCACGCAAATGACCAGCGATTTACAGCGGCCGGTCAGAATACCTGAGATATCGAAAGCAGAAGGTACTGTAGTATAGTCTACAAGACTTGGTCTAACACTGTATTCATTGCTTGAAATACTTGACATGATGATAACAATATTTCAAGTATTTTTTTTCAAATAAGTTACAAAGGGAAGCTGATGAAGTGCATTACAGTAATTTTAAAGTTTGCATTGACTAGAGTGAGGTTCGAACCTATGACCTCCGGATTGCCGTTCCAGTGTTCTACCAACTGAGCTATCCAGCCCTATGCTGGTGGCTCCCTTTTGGCTTTGTTCAAGGGACGCTAATCAGAAACCATAAACCTTATTTCGTTGACAACTTAGAAATCAATATTGTAAGTAACTTGGCCTTGGATGAATAACTGAGATCTGAACTTGTGTTGAGAAAGTTTGGTTAATTAATGTCCTTACGGCACTTGCCATAATTTGCAAATTTTAATTTTGTTTTGGCAGATGTAGAAATGAATTTTTTTCGCATGGATGAAAACAACGACGATTTCTTGACTTACTCCGAGCTAAGTGATTTCCTTGGACCCGCCACACCTCCAGAAGACCAGCTGATGAAGTTTGACAAGAACCAGGACGATAAGCTGGATCTAGCTGAATTTAGGACGGCCCTAGGATTCCCCGAAGAATAATTGGTGCTTGCTGGTAGATAAAATAATTTTCAGTTTAGTAGTAATTTATTTACATATGGACAGGGGACTCAAGATGCTCAGACCAGCTTTTCTTGAAAGGAGCAAAGCATTTCCAAAGATGGACAACTGCAGATGTTGGCTTTTTGGAAGAAGAAAGGATGCAGTTCGGTGTTCAAGGATTGGAGAAACAAAACAGGATTAGTTTTGATTTTTAGGCACAATTTAAGAAAAGGACTTGTGCTAATGTCCCAACTGAAGGATTTAAAAAGGAAGTTGAGAAGTCAATAGATTGTTTGGCGTTATAGAACAATCTCTACTAGATTTTGCTTCAGACTAGTTGAAAAATTAGATTTTTTGGGAAGTGGCCGATTTCAGGAAGTTGCAAGGTCAGCAACTTTGCTGGAAGAAAAAACTTTCTCGGACGACTTAATCCCAGTGGTATCCAATGTCTATTGACTTGTCAATAGGCTGTAGTAAAATCGATCGATACTTTGCTCAGAATGGTCTCTGCAGATTCAATGGTAAACGTGTGGAGTGATCCTCGGTTTTCCGTTCTTTGAGTTTCACTTTTGATGTTAGGTTGATCGTGTTCCATTTGTTGGAATAAAATTTTAGACATATATTAGCTTGAAATTTCGTCTTGCTCAGAGAAAAAAGAGCTCACCCCAAATTTAGAATTGCTTTCTGGAATTTGTCATGATGCAATTTAGAGTACGTCTTCCTTTGGGTCTTTTGTTTGCATCAAACCAGAAAATGCCAGTTTAGAAAGTAGGCAATAAATTTTTAAAAACTAGTAATTAGGTATTCATGTAGTCTTCCATTGACCAATCATATGTGTTTTTGTACCTAGATGTATGAATATTCATGATGTGTGGTCTAAGTTGGTTTATAAGGAGTAATGTAATTGGTTCCAAATGGTTTGATCCGGTTCCAACTAGTGAGAACCAGTTTTAGAGTACAGACTGTTGTCCCTCTTGGATTGGTTCCAAAATTGTGTTACTAACTGGATCCAACTGGTTTAGTCCAGTTCTTACTAGATGCAAGTAGTTATTGGTACAATGCAAACTTCAAAGGTACCGTATCTCTGTTACTGTACGCTTATGGGTGAGCCGGCACCGCGTTATGGTGTAGTTTTTTATTGTTAGGGAAATTAGGACCAAGTTATGGGGACTTTCTGCTGTCCCCACAGCGTCTTCGGTTCCCATAATAACTATCGCTCAACAAGTGTGTGGTCCCCACTGTTACTGAACAAGACGGTTTGTCCCTCCTTGTGTATATAACTATGTAATAATGTGTAAAAATATTAACAAACAAATTTTTATTTAAAAAAAATAACAGTACTTTTGAGTGTTAAGCATTGAATACAACTGTTAACTGTGGTAAATTGTGGTGTTAAAATTCTCTGTCGCTATTAATCTGACACACGGCCTAATTTCGTTCTGCTACATTACAACTTGTGGTGTAATGTAGTGCCATGGTTTCCATCATGAGGTTAACACATGGAGTTATGTGGTCTGAATATGTTTACAAATCAAATATTGTGTTGTGGCAATAATCAAGTAGCATTAGGGGTGAATGCCTAAGCAACCTAATGGTTTTCCTATGTTCGCGTAATATTGTGTTTACCATGTGTGTGCTATTATTATTTATATCAGGCTTCCACGTACTAAAATAATTCAGCGTATTGTATGGTTATCGGAAGAAGTTCCCGGATGACTGCAATATTACTTTTGATATTGTCTTCATCTGGGCATTTTAACAAGTTTTGCTGGTTCCTGCAGTTAAGAGTGTAGAAACTCACAATAGTCAACCAATCAACAGAGTTTAGCGCGCAGTGCCGCCGCACGCGGACGCAGTGCGCAGCAGGGTATACGCATACTGTTGTCAACAACCACAATCGCAGCTTCGAGCGACGCGAAATTTGCTTCAGTAAGCGAAGAATATTAGACGAAATTTGAAAAATAAAGACAGTGTCCTGAAATGTATTTCTTTGAGATGAAGTCAGCCTGATATAAATAATAGTAATATTGGATGGCATTTTTCCGAGGGATACAAGAATATATTGCACTCGCTATAACAATATTGCACTCGGCCTTGACTCATGCAATAATGTTATATGGCACATGTAGCTCGTGCAATATATTCTTGTATTCCTTTCCAAGCCATCCAGTACTATATAATTACTGTGTACATGTTATATTCTCTTTTAATATTCATACTGTTGCCGATATTGAATTTTTTTTTTTTGTCAGGGCGATATAGATTACTTTGTGTGTGTTCTGGATGGAGACTATTTTGTAAATGTCATATCATTTGATATTTTACCTTAGGTTTCCCCGGATAGAAGGAGTTTGTAATTGGCTACAAATTCCATCTCATTTATGTGAAGATCAGAGTTCGCCCTTAAATTTTTGTTCACTAGCCGGCCGGACTAGTGAAACAGACTCTTATCTTGTCCACGGGCCTTTTCACTAGTCCGCAAAAGAACTTTTTTAATTTTTGCACCAGAATGTCGTAAACAACAATGTTATTTACAATAATTTTGACTGGCCAGGCGGACTACTTAGGGAATGGTTTTGACTAGTCTGCTGCTGTTTTTACTCGCATTTGGCGAGCAGACTACTGCTAAGGTCGTCGAACCCTGGTTAAGATGGAGTTCAGTGGATTGGGAAAGGCCAAACTCATATTCCGTCTAGTGCTGCGAAACGATGCCCCTTTTGTGTATAAAAAACTTTTCCTGGGATTTTGTTTTGAAAACTCAGAAATATTACCCTTATCCAAATTGTTATCCCTTATTTACTAACATTTGAAGGTCCTGCATTCAAAAAGTGGTACTATTTTTTTTTCTTTAGGCCAGTTAAAATTAATGTTCAAATTTTCATCACTCACATTGAAAACAAAATTGGTGGGGAAATTCCACTTCTTCACGTCCAAAGTGAATTGAGAGAGCTAAAGTCCGATATATAGTACTAAACCTAGAAGAGGATGCAGCAAACATTACCTGCATATTTTGTGCACCAAATCAAAAATTGCGTGTCACTGTTTGCATGCAAGTAAACGGGACCATGCCTATAGATTTGGTGAGAACTTTGTCTGAAAAAGACTCGTTGGAGAAAAAAAAAACTTTCAGGGAAAAAAAATTAAAAATTTGGAGTGGGCGTGAAAATCGAGGCGGCGTTAATAAACCTAAAAATGTATTTTACTGGCCTTAAGTACCTTTTTCTGTTTTCAATTTTTTTTTTGTGGAAGTGGTCTGTCTATTGCAAGGGGTTAGAAATTAATTTCTTACTGAACTGGATTTTAAATGTTTATTTAATCACATGTATTCTAAAATAGGTTACAGTCCCGAAATTTTGGAAATCATCATTAGAAGTGTTATCTTAAAATTTCGACAGCCGGTTAAATTTTTGGTATCAGCATTATGAAGGATGAAAAACCTAATCTGTGCTCTATGTACATAGAACGAAGCGTATAGAGACATGTAAATTCATGGTTGTATTTTCAAATCATGTAAAGTTAAATTTCATGTAACATATTAAATTGCCGACTTGTAATGGAACATTTTTAATAATTTTTGTTTAGTTTTGATTTCTAATAGTTTTATCAGCGGTGGCTATAAGAGTATTTTCCTTTTCCCTTGTCTATTCTCAGTTAAGTAAAAAAAAAGAGTAAAATCCCAAGACGGCATAGGGTGCTTTCGATTAGCTTACACCTGTAAGTGAAACTCTCACGAGAGCATTCGATTTAAAATGACAAGTATAACACCTCAAATCAAGATACAATTTCTCTGCATCTGTTTAATGTTTTATTTCATTCGAACAAATTATTACCCAGATCTCAAAATATTCACATTCTTTGTACAAAAAGTGTTCATGGTATATAGGTCAATTGCTTTTTGTTTTATTTAATGTTAGTTAACCCAAAAGAAAATTCATATTTCTCGCAAAATGACAGAAATGTAGATAAATTAAAAAAAACTGAGTTCAGATACTGCTAAATACAGGATAACAAAAATTCTGAACATATTACTGGCTGAAATTCTAATTCTAACTCTTATATATATCTATTTGTTTTTGACCTACCCCTAATTTTTGTAGCCAATTTTTACACAAGGAAAAATATGTCAAGAGATAAAATTTCCACAGAGTTTCAGGCTGTACCAAATAAAAAGCTTATTTCAGGGTCTTTTGACCAATCAGATCATGACATTTGGTCAGGTGACCATGGTCAGGTGATCATGATAGCTCAGTTGGGCTTGGTCAGGTGACCATGATAGCTTAGTTGGGTTAAGGCTTCTTTCATGCTGGCTTCAAAGATAGATTCTTCTCAGTTGCCCTGGGGATGTGATCATGTTGCATTGTGGGCAGAGCTTCTTGGCTCCCTGGATAAAGACGAAACGAAAACATGGTAAGGAATCATTATTACACAAGACAGTGTATCAAAAGTAAATATATACATGTACATATTATTTGTAAAAGAAAATATGGGAAAATTCAAATTCTTAAGCCAATATTTGTATTTTTATTCTACAAGTATGATTTGACACTTTTAAGATTGTTTTTAAGATTTTAGTAATGTTTATTATTCTGAATCTTGGGGATTACTTAGTGGTCTGTTTTGCCCACATTTTATCTTAACTTACCAATGTCCTGAGCCAGCATTGTTGACAGTGGACGTGCCAACACTGGATGGACACCAGAGGTACACTAAATGGTTCCTGTCAACGGTAGAAAGTTAAAGAGAGTTTTAGTTGATATTTAAACAACTTGAAACAACCACCTCCTTAATCAGGTCTAACAACCCACTCAACCCCTGACTTTGCTTGGGTCAGTTGGTTGAATTGAATCCAATAAGAGGATTCCGTAACCTAGGACGTTGATAGAATTGTTATATTACAAGTACTGTATGCCAAGTGCTTTTCGAAGTGCTGATGAGAAAAAACTGCAAGCTTACTCAGATGGGACTCGAACCCACAACCTCTTGCTTGCTAGTGCATAGTTTTATCCATTGACTTAAGTCTAATGAAGTAATGGACACAGAAATTACATTCAATGGAATTTTCCCCAAATGTGAAAGGGGGTTTAAGCTCCCCCCACCCCCACCCCCTTCCTTTCCACAATACTAACTCACCATGCATATAAGGCATTTGATTCGGACTGCAGCAGCAGCGTCGAGTTGCTCCTGTAACTCTCGTACTCTCGTCTTGAGACACTCCATGACCGTGTCTGACTTGACTTGGGCAACGTCCTCAGTCCTACCAAAAAGAAAAACAAAAGAAAATTGTTTGAAAGTTTCCCGTTTCTTTTACATTGATTGCCATTGGTAACGGAGCATGTGAACTACCACCATTGTCAAGGAATCTCGTACTCATTTCTCGGAGTCAAGCAGCACATGTTTTGTGCGTACCATTTTTCCTGTACTAGTACTCGGAGAGATTCTGTGTTAACAGACTTTTGCATTTGGGAAAAAAAAGTATGATTGTCGAAAATTGAAATGACAGACAAAAATAATTGTTGTTAGTCTTACCTGTTCGGTTGCTTAGTGTCGCTTGGTGCATGACTTGTGGAAGGTAGCCACGGATCTGAAAGGACAGAGCAAAAAGAAACGAACTTCTGTGATTCTATTCCTCAATGATTTTACAATTTATTTCATTTCACAAATCTATTTTAACCAAAGAAAATGTCTTTCCCAATAGTTACCTGGCACTGAATCTGGTGGGCTTGCTCTCTCATCGTTCCTGTGCACACAAAAAATTTAAAAATCTGAATAATAATTTTGCGGATTCACATTATTCATTGCGTTAGGCAGCAAATTGTCCAAAGGGGTGAACAGCAAGTATTTTGTTCCCCAACGTATTTCCAAATACAGCATACTTTCCCAATTAAGAACAAGGCGTGTTCCCATTAAAACAAGTTATGAGTTCCAAGCGAAACTTTGTTTTTTCCCCAAGACTTTGTGTTTTAAAAATGCCGTTTAATTTTTTTTTAAAGGCATTTTTCAGTTCTTTTACTGAACTGCTGTCACTGAACCAAGTAAGGACACAATGTCGCTGAAATGATTACAGAATTTTAATATCCTGCTTGTCAGGAATGATAACAATTTGCTTCGATTCTCTTGTCAGTATCCCAGTCATCCTACCCAACGACTGCATCCCGCAATGCCTGACGCTGTTTATCCTCCGTCGAGTCGTCTGACGGGCAGGGTATTATATCTGCCTCGGTGAACTGCTCCGGGCCGTATTCAGCTGTGTCGTCATCGTCAACGTTGAGTTCTGTGTCACACTCGGTCTCCTTACGGGCAACTTCAAAACCAGCTTCTGAAAAAGGGCAAGGATGATAAAAAGTGAGCAGTTAAATTCCGAGTATTACAGATATTGTAGATCAATCGGGGCAGCTATTAATTTCCTCAAGAAGGCCCCCTTCAATGGCGAAAGCATTGTGCTAGCTATTGTTCAGATAATCATGGGGTAGTTGCTTTGTACAATAGCATGCACAATGGTTTCTCCATTGAAGGGGACCTCGTGAGAGTACAGTATCACTTGCGCCGATTCGTCCATGTCTGTAGTCAAGAACTCATCACAATCAACATCCATCCAACAACATAATCACTGGTAACCTAGCTATGCTAAGCATATATTTCTCAGCTTAGCAGATTTCTGTGCTTACCTCTAAATCTGGAGTCCAGCATTGAGGTGGCTCGGATTCTGGTCTGACCACACCAGGTGTACTCCTCAAATTCCTCGTCTTCTCCGTCCACATTCACGTCCTCGTCTACGTCGGCCTGACTTGGGGTCGCCTTTTTATCCAGAAAAAAAACGAAAGAAAAAACAGACAATGTTATCCGTTAAGGGTTTTTATAACCATTTCTCACATGCTTGTGACCAATTTGACAAAGGTACCGTGGTCACCTGACCAAAACGTTGTGATCTAATTGGTTAATGTGCAGTCTGTCATTCAAACAGTGCATTTGATTGACAGACAGGAAGGATCTATATGTCACAGTGGACTAGTCGAGTACATTTTTGTGAGTACGAGATGGTGCTATGAGTATTGGTACTTTGTCAGTTGTATGACGAGTATGAGTACATGTACAAGGCAATTTTTTCAATGAGTACGAGTATGAGTGCCAAGAAAATGTACTAGAGTACGAGTACATTCTCATGAGTACGAGTAGAAGTACAAAAAAATGTACTCGAGTATGAGTACTACAGCACTGATAGGTCTACAATGAGTAAAGCCAAATCCACCTTTCTGAGGCAAGCTTCAGCATGCGTGTTCCTCTCCTCAACAGACCCAGTCAACACCTCATGACAGATGGGGCAGAGAGCGGCGCTGCTGGGCGTCTCATCTGACGGCTTCTTGAGACCCTTACGGCATCGACCAAGGCGAGCTGAAAAAAAAATGTAAGCAACAAAGTCATTTTTTTTTTCTTATTATTGATGGAATTTGACTAGTCACAGTGTTAACATGAATTTGATCTGATTGTTTTTTACTAGCCTGTATACAAATGCGTGGCAGGGGAATTGGAAGAAATTTTTGACTCTCTGTGACTGATCAAACAATAGAAGGGTTATAACCACCACACACTTGAAATCTAACAGGAAGTTGAAGAGGATTTTGCAGGCTTGAGGAAGGTACAGCCAAGAAACAAACACGTTTTCATGAAGACATGAAAATAAAGAAAAATGTATTAAAAGTTACACTGGAGAATGAATTCTTTGAGAAAATCCTCACCATTTAATCTATCCAACCTGTTGCGCTTGACTCTCCTGTATTCCTGAAAATGACAAAAAAGTGAATAAAATACAATTTTACTAGAGCCAAGATTCTCCCATTATTTGACAAAGAAATATTCAATACAATAAATCTCAACACTGATGAAATTCTAAAGAATCTGTGCGTATGGTTATTCTCTTTCGGTGTTGATATCAACTTTGGAGAATTTAGGAGGGTTTTGAGCATAATTATCAGGAGTTAGGAGTTAAGCAGCAAGCATGCTGCTGAACAAGGATGTCCAAGTAAAGGGTTTGACTGGATTACCTCTCGTCGGCTTTCTCGATGCTCCAATCCCTCATCTTCATTCTCTTTCTTCCTCTTTGAGATGGAGGTTGCCGGAGTTACCTACAACATAAACAGAGGACTTAATTATCTTGTGAGATGGGATTCCAACTAGTAAGCACATACAAAATAGTTTATTTATTGCTACCAAAGTGTAAAAAAGAAAAATGAATAACAATAAAGTTTTACATTTGCAATATTTACCTTTTTGGAATGGCTGGAAGATTCTCGGTTTGTCTTTCCTGGTCTGGTGAGAAAACGGAAAATATGAGAAAAAAAACTTCGTGAGCGATCCCGTCAACCATTAAAATAAGAACTGGCACCAACACTAAAGACCATCTTGCCTTGCGCACGCTGGTATACATTGTCTTATGCACATAATAAAAACAGTGAACACAGCATGCGAACCAGCTTCACTTAAAAGTGTCGTCCACATTCAGATGCACACCGCCCTCGTATGTTCACAAATGGAGTCAATAATAACCAAACCAGCACAAAATTTTACTTGAACTGACAACTTTTCTTTTGAAGTACATGTACGTGTATTTAATTAAGAATCCCCTTAACTTTTATTCTGAAATTTTGGCTGACCTCGTTAACTTGTTGAGTCTCTCCACTTCAATCTCGTAGTGAGCTGGTAGTTCTACCGGTCGAACCGTCACTCCGCATATGGTGCATACTGACCCTTCGTGATTACTGGCTTTACGCTTTCCTACAAAATTTTAAAAATAATTAACAAAATATAATTACCTATTTACCTGGTTCTTTTTCGAAGATTTTTTTGTTTTGAGGTACAGTGAGTTTATTCCATTAGTTAGGAGACAAAAAATGGAAAACGGATTTACAATTGACAAAGTTTTATAAGATTTGGTCCTGATGATAGGTAGAGTATACTATCCGAAAATGTCAATTTTTTAGGAGACAAAAAATGGAAAACGGATTTACAATTGACAAAGTTTTATAAGATTTGGTCCTGATGATAGGTAGAGTATACTATCCGAAAATGTCAATTTTCAAAAAAAAAAATTCTTTCAGAAGTCACAAAAGAAACTTCCGCTCACTTTATGTCTTTGCAATTTACACTTGTTGATGTCTAAGTTATCATATTATTTCAAACCTTCTTTCAAGCACTATTCAGCAAATAATTGTCATATATAAAAATTAAAATAGTGTCATATGGCTTAAAAAAAAAAAATTAAGGTTTTTGGAAGTTAGAATGAAAAGTGTTGTGGAGAACAGCACTGCACAGATCTATGGGTAGAAACAAAACCTCAGCCTCAATGACACAGAACGACTACACGTTTCTTGACTATTAAAATCAATAAATCAAGATGTTCGAAAAAATATACATTGCATGAAGTTTTTCCGATCAACACTTCCGAAAATTGAATTTTGACATCGAAAGGAAATCTATTCCAGCAACCGTGACTTTTCGTGAAAAGTTGTTAAAGACATTCACAGCGGCGTCATTTTAAAAATGGTTTGAGAAACGATCTTCATTACAGAACATGTCACTGGGAGGAAAGTAAATTACCAAGAAAAAAAATAGTTCATTGGGCATCTTTCCCCCTCCACCCCCTCGAGATTCAACACTTCATTTCCATGCATCTTCGCTCACTCCGAGAGGAAACGCGGAAACATCAACAAAGCCGCTCGGTTGGTAAACGGCACCCACGGGGGGCCGGGCAAGCGGGCTTGTTAATTGAGCCATTTAGACTGGTAAATGTGTAACAACTTTGGTCTTCAATGGTTACAATATTTTCAAGCTTCACTTTAGATTAAACATTCGATTGTACATCAAGCCCAGGGTAAAATAATAAAGACTAAAATCGTCTGGATTTTGAAAGAGGAATTGTAACTATTTGATTTTCTTTGTGTTTTTTTTTAATTAAGTAACAGAATTAATATAGAAGTATTTGCAATCAGCTCTTAGGCAATTTATAACTAAGAAGTAGTTTTATGTACTTGAATTCCTTTCAATCATTACTTTATTAAGTGAAGTAAGGTTTGTGTTTTGCTACTTTTTTGCTTTTAATTCTTCATTAGTAATTCATTAAAAGGTCCGATTGGCAATTTACAATTGAGGTTTTCTCCAGTTTTTAAGCCTACAGCCAAAAATAACCTGCATAACATTTTGGCAGCAACTTTAGCTCCGAAATGACCACAAAGTCCAAGACCATCTTGGATCTGTTAATAAACTTAATACGTGACCGCGACAGCGCAAAATCCACACTTTGAAACGACACACTCCAAGCCGATTAACATGCAAATTACACCACGCAGGAACATATCATCTAACAGAATGCCTCAAGGGATGTACGACTTGTAAGGAAAAAATGACGGGTTTGTTTCTGCTTTTCCAGGGGGAATTACTGGCCCAAAGTTAGTGGCAGTAATTGTGAAATTCCCCAGAGGAAAGCTACTCCCCCTCAGGTTGTGATCTGGTAATTGGCTGTCGGAAGGATTTTTGGTAAATGAGTCTGCTTTTTAGGGAAAAAAAGAAGAACACGACTAGGATCAGATGTAAGTTGGAAACTCGATACTGCATTTATCAAATGACATATGGTTCAATTAAATATCGGGGAATTGTTTGGATTTTACCTGATTGGTCCTAATCATATTGATGTTATATTTTTAACCACGACAAAGTACGGATTAGCAAATCTAAACAAGTTATCACATAAGTAAGACATTAACCCTAACCTTCCAAAATCCTCAAAAAATCCTCTTTGCAAAATTGGGGATTTTACAGGATTGAGGCTATGTGGCAAAAATGTGTGGTTGATTTTGGAGGATGCACTGTGTCAAGGTCTTGGGCCGGACCTTGTGTTGTTTATGCTCAGCTGTGCCGAAGTTAGGCCTGGATTATACTTGAAATCCTCCGCACTGCTTCAGGATGTCACTGGCTCTGCCTCAACATATTGACAGTGATTGCTGGAGGATTTTGCAGGATTGAGGCAGTGGTCACCCCTCCAAGGACCACATTCAAGAAATATCGGATAACTTTGCAGAATTTGGGGCTGTATGCAATTTTTACACAGAGGCAGTTGGAGGATTTTGCAGGATTGAGGTTGCATCCTAGCAAAATGCCTAGGAAGTTAGGTCAACAGAAAATAAACCAAAAAGCAGGCAATTGTGGTAAAAATGAAGTTAACAGTCACGTCTTTCAACACCAACATCAAAAACACAACTTGTAATCTGAAGCGAAATTCATATAAAAAAACAAGACAACTACACAAAAACCATCAGCAGAAATGAGACAATACTGCCAGAGGCTAACCATTTAACTAACTCAGTTTTACCACCGCTCGTCCAATATGGCCACGGGGACATATTTGTGAAACAAAATCTGCCATTAATTCAAGACGTTTCTCTCTCTGTGTTTAAGGGTCGACGACCAGCTGAAATTGTCCTGCGGCTTGTGGTGTTTTTGTCGGTGGGTGAAATTTGTTCTAAAATCCTGGTGATTTTTTTTTTTTTTTGTCCTTTTCATGCTGCCGCTGATGGTACACGGGGGTCCTTTTTGGATTTTTTTTACCTTCACACATTTTAGATTTATTTTCACACTTTTTTTCTTTTTTGCCTCAGGTAAATCTTGCAAGAGTTTGACCATTTCAAGCATTTGAAATCTGTTATGGAATGACATGAATGAAAAGTCGCTTTATTTTCATTGGTTTTTTTTTTAATTTTCAGTTTCACATGTTTTTATACGCGGTGGTTCTCAAAAACATAAATGCAATCCATCATGTCCAAAACAAGATTATAAGACAAGCCAGAATATTTCAAAAATGATATTTTTTGTATATTATAGAATCAAGTAACTTACGTCTTGGTAATCGCTTATCTTCTGTCGAATCGTCAATGGTCCTGTGCTGGTTTGGAAACGGATGGCTGCCATTGGCCATCGAAGTCATGTGATTGCTCCCGTTCAGTTCAGAGCTCCATTGGCCGGAATGCGGTTGGACAGGATGGAAGGCCCCCGTTCCGGATACGTGACCACGCGCCCCTTCCAGTCGCGCCAAACCCTGTAAAATGTGCGACGACCTTAGGTTGGGCTTCTCAAATTCTGACGCAGCCACGGCAAATGCCGGCTCACGTTCACGCCGCGTGGAGAAAAACGGAGCACTAGTCGATGCGGTGAAAGGGGAAGGGTGTGGTCCAAGGGGCGTGGCTTGGGACAGCATCGTTCTGGAGTCTGTGGCTTGTTGCTTGTTGGAGCTTGATGAAGGAAGGCCTTCCATGGAAGATATCGTAGGGGTGACGTCCGTTACTAAATGTCAGTCACAGGTTTTCTTGCTCATTATTCTGAAAAGAGAAATTAAATTTTGATGGTAGAAAATTTTTTTTTTAACAATTGAACTTTTTTCACTTCGATATTTTTTTTTTCATTCCACAA
This sequence comes from Patiria miniata, assembly GCF_015706575.1. Taxonomy (NCBI): domain Eukaryota; kingdom Metazoa; phylum Echinodermata; class Asteroidea; order Valvatida; family Asterinidae; genus Patiria; species Patiria miniata. The sequence goes on from NW_024037053.1 coordinate 4,595,085, forward strand.
AGGAAAGCATCTTATTTTTATAAAAAATATGAAGTCTGCAAATCGTCCAATCTCCATCAAAATTGGCCAAAAGTTAGAAAACAAATGTAGAAAAATTATTATTGTGATTTAGTAAAGTATTTTAATCACCTTTGGGTATAACTTGTCGATGGTTTTGATGAGCAGGAACGAACCAAAATTCGAGACAAAAATTTTTAAAATTCTAGTTGTCGAATTCACAAAAATTTCGAAAACGAGGTGGAAGAATACCTGAGCTACGTCATCGAACAAAGAGTCCTAGGTTGAGCAAAAAAAACGCCCTCTAGTGAAACCTAACAAAGCGATACAATTACACAGTCTTCGCCACTGCGATTGATCCCGAAATTGAGGCCAAGGCCGAAGAGATTAGTGGCAATGCATGGGCAGGGGTGATGGGGTTGCCACATACCTATTCTATGTAGGCCTAAATGTTATTTATAAAAAATTTAAAAAAAAGCTCAATTTTAATTTTTGTGTTGTGCGTTCAATTTTTTTTTTTTTTTTATTTGAAAATTTCGATTTAAATTATTTTATTTTTAAACTGAATTTTTAGTCCTACATCAACACTTATAATGTGCAATAATTTTCAATTTCACCACATGAACAAATGAACAAATTTCCGCTCTGAAAACAACTGGTCAACAGAACTTTTGTAAACACTCATTAAGTTTTAAGAGCATCAACGGACTATCCACGAAGACATCAAAGAGATAAGTAAACTCACTCTATTCTCAGAGATCGAAACACCAAGAAGTCCTCCCAAGTCTCAGTTACTCAGTGCAACCGTCCATAGGAGCAGCATCCTTGAGATTGCACAGATCAAGAAAGATGCAAGACGCGGCTACTTCGCTAAGCTGAAGTCTTGCAATCAAGTCGCTCCGATCGATCCGATCCGTGACATTCGGGTAAATAACATTGGCAATTATTCAACAATTGGTGGCGCTATTATTATTTTTTAGATAAGCTGGCGCATTTTGGGCTGCTGGTGGCGCTATTCATAATAACAAATTGTTGCTGGCTGCTGCGCGTTTGTGCATTTTTGTGTGTGGTCAGTCGGGTAGAATATTGACAGATGGGTGGTATGTGTTTTAAAAAATGTTATTTAAATAGTTACATTTTTGAACATTGTTGAAAGAATATGAGTATTGAAGATTTGCATAATTGAATTTTAATATAATTTGGTCAAAGAAAAAATTGTTTCCACAAATTTCATGCTTCTGGCTGGGGGGGGGGGGGGGTGTTGGTAGTGTTACCATGGAGCTATGGTGTTACTGTGTGTTAGTCCGGCTTAGGCCCTCAACCTTTTTTTGGGAAAGATTAGAAGCAATGAAGATACTTTGCGTTGCATTGTGGGATAGTTTGCGCTAAAAATGAGAATTTTGTGCAGTGCAAACTGCGACTTGTATCTTAAATAATCATTGCACATTTCCAGTCTTCTGGCTATCCGTAAACTTTACTAAAAAAGCTTCAATCACTATACCGTTTATGAACATATGACGTGCTCAACTTGCGAGGCACTTTTTTCCACCATGTGTGCTTCAAGAATTATTGTGATCAAAATTACAACTTTTTTTAAACTGATTCAAATCCCCTAGGTACACATGAAAATGGATGAAGACGACAAATCTTTTGAATATTTGGAACACAAGAATCCTGTGTCATCACCGTCACCTCCCATCATTGGTAGTACCTCTGGCCGCACCCATCCCATAATCCACCCAATCAGGGACGCGCCCCTCTGCACCCAGTGTAAGGACCTCAGGCTGACCTTCTTTGACCCCCACTGCCCAGGGTGTTGGTCCCTGGCCCAGGACCCACGGACCACCGTGGGGGAGCTGTTTGCTGTCTTGAGGCAATGGGTGCCCCAGGTACAGCGCAGCGTTCTGGCAATCGGCCAGGAGGTGAGAATATACTAAGATCACTCACAAGTCTTGTAGTTTAGTCCACTACAAGTCCAATCACACAAAAATCATGTCAGATATAAAGTCCAGACAAAAGTAACATAATCAAAAAACAGCAAAACGTGCCTTTGTCATAGTTCATTTGAATAGCATGTGACTTGACTTGGGACTGAAGACTCCCAGTCCTTACAATTTTCAATTAACAAAAAAACATGCAAAACTGTGTTGCAGATTTGCAATTGTCTTTGTCAAATTCTTGCCTCATATTTCTAAAAAAAAATTCTGCTTCACAGATACTTCAACGAGACTTTCACATTGACGACCGCGATGGCCTAACAGACATGACCCTCCTTCACTACGCCTCCAAGGCCGGCTGTGAGGGCGTGGGTGAGAGATCAGATGCCGTCGAGCTTGTATCACTTCTCCTGGAGCGTGGAGCCTCACCGGAGCTGAGAAGTCGATGGACAGACATGACGGTGCTCCACTACGCTGTGTTCTTTGACGTGGTACCGTTGATCAGACTCCTTTTGAAAGCAACTCAGTTTAAAGGTAAGCAATTTTGAGTTTGGGGACGTTGTCTAAACTTGCTCCCAACTCCCTTCCCTGATAACTTCACAGGAATAAATTAAATCATTGGTATGTCAAATCATAGATCTTTAACCCTTGCTCTTTGAGAATTTTAACACCTTAGAACATTGATTTAAATTTTTGTATAACAGATCTGGAATCCAGTTGCAGGGAGTTTGAGAATGGCACCCCGCTCCACATCGCTGCCTGCAACGGCTGCCTAGAATCGGCACGCTGCCTCCTGCAACTCGGAGCAAACTGCCGTGCCAGGGATGCGCAGGGCCGCATGCCACTCCATTGCGTGCCCGACGCCAGCGATGTCGCCCGGTCCGGCTGGGAGGTTACAGCAGGCAAACTCCGGCAGTTGCTGCATCCAGACTCACAGTTCACACGGCCCAGGTACTCGCCACAGAACTACGACGATGTGCCCAGCAGGGTTCTTCTAACTTCCCTAGGACTTGGACTTGGAGACAGGGTGTACGTTGGAGACTCCAAGGTATTCAACTTATTTCAAGATGCCCTCTGCGTTTTACTTTCATTTTCTTGATAATCTTTTCTTGTTTAATACCCTAAGATCACGGCTTTGTCTGGGTGGAAAACTTTTGGCCAGGTTTTACAGACACCTGCTGCTTTACTGAATTGATATTCCACGACTTTGAAGCGTTATCTAAATTTATCTTCATTGAAAAAGTTTTAGGAATTTTAGCAAATGAACAGACACTTTGACTCAAATATTTTGATAAATGCTCTGTTCCAAAATCAGGGTGAAAGTTCCATCCTCTCCTAGTCCCTAAATTTCATCTGTTGAATTTCTTGTTTCAGGCAGGAACTTTGCGGTTCTACGGCACCACCCAGTTTGCCCCCGGAGTGTGGGCGGGGATTGAGCTGGATGAAGCAATAGGGAAACATGATGGAACGGTTGAGGACGTGGCGTACTTCAAGTGCCCTCCAAATCATGGTACAAAATATGCCTATTAGTAGAGTGCAGCACCTTGATTAATACTTTTAACAGAACCTTCTAGTTGTTTTCTGGGTAGTTTTTGGGGGTAGAGTTTCTAAATAAAAAAAAAACAGCTTGTAGGCATGTTGTACTTATATGCCACTTTTAAGATCCATATTTATTATTGTTTTGTGAACTTTTTGTTGATATATCCCACTAAATTGAGAGAGAAAGAAGGTTGCTTAAAAATAAAAACTGTGCTTAAGTTTGGAATTGCCAAGGTTTGCACTTCATAAACAAAATGTCAAGAAATTAGGGGACCTTTTTCATATTTAAGATAAAAATCAAAATATAAACGAGTGATATTTAAAGCTGACACCTAAAACAGTAAGAATGTTATAAAAAAAAAATTCCGTAACTTATTCTCAGCAAAATTCAATTTCTCTGCAAATCTACAGGCATCTTTGCGCCTCTGTCCAAAGTGTCCAAGTTTGTGACGAGCCCTCGGCCAAGCACACCCAGGTCTGTTGGGGGAGGTGCAATCGCGGTGTCTCACGGCAAAATTGATGTCTCTCATGTCTCACCCAAAGTTGATACGGGTAAGCCATGAATTGCAAAGCTGATAAATTGACTTGATATGTAACTTTGGAATTGCAACATTTTACAAAAGTAAAGAATTAACCCTTTTGAACCTAAAGAATTAACATCTTTGAACCTTCATTTTCAGCAATTTTAATTCCGAAATTGAAAACAGAAACAACTTTTCATGAATTTATATTTTCCCATCTGTAGGGCTTCGATCAAGAACACTGTCTGTGGCCAGCATAAAGCAGGAGGATATATCTGTTGGTGACAGGGTAACGATAGCTGGTCAGGTACCCAGGCATGGCATCGTGAGATATAGCGGGTTAACACAGTTTGCTCAAGGTACAAGACTTGAAAAAATGCGAAGACAAATCTATCCAAACAAAATTGTTTCATTTTATTAAATTTGACTTGCACAACTTGGAAAGATTCCCATACCTGGCCATCACTAATTTTTCCCTTTAGTGACTTATCAGCCATCCATCAGAAAGTGATAAGTTGTCCTAAAAAGTCCAATTGAGCTGGGAAAATATTGAAGCATTAACCGAGCAAACACTTAGACATTTTCAGACCAGTCTCTTAGGGTTTGTGCACAGGGTGCCAAGTGATGTCCAGGTATGGAAATCTTTCCCACAACTTTAGTAGATTTTTCTAAAATTTTCAAAGAAATGTAACTGTTGAAATAAAGCACAAAGGTTTAAAGTATCAATTAGTTAGTGATCAATTGTCATCAATTGATTGGTGCCGATTTGAACTTACGATTTGAGTCTGAAATATTTTCTTTCACATTTGATATAACCATAGGTTGGTGGTACGGCATCGAGTTGGATCGACCAGAAGGCAAGAACGATGGTTCAGTAGGCAGTGTCCGCTATTTCACCTGCAGTCCGCAACATGGACTATTTGCCCACTCGTCTAAACTCACAAGGTAACAGGGCGTCCTATTTTTTCCATACCACACATTAGCGACTATTGGCTATATTCACGAGTTGACCATATGTTAGAGGTTCGAGTCCCACTGATTTTTCGTTTTTTTTATTTTACTTCTTTTTAACTCTTAAAAGGTTTTTAGTCATTTGGAACTTTTTTGTTGTTGCCGATTTGTGGTTTGGAGGATTTTGTTTTTTAAGGGAAAATAAAGTCCGAGAACCCAAGTTGCAACTCGATATGCTTGGATATGTGCCCATTGCAAATGTGGTGTGAAGAAAAAAAAAAGACGCTTACAGAGCCCAGTGAGCGGCCAACTGTATTTTAGGTTTGGTTGCATATTTCACCAACGACATTGTGTACATAACACAAGTGAAAAAAAAATTTGATGTTTTTTTTTCCAGATGCAATGATTATTCTCAGAATTCATTAGACAGCTCCACTTCAAGCCAAGCTGCTCAGACCAATGCTGCAGACAGAAGTTGAAATCTCATTTGGTGAAGAAGTTGGGAGGAAAATCCAAGTATTTTTTCATATTTATCTATCTGGCAACGTTTGTTATAAACAACTCTTTATGAAATGCATCAGTTGGATTTTTATTCTATAATTAGAATATATACTGGTATGGGGGAAACTGAAATATTAAATGTAATTATTGTAACTCAAATGTAGTTATTGCCACAAATTATAAGTCATTTCACTTAGTGCCATTGACAGACAAGAAGAAAACAAACGCAAAACCAAGGGTTCTTTTTGCACTGTAATTTTATTCAATTGCCAAACCTTTCATTAATTTCCACGCCACGAAAGCATAACAAGTTCTATGATGAAAAAAATATGCAGGCTTCAGGATTTGAAATCCTTTCGATTTCAGTGAATAGTCATCCCAATATATTAATTTGAACTTTTTGTTCAACTCATGGTAAATTGAATTTTAATGCCCAATATATATACTTTGGCCTATTAAATAGGATAAACTCCAAACCTTCAAATAAATATATTACACATGTACTTTGAAAATGAAATATCTAATAGTTCTCGTATGCCATCGTCAAATTAAGTGCAATATCAATTGGCAAATAAACCTGTTTAAGAACTTCTTCAGTTTTGTTTTTGATCATAATTAATTTCAAAATAGCTTGTTACAAACAACTGCAATCTGTATCACTTGTACAGTTTGAATCACTTCCTTTGAAAATCCTGTGGAAAGATTTCCATACGAAGTTCACTCAACACCCCGTGTACAAACCCTATGAGATTGGACTGAAAAATTCAAAGTGTTTTCTAAGAAAATGCTTTTATTTTTTCACTGCTCAAATTGACTTTGATGACATGAAATTGCTATCTTGGGGCTTGTTAGTCAATACAGAGGAAAATTAGTGAACTTCGCATATGGTAATCTTGCCGAACCTTTCATTAGTTTCCACACCGCGAAAGAATAACAAGTTCTAAAGATGAAAAAATATGCAGGCTTCAGGATTTGAAATCCTTTCGACTTGATTTCAGTGAAAAGTCATCCCAATATATTAATTTGAACCTTTTTCAATTTTTTGTTCAACTCATGGTAAATTAAATTTTAATGCCCAATATATATATATTTTGGCCTATTAAATAGGATAAACTTCAAACCTTCAAAGAAATATATTACTTTGAAAATGAAAAATCTAATAGTTCTCGTATGCCATCTTCAAATCAAGTGCAATATCAATTGGCAAATAAACCTGTTTAAGAACTTCTTCAGTTTTGTTTTGGTCATAATTAATTTCAAAATAGCTTGTTACAAACAATTGTCATAATTAATTTCAATATAGCTTGTCACAAACAATTGCATTCTGTATCACTTGTACAGTCTAAATCACTTGGTTTGAAAATACTGTTTTTACGAAACTGGTTAGGTACTGGAAGAGAAACGTCATCTTGTTTTACTTGGTGGCAGATTTTGCTTGTTTCACAGGCCGGTCTAGTACCTTAACGTTGACATTGGGAATGGCGTTGACGTTGGCAAGGTTGTTGCGGCGCCCGTCTACGAAGGTCTCAATGACGCGGATCTTCTCCAAGTCGAACGGATCCACGTGGTACGGGTTCGCAGAGAGCACCACCAGGTCAGCCTTCTTGCCGACCTTGATGCTTCCAACCGTCTGGTCCAGGTGGAGCTGCCAAGCCGCGTTGACGGTGTAGGACTTGAGAGCCTCGTGGATGGTCACGCGGTACTCTGGGCCGTAGGGAGTGGTAGGATCGTCCCTGGTGCAGCGGGTGATGGCCGTCTTCATGTTGGCAAAAGGGTTGGCCTCTCCAGGGAAGGTCGGATGATCCTATTGAAATTGAAATAATGAGTTCCCCATTGTTACAATCTTCTGTATCTGCCAATATAATTTGTCAGATTAATGTCTCTTAAGGCATGTGCCTTTAAGAGAAAAAATTAGAAATTTGTTTTGAAGTTGTATATGTTACAGCAAATACAGTTTATATGCCAAATGCGGGTGTGGCCAGATAATATTGCCGCTTACCTGATGTATTGTCCAGGTCACCCCGTTCTTGGTTGCCTCAGATAGCGGAGTCCAGCGGTTGACTCGCTCACCAAAGATGTCCGTCTTGTAGACTTTGGCGTAGAAACGGAGATGGTCCACAAAGAAGGAGAGAGCCAGGTTGATCTTGCCAGCACGGGCGATCTGATCCACTGTCATCAGGCCAAGATGCTCCATACGATGACGGTTCTTCTTGTCCGGGAACTGGGTCTGGATCTGTATCAACATCAAAATAATTATTCCATTAGCTTGACGTTCTACAAATTATAAAATGCTTTCACCGGAAAAATATAAAGCATTGCATGTTCAGGATTATTTTGTAGTGGTTATTAACTCGTATGCCAGTCAGCCAAGTACACAAACGTGCTTCGTGTATTGGATACAAATCCCAATTGGGAACGACTCGAAATGGAGTGATTTAGGTGATGCTCACTCATTTTTTGTTTGTTGGAAGATTAACTTGATCTTTGGAGTGTAGCTGCTCACCTCTGGCCAGTCAGTAAACACAGGGTATTTTTTTTCTTCAAGGAAAAGTTCTTCAGGGAAGTCTTTATAGTAAAGGAAGAGTTTAAGACTACCTCCAGTAGCAAATGTGAACAGCAGGGCTACCAAGAGTTCAACTATTGCTTACCTGTTCATACACCTTGAGGACCTGTTCAGAGCTCCGCTCCCCGTGGCAGTGAATTGCCAGCTGCTTCCCCTCCTGGTGATGTCTCTTGACGGTATCGAAGAGAGCATCCGTCTCCATGTTCAAGATGCCGTAGCCGGGCGCCTTGGGGAAGCCCAGGGTCTCGGTCAGCGGGGTAAACAAGTATGGCTCACGGACAGCAGAGGTGCCGCAGTGCGGGGAGCCGTCGGCAACCAGCTTCAGACCAACTTCCCAGAGACGGGCGCTGTGGTTACCAACTCCGCCTTCGCTGGAGCGCTGTTCCTTTTGGGGTCGGACGCGGGCTAGCTGGCTGATACATTTTTGTTGGGTGGTGGGAACCGATTTGGTTTTGACGTCGGCATCCTTTACGGCATGGGTCATTTTATAAAGACCTACAGACCAAAGAAAAGGGTAGAGCCCAGTTAGTTAAAAAAATTAAAAAGTTAAAAAAATGTGATGCAGTTTCTGCACAGTGATTTGATTGTGGGGGAAATTTTGGAAGAATCCGGGTGCAGAATGCTTTTGGAGATTGGAGAAAATCAACTCACCAAGGCGAACAGGGAAGTCGGGTGCATCAGCTGCCTTCTTGAGAACCTCATCCATCTCGGGAGTCGGCATGTAAGCAAGGTCAGTCACGGTAGTCAGTCCAGCCGAGGCGTAGGCTCTCCACTGCTCATAGAATGACTCGGCCATGGCCTCCTCACTGGGCAGTGGGGCTTGACCCACGACCAGCATGATGGCCGGCTCCTCAAAGAGTTGACCGGTGGGCTTGCCTTCGGCATCCAGGACCACGGTACCTCCGGATGGACTCTGGTAGTTCGGGCCAATCTGAGAAACGAAATTGGGACAGTTGTAAGGAAGGGTAAAGCAAAGTTGCTACTAACTGTCCATCTATTTCAGACTTTTCCATTAACAAGTGATTCCAAGTTTCAAAATTGACCAATTTTGAACTTCTTTTTCCAGAGCAAGTTCTTAATCATGAAAAGTAAAGCTTCTAAAAATCTTGCCTCTGGTTTTGGTGCCTTGAGTGCTGGATGGTTAGCCCAAGCCACGTGACCGCTCTGGCCAACCACGACAATCGGAATGGTGGAGGAAAAGTTGGCATCCAGGAAGTCCGCGCTGAGAGTTGGCAGGTCGGAGATGAGCTCAGGGTCCCAGCCGAAGAAGATGCCCCAGTCTTTGTTGTCGGGCTTCGCGGCCAACTCGCTCATCCTGTTCACCATGACGGTGCGGATATCATTGTAGGATCTGTGGATTACAGAAGGTTGAAAAATAATTTGAAAATTTGAAAATAAATAAGATGGCAAAATGTTTACCAACGTTCTACAAAGTAAACTGGTACTATGTTGGTTAATATATGACATGGAGAGAAAGTCAACATTCAAAGTTACCCCTAGGTCAACTGCAGGTGAAACAACTTGATAAATTTGCACATGTAAAGTGATTGAGGTGGTTCAGAAAAGGGAAAGATTTGGGAATTTGATTTTTTTTAAGGGCATATTAGCACTTTCTGATGGCCGATACTGTGATAGGTCACTAAAGGGAAACTTAGTGATGGCCAGATATGGGAATCTTTCTTAAACTTTGTCGTGGTAATCTTAGAATCCAATACGACATGCAGTTAACTTTTTGGACACTTGACCCTCCATTCTTACTGCCTAAAATACCTGTAATTGATGGCACTGATGTTGATGTACTGGCTCCGCATGAGAGCGCACTGGATAGCATGCTGGTGTGGCTCGATGAAGCCCGGCATTAGGGTCTGTTGGTTCAGGAAGACGACTTCAGTATTGGGTCCAGCGTGACTGAAGACCGAGTCCATGGTACCCACTGCCAGGATGGCATCTCCGCTGATAGCCACGGCCTCGATCTTGGGCGGGGGATCGGCTCCGCTGGGCGGGCTGGCTGCAGGCTCCTCCATGGTGATTATATCACCTCCGTACAGGATGATGTCGGCTTTCCGAGACATGGTTACTTCCTATAAATAATTTGGGAAAAGTTTAATACATGTAACGAAAAAAAAGAAACTTGTGGTCTCTTCATACGAATTGTTTTCATTGCCGTGTGCATAATTTATGCCAATATAACGGTTCTTTTCTTGTAAGGGAAAAAACGAGATACCCTTTCCAAACATGTTCTCGAGACATTATACTTTTATAATCACCAATTGAAGGTAGACCTTGACTTACGATAAAAACAACTTGGAAATTCTGGGATGAACGTCCAAAAAATAGGGAACTTTAAAACTAGAGCTTCAATTTTCCCATTATATATCGTTATTACCACGCCCACAACCACACCCATTTCACTATCAACGACCATGCTTATCTTACCTGATTCGGTCCTCAACCAGTGCAAAATTTCCTGTCGAGGTTTGGTGAGGAACGATCCAAGCGTGCACAACTCGGCAGAATTTACAGCTAGAGTCTGAAGCGTGGCTCGCGGCAACGATCCCCGGAGAGAGACGGCGTCGGTGAAAGAGGCTTTCCCGCCAGTAGCGCAGGGGTTTAAATACATTGCTGGGCCACGCGCACCAACAATGCGTCACGAAAAGGCGCCCAAATGGGCTCATCTGAAGCCTAACCTCGGCCGTTCCATTTGCCGTCACCGTACTACTACTGTTCTAAGGAATTTTCTCCAATGGTTTTCACATTTATCGGCTCTCAATCGCGCCCAATCCATTTTAATCCTATTGTAATCCCAATGACATTTTAATCCCAATGACATTTTGGTATGCCGGCTCAGACGGCTTATGCCGTTACTCCTACATTATCCTTGCGAGTGCATACCGACCTTTTTTTTTCCTTTGTACTGCTAGAAAATTGTTAAAATTGTTTTACTCGATGCGACGTGACAAACTAGTGACGAACAATAGTTTGAGCGTTATACCCCTACAATGAAAACAGCTGGGTTAAGTACCCCGGTCTTCTTTTACAGAGTCTGAAAAATCTCAAAACAGGTGATCATAAATAAAACTCTGAAGCTTTAACCCTAAAGGGGCCGGGTTATTTTGACCATCTCTCAGGGGGGGGGGGGGTGTTCCGCCCCCCCCCTAAGATCTCGGCCATCGAGTGACGAAAAATTTTGAAACTCGGCACATGCATAGAGCAACTCTTCCTAAACATACCCAAGAAATTTCATGACTATAGGTCAAAGGGTTTTGGAATTATTGCTAACTAATTATTCATATGTACGAATGGCAATTCTGCTCTGTGTACACGACGTATATGCCAACATTCAGTTTTTACGGCGCGTAGCGCCGGAAAAGTTTTCGCTACGCGGCAACCCGTGGTCCGATTTTTATGTTTTTGGTATCAAAAGATGCGCAAAGCTCGAGGCTAAAAAGTCATAACAGCTCGGGTCGCGAAATTTTTTTTTAGAGGCTATCACGGAAAATGTTGGGGGGGGGGGCGGATTCCGCCCCCGGCCCCTTTAGGGTTAAACACTTTCTAAACCGTAATGAACTATTCAGTAAAACCTTGTTCATTCCGATCTATGTTTTTTTTATCCATTAGTTGACAACGATTTACACATTTGTGTTGATATTACCGGTAATAACTTTCGCAAATTATTTTCTAAATTTTACTAAGAGTCAGAATATGAAAAAAAATCATGGTTTGATCAGTGGCGGATCCAATGGTTCATGGATTTTTGTTTGTGAAAATAAAATTCGCAAAAAAATCGCTTTGGGTATAATGAATAAGGACAAAGTTTCTGGTTGGTTTTAAAAGTGTGGAAATAGGATATGAGGTAAGTGGCCAGACTTTGCCAGAAATTCAGAGTTTCCATATTTTCAGCAGACACTATGACACTTTCCCCTTCCAAAATATTTCCCAATATTTTTTTATGGTTACAAATTTGATGCAATCCTTATCGATAGAGGGCGTCTTAATTGTCTTTTGATATTATCGATAAAGAAAAGTGCCCCACCCCCCAAAATAAATAAATAAATAAATAATAAAAATACATTCGTAATAAAAATTCTTGTTGATATTTTTGATATGTTAAATTACATCAATTCCGTTATTGGTATCCCAATTGCTGTTTACGGAATCTCTCCCGAATTACCTCATGTAATTTTAAAAAGGTAGGTAAAAGTTATTAAATAGGTAATTTTAATATTAATATTTGGACTTCACGTGATATTAATTTCATCAAGTGCTATCCAGGGTGAGATGACAAGCAAAATTCTTACATCAATTATGATTGGCCAATCCTGGAGGTGTGTCCTTGCTCTACGCCGCGATAAAAAAAAAACTCCGATTAGGAATATCACCCAAACGATCTCATTTTCAGGAGCCGTGGTACATCGAAGCTACATATTATACCTCGATCGGGATATAATTTGTTTAGGGTATTTTATCTAGTATCCTGAAAATAGCGTGGCCACGCCTTCCGTGTTGGTGCGCACGCGTATTTAGGTTCATCAGCTGTCGAGGAAGCTATGCAGCTTGTTTTGCTGTGAAAGCGGACGGAAATTGTCTCCAAAAGTACGTATTCTTGCACTGGCAAGTACAGATAGGAAATATCAGATATTGGTTAACATTTTTTTTAGTAACAGCTTTCGTAATTTTGCCGACTTGCATGCGTTTGTTTTGACAATGGAGGTAGGAAAACAATTCTAGCTTGGAATGGAAGCTTAATGCTCATGGAGCATGTGGAGTTGTCACGCCCCAACTATCGCATCGGTCCCAACTATAGTTGGGCCTGTCCCAACTATAGTTGGGCCTGTCCCAACTGTTGTTCCACAGTTGGGCTGGCCCAACTATAGTTGGGCCTGTCCCAACTATAGTTGGGACGGTCCCAACTGTAAGTTCCATTGTTGGGCTGGCCCATCTATAGTTGGGCCACTCCGATCTTTTTATTTTGCGGTGTCCCAACTATAGTTTACATTGATGTACAACCATAAAACGTCCCCTACAGCTCTGATACACGTCTGACTTTACTGGGGACCACTGAAATTAGCTATTGATGGGGCGAATTATCTATAGTTGGGCCACCCCAATCTTTTTATTTTGCGGTCCCAACTATAGTGTACATTGTTGTACGATTATAAAACATTCCCTACAACTCTAATACACATCTGACTTTACTGGGGACCAATGAAATTATCTATGGGTGGGGACCATCTGTAGTTGGGCCACCGCAACATTTTTATTTGGCAGTCCCAACTATAGTTTACATTGATGTACGACTATAAAACATTCTCTACAGCTCTGCTTACATGTCCGACTTGGGACCTTTGACATTAGCTATGGGTGGGGCCCATCTATAGTTGGCCGGCCATGGCAATCTTTGAATTTTGCAAAATGTTGCTGGATAATAAAACCCAGCAGCTGGACAACTCATCCAACTAGGCAGTACCACGTGACCGGCCAGCCTTGCGGCATGCATGCACGACGAATACACGGTGCCAGCGCCGCGGAACATTTTAATCCAACAAGATCTATCAAGCATGAAGCATCCGGCGCAACTCCAGTCCTAACTATAGTTGGGCCGACCCAACTGCCGCACTTTAGTTGGGACAGTCCCAACTATAGTTGGGACCGATGCGATAGTTGGGGCGTGACAGAGTCATGGCCGGGAATGGGCAGATTCGCCATTAATTTACTGTACAGCACTCAGCAGTACTGGACTCTGAGCTGGAATTATCCAGCCGACTTACCAGCTTACATGACTTAGTTAGAATGCGGTTTTCACTTTCTAGGTCTATTTGCGAATCTCCCTATGTCATGAGCCTTTTCATCAAGCTATATATTCGTGATTTGGTGTTAGTCAGAAAACTCAAATTGGCCGGAAAGAATGTTGCAACCTCATGACCTGCACGCCACTTCAGCGGTTGTGTACAAAGTCTACGGAGAGTCTAGCCCCATGAATGTGGCCTATTTACTGGACTGCCTCCGTAAACATAGGCCACACATCCACATGTACAAAAACGTGTCGACTTTGCCAAATTTTGATTTTCACATTTAGGCTTACTTTGTAGGTTTTTTCGCTTTAGAAGCATTCTCACCCTCTATATAGGCTAATCAGAAAGTGCTGCCTTTTTCAGATGTCTAATTTTTGTGAAATTTCATGTTGAAATTTTGATACGCAAACGTGTAAAAATGAATCTGGAAATTTCACGAAAAATATACATCTGAAAAAGGCAGCACTTTCTGATTAGCCTATATAGAGGGTGAGAATGCTTCTAAAGCAAAAAAACCTACAAAGTAAGCCTAAATGTGAAAATCAAAATTTGGCAAAGTCGACACGATTTTTGTACATGTGGATGTGTGGCCTATGTTTACGGAGGCAGTCCAGTAAATAGGCCACATTTATGGGGCTATGGAGAGTCAAGAACATGTTCTAAGTATTTTCAAAATTGGAAAGGTTTCTCAGTTTTCTTATCATCATTTTTGCAATGATTGACCTTCACTGAGATGATATATGAAGAAAAAAGGTGGTGCCAGGTTGCAACATTTTTTCCCAACATGCATTCTTTCCGGTTTAAATGTTTAAATGTTCAAAGCATTGTGCACATTTGCCACGGACAAATATTTCCAATAATTTTGGAGTTTTCTTTGCATTTCAAATTTGATGAAAGGTGAAGATGGAAGAGATTCGTCAGCTGACGCTGAGAGACAAAGAACACAAAGATACGACCTTGCACAGACTTCAGAAAGGTAGGTCAGGGGTCGAGGATTTCAAAGGTCAAAGGTCAAGACTTTCATTTGGGGCTGATGATCGAGCGTGGGCATAGAACCAGGTTTTACGGAAAGCAGCCAGATCAGAAATGTGGGTGAATATGCACGTTATGCTGCATTGTTGGAAAGTCTGCAATTTACAGAATTCCAATTTGTACCGCAAAATATCCCACAATGCATTGCAAAACATTCCTGCACTGCAGCCATCCAGTGTATCTGTAACTGTCTAGTTGCTACAGAAAATTTACTTAACAGAAATTATTGAAAGTGTGTCATTTCAAAGTTGCATTTTTGCATTGACTGCTGAGTGTACCTTCATTGGAATAACACCGATAACCTTTGTACAATGAACAGGTTTTAATGTGCGTTCATGGCATACCTCCCTGTACAGGATGGAAACTACATTTCGTCCTGGGCCCGTCCCTCCAATCCAAACAGGTTCACGTCTTCACTAACCATCCCCCTGGACACACCCCCGTGCAGCGCCCCTTCAACCGCGGCGAGTTCTACGAGTTGGAATGGAAGACAGAGTCCAGCTCGCGCTTGGACAAGTCGGACCAGTACTGCGAAGTGCGTCTGCACTTAGCTGGGGCGTTTCAGTATTACTTCACTCACGGAACGAGGTACATGGGTATTTGTTGGATAAAGAAATTGTTAATAGGCTTGTGCGTGAACTGTAGAGGGCAGTATGTATGTTGTACTCATGGGAGCAGTATGGGAGCACTTTGATGATCCACATTATGTAATTTGTTCACACTTTTCGTCCACCACCGTTTGTAAACAGTAATTGTAAATATCAGAATTCTTCATGATAAAACAATTTTCATCTCACCACAGGACTAACTTCTTTTTGTTTTCCCTAGCAATGCACCTCAGGGTTCGGGCTATTTCGTCGTTGACCCAACCCTCAAGTTAACCAGCGACACAGACATCTTGGAGCTGGACTGCATTACCTTACAAACCGTACTGACGAAGTGTCTGGGTCCCTTATCGGAATGGGAGCAGCGCTTAGCCACAGCGAGGGAGACTGGCTACAACTTCCTTCACTTCACTCCGATCCAGGAGTTGGGAGCCTCCAATTCTTCCTACTCTATTCGGGATCAGGTACGATGATTGTAAACCTTTCTCTGTAGTTCTGTGCCCTTTACTGAAGGAAATTGATAAGCACTGCTTACTGTGTGCAGTCTGAAGCTGTGCAAGAAAAATTCTTGCTTGGTAGAACCCAAACTTATAACCTCTTGCTTACTTATTAGTGCAGACGTCTTGCTACTCGATCACTGAGCTTGCCATTCTTGGCTGGCTGGTTTGAATCTGATACAGCAGAAGGAAATACAATCAATTACTATTTTGGAATTCCATCATACAAAATAATGAATCTTGGTGCTTTCTATGAGCTTGCAAGAAAAAGTTCTCCTGGAAGGGACTCGAACTCAAGACATCCTGGTTACTCGTGCAGACCTTACAACTTGCTCACCATGCTTACAAGCTCTCAAACAGCTCTGAGTTTACCGTGTTCTGTAAAATTTCATTGGCGATGAGAAACAACCAATATTCAAATTTACAACTCCAAGACTCAAAAATGTAATGGCATACATCATTTCTAATTTTCCAACTCTACAGCATAAACTCAACCCCCTCTTCACAAGCAAGGGCCAGCAACCCGTCAGCAACGACGACATCTCAGCCCTGGTGGTCAAACTCCAATACGACTGGGGCATGCTTAGTCTGTGTGATGTGGTCTGGAACCACACCTCGTTTGACAGTCCCTGGCTCATCGAGCACCCGGAGTGCGCCTATAACGTCCACAACTCCCCGCATCTCCGGCCGGCCTACGTCTTGGACCGTGTTCTGTGGCACTTCACGCTGGAAGTCATCGATGGGAAATGGACGAAGCATGGCGTACCGTCAATCATCAAATCTGAAGAACATATTGAGGTAAAGCCACGCCCCTTTTTTATCACTTCTCGTTTTAAACTACTTCTTGAAAGTGTGAAATGCGTTAGCCAGTATGTGTTTTTACTATGATGTTTGAAAAAACCACTGATGCATTTTTGCAAAGAATATTCCTTTTTCCTTGATCTGAAGTCTCCCTTCAACTGTGATGTCTTGCATTGCATCGTCAATGGTGCACAAAGAGGTGCAAATAGTCCTTAACATCTTGTCAACATCTTTGTGCAGAATATACGCAGTGTTCTCGTCGACAAGGTGCTACCAAAGTACAAGCTGGAGGAATATTACCAGCTAGATGTAGCGGCGACTCTAGACAAGTTCAAGACGGCAGCTAAAGGTATGATTTCTTCCAGCAACATTTCCACCTCACCCTGTCGCAAAACAGAAAAGGCCTTACTTTGTTCACATCATTTCGGAAAACAAAAGAAATGAGGGTAAACAACAACGCATGTGGGTACAGTACATTGTTCAAACAGATACACCAGAGGGTGAAATTAAAATTTGATATTGGACGACTTCCAAATTTTTATCAAATCTGTCTGGAAAAAATGGTTTTCTGGATAAAAACTGTGCCATTACTTTTGTCCCTCCAGTTTTTGCGCCTAATTTACAGATGACTTTAACCTTAATTGTTTCCAAATGATAAATTTTAAAAAATGTTTTAACATTTTTTTTCTTTTCTTAATTTTTCAGCTGCAAAGACTGTTTCCTCTGCTGAGGATTCCAAGGAAGATGACGTCAAGCTGATCAAAGATCCAAAGTTTAGAAGATTAGGTGGCTCAGTGAATATGGAGAAAGCTCTACAGTGCTTCAACATACAGAGGTATAGACCAATGCTTTCTGAAATTGAAGAGACAAGGTTTCAGAAACTAATGTCTCTTTGAAACATTTCCCTGTCTGATGGGCCACACTGGCTCGTGACAGACTTTGCTTACTTAACTACAATTTTACACTAAGGAAAAATCATATATTTTTAACGACTATCGTTAACTTGGGAACCCAGGAAAGATGCCGAAGATGAGGAAGACAGACTCCAGAAATCCTGCGACGCTTTCAAGAAACACCTCCTGTACTGGAACAACCGGGCAGCCAATGAGATGTCGGAAGACATCCGCCACGCGCTGCACAATGTCTGCGCCAACGTACGCTACCATCGCGTGGACGAACACGGGCCACGCTGCGAGAAGGTTACCAAGAACGATCCACTTGTACCCAAGTAAGTCCAACGTTGTAATGGACTCAGTGTAGGACCAATAGAGGGCGCTGTTTGATCCCTTATGCGACACATTGTTACCATTGACACATTGTGTTTGTGTTCTTAGGCAAGGCACTTTACAACAATTGTCTCTCTCTACCCAGGAGTTTAAATGGTTACCTATGAGGGTAGAGACCAGATTGCACTGATCTTGAAGCTGCTGCAGAAAATAATTCTTGTGGCCTGATGAGCAGGGGTAACGATTGCAAAACGCTTCTGTATGCGTTGTGACATCACTCGGAGGTCAACTCAATGCAACAGTGATCACTGGTTCACCCGCACTGTAACAGCCTAGTGAACACTGTGGTTTCGCCATGGCTGTTGTGAATCCGTTTCATAACTGGCTCGATCCTCTTTGAAGCGAAAATAAGTACCACTGTTGTTGTAACTGGTGTGGTGACAATCTGCTGAAAGGCAGTGAACCCTTTTCTGGTACTAATTTGTGAAAATGCTGTATAAAAGTTGGACATAAAATTGTGTCGGTGATCGTGTTTGTTAAACGTATGTGAAATTTGTCGGTATGGAATGCACATGAACCTTTGTCGAGGAAATGAGCCTGGGGAGGAGGTGACGTCACACTTTGTCAGCGTGTAAAGTTCTACATTTGGTGTCAGGTTGGCGTAGCTGTACTTTCCTCGCCTTCCACCGCTGTGACCCGGGTTCAAATCCCCCCTGGCCAATATGTGGATTGGGTTTTCAGTCCCTACCACTTTTGAGGAATCCTTGGTTTCATTACCAGAAAGAAATAAAATAAATAGATAAAATAAGCCCCACATTATTATCGTTCAAATAATTTCTCATTTTTGTGTTCACAAACAGGTATTTCATCCACCTCGGCCCAAATACGGACCCTACCACCGAGGAGAAGGTCATGGACTCCGACAAAGCCCCCTTTCTCCAGATCGGCAACGGTTGGGTCATGGACGCCGACCCTCTCAAGAACTTTGCTGAGCCTGGATCCAAGGTCTACCTACGCAGAGAGCTGATTGTCTGGGGCGATTCAGTCAAGTTACGGTACGGGGAGACTCCGGAAGATTGCCCCTACCTGTGGAATCATATGTTGGAATACTCTCGGACGATGGCGCGTATGTTTCACGGATTACGCATCGATAATTGCCACAGTACTCCGGTACACGTTGCTGAGGTATGTGATTTCATGGGAACTCTTGGTTTAATTTTCAGAAATAATAATAATATTATAAAAAAAAAAAACAATAAAAAATAAAAAACAATAAGTGAGGAAATAATTGAATCCTATATTTTAAAATTTTGAAAAAAAATCTAATTATCCAGTTTTTGACAGTCTTACTTCGTAAATTTTCTTCACATAAATCTTCATATCAGTTGGTTGTAACTTGCAAGCAAAACTTTTGTGTTAGTCTCAAGTTATTTATGAATTTCCTTTTTGTTTTGAAAAATATTTTTGTATCTAGTACTTTCTTGATGAGGCACGCAGGGTACGTCCAGACCTTTTGGTCGTAGCGGAGTTGTTCACACAGTCAGAGCACGTAGACAACATGTTCATCAATCGACTTGGAATCAACACACTTATTAGAGGTAAGAAAAAAATCCTTCCATATGGAGCGTAATATTGACTACAAAACACTTGTAACCCAAATTAAAAAAAGAATCCTGTGTCGGTATGGGCTCCGTGCGCCAACAAAAGAGGGCGCGTTTTTACCACTTTTGAGAGCCCAGTGGATGAGACACACAGCGTGCGCATACTGTACTGTACTGATTCGCGCGCGAAGTACGCGCGACTTTCTGAATGTGCACATGCCAAAGCTATTAGCCACAGCGTCTTCGCGTGAGCGTCAGGCATCGTCAGCGCGCAAATACGTTCGAAAATTAACTTGCGATGGTCTCCCCCGCCCCCCCTCCCAATAACTTTGGATCATTTGAATTAAGCAGTGGATGGAATGGGAACCAGACTGGGTCTCCCCCAACTGGCCGTTAGGTTAATCAGAAATATTTTGAGAATTCCCTGGTCCCAGATAAGGGGCAGTCTAGTGTCCTTTTTGCACCTATCACACTGATTGACTGACTGATTGACTGTCTGTCACTTGTGAGCCGGGCAGTGCTATCATATAGGATTACCTCATAACGTCAATTGTGTGAGTTGCCATTTTGAATCAATTGACTAGAATTTTGGTGCATTCTGGGACAAGATCTACCAGGCCTCGTCCTGTTTACTAAACGTTACAGCTTTATTTGATGTCTTTTCTTGTCCGCAGAGGCAATGAATGCTTACAATGCTCACGACCTGGGACGTCTCGTTCACCGGTTTGGCGGGGAGGCGGTCGGGTCCTTCCTGCAACCTCGTGTCAGGCCGTTGACCCCTAGTATGAGCCACGCCCTGCTGATGGACGTCACCCACGACAACCAGAGCCCCGTCATGGTAAGCTGGATTGGTCAGTTTTGTCTTAGTTCATTAGCCTACGACTAGACTTGACACTGGATGACTTGCGACTGACTTGTGATGGCTTGTGATTGCTTGTGATGGCTTGTTAAGGGATTGTGATGGCTTGTGACGTACTCAAGACTCTTGTATTTAAAGACACATAGGAACATTGGTAATAACCTGGATTCGGATGTACCAGTAAAATTTGGAAAAACCTTACTGAAAGTGAAGATAGGATTGATCCCAAACACCCTGTGAAAGTATTCTGCCTGAAATGATATAGTTCGGAAGAAAACACTCACTGAAGGTGGTTTTAAAAACGTGTGCCACCGGGCACACTTTTTTAGGTGCAAAGGAACCAAGGGCGGATCCGGGGGGGGCCAAAGGGGGCCATGGCCCCCCCCCAAAACGAAACCAATTTTTTTTTTTTTTTATGTGACATCGCAATAAAGGCAGGCAATGAGTACACCACCATCTTTTCCTCAAAAAAACATTGGTTAAAGTGGTCAGCAATTGCCTCAGATCGCACCACAGAGCATCTAGAATCCAAAAATTTTTCGGGGCCCTAAAGCGGGCCCCGAACCCCACGCCGTAATTTTTTGACCCACTTTTTTGGGGGACCAACATTTTTTTTAGCCCCCCCCCCAAAATTGTGTTCTGGATCCGCCCTTGAAAGGAACCCAGTTACGAGACCCGTAATACGTTTTTGCTGTTTCTCAAAATGTACGGTAGCTACTGAGCTAAAACTTCAACAGATTATTTATTATGCACCCTACTTAAAGATTTGAGCAATTTTGTTGCTTTAAACAGAAAAAATACACAAAATGCAAATGATGCTCTGCATTTTAATGGTGTTTTTTGTCATCTAGACACGCTCCGTGTATGACCTACTGCCTACAGCTGCATTAGTCTGCATGGCGTGCTGTGCTGTCGGCTCCAGTAGAGGCTATGACGAACTGGTGCCAGAACATGTAAGTATAACACCAGCTATTTTAATTGAAATACAGTTAATTTGAAGACAAAAAATGTCTTCCTGCAGAGAGGTGTTTTGAGATTTCAGTAATACTCATTTTGAAATTTGAATGTACAGTAGTATAATTCTTAAACCTGGAATGCAGTATAAATCTTAAACCTCCAGTATGTGTTAAAGAAATCTTGTTTCCATTTCTTCAGATTCACGTGGTCAAGGAGAACCGTCTCTACACCTCGTGGAAAGAAGATGCAGACGTCTGTCATCTTGAGGAAGTCAGTCACAACCACGGAATCATCAAGGCCAAGCGAGTCCTGAACGAACTGCATCAGACACTGGGAGCGAAAGGCTACACTCAGGTTAGAAAATAAAACTTGAGAGTGAAGTGAATTACAAGTTAAATTGGAAGTTTTAAGGCCCTAAGTAACAGAGAGTGATTAACCAACAGATCTTGACAGGCTTTTACAAAATATTACTGGGTCTTGCCCACTCCCCCCCCCCCCCCCGAACTCCCCCCTCCCCCCCCAAAAAAGGGACCAAAGCTTCAAGCCAGGTTTTCAGTCCGGCATACACCTAGATTAAGAGTGAGTCATTGAAGAGTCATACCGGCCCCTACACAAAGTTGTTAATGGCCACAAGAAACCCAATCACTTGAATGTCTTGTTTTGCAGGTGTACGTTGATCAAGTCGACGAGAATATCGTAGCTGTGACTCGGCACAACCCTGTCTCGCATCAGTCAGTTATCCTCATGGCACGCACGGCCTTTAAACATCCCTCTAATCCGAGTTACACTGGTTACATACCACCACTCTGTGTACCAGGTAAATATTAAACTAGTTTAATAATACTTAACTAGTCAGTTATCCTCATTGCACTCATAGCATTCAAACTTCCCTCTAATCTGAGTTACACTGGTAACTCTTTTTGTACCAGGTAAGATTTAAACCAGTTGAGAACACTCATTAATCTCAACTAGTCATCCTACTAATCCAAGTTATGCTGGTTACATACCACTTCTCCCTGTACCAATTAAGCATTCAACCTGGTACATGCTATAATTACTTTTCCAGTCTTGCATCTTCATCAGTAGCAAATATAATCCATGTTACTCTGGTTATAACCGCCATTCATAAATACCTCAGACAGTTTAGCTATTCCTATTGGTCGAGAGCCCGTCACGTGGCCGGTCTTAAACGGATGATAAAGACATGGCTAGCTGGTCTTAAACACTTTTCCAGTGTCACAATAAAATGTGGACTCCTAAAAATCCAGTGCCTCTTATCGTTTCATTGGTTGAACGTTCACAATCCTCACGTAGGCATGCGCAACACTACCAGGGAGTCAGAATTTTATAGTTCTAAATTCAAAACGCAACGCGCCAGGTGCGTTCTGCGCGACATCGCGCAGAACACGATACGCGCGCGTCAATCTCCATAAAAGGGTTGTTTACATCTTACTCGCCAGCTGAACACTCCATTATTTTGCAAGAGGGATGTTTCAGAAAGCATAAAGTGAATTTCTTGAACAAAATCAGGATGTTTTGAACGAATTATATGATTTTTTCTTACCGAAAAGGTATTTATGAATGGGAATAAATATGTGCTCCGTCGGTATTTATCACTCTGTTTAAGACCACTTAGAGTCTGGGTGCTGATAATTACCCTTGCCTCCGGCTGGGGTAATTATCAGCACCCAAACTCTAAGTGGTCTTAAACAGAGTGATAAAAACCTCCAGAGCACACGTTAATTCCCTTATTTGATTAATCAGTTTAGAATTTAAACCAGTTTAAGGCTCATCATCAGAAATTTAAATTCAACATCCACAGCAAAAATTCCTGATATGAAGACACAGCTATATTTTGGGAACATTAACAGTATTCCAACTTTTGAGATATTTCACATGTTTTCTTCTTCTAACTCCACAGGGGTCGTCGAAGAGATTATCCTGGAAGCCCGCATGGTCCAGAAAGCAGAGGCCCCGCCCCCAAAGAGTGACACCCACATCAACGGTCTGGGTCACTTCACCGTGGACCTGCAGAGCAACATTCAGCTGTACAGCAGTCAGATGGTCGAGCTAGCTGACCACGGATCAGAGAAACAGTCCTCGGTACAGGAGATTGATTTCATTAACTTCCCACCAGGAAGCGTCATTGCTTTCAAGTAAGTCCTATCTCATCTGAGAACAAATATAGAAGCCTTGATTTTAATTGGTGGAGGAGTATTTTACCCATTTCCAGGTGTATTACATTTGTATTCACTGAAGAATTAATCAAATCAGTGCTCAAGTGGTTTCGGGCGGTTCTAGGAGTTATAGGCAGGACGGTTTTGGGCAATACAGCGACTAATCTGTTCATGTATGTACCACCGACCCATGTGTGTTGTTTCATCTCATCATCAGTAACATGAAAATTACATTTTCAAAGTATAAAACTTCATTAAGTCTGCTTAATTTTTCTTTCTGATAAAAAACTCCAGGGTCACTCTCAACCCAGCCTCCCGCAAGGCCTTATCGGCGCTCCGAGCCTGCATCTCTCAGTTTGGTTACCGTGTGCGTACTCTGAGCGGCAACCCGCCCAACCAGAACCAAGTCACGTCTAACTTCCATACCATCGCGAGGAAACTCTCCCTGGCCGATCTGAATCGAGTCCTGTATCGTTGCGACGTGGAGGAACGCGATGACGGCAAAGGCTCTGGGGGGTATCATATCCCACAGCACGGTAGTCTGGTCTACTGCGGCTTGCAAGGTAAACAAGTTAAAACTTGAGCAACTCGGTTTTTGGAGGGAAAAAATATTTGGATCAGTGTTGTAGTAGAATCACAAGTCATCACAAATGGATCACAAGTCATCACAAATGGATCACAAGTCATCACAAATGGATCACAAGTCATCACAAATGGATCACAAGTCATCACAAATTTATCACAAGTCATCCCAATAGATCACAAGTCATCACAAATGGATACAAGTCATCACGAATTGATCACAAGTCATCACAGATGAATCACAAGTCATCTTGAATTGATCACAAGTCATCATAGTGGATCAAAAGTCATCATAGTGGATCACAAGTGATCACAAGTCATCACAAGTCAGTCACAAGCCAGTCACAAGCCAGCCAGTGCTGAGTCAACTCGCAAGCTATTCCAATGAACTGTGACGTAGGCAAACCTTTGTTATTGTTTATCTTCTGTTACATGTGATCCAACTGGTGAATGGACTTGTGATTAAATTAAGATCAGATTTGTTATGGACTTGATTTCCACACTGAACTTATTCTCAAAGATCATTAGCGAAAGTTTTTCCCTATATGGAAAAAAAAAATAGAAATGAGCATTATGGATAGAATGATGTTGCACTTCTTGCATCAATAGCTGTAGATATCTATTCAAACAGGACTTCATAACACTGATGTGCAAATCTACCTTTCTTGTTGCAGGTTTTATGTCGGCACTGGACAAAATTCGAAGCAAGAATGACCTGGGTCATTCACTGTGTGAGAATCTACGTCAAGGAGACTGGATGGCGCAGTATGTAGGGAACAGACTAAAGCTACATGCCAGCACCAGACAAGTGAGAAGTTTTCTTTTTTTCAAGAATTCGTCAAGACTTTTCATTTTTTATGGGAGACTGTTGTGATGTTCAGTTGTGAATTTCTAACAAAGTACAACATTATTTGCCATGTCGTTTGTTTGAAATGTATTCTTTGGCCAGGAATCATCCAGGAAAAAAAAATGCCTTGATGAAGCTGCATCTACCACGTTTGGGTTCACGTCTACTTTTGTGTATGGGAGCAAGCGATTTTGTGTCCATAAGCAATGCACTTTGACACAATATTGCTGTTAATTTTTCCGAAATTGGCAGATGTTTGTAGGCAGCATTTGTCAATGTAAAATACTTTATCAGATCCACTTGCTCTCATAGTTGAATCTATCATATTTTGCTTCTCTGAGAAAAAAAAGAATTTTTGTGTCCCTAGGCAGTGCACTTTGACACAATACTGCTTTTTATTTTTCAAAGATTGGCAGATTTTTATAGGCAGCATTTGACAAAGACACAAACTATTCAGATCTACTTGCTTTCATTGTTGAATCTATATTTTGCTTCTATAAGAATTACCCCATTCTTTGTGTTCATAAGCAAGATACTTTGACATTATAATCTCTTTGATTTCCCCCAGCTTGGCCAGTGGTTCGAGGCAGCCTTCTCCAACTTCAGCCTGATCCCGCGCTACCTGATCCCTTGTTACTTTGACGCCATCCTGGTGGGAGCCTACGTGACCTTGCTTGACCTCTGCTGGCAGTCCATGTCCAAGTCAGTACCGGTGTCCTAAACAAAATTGCACTCCTATGAAATCTGGTCTGTTTTACCAAATATGTACTCTCAGCGTCACAAGAGATTTGCCTGTTCTAATTCTGTCCACTAAGACAGGTGCAGCACAATTGATGAGTCAACATTTCATAGAGTCCAAATTCAACACTACAACATGATTGTTAGCTGATAGATTCTTATTGCATATGGTCAGTTGAAGAGCCACTTTATTTATCAAGTTAACGCTGGGTTTTTTGGGGGATTCAAATCTTTTTTGTTCCTGGCCAAAACATGAAAGTAGACTTGAAACTTATGTGAGTCCAAAAACTGGTGAAAATAAATTAAAGTGTAAACTTGATGAAATGAACCCTGCCGCCACTGAAACTTTTTTCTGCCAAATCTTGATATGTTTCTAAGATCACAAGTCCTAAGAATAATATGTTGGAATCAAGGATAAAGATCAGGCTTATTAAACAAAATCCTGAAGAAAAGCTTGTTTTTAGTCAGTGATTTTCCCATTTCCTCCTGACTACAGGTTTGTTTTTGAGGGATCGTCTTTCACCCGCGCTCTGGCCCTGGGCTCCGTTCAGATGTGTGGCATCGTCAAGACGTGCCCACTGCCCGAGCTGTCCCCTAAACTCTCCGACGTTCCCACGGTGACAGACGAAGAGACCAACCGCAGGGAGCAGTGCGCTGTCACCATGGCAGCCGGACTGCCCCACTTTTCTGGGGGGTTCATGCGGAGCTGGGGGAGGGACACGTTCATTGCGGTTCCGGGATTGCTGATCGTGACGGGGAGAATGGATGATGCTAAGTAAGGATTGTCCATAGAGCTGTATTAAATTACTTCAGCGCTAACTCCTCATTCTTGCGCCTGGAGACGCTTTGAAGCCGTCCTGGGCGCAGACATTTTGAATTCATGTGCGTGTTTGTAGAACATAATGTAATTAGATGGATTGAATTTTGAAAGTGTACTCTACATGCAACGCACAAGCAGAACACACGCAAACAACTTCAGCGCGTCATGACAGTTAAAAAAAAACATCCTCATAACATTTTTTCTCTACTGCCACAGATACCTGATCCTTGCCTACGCCGCTACACTCCGCCATGGCGTCATCCCTAACCTCCTGGGCGGGGGTTCCCACGCCCGCTACAACTGCCGCGACGCGGTCTGGTGGTGGTTATACTGCATACAACTCTATTGCCAAGGGATGGAGGATGGATATAGCATACTGGAATGCCCTGTGTCTAGGATCTTCCCTGGGGATGAGGATGAGCCCCAGCCTGCTGGATTCGTGGTGAGTTTCTGTGAGATCGGAAAAAAAATTGGCAAAAGAATAAAGTGACTCTTAGTGGAGGGGGGAGGGGCAACACGAACATGGGTAAATTACACTTTGTTTTCAATCGTGATAATACAAAACACAAGTTTTTTTGTGATTTTATGTCTGCAGGATCAACCTTTGTCAGACGTCATCCAGGAAGCAATGCAGCGTCACGTTGAGGGCATCTCATATCGAGAGAGGCATGCTGGAAAGGGTCTCGACCAGAACATGTCACACGAAGGTTCGTGTCTCAACTTATTCTTTCAACAAATCTTTTAAGTCCTACGACTTTCATCCCTGTCATTTCTTTTCTTTAATCAATATTTTTCTGGCTTGTAGGTTTCAATGTCACCATCGGAGTGGACCACGAGACCGGGTTCCCATTTGGAGGAAGTAAGTGGAATTGTGGGACGTGGATGGACAAAGTGGGCGAGTCGGATATTGCAGGGAACCGTGGAACACCGGCGACCCCAAGGTACGCAATAACAACAAAGATTCATAATGGTATCGGTACATTCAAATCCAAATCAAACGACATCAACCATTTGTCTTGTTTCTCAGGATTTGGTATCTCTTTGGCAGAAAATAGATGGGTAGTGTTCCAAAGTTTGTGAAGTCAGGAAACTTAAGTCATGAAGCCAGAGCCTAAGCCATGATTTCGTAAACATCCGTTTTTGTTTGATTTGACAGAGATGGTTCTGCTGTTGAGATCGTAGGACTTTGCAAGGCGACAGTCAGGTGGCTGGCCAAGATGCACGAGGCTGGTCACTACCCGCACAGCGGAGTTACAGTAAGACTGGATGGTGAGTGATTTGATTGGTTCGTACTAAATGGCTCTGTGCATGAGCATAGAGGGCGCTATATAATCTTGCAATGTGAGTTGAGGTGGCTGGCCAAGATGCATGAGGCTGGCCATTACCCACACAGTGGAGTCACTGTAAGACCGGATGGTAAGTGATTTGATTGGTTCGTACCCTAATGGCTCTGTGCGTGCACGATAGAGGGCGCTATGTAATCTTGCAGTTCATGTGAGGTAAGGTGGCTGGCTAAGATGCGGGAAGCTAACATTCCTAAAACTGTTGGATCCTTATCTCCTTCAGGCAAACTAACCCAGATGAGCTACAAGGAATGGGATGCCAAACTCCAGGCCAACTTTGAAAAGAACTTCTGGATCGCTCCCGACGCCAACAAAGAAACCAACGAGCTGATCAACCGACGGGGGATCTACAAGGATTCAGTAGGCGCCACGCAGTTCTGGGCGGACTACCAGCTAAGGCCAAACTACCCTATCGCAATGGTGGTGGTGAGTTGGTAACCCATGACACAAAATATTTGTATCTCAATTTCTGTGTATATTTAGTTATATTTTAAGACTGTGATGACATTTTCGTTTCCTTTTTCCTTCTTGACAGGCACCAGAGTTGTTTACCCCCTCAAGAGCCTGGACAGCACTGGAAATGGCTGAGGAGTTCCTGCTGGGGCCGCTGGGAATGAAAACGCTGGATCCATCGTAAGTTACACTTATACCCTTTACATTGCTAAGGACACCCAAACACTTGATATAGCAAAAATGAAGCCAATCGATTAACCTGTTCGCGCCGGGATTATTTTGACATTGACCGGACCCAAGCGCGGGATTTTGTTTTTACGAACCTCGATGCCAGACGGGTTCAGGCAGTGATCTGCGGGTAGCACACCCTGATATTTCTGGCCTCGCTCACTGCGAGCGTGTCGCAGACAGATATTTCTGGTCTCGCTCGTTGTGTGTTTATCCATCATCCGTTCCGAATACCGCAAAATCTTTGCGTGTATAAACTGGTTAAGGAAAGTCTCTGTTCCTTTCGAAATGCAGCATTTGAAATATGGTGCAGTTTGGTTGGAACAAGCAGTGTCATGGCATGTTTTAAGTTTGTGAAAAAAGAAGACAATTTTATTTTTTTTTTCATCAAAATTGAATTCTGTTGGGTTTCATCCTAGGGACTGGGGATATGTGGGCGATTATGACAACTCCTACGATGGACATGAGACTAAGAGAGCGAGAGGGTTCAACTATCACCAAGGCCCGGTAAGTGAACAAAATATTGTTCTTTTTTTATTGATTTTTCCCTGCAATTTGAGAAGGTGTCCCTGAAAATAAAATTCACATCACCCCAACGCAAACTCCATCTTACGAATAATTTGGTTGCGGTACCTGCTGCTATATCAGATTTGAACCAGCCAGCCGACCCTGACAAGCTCAGTGGTTGTGTGGTAAGACGTCTGCACTAGTTAGCAGAAGGTCGTGGGTTTGAGTCCCACCCGAGTAGATTGTGACTTTTTTGTCACAGTCACTTGGGACAAAACGGCAGAAGCTTAATACCCAGTTAACGTAATCACCTAATCTTTGCCGACTTCCAGGAATGGGTCTGGCCAATTGGCTACTTCCTCCGCGCCAAACTCCACTTTGCCCGTCGCTTGACCCCTGACCCCTCCCCATCGGGGGCGGAGCCTCAGGACAACCTCTTCCAATCCACGGTCAACTTTGTCCGTCAGACGCTGACGCGACACCACACCGAGGTCGAGCTATCCCTGTGGAAGGGTCTGCCGGAACTGACCAACTCTGACGGTCAGTTCTGTAAGGACGGTTGCCCGACTCAGGCCTGGTCCATGGGCTGCATACTGGAGGTCTTGAACGACTGCGACAAGTTACTAGAAGATACAGCTAAATGAGGTCACCTTGAGGATGGAATGCGCATACTAGTACCCCCGCAACAGTAAAAAAGAAAAAAGCGCGAAGGACCATCTTTTTGCAATACTGACGTGATCGGTCAATAATTAGGTAAACCCGCCTCATTAGACTGGTTCCTGCCTGCATTCATTGTATAAGTGAATGATGCAGATCTTGGGAACCAGACTACCCTTCCTCCCTAATTTAGGCCGTTTCCTAATCACATGGCCATGGCCTGAACAAACACCTATGGAAGCCACTGGCTAGTGGCTGCAGCCACTTCCCATAGACTTGTGCGTTACTGCCAGCCATAGCCATAGATTTTATAAATGATAAACAGCATGCATTAAACAGCATAGTTCAAATGTTGGGATAGGTTTATAGGTTACTGAGCCCCCTCTGTTGTTTACGTACGGAGGCCACGATTATTTTATAAAAAAAATATGTCCATTTTTATTTGGCCAATTCACAGCTTTTGTCACCTCTAACTTACTAGCGAGTACAAGTTTCCGAAATACTTCATGCTTTATACTGTCCAGTTATTAGAGAAATTAAAGATTAATACCTTACGTCTGGCCCCTCTGTAGTGTCGACTCTCACGTAGACATAAATTTTTAGATCAGCCTTGAATGTAGAAACTGTAGAATATCTTAATAAAATCATGCGAGGTGTGTCAAATGTTTGGAGGTAGAACTTGAAATAACAAGCTTAAATAACTAATCAATTTACTGAACGAATTGTTGACAGATGTGTTTTGACTAATATTGCCACTGTTAAAGGAAAGTATAGGCCTACTGGTATGTGATGAGCTGGTGGCTAAACTCTTAATAGATTGTCTAATCCTGAAGGCAAATATTTTTTCCTTCCTCTTGTGTCTAATTAATGGTGCTTATGAAATACTGTACATGGCGTAGCTTTTCAAAAACGTAGATGGGTTGAAGTAAGTGTGTAAAAGTAACCACTGATCACTGCCTTTATGTTGGTTTTTCCCCCCAAGGTGTAATGTTTTAGGCGTTCACAATTTTTTTTTACCCTCAATACTCCTGGCGTGTGGTGGGAATGTCTCATAGCTTGTGACCACAAGTTGTGAAGCAGAGTTGAAAGTTTTGGCTCAAGTTCCAACTCTTGAGTTGGTTTTGTGAACACAAGAAATGTCCACGTAATTGGACTGCAGCGTTTATAAGAGTGATTGCCCCTGATAACTTTGTGATATTAATATTGTATGTAAAATTAATGATAATAACCTTGCTTTCTGAAGATCAGTGTTTCCCTATACCTAACCTTCTGAAATCCTTCAAAACCCACTTGGAAATTTTGAAGGACTTTCTAGGATTTCTAGAAATCCTTCAAAACCCAGTTGGAATTTTTGAAGGATTTTCTAAGATTTCTAGAAATCCTTCAAAACGCAGTTGGACTAATGATTTTTGAAGGATTTTCTAGGATTTCTAGAAATCCTTCAAAACCCAGTTGGACTAATGATTTTTGAAGGATTTTCTAGGATTTCTAGAAATCCTTCAAAACCCACTTGGACATTTTGAAGGATTCTCTAGAATTTCTAGAAATCCTGCAAAACTCACTTGGCAATTTTGAAGGATTTTCTAGGATTGTGAAAGGTGCTGCCCAGCGATTATATCTTTACATGGAACTTGATGTCCCTAGAAAGTTAAGTACAAATACATGTAAGTACAGTGAAAGATTTAGTAAAGCTGCGAATGTAGGTAGGATTGTCATTGATAAGTTTCTGCTGTGGGAGCTTTGGTTGTACATAGATTACCTT
Organism: Patiria miniata; assembly: GCF_015706575.1. Classification (NCBI taxonomy): domain Eukaryota; kingdom Metazoa; phylum Echinodermata; class Asteroidea; order Valvatida; family Asterinidae; genus Patiria; species Patiria miniata. The sequence goes on from NW_024037053.1 coordinate 4,626,578, forward strand.
TTAGAGATTCTATCAATTATGTACCACTCACGAATGTGTAGTTAATAACTTGAATGTTTCGAATGCAGTTGCAAATTGACTTCTTAATGCAAAAGTCTGATTAGGTTTATAAAAAAGGATTGTTACTGGAATATTGCTTCAAATGCTATAGTGTTATATTAAAGATCTAAATTGTAGAGATTTATCTTTTGTATGTAGTTTAAATAATGCGCAAAATACTCAAGTACGTATATATAGTCTTTCCTTCTAAAGCAATATAACTGTTCGTTTATTTTGTGTGTACTGTTTGTGTTTTGTAGGCTTCCTGGTTGAATTTCTTTTTAAACTCACAAATCAGATTTGTTTATTTTGTAAATTGACAGATCATTGCATTATTTTATTTATCTGGGCATATAAAAATGTAATTGTTTATTTGATTAAAGCATTTTACAATGTGAAAAATATATGAAAACAGGTCCAAAATATGGAATCTGATGACAAGATTTACTGCCATTTTTTTTTACCAAAGACAATTTCACTCTGAGGAAATTTCACAACCAAAATTCTAAATATTTTGATTTGTTATTAATTTTATAAAACTCCAAGAGGTTCAAGTTGTTTTTTAGTCATCTGTGAAATATGAATATTCAGATTTTTGTGTTCTGATTTGGAGGCACAAACAGTCATGAATTGAAAGAAAAATGAGGTATTTGCACTGCAAGATTTAAACAGTAAACTTTTCAGTCACACACATTATGCTGCACTTAGTTTCAGTACAATTTATTTTGGGTCAAAAAATTGGTTTTGGAAAACTAGTCATTAAGGTTACAGGGCTTAAGTTTTGCATCAAATCTAAAAGTATCTAATTTTACATAAAGATGAATAAATATATATGGTAAAAATGAATTAGATGTATTCTTTTATAATTGATAGGTAGTTATAATTGTTTCGTTATCTTTATTTGTAATCAGGGAAAATAACTGGTAATATTTCTTTTTGGAAAACACTGCATTAGGAATTTTAAATATATTTGATCTTCCAGGATTTTGTGTGATTCTTTTGCATGAACTGTGTGCTTCTTTTGGATGCAATGTACAGTCCTTTACACAAACTTCCTTACTTGTCAACTCAAAAAGATTTGTTGTATTTTACACTTTTAATTTGCAGTGCTCCAATAAATTAATGAATGCCCTGCAGTCTCCTATATCAGCTTGAATCCAGAGTTCGTTTAAACTGGCTATTGTTACAAAAGTACTTGTACTAAATCATCGTCTTAACTTATTTATTGTACCTTAAAAAGTTCAGTTTATCAAATATTATTTACCTCAGCTGATGAAAATTGCATTCCCATAAAAAAAATCACCCAGCCACATTAAAAAGTGGCCTCAAATAGACATGTTGCATATCGGCCATTTCAGAGGGCGTCTTTTGTTATTTTAATTCAGTAGCAATGAATACACAAAAGGTTCACTCAAGCATATCACATCCAACAAAGGCATTGCCCTCTAATATGGCTGCTACGCATAAAGTCTATTGTTTCATCCACAACAAATTATTCCTAAAATAATTTATACGCCAATGCAAGAAAATTTTCCAAACCTTACATCTTTTGTTGGTAAGTAATAGGTACTTTGCAACTCAGTCATTTTGAGGGGTGTTCTTTTTTTTCTCAAAGATGGCTGCTAACGCAAACAGTCTATACAACTATTTTGTTTCCTCCTTTGTGGAGCTTTCTTGTATCAACTGGTCTCGGACTTCGGTTAGGATGTACCCAAGCAAATTGGACCCCCTCCACGTTTTCTTGGTCTTTGCTTTGGGATTGTTGGCCCCCATGCCAATCCCCCAGATAGTATCTCTGGGGCTGGCTTCAACCAGAATACTGCCCTCTGTTGACAGGAGCTGTTCCTTCAAGTCTGGGTTTTGGGAGAACTAGGGATAAAAGAAGGTATAAATTAGAGAATTTGTTGAAGAAACATATTCCGTTGCATTATCTCTCCGGATTTGGCAATAAGCTTTGCCAAAGTTTGTTTTTGTGAATGTTTCTCAAATTGCTTGTGAAAGAATTGTAACCCAACCACAGATGTGACCTAGTGTGCAACACTTGTTTTCCAATAGGATTTTTTTTTATTATCAAGTTCAGCTGCACATGTTTTTTTTTTCAAAGAGCAAATGTTCAAAGGGTGCAAAGATATCTGCACTAATGAGAAACTATTGTGCACTCTTAAAAAAACCTTTCATATCAGATTATTGATCGGAAGAGGAAGAAACAAAAGAATTATTGAGACAAGATAAGTTTTAAAAGAATTATTGACAAATAAGTTATTAGAAGGCCTCATACCTTAGCATAACTGCCCTTCTTGACAATTTTGCTTCTGTTTTCCTTCCAGATTTGCTCGTCGAAATCCTTCACCTGCCGTCCGAGTTTCTTGATTGCCTTAGGGTCGGTTTCTAGCAAAATCTGATCAGCTGTCGGGCCATCTCCAAATAATACTGTGAAAAAAAATTAAATGAAAATCACTGAATAAAATGTGCTTATTCAATATGAGGGGGGAGGATCGAGATCTTGGGTGTTTTTTTTTTTTCAAAGGGTTTTTAGTATAGAAAAGCCCATGTTTGCCTTCACAAAAATACTAGGGGGGCACAGGGGGGGGGGGGGGTCCCTCCTCTCCTATCACCCTTTGAGTTCTGCTAGTGTCTGTTTCAAATTAATTCAAACAAGCTTTTGAAGTTAAGTTGTCAAATTTAAAAAATAAAATCAAATTATGACACTAGTAGTAGTATAAAGCATACAAATGTAAAATTCCCTCACCCCCCCCCCTTAAAAACGCGGGGCGGGGAAATACCCCATGACCCAGGCTATAGCATATCATGGAATACTTGTCTGTACTTGTAGTTTTAGCAATATGACCAAATTCAATGTATACCTCCACGTACGTACCTGCTTTCTGGTGCATCATGTACTGCTCTGCATGCACATAGTTGACGCCGTCTACGGTGAAATTTGAAGGATGGTGCTGGCTGAACGGCGATTTCGTGGTGTAGAAAAATGTGTATTTCTCTTCAATCTCGCCAACGGTTGCACCACCAGATTGGGACGTCGTTTCACTTTGTTTTGAAGTCATTTTCGATTTCTTTTTCAACGACTCTGTTTTACTTGTCTCTGGTTTTGTTTTGTGTTTAGGCATGTTGAACACAATATCTCCTAGTCCTAAAGTCTTCAAATGACAAAATGTTGGCGAGTCTGGTTTATATATTGACCGGCAATCCAATCAACATTGAGTTGCCATTCGATTGTGCAATGGGAATTCCCTTTACGATTACATATGTTCTATAAATAGATAATACGACGACCGTTTGGCGACTTAATTTAGCAAGTCATACAACAGTCACAGAATTCACGGTTGTAAACATAGATTTTTAACTGTTTTATGCATGTTTGTATTAAAATCATAAAACAGTCGTATATATTCAAGCGCTTCCGCCAACTTGCCTTGTACTTCCGGGGTTTCGAGGCGCGTGATTGGCTAGTTGATACAGTTTACCGCCAAACGCGAAATACATGTACAGAACATAGGAGGAGGTTGCACGCTGTACGCATTTTCCCACGATCTTCACCAGAAATCGGGTTTATACCTTTGGGCCGTGTCAGATGCTTCTTAGAGATTTAGACCTAGGGTTTTGATCGAAAGGCGGTCTGTGATTTGTAAAATGATGTAAGTAGTTCATTCACAAATCATTGACACTAAAAATGACAGGCAATCATGGCAATTGTGTGCACAACTTTGGCTGACATCAAGCTGTGCTGAGAAAGTGTTTTGCAGCAGTGGTGCAGTCACGTCACTACACTACTTTATATCATTATCATGTTTATATTATTAGATTTTGTACTTGTAATTATGTAAATGTAAACTACACCTTGAATTTATTTAATGGGCTTTTAATTTGAATATTATCAGATTATTGACTGTTCAGAATCTCAAAACCCTTCCTAGTTACACAGTGTACATCGAGTTAAGTTGAGTACAGGTTGGCATATTTATTCATAATATTGGGTGTTGAGTTTCGATATTTGGGATGGAGTTTTTCAAGTTAACAATGGTTAATATTTTTAATAACTAAGCTGAGTGTCATGACGCGTTAAATCATCGGAAGGTTTGGGCCTATATGAATTGATACATTTTTATACATATGGCCTACCTCATACATGTAATGTGATTTGACATTTATAGTCACACAGTGGCGTAGCCAGGAATTTTTCAGTGGGGGGGGGGGCGCTGGGGGCTGGAACATTTCATGGGGGGCGTCATGTAGATCAATAATAATTTTTTTAGAAACTCAAAATCTCAGTGGGGGGGGGCGACTGGGGGGGCGACTAGTCTGAGTAACTTGGACCCAACTTATCGCCTTTTTTAACATTTTGGATATGGTCTGGCGATCGCCAGACCATATCCAAAATGTTAAAAAAGGCGATAAGTTGGGTCCAAGTTACTCGGACTAGGGGGCGACAAGGTTTCATGGGGGGGCAGCGGGCTGTTGGCCCCCCCCCCTCCCGTGGCTACGCCACTGTAGTCACATACCAGCACAGTCCCATTTCATATGATGAAAGTATTCAAAACATGAGCTTGTTATATAGCATAATAAGTTTTTATAATTAGGCCTATTTAAGAAATGCTTGTGATTTTCTGCCCTGTTTTTTTCCAGCAGGCGCAGAACAAGGTCTGGCACAGCTCCAACAGGTCTGGCATCGGTCCCAAGCAAGCCCGGAACCAAACCCAGCAGAACAAATGAGTCTCAAACTTCCTCTCAAAGATCTAAAAGTGGTTCGCGTCAGTCACATGACTTCATAACCCCGACCTTCACGTGGGACATTCCCAAAGTCCATAAGCAGGGCATCTACAATGACCTCGGGGTGAAAGAAATAAACGTAGAGGGCACTGTTGATGGGCAACAATTGATAGCAAACAAGGGAGCAAATAGCAAAAGAACAAAGAAACAAATAAAGGTGAGTGCGTGCCATAGTAAAGGAACAATTGGGCCTAATAAAAAATATTGTTTCTTGTCCAAACATTTTGAAAAAAAGGCGGATGTGGGCCTTTTTTTTTTTTTTTTTTTTACAAGCAACAGACGCAAGATGGCGGATGGTCTTTTTACAAAACATCCACCGCTTTCAAGCAATTTCTTTTCCAAGACGACTGTTTTCTCAAAATTGCCATAGCATCTTTTTTCTAAGCTTTTTCACCTCAAAATGGCAACCCACATTCATGTTGAAAACAAATATTAGGATACAAGATATTTCTGATGGTGATAATATCAGAAAATAAGGCATATTTCGATGCTAAAAAATTGAAAATTGGAAAGACAAAAAATTTCCTCAAATGAAAATTTCATGTGGCTAGAATTTAAGGAAGCTCTTTTTTTTCTGCTCAGCAGATGTCAGCTGGCAACCGGTCGGTGGTAAGCAAAACACAACACGACACAAATGGTTGTGTTACTTTAGTAAGTTTGGCCCTGGTCTCATCCAAAATAAAACTAGTAATTTTTTTCTTTTCTTATCCCATTCTCCAGGATCCCAATTCTGCTGAGGTTAAAGGTCACCTAGTCTCGCCCGATCAGTTCAAGCCCGAGCAGCCTCATATCCACAACGGTCATTCCTGCAGCTGTAAAAAACAACTACAACTTGAAAAACCATCAGGTATGGTAGGGCTGTGCAAAATGTACCGAATAATAATGTCCAAATATTCTATCACACACCGAACGTATGAAGAGCAGTTTACCAAAATCGAATATCACAAAAAATGGGGGCTGTCTCGAGAAAGGTCCATGATGTCAAATGACACAATATTTGTTGACGGCCACTTTAAACGCTTGATTTAAAAGTTTCTGTGAAGAATATAAGCCTTAATTTGCATCTTTAAAATCTGTCAATTATTAGTCAGCTGTCTCAAAAACAATACAGAATTTGCTAAAATTTTGGTTAAAAAATGGTAAATGCATTACAAAACCTGCTTTATCCTGGTAGGCACTGATGCCCTAGTGCCATTTTTGTCATAAAATCATGATGTAATGCCCCTTGTCTCTCATTGGCTACACAGATCCTTTCTCCTGCCTGTCAGACGAGATTATGCTAGGTATCTTCCAGTGGTTGCCGATGACGACGCTCGCCCGCTGCGCAAGAGTTTGTAAACGCTGGAGTCATCTTGTGTAAGTTGAAGTAAAATTTAACAATCGTTTGATACCTAACCTTATTTCATAGTTGCTTTATAATGAACAAATTTAGATTGGTAGTGTATCATAATCCATTTTTCCTTTTTTCCGTTATAGATTTGATGACAGCCTTTGGAGACGGATTGATCTCTCTAGTAAGAGTTTTGCCTCCGGGATTCTGGGGCAAATTCTTCAGAGAGGCACTACAGCTGCCAAGCTATCCCGGTGCGCCATACAGGGACCAGTGTTTGATGACGTCGTCACAGAATTGCCGCTGAAAGTCACAAGACCAACTTCAAATGCAGCCAAACAGTAAAAATCTTGTTATCATCAGCTTTCAAAAATTAGTAAAGTTAAAATTCATCAAGATTTTAGTCTTGTCAATTTACAAATGAAATGTCAGTTTCATTTGTCTCTCACTCTGTTGGGCTAGCAGTGCCAGTATAAAATTAGGCCAATGTGAAATTTGGACTCTAAGAGATATAGACTCCTTGATTGTATTGCACATCTTTTTAGTGAAGATAATTAGCGCAGTGACGGGTCACTGGTTACAGTCCATATAAGGTAAAAGCGACCAGATTTCATAGGAGTCCAAATTTCATATGACATTGGCCAACATTACCACCGCTAGGATAGCTTAAGTTTCCCTTCGCAAACAAGTTTTGGAACAAGTTTTTCAGATGCGTTTATTGGCTGCAAATTGCACCCTTGCTTAACAAAGACTGATTGAGCCTGCAGTCCTATTTGCTTGTCCTAAACTGTAGAGTCCAAACATTTTGGGAAACAGTTAAGCACAGAAACCTAAGCATGAAATCTATTTGCTTAGCTGAAACCGGTTGCCAACCAAAATGTCATGTAATGTTTATTACATATGACTGGTTCCCAGCTGATCTTTACTTGGCAAAAAGATTTCTAAGCAACATTTCCACAAAGCAATTCCATGATTGTATGTTAAGTGCTCAGGAAGGACGAATAATGCCGTGTAACTTATGAGACATACTTAATTTTTTTCCCCCCCAAAAAGTTCAAAAAGCCAAGTTGAATCGTCATTGAAGCCTACCCTCCATCTGCAATACATCGATCTCACAGCAGCCGACACCAGACCAGAACAATTGGTGGAGATTCTCGACCGTTGCCCTGGCAACCAGATCAAGAAACTGAGTCTGGAGAGTTGCACCGTGAGCGATGACGTCATGAAGTTGGTTGCTAAGCATGGGCGGAGCCTAGAGGAACTCAACCTGTGTATGGTTAGCGGCCTTAAAGAGGCGGGGCTAAAAGCAGTGCTGAAGAACTGCACAAAGTAAGTCAAGTTTTTAAAAATGAGTAAAATAATCAATTTCCAATATTTTTGTTACCATTGTGAAAGCATGCAGGCAATTGAAACAAGATTATATTACTCATCGTTAACGTAATTTTACTCAAAAATACTTTTTCTTCCTTGTTTCTAGACTCACCCCCAAATCCATCAAAATCCATAAGATGATTTTGTAGGAGTTAGAAAGTTTTAGGAATGTAGAACCTGGCCACTGTTACTACAGGAGTCGATACCCCAACCAAGTTTGAGTGCAAAGAACATGAAATTTGGTGGAATTTGGAAGTTCAGGAAGTTTTGAAACTTAAAAACCAACAAATGTTTTCTCTTAAGTTGCTAACTGATATATGGTCCATCTTCCTTACTGTGTCATTTTTACTTGCAGATTACAGTCGTTAAATCTTGGCTGGGCCAACCTGTCCCGTAAAGAGATGGACGTCTTCGTGGAGAACGTGCCAAAGAGTCTGGAGAAACTCAACCTGAGTGGCTGCAGACAGATGCTGAGATCTGTGGGTAAGGAAGGGGACAGTCGCTGTGGTAGGCTACGGCTAGCAGTAACACACATGTCTATGGGAAAGGGCTTAAGCCGCTGCCAAGCCGAGAAACATTTTTTAAATTCTTCAATTTTTGGGTTTTTTTGTTCAGATGTTGTTTTACTGGCGTGTAGATGCCCGACCATGAAGGAGTTGGACCTTAGCGACGCCACAGCGATCGATTTTGCAGCCATCGACAGCATCACGGAACAAATGACCCAACTACAGCATATTGCATTGAGTCGTTGCTACAGCATTCCCAGATTATCATTCGTGTGAGTATTTCTAATCAACAACTACCAAAATTATATCAGAAAAGGAAATAAATTCCTCTTTTTCTGTTTCGAAAGAAGGAGAGTGGAGTTGGTGCAGGGATACTTTCCTCTCCATCCACCACTGTGGCCCGGGTTCGAATCCCGCCCGGTCCAAAACAGGTTTTCCGTCTCTGTCATATTCTGTAGGTTTTCCCTGGAAACTCATTTGATAGTTTTCTTTCAGACACTAAAACTAAACATTTTCTAAAAATTTGCTCTCTTTAGGTTACTGCAGCCTTGAAAACTACAGCGCCTATGCATTTTCAACAAAGTCTTGGTCATGTTGCCAAAAAAACAAAAACAATAGTGACTGATTTTGCATCAGAAGATTAAAAAAAAAATGTCTTTTCGATTTCTCTCTGTAACAGGCAACTTGGCTCCCTGAAGCAGCTACGAGCGATTGATGTCTTCGGCTTGGTGCAGGAATCCGAGATGCTGGAATCTATGAAGGAACTCCTTCCGGGAGTCAAGATCAACATCTATCTCTTCTCGGCCATCGCGAGACCAACGACCACCAAAAAACGCAGCAATATATGGGAAATTATGTGCTACGAGTGAGTTTTTCTTTCAAAAAGTTATCAACCACTTTCTTCCATCTCGAGTATTTGTCGTTTTGGATTTGAAAACGCAGATAGAAAAACTCTTGAAAAAGACTACTACAGTGCCTTATATCAGATTTTAAAGAGGTTATATTGTATGAAGTTATTCAGTAAATGAAGTGCGCCCTCTAATGACAGGTTTCAGTTTAGTCCATGGTGGGTCAAGTTTACAACAGAATGGATCTGAAAAAGGATGTTTATTATGGATCTCAATGAGGATTTGCCTGACAGGGTGATTGATATCACCTGCTAAAGGATGTGATCTAGTCCTTTCTGCTGCAGTCTGGTTCCCAGACAGTATATGTATGTACAACTAAATGAGTGAACATTTCACATTATTAACAGTGCCTTTCACAGATATGCAGACATTTATTTCGAACTCACGACTGGTGCCCGATTACATTCGGCTGATCTATGCATTCACTTTGCAAAAATCAACAGGGAACTAGTGTGAAGTAATATAATTTCTTATTCAAAGAAAATATTTAAGTTTGTCTCAATTGACCTATCGCCGTTTGCGAGTTAGCCACGCCCCTTAGACAACCCTATGGATTGTTTGTACACTAGGTTTTGTTTGTCTCAGATTCTGCGCGTTCTGCGTCCATTTGTATATCATGTCATTGGACAATATTTCACAAGCTGCATTGACGCAATTCTAACGCGATTCTACCGCGATAGGTCAATTTATAACTCTACTAAACCACAATATCAAATATTTCCTCTGGAACAAAGTTTATTATTAAAGCTCATTCTGATGTGATATTGTTCTCCCAAAATGTTCATCCAATGTTTCATTCAATTTTGTTTTTCATTTTATAACCTTTTATGCTTGCAATACAAATTGTATGTAGTACATTTTTAATACATTTAGCATACAACAGCGATACTTTTCAATTGTTACATATTGTGACTTCTTTCTATGCAAACATTTAAGGCAATATGCATAATACATAAGCTTATACATTGCTAAAGTTTCTAATTCTATCAGTATGTACCCCTGTTGGTCTTTGTTGCCCTAGTACTAAATCTCGCTTGCAGCAACTAGTACCACATGAATTCTTTTTCCAATTGATGTATCGCTCTGGTTTGTTACAAAATCACAACTCATTTCAACTGTAAAAAATTATCGAGTGTAACTGCTTTTTATAAATCCCTTTTTAACAAATTAAAGTTAACAGTGTTCAAATTGTATGATTCTGCTTGTTTTCCGTGTTTCTTACAGTCATGAGTGAATATTAATGAATGTAGAAATGCAAATCTTTAATAGTAAATTGACTGAAACCACTGCAAAACAGTTCAATTTGCATGGTAAAGCTTTGGCGAATGGCATTTATTTGTTCAAAGCATATTTTCCCCAGAAAAAGCTAAACCATTTAGCGGTCACGGTGAGTTTAATAGCTCAATTTTTAATTTCTTTCCTATACTGAGAAAACTAATGTTGGAGGTGTAAAAAGGAAAATAAAAGAAAACACTTCCAAAAAGTCAAACTGTTAACCTCGCAAAATCTTCCTAAAAGTATTTAAAGAGTTTTTTGCTCTCAATACTTTCATGGATTCATTGAAAGATTGTTTTCTTGTAGTATTTCAGTTCTTTGATGCTTTCGGTGATGTCGTCCAAAGCTCGATGTGTCAATTTCTTCAGAGGGGCGTTTTTGAATTCATCTGGGTACCAGCGTCTAAGTGAAAAAGCAAATTACAAAATGAAAGTGTTTCAGTCTTCTGAGAACTACTTGACAGAATTTAAGCCTTTGTAATTTTGTTACTATCAGTAAGGATATTATATCAGCATCACTGACAGAGGAAAAAGAAATGAACTCTTCCTGCTTGTCAAACACAGTGCGCACTGACCAATTAGACTCTGACTTTTGATCAGGTGACCATAGTAGCCCAGTCAAAATCAGTCACGAGCACTGTGAGAAATGTTCACAAACCAAAGTGGGCGGGGTTATGACCAAATTTGGAACAGTCCATTGGAGGTTTACGCCCCAAAGTGGGTGGGGTTAAAACCAGATTTGGAACAGTCCATTGGAGGTTTACGCCCCAAAGTGGGTGGAGTTAAAACCAGATTTGGAACAGTCAATTGGAGGTTTACGCCCCAAAGTGGGTGGAGTTAAAACCAGATTTGGAACAGTCCATTGGAGGTTTACGCCCCAAAGTGGGTGGAGTTAAAATCAGATTTGGAACAGTCCATTGGAGGTTTACGCCCCAAAGTGGGTGGAGTTAAAACCAGATTTGGAACAGTCAATTGGAGGTTTACGCCCCAAAGTGGATGGAGTTAAAACCAGATTTGGAACAGTCAATTGGAGGTTTACGCCCCAAAGTGGGTGGAGTTAAAACCAGATTTGGAACAGTCCATTGGAGGTTTACGCCCCAAAGTGGGCGGGGTTAACATACCTGCAAAGTTCCTTGACAGTACTGACATCCACGATCCTATAGTGCAGATGATCCATGAACTGAGGCATGTACTTAGCCAGGAACTCCTTGTCTACATGCACAGTGTTGCCAGCCAGAGGACAGATTTTAGGCAGAGTGTGCTTGCGAATGAAGGCCAACATCTCGTACTCGGCTTGCTGAATGGAGACCTGAATATGAAATTACATAGACGGAACTTTTAATTTATTTTCTGAGCAACAGTTGCAAGATTTTGCCACACTATAAAATACACACAAACGATTATCTTTACCACTGTTACAGGAAATATAACAAGTTTCAAAAACCTAATATTTCAACTAGGATTTTCTACCCAATATCTGCGGAGTTTCACTTCAATACAAGATTTTTTGGGGGGGGGGGAGGGATACTCACATTTTATAAATTTTAATATTTCTTAAATTAAAAGATACAAATAATATGTTTAAAAACTAATTAGAAGGAAAGAAACTGAACATTTGTTGAACAAGTTACCTTGCTGGCTCTAACTGCATCAACTAGGCCAGATTTGGTATGATGTTCGACACACCATTCATTCATAGCTTTTAATGTCTCTTCTGGCTGGTGTATGATGAGATTAGGAGCCTACAAAGAAAGCAATGTAAACAAGAACTGAATTTTAACACAAATCTCTCAGTTCAGATGTAATCAGAGATCGAGAACATTTGGAAAGAGTTCCATACCTGGACATCACTTGACATCCAGTGCACAAACCCTATGAAACCAGTCTGAAAAATTCCAAGTGTTTTCACAGTAAAATGCTTCAATATTTGCCCTGCTACATTTGACTTTTTAAAGACATGTTATTGCTTTCTGATGGATGATAGGTCACTGCAGGAAAGATTTAGTGATGTCCATGTTGTATGGAATTCTTCCCTTATATTTGTTGACATTTTGCACTTGTTTTACGGGGATTTTTTTCAGGAAGTTAAATCAAGGGTAAGCTTCCATTCAACAAAATCTGTCCAGGAAGAAAATATTGCGTCAAAATATAAATCTTTAATTTTCTGGGAAATATTTGATACGTACGTGCTATCCACTTTTCAAAACAATATAATTAAATTACTCTGGACAAGTGTATGACTATTTATTAATGCCTCATTCATAATAAATTATAAACAAATTACAAGATTTTGGGTTTTATGTCAGATTCAAAACAGACATAGCCAAGTAATCCTTAGTTTGCAATCCAAATTGGACTTTAAAAGGAAAATAAAATCCATATTTATTTGAAGAATCGCACTTCGGCCACAACGTTGAGGTCGCTGTCGGTCACAAGGCAAGCCATCTCCAATATGTGACAAGTCTCCAGGTCCAAACCGGTCATCTCAAGATCGACCCAAACCAGTCGCTTTTTCATATCATTCTTCCGATCAAGAGCCATTCCGTTCGTCCCGCCGTCGCACATGTGTCTCCTCCCTGCTTCTGTTAGGAAACCCTTTGCTATAGATCTTTGATATACATTTCTGAGGGTAGGAAAGTAAGGGGAAAAGTGCGAGATTGCTGTTTTGAACATGACATGTGGAGGAGTCTGGTTTCCAAATTTTAAATACACATACGCTGATAATTTTATCAAGAGTAAACGGGACCAGACTACATGTGTTTTCCATGTTGACCTTCGACCTCGCATTTGATGATGGTGTGCAAAAATAAAATTTAGAACAATTCTGGCAAATCCTTTCCTTCATTATTCAGAAAACAGGTTTAATTAGGGTTTGTTAATAATCTGAACTTTGAATCACATCTTTTCAAATACATTTTGAAATTTTTAACTTGATTTTAATCATTTTATTCTCTTTTCACGAAATATAACCAAAAAATCTAAGACAAGTTTATTGTTCATTGTTGCCATCTATACGTAAGCTTTACGTGGTAATGAATATTCATTTTCCAATACTGCGCATATGTTGCATTTCGGCCAGGCAAGTCGTGACGAGAACGAACAGATTTCAATCATTTTTCATCCGAATTAGGAGGTAATTATACATTTTTCATTTAATTATTCGGAAATCTATTTAATTGTACGTGTTGCTAGGCAATTTGTTGCAAGTACAGCGTATTTTTTACCCTTCTTTTCTCGCAGAAACTTGTGTCGAAATTTTATTATTATTTTTTCGGAGCTGGCCGGCCGGTTCCACGTCATTAATTGTCAAGCTATCTCGTCATGTTTATTTTCTGCTGAACTGTGAACAGTCATTCAACTCATTGTCAATTAAATCTGGGGAAAATAGTGATTTTTGCAAAGAATACACTTTTGTTGGAATCCTGATTCAATTTTCCTATGATTTTTTTATTTTATTTGAGATTAACTCTGCATTGAAATTTGAAATGAACACCCAATTTTTTGGCTTCCAGTTCTGAGTCATTTCCAAGACCCTCCCCCCAAAAAATTGCCCCGCCCCTTTTCCTAAAATGTGCACTCTTCAAAGTCTATTATTATTTGAAGTATTTGAATGTGACCTGGTTAAAAATGCCAATGTTTAAAAAAAGGTGATTTTTCATGTCAATGATCCTCAGACTGCCTTTTTTCCCGGAAAGATTCCCATATCTGTCCATCACTTGTCACCCTGTGCACAGACCCTATAAATTATGGGACTGGTCTGAAAATTTTAAAGTGTTTTCTCAGTAAAAATCCAAAATTTGTCCTTGCTTATTTTGACTTTTTAGGGCATATTATCACTCTCTGATGGCTGATAGGTCATTTAAGGGAAAAATTAATGATGGCCAGATATGGGAATCTTTCCTTTTTCCCTACCTATTTTTGCGTCAGTGAGGACTGAGGAGTGTTAAAAGAGGATTCAAAGCCAAAAGACACATTCCTCAATCTTAATGATCCTTTTTAAGTCACAGTAAGCTCGGTCATGATATCTTTAATAATGGGATCCTGCTGTCGACATTTCTTTTTCTTCTTTATTGAAGAACTTGTTTACAAATGAAACTAATATGAGAATTGGTTGTTAAATGTTAGTGGTTTTTAACCAAGTTCATTCCTTTCTATTTGTCCTGCAGTTTCTTTCCTTCAAATAGCCGCTGATGGGCCGTTGACTCTTGATTGCTTGATGCTTTGATTCGTTGCCTGCCCAACCTGATCCTGCAGTCTGCTAAAAAATCAGCTTTCACGATCACCAAGCACGATGTTGACCATGGTTGATCATCTGCCCAAGTTTGGCTCCTAGTTCTACTGCAGGACGCTTTCTGCACATATTCTACATCACTGCAGAAATCCTGTCCTATTATGTGATGTAAACCATATTGGTTTTCAAAATACCAAGGATTTCTTGAGGAGATTTCTAAGTCACTGACACAGACCATCATGAGCGTCGGGCCCCTCATCGGCGAGATCGCCTGCGTCTTTCTGCTCTCCGTCTACTTGCTCCACAAGTACGGAGACTGGCGCAAGCAACATGTCCTGGTTACCGTGACGACGTTCGTCTCATGGTATTTCTCCTTCATCATCATCTTTATGATCCCCCTCGATGTAACCTCGGTTGGTATCATTGTTTTTCTATCGATCAATCTGTTAAATATTTGCTAATGTGCTAGAGAGCATGGTTAAGTCCCAATTAGACCATTGGCCCAACTATAGTTATGGAACACTTAGTTGGGATAGTCCCATCTTAAGTTGGGACCTGTGGTCTAGTTGGGACATAACATAGGCATCACAATCTGTTGGTTTTTGTGGTACAAAAAAATGTATGTATGTTACATCATAGGCTTGACCTAGACTGTGACCTTGAAATTTCAGGCCAGAAAGATTTCCATATACAAGTTCACTATTTTTTCCTCTGTATTTACTAACAAGCCCCCAGATAGCAATTTCATGTCATCAAAGTCAATTTGAGCAGTGAAAAAATACAAGCATTTTCTTAGAAAACACTTAGAATTTTTCAGTCCAATCTCATAGGGTTTGTACACAGGTGTTGAGTGAACTTCGTATATGGAAATCTTTCCTTCAGGCCAACTTTACTCACTCAACAGACAAAATTCTCCACAATTTTCATGAGGCAAAGACAAGGTCCTCAGTATTTCACCAGCCAAGTTTGAAGTCTTAATTTCATTTTTTAAAGGAAACTTTTTTCAACATTTTGCACCTGAGAGTGAAGCCACATGATTTCAATTTGAAGCCTAAGACTAGACTGGTACATGTCCAACTGTTTTAAACAATTGACCATTCAGAAGTCTGCTGGCCATGGTGGCATGACTATGGAGAGATGTGTAGAATAGAGACTAGGTACCAGATGTTTCTATTGACACAGTTGATTGAAGCAGTACTAAAGGGGTATTGGACTGGTTGTTTCGTGTGCCAGTCTATTTTCTTGTATTGCATGTTTTTTATACCTTAACATTTGGGACTCTCATACACAGTATCGAGAGTCCCAAATGTCGCACTTAGCCTAACACTTTGAAGACCTGTTTTACCTTTTGAAACATGACTCAATTTTTTTTTGCCATTTGGCTGCAAAATTGGACATGTTATTTCCAGGTTTTTTTCGCCATAAAACTTTTTTTAATGAAGATTTATTCAAATTATAATCATTTTGTTATTTTAAATTTGTGCTATAACGTCTTTACTTGTTAATTAAAAAAAAAAATTTGTAACCAGCACTCAACAAACCGCTTCACTTGATATTTCACTATTAAAAAAATACTTTTGGAGCTAGGTGATTAAAATTGCCCCATTTCAAAATTTGATTGAAGTTCTATAAGAAAAACCACAAATTATGAAAATATAAATATGTCGCATTGGGTTAAGTCTGAACCGGCTATAATAAATTGAATTTCAAGAAGACAGCCATGCTAAATGTGTACTACAATGTAGATGCATGCAAAGTGTTCTAGCCAGCAATCCCAGCTGCTGAGACTGTTTAATGAATGCCCCGAGGGAGGACACTGACGTGGCGTAACGGTAAACAACTCACCAAGCTCCCCGGACATGATTAGGGGAATAAATTGTGCATTGTAAACATGAATAAGTGACTGGACTGCCCCAGGCACACGTGATGCGAATGCAGAATATTTTTCAATGCACAGAAAATTAAGCTCAGCCAAACCTTAAAAGAACCAAACAATACTTACTGTTATAATTTTCAATTGATTTAAAAAAATATATTTACAGGAATCTGGAGGTTTGAAAGAAATTTTTTTTCTGCAACTAAAGACTGGGTCATTAAGTTTCTGAAATAATTATTGTATCTTGGCCATACATGTCCTCTAAAAAAAAAAAAAAAAAAAGATTCCATCTAGAACAAATATGGAACACATGGAGTTTAATTTAAAGTGGTCGTTAAGAATTTTCTTGAAGAATTGTTTTCATCAAATGAAGACTGGTATGTTTAGCTTCATTTGGGTTTCTTAAATAAATAAATTTTAAAAGTTATGTTGGCCAAATCCCTCGGAACAAACTCCATCTAGAACAAATAATGAACAAATGAGGTTGATTTATTCTTGGAGACGAAATGTTGCTCACAAATAATTTGTCTGAGATTTATAATTCATTAGATTGTCACCATTCGTGTCCTGCACTTTCCTGCACCACAAAAATCAACAGACTCAATTAAAACCACAAGAAAATGTTACCCCTCTTACAGATACTCATATGCAGACTCGATAGTGTTTGGCCCTTTATATGCAGACAGCAAACACACATTTTTTTTATAATGCCACAGCCTGAGGAAAAATTGCAATTCTTGCAAATCTGTCATCTGCAAGACATTCGCTATTGCTCAACCCTACTTGTGACCTAAGCATAACACGTCTGAAAGTCTCTGAATAATTTCTGCCCATTTTCCTTCATCTAACCGGCAGTGTCTGTGGGTTTATGAATCCCCGCAGCGATATAAGAATACTTAAGATTGCTAGACTGTCAAGTGGCAGATTTGACATCTTCAACGAGAAACGTCGGAAAGAAAAGAAGACTTGATGTTGTCTTGTGGTCAGACTTGTAGGAATTATGTATGAGGAACTGAGTTTGATATGAAAATTTAAAACAAATTTGAATAAAGAGGGTTTTAATAGTTCCTCTCTTCTGAAATATTAATCCAAAATTAATGTCAGCGATCTTTAATTACAAACAGGTGTCATGCAGTTTTCTGTAAGGCTTCTTAATTAAGGGAATATACAGAATTCCTTCACACCCTGTATGGTTCTCGTAATTTCATATACTCGTGCAGATTCTGATTTACATAATACATGTACCAATGTACATGTACATTAACCATGCAGCATGTACGTTATATTCCCTGGTACACATGCATAATCATGTTAGTACAGGGTGTAAATCAAAACATTCTTACAGGTGTCTAATAAGTCTTTGCAGTTGAAAACATTGTTGAAATTTAGATTGCAGATTAAATTTATTAACTGTTTACATTGATAGACATGTATTATCATAATGGGCATAAATTATGCACAATTTATTCCATTTCATGCATAAACGGTCCTACAATATAAGGAAACATGTACAGACATATATGAATTGTGTTAGAAAATAATACTTTACTATTTTTCCCCTTATAAATGCATGAATGTAATTTTTATATCCGCAGACATTTTACAAGCAGTGTATAGATGAACACACCCGCATACCCCTGACCACATTCCAAACAACGACCGTAAGCACAGATGCGTTGTCGCACTCGGTGAACACGACGGCAGCCGCGGTAGTGAACGCGACCAAGAGTCTGCCTATAAGGAACGCCACAGCCTCACGTACAATACGCGAGGCTCAGAATGACGTGCCTTGTGAGAAACCGTGGAGTTATATTCCAGAGAACATCTTACCCGATATCTGGCTGATCGTCTATTGGACGACCTTCATTCTGACATGGTGAGTTTGTGGACAAAATTGCCACAGTTCATTTGAATAGCTTGTGTATTGATTTGGACTGGATGACTTGTGATGGACTTGCTTAAATTTGACAAATTTGTAGTTTTCATAGTGATTTCTGAAGTTTACTAGGAAATCTTCAAGAAGTGTTACTGCAGGTAATACAGTCATTCCCAAAGTTTCATCTACTTGAATTTTACTCATATTTTCTTCTTCTTTTTTCAGGATCATCATGCCGCTTATGAAGTCCTACGCCAATGCCGGCGACTTCACCATAAGCGGTAAGCTCAAGTCGGCTATCATACAGAATGCCATTTGGTACGGTAGCTACCTGCTCATCTTCGGTGTGCTACTGATTTACGTCGCCGCTAACCCAAACTTGCAGCTGGATGGGTAAGTGTTCTTCAACCAAATCATCAGGTTTAGCCATTACAGAACCCGACCTTGGTCTGGACAAATGCTACAACAATGGAAAGGCATACCTGAGATGGCGCAAGGCTGTTGTGCCACTTACTTTGATACTTGCAAAGAATGTGCTGTTGAGTCCCAGGGACATTGGGCTATTTCAATATTTGATTGTTTTTCCCCCTGAAAAGCACTGTATATTCAGAACAGTTGAGAATTTGCGAGGAAAAATCACATGCTAAGTGTAGATCTATGTCTTACCACTCGATCACAAAGCTTTCTTAGGTTGGCTAGCTGGTTCGAATCTCTTTATTACATTACACAGTTTGCAGATGTATTGCCCATGCTTTTTCAACATCAAACAAAAAATCCGCCATCGTTTAGTTATTGAATTATTTCTCTACATAATTTGAATGTTTCTGTCCCGACAGAGAGAGTTGCAGACACTCAAAATCGGAAGAAAAAATTACTGTTGGGTAAAACAAAATCATATGCATGTACACTGAAAATATGTAAGAGGAAGAATTTTTTTAAGGGTATGGGGCATGCATCTTTGAGTAAATAGTAACTATTGATGCTGAAGAATTCTTGAAATCATGTTCCTCCCTCAGTGACAATTTACAAGTGATCGGTATCACAGCCAGCAACACCTGGGGTCTGTTCCTCCTAGTCCTGCTTCTAGGCTACGGCCTGGTGGAAGTCCCTCGTCAGTTCTGGGCGCAATCTCGCAAGGGTTACCTCCTCAACTATACTTACTTCCAGCTCGCTAAGCTGAGCACTGAGCGGTCCGAAGCTACTGAAGAACTGGAAGATCTTTTAGAGGTTAATTCAGATTTTGCAACTTTTCCCCTTCACTACTATCAGTTGATAAGCAATTGTTAAAATGAATGAAATGGCTGCAAACTGCCTCTTGACCTTAAATATATAAATAAAAATAATTAACGCAGCTCACGTTGCATTGTTGCCTCTGAGGAAGATTTTCTCAAGTTACAACGTCCGGCTGTCTTCATTTGTTTTCACTTTGCAAATAGTGTTGTCCAAGACCTTATGTGAAAAATTTACAAGCTTCCTCGGTTTGGACTCGAACCAATGACCTCTTGATTTCTTGTGCATGAAGATCGTACACTAATAAAAATTATGCACACAACAGTTTGTAGGGTGTAAGTTTGTGGTGTCAGGGACAATATTTAGAAAGGAATATCAGAACATGTGGAAAGTTTGGACCATTCCACTCAGAGCACTGCCATTCTAATTAGAAATATATCATCTTCCCTGTGAAATTTAAACATGGGAAAAAATAAGAATTGTGAACTAAAACATTAGTTTTCAATTATGTTTTGTCTGATTGTTTGAGATGGGCAGAGATGAATATTTCTTGATTTTAATTTTTGTTAGGATATTCGGCGAGCCTCGGACTCGGTACGCTACAATCAACCAATCAGAAAACACGTCAACACCATCATCAGTAAATGTCCTGAGAACTTCCAGGAATCGCTCTCCAAACATCTGGATGACTTCAAGGACTATTCTGACAATAGACCTCGGGTAAATACATTTTTTTTAATGGTTCATGAATAACTTCTTTTTTTTTAGCGGACACTGTGTTGCATACTGAAATTTTCATTCAAGAATGGTGCCTGGTTCAATATGTGTCATTTTTGATTCTCTTAGATTCCTACAGAGAAAGAGTTGGTCCGTTTACATCAGAAACTCATCTTTGCCTCGTTGGCAAAGCGGAGGACTGACGCACAGTGGGACGTGCTGATAGAGAAAGCACTACACTTGGAAGACATACAGATCAACGAGAATAATCACACAAGGTCAGAGAGATACTCCCCAATCCAACCCCAAAACCTGTCTCCCCCACCCACACCCCAACCTCAGCCACACCATTCCTGACCCCACCCCACCATCCCTGACCCCACCATCTTTGACCCCACCCTCACCATCCCTGACTTGACCCTCACTATCCCTGACCCCACCCCACCATCCCTGACCCCACCCCACCATCCCTGACCCCACCCTCACCATCCCTGACTTGACCCTCAGTATCCCTTACCCCACCACACCATCCCTGACCCCACCCCACCATCTCCAACCCCACCCCATTATCCCTGACCCTACCCCACCATCCCTGACCCCACCCCACCATCCCTGACCCCACCCCACCTTCCCTGACCCCACCCCACCTTCCCTGACCCCACCCACCATCCCTGACCCCACCCCACCATCTCCGACTCCACCCCATTAACCATGACCCCACCCCCACCATCCCTGACCCTAACCCCACCATCCCTGACCCCACCCCACCATCCCTGACCCATCCCCACCTCCATTCCTATCCCAACCCCACTCCCACCCCTACTGGGGAAATGTTGTTACCCTATATATCTCCTTAGAAATTTTGCTAGGAACCATCCTGATTTCTTTTCGAAATCCTGCACTGTCTGGCAAGCCAACGACCTATTATTTTGTTTTAAACTATCGAGAGGGATCAAGCCCCAGGTTAAGGCTTCCGAGTTCTACCTTCCTAAATCTTGGTCCTTCAGTTACAGTGTCTGCCTGTGTGTGGGGCTTGTGTTCATGGGCAAGACACTTTACTACAATTGCCCCTATTCACCCAGGAATACCTGTGAGGGTAGAGACCAGATTGCGCTGATCTTGAGCTGCTGCATCAGAATTTATCTCATGGCCTGATGCACTGGGGAAACTCTGGGGAATTTGTTAAAAAAATTAAAATAATCGTAATGAATATTTTTATTATTTCTCCACTCCTTACAGGAAGTTCAAGCATTCCTTTGACCCCAACTACTCCTTCCTACCCAGCTACATCTGCTCCCCCACCGTGGAGTGGTACTGGTACGTCTGGTTGATGCCCACCGTGCTTAAAGTTGTCGCCATTCTCCTTCTTCTTTTCTCTCTGGTGGTCGTCTGGTCGGAAGTCACCTTCTTCAGCATCGAGCCGGAACTCTCCTTATTCGCAATCGTCATCGATGCTGCTGCAAGAGATTACAACTATCTCTGCATCGAGGTCTGTACTCCTTTCCTTTGCAAATTGATAGTTATGTCTTCAATGTTTTAACATAAACATGCGTGTTTCTCGAGCTCATTTTAAAAACTTTTTACATTACATGTTTTTAGTGGCATTCCGCACATGCATTCAATTTGTGAGACGTTGCTGGAATTTGATCTGTCAAGCGCTTTTCTATGCCAACATTGTGCTAATTTTGTTGAACAAGTTTTTTACTAATCTGGAGTAGGCACTCAAACCTCACCTTCAAAAATTTGGATTTTTCATGTGTCGATCCGAAATTCTGTCTCAACCATTGAAAGTGTTGCAATATCAAATTCACCTTTAACGTTTGTTTATTGTAGCTGATATCAACAGAAAATGGCTTAGTATGCTTTCCTGTTAATCAAGTTTGTGGCATAATTTGTTTTAATAACCAAAACCATCAAAAAGTCATAGCAAAGGATTGCAATTTGCCCTAGTGGAATAAAGCGGATCGCAGTATTGGCTTGCCATTATTGATGGCCATTGTATATTTCTTCTCAGCTCCTATCTTGTATCATCATCGCCTATCTCTGCTGGTGTGCTTACTACACCGTCTTCAAAGTCCGGGTCTTCAATTATTACTACCTGGCTCCTCACCACCAAACTGATGAAAACAGCCTCCTCTTCTGTGGCACGTGAGTCTGGTTACCATACATCAGTTGAACTGATCCTCTTATATTGAATAAAATTTCCAATTTCATCAAAGTCAGAAATAATGCAAAGCAGCAATTTTGCCGATGGACTTATCTTCTCTCTGCTAAGTACAATTTGTCAAAGAACCATTTAAAAATCTAAGCAAAATGTTCTTGTGATAAGCAGATTTACATGCTTAACAGCTTAGTGAATTTATCAAAATATATATGAGCTCACTTATCTTTTTTTAGTTTCAAAGAGGCTATAACATAGTATCATCAGTCAGATTTGAATTCTGTCAACAATACCAAACGATTTAAGAATAACCAAACTAGACTTCTGACTGAGAAAGATTTTTCCTTTTTTTTTTTTCCGGTATTTTTCCATAGGATGTTGTGCCGTCTCACTCCGTCTCTCTGCCTCAACTTCCTTGGTCTCATCCATCTGGATGGTCATGTGACCGGAAAAGAAGACATGATTGAGACATCATACACTTCAGTGAGTCAAGAAAATTATATTTCATCCTCTATCTTAGGTTTTACCCTGCACCAAAATAATTTTTCATAGGGACTGCATACTAAGTGTTTTTTTAAGGGTTTGCGGGGGAAAAAGCTATGAGATGGGACTTCAACCCATGACCTGCTCAAGGATGTTGTCAAGTCCATCTCAAGTCCCTGCAAGTCCTCCAGTCCCAATTCAACTCACAAGCTATTCAAATGAGCTTTGACAAAGACATTTCTTTGTTATTCAAATAAGGTTTTGCCCTTCACCGACGTTTAAACACTGTATACTCAGTGTGTTACCTCCCGAGTGAAAGTTGGAAAAAATCACTCGGGTGGGACTCGAACCCACGACCTCCTGCTTTCTAGTGCAGATGTCTTACCACTCGACCACCGAGCTAAAGGGATCGGTTGGCTGGTTTGAGTCTGATGTACACAGCAGCGGGTACCGCATTAACTATAGATGGAATTTTTCTTCATGGTGATGTAAATCAAATAAGGTTTTGCCCTTCACCGACGTTTAAATGTTGGTGAAGGGCAAAACCTTATTTGATTTACATCACCACGAAGCAAAATTCTTTGTTATTGTTCATCCACTGGTTCTTGTGACTGGACTTGTGATTTACTTGTGACTGGACTTGTGATCTACTTGTGACTGGACCTGTGATCTACTTGTGACTGGACTTGTGATGTACTCGACTACATCACTGCTCCTGGCTACTAGTGCAGACATGTTATCAATGTAGTACCATGCAGCACAGTTGCTATTGGGTAAATGAAGCAGATCTTCTGTTCATATTTTGGAGTAACTTGTTCCATTATCTCTTCTATTCACAGATCATGGGTCGTCATATAGACGTCTTGCCCTTCATGGAGGCGGGTTTCTACATCTACTACCCAATCACCGTGGTGCTTCTCTGCATCGCGACTTACTTCCATCTCGGTAGTCGGTGTCTGTCCTTCCTTGGCTTTCAGCAGTTTGTGGGGGATGAGGACATGACGACCGATCTCATGAATGAAGGTTTACAACTCGTCAAGAGAGGTAGAATCTTTTTTTCCTAAGAAGGAGATGAGGACATTTTTTGGGCATTGGCATATCTCTCTGTGACCCAGGTTCGATCCCACCCAGATTTGGTATTGAGTCCCTTTCTTACTCTTGTAATATCATACCAGGTGTTTCCTCATTCTGGATTTCAAAAGCAGTCTGAGCTATAGTGCCTGTGCGCTTTTTGGAGTTTCATTACCAGAAACAATTGACATAAATTTAGAAAATTGAAGCATAAAATAATCTGAGGTCTCAACATTAAATACTTCAGATTTTTCTGCCTTAATCATGTTAATACTTTTCAGTGTCCAGGTTGTCATATTTATTAAATGTGAGATGGTTCCTGGAAACCCAGGTAGTTAAAAGACTGCCACAAACTACTTACCGACTGGATTGACTTGAAATAAAAGATGATAAAAATCAGAAGGGCTTCCTGCTTCAAAACTAGTAAGATCGTTCCTAAAGGCTGAATCTTTCTCAAAACTATTAAAAGTTTCAATAAACTTTGGGCACTCCCAATAGTTTTATGTATGAACCAATACATCTTTAAACTCTTACATTTCTTGAATCATTGAAAAAAATTCCTTTTCAGAAAGGAGAAACAGACAACGACAGATTGATGGTGAACTCAGAAGGAAGAATTTCCGGGAGCAGTTTCCATCTCGGGAGAACGGATCAGCACCGGTCAGCGGGAGTCGCTTCGGCCCTAAACCACGGGGCAGTGATAGCGACACTAGCAGGCACAGCACTGGCTCATTCAGTACCAAAGGTAAGCAGACTTGGTTGTTGTGGTACTTGTGATCGATCACAAGTCCAGTCACAAGTAACAGGGGAGGAACAATAACAAAGAAATGCCTTTGTCAAAGCTTATTTCAACTATAGACCTTTCTCAGGGTACGCCATTTTGAAAACCAAAGCAAGGCATATGCAAACAAACATGGCGGCGAAAATACTGGTTTTGGGCTGTATATTTATGAGATCCTTCTTAAAAGTACAGGGAGATGTGACCTACATGTACCTAGAATGTTGTTTGCTGTTTGGGGGAATTTGAGCTATCCCTCCATTAATAAAATTGCCAATCTGCCGCCCCTTTGCAAGAGTCACTCGTTCATCACTTGCACTATTTACGCCGCCATGTTTGTTTGCATTGTATGCCTCGCTTTGGTTTTCAAGATGGCTTACCCTGAGAAAGGTCTATAGCTTGTGTCTCAACATTAGACTGGATGACTTGAATGATCCATCACATGTTCCTTGACTACAGCACTGTTGATGGGACTACATGTACTTTTAACCCCCTCAGAAATCCGCTAAGCGAGTAAAACATTTGCTTACCAGAAAATGTGTTACCAGCTGAAATTCCAAGCAATGTGTATGGCTTCTGATTTGGTTACCAGCTGATTTTTGCTCAAAACATAAATTTGCAATATCTCCTGATTGGCAGTTCCATGAAATAGAGCTGCATTTGACATTATAACATTGCATTACTCACTTCTGATTTGAAGTTAACTATATCATGAGTCTAAGTTTTCAAAGTTGATCATGGAAATTTGATTGGAGCTGGGTTTGAACCTGCGACCTCCAGATTGCTGTTCCAGTGCTCTACCAATCCGGAGGGCGCAGGTTCAAACCCCCCTCCAGACAATTTCTTTGTTCAACTTTGAAAAACTATTATAATATGCAATTAGTCAGTTTTCCTTCATGGTGTGTTTGTAAAATATATCATGAGTCATTTAGATAGTCGAGTAGGAGAGTAGTACATGTGTTTGGTTTTGGTAAAATGTTATAAATTTGCCCTATATTGTGTCCACCATATCTCAAAAGGGCTAATGGATATTCTTATAAGGATTTGAGACTAATTAACCATATAAACAACCTTACAGCCAAGTATAGTCGTCGAGAGCCAGAAGATTCCCGTGTGGAGTTACTCCGCGACAGCGAGCCCATTGACTACAACGAAGAGAGTGCAGCAGAATTCACGGACAGCCTACCGGACTACAGCAGCAGAAGGACAAGCAGCGGTCGTAGCACCAGCGGGTACTCATCAGACACGGCCATCGGGCGCAGCATGGGCTTGGGCAAACCTAGAGGGGCGAAGGGAATATTTGATGATGTTTAAAAGGCGGGTGAGGAGCGAGGCCAAGTGGTTGGGGTCTGTGACTCATTATCCGAGGGGCAGGGGTCCGAATCCAGCTGCTGGCCATATATTGTGTCCTTGGATTGAAGTACCCCCTCAATGGTAAGAAAGGGAGAGTTGGGGGAAACCACTGGGTTGACCCATCTGGGCTGAGAAAGTGGCAACAAGCGCCCCCTCTCTTGTTCGGGCACGGAGCCCAGTGTAAATGCTTGATGTCTGCTGCATGTGAAGTGCAAAGAATTAGTCAATTGCTTCCTCCGTATTGGATGATTTTGGAGGATTCCTAGCAAAAAGGGATTTAGTGCAAACTAATGTTAGCTGTAAAGAAATGAACGTACGGATCATTCTCGAAATTCAGGGTCCAAAGTGTGACATTTTTTCCTGTCCTCGATTTTGATGGAGTTGGGGAGGTTAGGGTTAGGGAGGTCATCAGAATTATAAAATCATAGAAGTCAGATGTAGGGACAGGACAAAATGTGGACCCCAAGTTATAGGACCCATGTGGGAATTTTTTTTTTTTTAAGAATTGTGAAAGTCATGGGAATGTTTTTGAAGTTATAAATATGTTTAGGAAACATCCATGCTGGATCAAATCAGGCTCGATATTTCTTTGGGATTTGAAATTCCTTGTTTTTTTACTGCACGTTGAAATTAATAGAAAAATTTCAGAAGTCCTCAACCAGTTTGCGCCAGGCTTATTTTGACATTGACCGGACCCAGGCGGGGGTTGTTTTCACGAACCTCGATGCCAGACGGGTTCAGGCTGCATCTGCGGGTAGCACACCCTGATATTTCCGGCCTCACTCGCTGCGAGCGGGTCGCTGACAGATATTTTCTGGCCTTGCTCGTTGTGTGTTTATCCATCATCCGTTCCGAATACTGCAAAATCTTTGTGTGTATGCACATCATCTGACGTGAACTGGTTAACACAAAGAAAGTGTGTTCAAATGGTAGTTGTTGTTGAAGAATTCTATTTTAATTTATTACAGATATTTTATCTTTAGTTTGTATTGGGAAGTGGAGATTTTTTTTAATAAGTTGTTTATTATTAGTATTTACACACCACTTCATATATATGTTTGTTCGGCACCACTAGTATTTATTTAGAGCAATAAAACCAGACGTTAAAACAATGATGAAATTTTGTACAGATGATTCAATTGTACAAATTTGGTTCTTTGTAAGTAGTTATAGGCCTGAGACGAAGTAATGTCACTCTGGGGTTTGGGAGACCGTAACTTTCACTAACTCAAATTTTTGAATTGGACATTATGGCACTGACTTATTAACGGTGTATAATTATATATTAATCAGTATTAATTGGGGAAAACCCTAGTGTATTCCTATTCCAAATATGTAAATACCGTAAATTTTTCCTCCAAATTCTTAATATTAAGAAGGTAATATTGATAAGTTTTGTCATTTGCTGTTAGCAGATGTCATTTTTTTTTTATTGTGTCGTGTTACTTTTGTCTGGTTCTTTTTTTTTTTGCAGTCACTTGAAGACACGTACGTATGATTCTTAACCGTTTAACAGGATTTTCTTCTCCGAACACTAACAGTGTATACCTGTGCTTTCTAGGAGCTTGTGACGCCAAATAAAATCCAAATTGTGCAATATTATATGTGGTTTGGGAGTAAAACAACAATGACCTCCAAAAAGGTCGTTTGCCTGTACTTTCATCGCGATGACATGCCGTTGTCTCTAAAAAGTCTGTATAGTACCACGCGCCTACCCCCCCCCAAAAAAAAACACTCTTTAAAAAAACATGAAAGGTTTCTGAGTTTCAAGAAGAATTTTTCAAATTTCCAAGGGTCATAAAAAGCCACTACATTTGTCTTCAAGCCGGGAATGTATTCAGATCAAATTTGACTTTTTGTTTAAAGTTAATTGTATACGTATGCGAGGCCAGTACTTTTGTGGTCAAAATACTCCAATCAAAAACATTCCATTTTCTTTCTTTTATTTGTTTATTTTACATAATTAAAATGTTAATTGGGTAACAACAAGAACCAATTTTAGTTTAATGTAAAATGATGTTAAATATTATGAACATTGTGCTGCAGCTACTTACAAAATCTGAACATAATGTCATTACAATGGTTCGTTTGCGTAATAAAGATGTATTGTAGCAACTTATAAAGAAAATTCATGTGTTATGTTTGTTTTCAAATTCCAATCCATCAATTTGTTGATAAAATGTTTACTTAAAAATCGCTCCCCAAGTCATGTATAGGCCACCGTAGTTTGAACCCTGCCTGTTTGAATTTTTGAATGATTCAAAAAAATGTCCTGACACGAAAAAACTTCAATCCTGTAGTGTTATGCCTTTAGGGCGTCATGTTTGGCGGTACATTTTGCAAGTGTGTTCCCTCCACCTATGAGAACCACAAACTACCATCATGTGCACCTCTGAAATAATGGAATGGTTGAAAATTAATCCCATGAAATTGGAAAAAAAATCTCTGGAATTCTAGTGTGTTGTGAAGACGGAGCCGCCATGTTCGTTGTTGCAATTTCGTCAGCAAGAACAGACCCGAGTTGAATTGAACTGTTTGGAAAGTGACAAGGACTTTCGACGAACGCCACAAAGGGACATCTTCAAACCAAAAGGTATGTAATTCTACCTCCATGGTGAAATTAGGCTTATCTCAAGTTGAAATAGAGGATATTACGAATTCTTATATTAAATGTCATAAATGATAGCCTAGTACTAGAACACATAAAGAAGAGCAATGTTCACAAAGTGCATTGCCCCGGCCGAGTTATGTTGGGTTTTTGTTCATAATATTTATATTCCAAGTTATCTACTGAACTTTTCCGGGAGTGGTGCCCCCATTATTAAGTCGTCCATCAAAATACAAACACTTATAATTTGTTTACAAAACAAACCGTTCACTAAATCGGGAAGAGTAAATATCATTGTTATCTGTCGGTATCTTTTAAAAGGGCCGTGTCTTAAAATAATCGCATTTTAAAACGGTGACAAACTTACTTATCGGAAATCCCTTACACAAATTATGGGATTATTTTTTTTTTTCATGTACAATATTCTGGCTACCATATCAGTTGACACTGATTGGAGTGCGGCTTACGAGGGCCGATTTTTCTAGATACCCATTAGCAGAACAAACAGTAGAACCAATTAACATAAATTTGCCCATTTATTTAAGGATTATTGATACAAATTGCCGTGCGAAAATACAACTTTGGTCCGCTGCCAACCACAGAGTTTGAAGAAAAATAAATTTGGAGGAAGGCCAAATTACACTTGTACTTTGTATTACGAATCATCTATTTTTCATATAAACCAAAAAAAAATGCTTAAACTAAATTGGCAACACTTCTGTAGCCTATGGTGTTTCGAACGTCGCAAGTTCGAGCCCCGCCCCAGTTAATTTTGTCTAGGAATAATTGTTTAGGAATGTTATAATTGGCAGGCTGTATTGCGTACAATAAATGGATAAAAATGGCCTTTGAAACTCTTCCCGCAAAAAAAAATAACTCGAAAGCTTTAGAACAGCACACATATAATTAATAAATAAACTCCGTTTACACTGAATTCTCAATATCAATACCACGTGGCATAGTTCATGGCCGGGTTTCAAATATCCGGCGTTTATCAAATAGTATCCCAATCGAGAAGAAAGGTTTAATAGAACTCATAACGCAAAAGACCAATAGCCGGAATTTAATTTTAACTCGCTATCTGACTAACTTCCGATGCTGATTATAGATTGTTTATAAATAAAACCCATGCACATATTGGCCAGGAAACCATATTATCGCGGTATCAAAATGTCACTATTAACGATGTTAATTATTAATTAACATTTGGTTGAATCACACAACCCGATTAAATACATCCATCTTATTGTAAACAGCGTCCTCTGTTGAAATATTAATCATACACATTATTGTGAGGGTGTGGTGGCGTTTGGGCGCCGCACGTGGCGCGGCCCGTAGCCACATTTTAGTTGCACATAATAAATCGTTCGTGTAATTTATTGAACAATAATACCGTGTTGACAAAAACTTTCCAAAAAAACAAGAGTTATGACGTCTTTATGACGTCAGTGCGGATGTTGTAACAGGTGGTACTGGTAGCCCACGGCTGCGCTTGAAAAGTTGAACAACAGCTGCTCAGATGAACGCATTTATAGACTTGATCGCAGTCGGAGTCAAATTTGCATCACAGAGACGGACGCCATAATGAGGTGGTACAACGCATGCGCGTGGGCTGTTCGCGCGCACTCCCTGCTCGTTTGACCAATAACATTAATCATGCAACTTGCTAAATTAGCCTGCACATCGTGCACGCAAACTTTATTTCAGATTCCAGTTATATTAGGAACAGGCTTGCAGGGACATGTTTCATCGGACATGCTAAAATGTACACTTAATTTGGTAAGCTAATTTGCTAAGCTAAAACGGACCATGGGTGAAAAGAAATACTCAAGGGTAAATGCGGTCAGTTGACGATTTCTGGGATTATATAATCATCATGGTCAATTGCCGGAAAGGCCCATGCGGACAAAAAATATACCCTTGTATCGTGTACTAATATGACTTCGGCGTTGATGTCAGACAACCTTGTGTCAGTGGATGAATGGATCAACCACACCCTCGTGACCCTGCTTTGCTAGGCTTGTGTCCAGGGTCGGGATCAGACCACCTTGCGCCACGGGTTGAGTGACCCGTATAGCAGCGACAATATTGGCTGGCGACATTTGGCCACAGCAGGCCTCCATGATCGTATGATGTTCTAGCTAGTCTTAGTTCGAGACCAGATTTTAGATATCCCCTACTGCACTAAGGTCCAATTCCATGCCCGCTTTGGTAGAAAATTTTGCTTAACAAATTTGAGTGCTAAGCATTATAATCATACGAATAAGCTCGGTACCAGTAACAAGCATATACCGTTTGGCTGGTGAGCTGTTCTTGTTAAGCAAATATAGCATACAGACTAGCTGCCGCATGATGTAATTGTCCCGGGCCCCAGATCCGAGGCAAAATGCCGGTACACTGGGCACCATCAATGACCTCGACATCGAATTGCGTCTTGAGCCAAGGCTAATATCCGACTGTGTGAGGTCAATGACTATCAAATCGGACGATCCAATGCTCATGTTGGATCTCACAGATATAAAGCAAAAGTGGAGAAATAATACATTATTTGCTAGGGAGGTCATCGTCCATCACTAAGGCATATATATACTATCTATAACTGTTACGCAATCGAAAAAAAATATTTATGGTAACTGTTGGGGTTCATTAATTTATACAGTGATGCCAAGCTGCTATTTGAGGGTACCTGCTATATTATAGTTTCAAGGGTTTCTGGTTAGTGCATTTATGTGCATATACATCGGTGATGTAGCTAACTGTAGCTGTGTTAACCAGATTTATCAAAATTTTACTCAAAAAGGCACGACAACGAATTCGCAGCTCCCAGACGGAGGGTACGCCCTCCAGCGGTGGAAAGTGTAAACGCGTTATAAATACAATGTACATGTAGATACATAGTTAATTTTAACATCGAAGGCGGAATCATAAATACGTTAACAAACCACAAAACCATACAAAATCAGTAAACGCAATCTGTTTTTCTTTTGGTTTGATGGCTTCGTGCATCATACTTTATATTTAATAATGCTCACTATTTTACTTTTTTTTCTAATGTACCCATAGCCAAGGAGACGTTCGGCGTAAGACATTATTTCAGACTGAGTAGGCTTAGGCTAATGCTATCAATGCTATGTACATGTATAGATATCTCGAGAGACGTACCTGCAATTTTCAACCTCGTCCCCGGCCCCATTCATAGTCGTTTGGTTTTTACCCCGTACACAAAAAAAAGCTCGCCCTGGCTGCTTATGTGCGTCGTTAATATTTTGACGTGAATGGTCACATTAAGAAAAGTAAAACGTCATTCACTCGATTCCACTTGTAATGTTTGCTGAGATTAAAATTTAAATTACGTTGCTCTTTTATGTTCTTCTAAGGTTTGATTTTTGTTTTAGATATTATTTATTTTTATTTACCTTATTTCGTTTGATGTCTTAAATGTTGTCATCTATGTTTTCCACGTCGAATATAATTTCTCGTTTTGGTTTGTCAATATTTTGTGAAATTTAAGTTACTCTTGTCGAAGTTAAGAAAGGATCCTGATTAAAAAACAAACCACAACCCATACGTATGCTGATGTTACTCGCCGAATATTTTAATAACTGCTGAATAATTATATGTTTCAATGCTGTAATAAGCAGTGAATATTATTTTAATATCGCTGTAATTTCCTCTTTCAAACCACCTCAAATAACCCATGTTAAGAAAGGAAAAGTCAAGCACATGTGCGGTCTCAAGACCGCGCGTTTGTTTGTAGAACCTGCATGCACGCGCGATGTATTTGTAGTCGTACCCGACATTTCTCTGGCAGTGCCTCCCCCGGTCGCACAGACAGTAATTTGTGGTATTCCATATAGTCTCGACTGTCTGAATAAGATCGTCTCCAGCCGTCTGCTCTTGATCATATACGGATACTACAATATCTAAATATAGTTCACATAATCCCGCCATAATTATTTTAGCGATTTTTTTCTCAATATATGTTTTCCGTCATGTTCCAATTACTGCCATTTTTGTGATCAATGATTGCATTATTTCATACCAAAATATTAAATATAGATTGCGTTTCTTTTGCATAGAATAAAATGCAGTTAAAATTAACTGCTTATGAAGGAACATCTTACTGTATAAATTCTAAATAAATATATTTCAGAATTTATGCTTTCATTATATTGTACAGATCAATGCATTTCCGGGTATACCAGAATTCAGACTGCATTCTATAGCGGTATGTGCGATTTGAAACCTTATCAAAGCTAGAACGTATATCAAGATATAAACATGCCGTCTGCATTTTTGGCGGCATTTTTTCCCATCTCGATTTCAGACAAAATAGCTATAGCTTGTGGTTCACGCAGAGAGTTCACACATACAGCATATTTTGTACGAACCCAAAATAGGCACCTGCGAATTGTGCATGCACTTGGCTTTCATCAATTTGTATATGTTGTGAATCATTCAGGCATGCCGAATTGAACTTTTCAACCCAAGCAGACTGCACATTATGCTCCCCGCTATGCTTTATGCGCCAAAGCCTAGCCGCGGCAGGGATGACTGAAAACCAGCTCATTTTGCATAATCTAATTTCCAATTTACGTGACGCCCACGCGCCGTTGGGCATGCGCATTCGGGTCGTGCGTAGGCGGTTTTTGGCAGACGGCCAAGTTCAAGTTGACGTGACTCGATACTGTATACATCGTGTGATATGGCGCGTTTTTTTGTCGGTGAATTATTTCCCTACTACACGCACAGCATGAACTTCAGTATCAACCAAATTAGGTACAAACGCTCTCAGCAAGTAAAATCTTCAGACTTTACACTCATAACCCGAGGACACAAAATGACAAGAAAGGTCAGTTTTAAGGCTCACTGCTGAGTCGACTTATAGTGTCTGTGGCCCTTGAGCCACTGGCGAGCTAGGCCGAATGATGCAACATCGAAGGAAAATGTCGCCAGCGCGTGCCTGCCTCGGATGAGTGGCATGAATGTCTTCCCAAAATATCGAATTTTAAAGGTTAGGCCAGCGGCGAAAAGTGATGTACGGGCCGGGGCACGGGGGAAGGGGACTCGTCTCCTCAAAATACAGAGACCCATCTTTTGGGTAAAGTGGGGTTAAAACTATCCTGCGCCATAATTTAGCTCCGTATAACGTTAATCTATGGCACGAGTATAGACCTTTCGTGAATTTTTGTTAAAAAATAAAAATTAGATCGATAGGAATACCTTTCATTAAAAAAAGGACACGAACCTTTTTTAACATTCTCCAAGAATTCAGCAGATGTGCATCAATAGAAATTTCAAAATAGAACTGATTTGGCCTAAATCCCAGAACAAACTTCAGGTCAAATGCCATCAGTCGTTATAAATAGTTACCGAAATCACAGTTTGGGCCCATTTTCCCAGTGCTGAAAATGAATCGAAACTGACAAATTAAATCCCATTTTATTACACCCCCCAAAAAATTAGTTTATATCCCTTTAAAACTCTTCTTTTATATGCAGGGGAGCAGGGTTTTTTTTGTAGGCGTCTGTTCACCCAGGGAGGTAATTTATCACACATTCCTGAGGCTTGTCAAATGTCTTGAGAAATATTTCAGGTTTATGAATGCATGATCTGATGATTGTGTGGACTGGGCGAGGGCAAGGCTGACCGAGTTTCAAGAGGTCACGTGTTTATTATTTTGGTATTCAAGGCGTGACTGGAATGTTCGTTTTGTAGGAGCACGGTCTGTGAGTTCTGCAGTACAAGTTGGTATAAAAGTGACCTCATTCCCAGGTCCTACTCCATATCAACCTCTGTAGTAGACCCTGGCATGGTTGCTATAAAGCTTTACATTTAAATTCTTAGCCGCAGTAGAATAATTGTACTTTTGCTCTTTACTTTTAATCGTGAATTATGTATTTTGACTTTTATTATGCCATCAATCCAAATTCTGCCATGGCAATTTGTTTGATATCAGCAACATGGACGCACGGCGTAATTATCTCATTGCTACTTTGAAAATGTAAAGAGAGCTATAGGGCAGCTGCTGATGGTAGCGTACTGCTCGACGCCATGAGGACGAGGTTGCCATATGACCTCATCAAGTAAAGTCACAGGGCGTCCATCTCATTAACTCGCCCCTGGGTCAACCATCAGAGTCTCCCTATGTCAATTGTTTTGACAACTCCGTAATTTGCCCGCCAGGATGTCATGTCATATGACGCTTCGTCATTTGACCTCTGTGGGACGATGTCCTAGTTTCACGGCCACACCAACCTCGTCCCCAGTGCTTACTTTATTTCCAACCGCGTTTCCAATAGTAAAGCCTGGATAGGAAACTTTCTTCCTGTATCCTGATTGGATACCGCAATTGGCTAGTAATGGATTTTTATCGTGTACTTGGTGCTATTATTCACCAACGTGCAGTACGTGTTTTCGCGATCATTCGTGCACGCCTTCTTGAAAATACTAATTTCTTTTCCAATTTGCTCATATTGATATGAAATATGATACTGCATGTTGTCTCGATAAGATCGTTACAGTTTGATTTCAAAAATCGTGTTTTCGTAACTCACGCCGTGCTCGCGCTGCTACGAATTGACTCTGTTTTTACCCCAGACACCGCATACAAAAACAAACGCTAATGTGTAACGCATATCCAGGCACCAGACTGTTCCTCATTTGCATACGTGTTCAAAAATCTTGCACATGCAAATGATCCAATACCAGGGTGAGAGAGCAGGTAGTGGTGGGCGCGTACTGCTCGACACCCTGGGGACGAGGTTGCGGCCACACCAGGCAGTAATAATATGCGTTAAAAAGGACCAATGTGATCCGACAAAAATTAAACGAGCTGATGACAGATGTGTGGACTCTGATGGCTCGAACTCCCTCAGCGATAAGAATGATGCGAAACATCTCTCTGTAAATGTAGGACACTTCGCTGGTATGCAATGATACTAAACGTGCAGTAATAGCGCGCGCGAACCAGTCAGTGGTATGAGCTTGAACTTTCAGACAAGAACCCGCCGCATTTTGCAGTCTACAACGTATTAAATTGCGGAGCCGGTAACCAACCTACGCACATTTCGCCTTCCTTGCCTGTTATGCTTCTTTTTTGTGTGTCCAGAAGTAAAGGGATCAGCGTGGGCCGGCGAAAGCCCCTCCCCCCAAAAAATCGCCCTCTTTAGTTTGCCCAAGGATGCCGTTGCGTTCTCGTTATTTCGTCCGAGCAGATACAGCTTTTTGACAGTTGGTGATTTTACGTTTTATAAATTAGTGGTCTGCTTGAGTTAAATGCAAAATGTATCAGTATAGGCCCTACCAAAATGAAATACTCTCGGTTTTTATAGATTGATTCCCAAACTACTTCAGGAGAGATTATACCAAACCTTTCCAAAAGTACCTTTTCATAATTCATAATATGCAGACAAGAATGCACTTGTAATTCGCCCTTGCTGACACCTTTGTTTGCTGTTATCGTCGCGTGACCGTCTGCCTTTTTCTTTCTTTGCAGTACATGCAGCAATATTCTCCCTTTCCGCCTCTTTGTCACTGCACACAAATCGAACATCATGGAATGAATAAGTTGATTTGTCATTGCCGTTCGGTGCATGTCGCATGATGGAGCGCGCGGTACAGTTTCGCCTCGCGGTTCAAGGCCAAGTTTATTGATGATCCGTGTGCACGCTGTGCAAATTTAACAAATCAGCTATGGCGTGCATTTTTAACATTTAATGCGATAGTACATTTACCCGTCATCGCTGATACATGAATGTGATCATTACAACAGCCGCAACCAGACATTGACTTGCCTTTGTCAGCAAAAGTCAATCCAATCACAGGACGAAGGATTCGAGCTTGGCCTGACGTCTCATAATGTCAGTTGGCCTGCAGTCTAAGGTGATTCACAACATTTTGCCTTTCGAAATCCTTGCGATATTGTGGGATGTGTTTTTGCTAAATCGTCAAACCCTTCATGTTCTCAACAAGTTTACGACACTGGTTTTGTTTTCCTTAAAAGAACAGCTTCGGCATCGAATAAAAATGAAATCTGATCTCGCAAAATCACATCAAAAGGTTCAAAACCACGTCGGTCTTAATTACGACTTTCGATTCACCGAGAGCGCGTCTCCATCTCCACGGCCCGTCTCTCCTTTAACCTTGCCTCTTGGAGGATGAGTCTCGGCACTGACCACACCCCTCCACATCCCCTCAAGACACCCTCTCGTCTCCATTGACGTCTTGTTTGTGTCTTGTCCTCAGTCATCCTTGATTCGATACCCTAGTCTCATCCCGAGATGCTGCGGGGCCTGACGAACTGTCTCGAGTTCTTAATCTCAATTCTCCATCACTAAATCGATCCTTCTAGAACAAACAACTTGTTTGTCTGTAGGAATGTTGTTTTCCTTTTTTTTTTAAAGAGGCCGTTTTGAATTGAGCATCACTATAGTCGTAGGCTATTCATGACCATAATGTTCCGCATGTACATGTATAGAAAAACCTTAATTTAAAAAGTATATATATAGGCCTAATTCAAAAATATCTGGGAATAATATATAACAAATATCTGAGAAAAAAAGATGAGGTGTTTAGCCATCTTCTAGTTGGTATGCGACTGTTTTCAACGGATGTCATTGCAAGAAGGCTGTTCGTCGTATTATCGGTTCTTGCACCGTTCGGTCTATAGCTTTTGCAAGATATTTTGAAAAAGTCTCCCCCATGCGTTAACAATTTCGACATCCGATTCGGATCGTTGGTGAAAGGACAAAAACAATATTGGGGGGGGGGGGGGGAGGTGTCATCCCCAAGGCAAAATGTCATCATAAGTTATCATTTTCTTCAACAGTTCACGCGGGGCCTCAAGAAAATTGGGCCGGGTGAAGTCTGCGATTATGTATAAGGTGCTGCGTCTCGGGGGCGCCTGGCACAGACTAGTACGGGTCCCCCGTCTGGGAGGGGAAACTGGGCCAGGGAACGGGAATGACCGAAACGGGGGTGCCACTTAAGCAAAACAAATGGGAAGTTATACATTACGGACGGGGCCGCAAATCACAATAATTGAAATGCATGAGTCAGGGTTTTGAAGTCCCCAATTTTCTAAATTTAACCACTTTTGATGGTTTGTGTTAAAAGGATTTCAATCATTGAGTAAGAGGTTATTTATAAACCGTCTTCCCGTACCCTGAAATTTCTAATTCCCTAAAG
Organism: Patiria miniata; assembly: GCF_015706575.1. NCBI lineage: Eukaryota > Metazoa > Echinodermata > Asteroidea > Valvatida > Asterinidae > Patiria > Patiria miniata. The sequence goes on from NW_024037053.1 coordinate 4,664,364, forward strand.
ACAAAGAGACCTAAATAAAACAGACCAATTTTTTTTCTAGGTCATTGCTGAAGTTCATGGTGCATGGATTATAACGCCTTTACGTATGGATTACATTTGACAAACTAACCTGTCTTTCATTAAAAATTAATTTGCAACTGCACAGTATGAATAAAATCTCGAATAGCACAAAACCAAAATCGAAAATCTAGTCATTTCTGATTTCTTCATAAATTCAATTTTGGAACAAGATTCTGTTAAGATAAAAGTGCAATTTTTCATTAGTGATTTATCAGAATACCTAGGTGTTTTTTCACCTTAAACTGAGCCCCCATAATTAGCTTGAACTTCATCAAATAAACAAAAATCTGTTATTTGAAAGAAAATGCTGTGTAAACTATATTTGTATAGACCAGGAATGCATTGGCAAGTCTCATAATTATCAATCAATAACACACTATTTGCAATTTTAGAAAATGGCTGAGCGATTTGTATTTCGATCATACTTTTTTTTATTGAATCTACTTTGTCGGAAGGGTTTCTACTATAACTGAAATGTCGCCTGACAGTATAAAGCCAAATCGAACCACATCACGCCAGCATCATCACGTGATCTAACTGCAAATAGGTCAACAACGCGCGTGCTCAACAATATTCTGAGTCATTTAATATATCAATGGTCCAGTTAGCGTAAGGCTTCGTTTTATAGATAGATTAAGTAGGTTTTATCGTTGGTGTCAATAAAGAGTAATATAATTTATTGTATACGCACTATTGCTGTATGCAAAGTAAACATGAATAATCAATTTACTGAGTGATGAAGTGTAGGTAATTAGGGGGCGGATCCGAGCGAGTGATGGGGGCATTATAGCCCATTCAGGGGACGCCTCCATGCGCTATACTATGCGCTAGTTCTGTGGCATTGCTTCTACGAGCAATTCGGTATACGTGAGTTGAATTCTTGGTACTGTTTAGAAATTTACAGGTGATTTGTAAGTGATTGTCATTCCAATATTTGAAAATTTACAGAAATCTGAGCAATTTGTCCATCAAAAGACCCTGAAAGATGACTGAATATATCTTAAAATAAATTAAATGAAATGTGTTTGCGACCGTTATTAAATCTAAAACAATGACAATTTTCCCCTCTTTTTCTTGTTCATCGTGTGTTTGCTTCGCTTATTTGCCACTGTTCCTTCGTCATTTTGCATTTGAAATCGACTTGCGAGATAGCCCCTGTAAATTGTCTCCATTAATCACGCGTTTGTGTGTTTTCTGTACTTGTTTGTTACCTCGTAAAATCCGTTGTCTTTTGGTTGTTAAAGACAGACTTTTCGAGACGGTAGGCCCTGGCACATTTATGGTTGATTTCTTTTATTCAGTGACATCAATCACACGTGCTTATGATCACTCGGTCATGTGTCAATGACACATCAATTAGAAATTTGTCTGTGAAAGTTGGCGCAAGGTTTGTGAAAAGTTGCTGGTATGTCGATGAGATTATAATAAGCTTATAATTGTAGCTTATATTCAAATTAATACTGTCGAAATATGTTAAAGCATTACATCTGAAGCTGTTTAATCCTATACAATTCATTTATTTTAAAATATTGAAATACTGGCTTGATTGCAACTGGAGCAAAAATCGCAAACAATGAAGATGTAAGGCTCAGATGAAATGAATTTTATTGCACCCATTTTCTTGCGTAACACTTTTCGTTGTTGGAACCATGTCTTAACATGCTTTGATACAAAAGTAAGTCTTCATTTCTGCATTTTGTTTAGTAAGTGATAGTCGGTAATACTTTCAGCGTACAGTCATTGGTATGTTGGACTGAGGCAAATACAATGAATCAAGTGAAAATTAAATTCAAAATAAAGCCATTTTAAGATGCTTATTGATTTCACGCGCGTGTCATTAGTACTCAGAAACTTGTGACGTCACTCAGTATCCCAGATGAAAATAGTGGATGGTCCCCCCGTTCAAAATGTCGCCACCACTCACACTTATCGCATGGTTATTCATTAAAGAGAAACTCGTCACGATATCTGATTGACTCAGCCGGTGTTACATCGTACGATCACGTGAGTAAATAAATGACGTCAAGAGCTAAAGTCCGCGTGATGCGCATAGAATATTTATTCAAAAAGATGACAGTGAGACACCAGTTCATTCATAAATTTCATTCGAGATGGGAGTGTTTTCGTAGAAAACTGACAAAAGAACAACCTATGTAGCAATTAAACTACTTCATAAAAAATACTGGTTCTATTATCAAGCATTTGCAACACTCGATTTATCATTTAGTGATAATATTTCATTTCAAATCTAATGTTAATATGATTTGGGTTAATAGTCAGGAGCTCTAGATATTGAACCAGGCATTAGACGTGGGTGGAACATTTACATCATTTGCATTCCGTCCACGTATTGTTTCAAAAACCGGGTTGGCTTATCCAGTTACAGAACTTCAAAATTTAATCAAACTAAAGCCAAAAATGCCCCGTGATTATTTTTTTCAAGAAGGAGGTTTGGTATAATCCTCTGTTCATGGTTCGGTTCAGGCCTGCGATTTTAACCTCTGAATAACCGTTGACATTCATCATATAATGCCACAGCTTTCCGGCAATTAATACAAAAATCCTCAACATCTGTGCTCCAAAAAAAATGTGACCTTTTACGACCAAATTTTTATGGGTATTTTCCAAGAATTTTAATTCACACATCTACCATGCCAAACCGCTGTTCCACTCCCCTAAAACCACAAAATGGTGCGGGAGATTTATGTTTCTTTGTGTGCGGGTTATTAATGCATTGTCCAATATGCTTTACATGTTGGTGGTATAATAAGTGGTGTTTTACATATACACATGAAGCCATAAGGTTTACACTGAATGTGAAAGTGCAATGGCAGGGCTCCACGAGGTGAGAGATAATACTTGTATGGGTGTGAAAAAGAGAACTCAAGAGATAATTTCGTCAGATTTTTGTTTAAGGAATTTAGAAATGGAAAGTAAAATATTCAAGGGAGATGTGCGCTGTATATACAATAGATTAATCGGTTCAATAGATTCTCGGGTAGAAAATGAAAAAAGAGTAAAACAAAAAATTAAAAATAGGTTGTAATAAAACTTGTTTAGTCAAATTCATGTGGTTGAAATTGAGAGGAAATCACACCCCGTTGAATACATTTTTCTTGAAAACAAAAGCTGATCCAGGGTCTCAAAGTTGGAAACTGGTATTATTGGACACTATTTTATTGAAAACTATAATTCCCGGATATTATATCAATGTTGTGTTAAAATTCCATCAGGTCATTTTGTCAACATCCTGCTGTTTCCTGCATAATATTTTGACTGCTGTTATATTCCCGGAATTGGTACAAAAAATGGTATGCAAATGATCTCATTAGCCTTTAAATCATGCCACAAATACCGACAGATTTTACAGCCAGATGTCCATAATTCTCTGCATCTTTATCGGCTTGTCGCTGCGAGATTATTGATCTGATGCAGCCTGCAACGCTAAATGCTGCGTGGTTCGATGACTGGAGCGAAATCGATAATAACAGTGCTGCACAACGAAACATGAATCATATATCTGGCCATTATTACAAGTTGCATAATTTTTGTACCCAGTCCCCAACGCCCCCCCCCCCCCTAAAAAAGACACCCGCCCTTCTAATTCTTATGTCCAATCCCCGCCCACTCCTCTATACTCATGTGACTCCGATGTGTGCTTTTGTCGTTGACTGTATTTCCTTTGAACTCTGTCCAATGTTTTGATGCAGCACGTGACCCTAAAGCTGTCTGGAACGTGGAAGTAAAGTGCAGTGCTGGAACCATTCCAACATCGTCATTAACGAGAGTTGTCTGTCCAGTACCCCCTCCGTATATCTAATAACCAATTATGAAAAGTGTGAAATTTCTCGCTCAAAACGAAGCCATCACATAATGTCCAGACTAGGGAAACAAAATCTGTACATGCGCGCCAGTAGGGACATTTTCTTTACATCGGTTGCTTAGTAACGAAGATGAATCGCGGGTTATCTTTCAAAGTACGTCTGCTCATCTTTCTCATCTGTCCTGATCCTTATGTAAATTCACTGCAGGAAACAGTCGTATAGTCTTGTCCAGGGCGCGCGCGCCGTATGACGTCAGCAGACGGCCCGAGAAGATCGTATACAAAAAAATCTCAAGAATCAAAATTATCATCTCCCGTGCCGTCTTGGTCTCTCTCGTCGCATTCTTAACACCCAGACGTCTCGTGATTTTTGGACCGATGCCAAGATGTGGTACGCATCTGATGACCATCACTCCTCTAGATACCATAAAGCAGAGGGAGCGACGTAGCGTAATTTTGGCCTCGCAATGGCTATTTTGAGGGGGAGAGGTGAATATTCGACTCGTAAACACATATGGAAGGGGGAGGTGTGGGATAGGATTACATGGCATGGGTGAAATCAACCTGCTTTTCGTGGCATCATCCCCGCAATCTGCAAGAAGTATTATTAAATTTGATGCACATTGCAGTTGATATAGCTATGCTAAACTGCCAAATAAAATAGTCTTGAGTCATTTCCACGAAACCAGTTCTGTTGTTTGTTATTCAGTCCCAAAATAAATCCCAATGCACTCGTTTTGGAGCTCGAAGTTTTTGTTCATAAATGTAACGAAAGTCATAAATGTAACGAAAGTTACGAAAGTAACTAAATAGCTGTTAAAATCTTGAGCACTCTACCTTAATAAAGTATCTTATCTGAGACGGCAAATAAGATTTCTTCAACCGTATTTTAGGCTTACTGTCTGCTGACTTGTTTTGCCCATTTTTTGCCGCTATTTTTTTTATTGAACGCATAATGACCTCCGCAAATATCGATATTGATGATATACAATCGATGCCTATCCATAAAAAGGTTTTCAGTCAATAACGGAAAATGTAATGACGTTTTCAGCCATATTTTCACCAATGATTATATTCCGGGCATTCTGAAGATGTATATATAGTAATGATATTTACCGCCAAATTTTGAGGCACTATAATTCACCATTTGAAAACATGGAACTTAACATGAAACATAATATTAGTCCTACCAAACTAAAAGGCTCAACACCTGTTCAAAACATTTTATTTGAAAGAGTACATTTACAAACATTTATGAATTAACTATAAAAAAAAGTGTTTATGAGGGAACTTAAGATAAGCTATTGAATAATGTATAATTTGTCTTTTCAACGGATTTCCTTTTTTGGAGGCAATATTTTAGGAAATATCTATTTATTTTCTTCTAAATACAGAGCTCAAAATATCCGATTCACCATAATTAACATTTACGTCTGAAAATTCCAAACCACAGAATTGTGGGGGCGGGAATGTTTACATCGCGCCGGCATAACTGGTTCGTCCATTCGGCCTCGGGGTTCAACTATTTATTTCTAAAAAGAAAATAAAGAATATTCTCTGAAAAAAAATGTAAGGATACAAATATTTAAGCTTATTGCCAAATCATATTTGAGCTTGTCCCTAATTTAAGACATATACTAGTCGGTAATTCCTGAAAAAAAATGCGAAAATGATGAGTTATATTGAAAAGTAATTTATTACCATCCCTACGCGCAAAGTCGACGATCCGTTAATTCATCCTCGCACGGTGCTAAAAATAGACAGCGTTGTCTTTTCTTTCCATTGACGTCTGCGCTAAGCGATTGAGCGCGGGAACGCGAGAGATAACTTCCGCTTTATTCATTTTCCCGCCATCTGCATGCGTTCGGCTGCGCCTACGTGAATGAAAAATGCATAAATAAATCAATAGGATGTACATGTACCATAAGGAGGAATTGTACAGTTGAATGTCTACGAATTATTCATGTGTGAACGATGTAAAAGATTGACCTTGCCATTGGAATTGAAAACAAAAAATGCGTTCTATCCAATTTCTGAATTAGCGGGGCTGGCATTTCGTCTTGATATAGTATAATGAGTTTATCCGCTTGAAACAAACCTTCACAGAGCATTGTAATGTGATTTGCAGTTTTGTCATGTGTACTTCCTGGTCACATGATTGTGATAGAAGGATATAGAATTGTATTAAAATGTTTGAGTGTATAGTCTTTCGTCTGTGGGAGTATTTGTCTTGTCATGCTGAAAGTTCAAAGGATATAAAATTTAGTGAAGAAACTTTGAATCTTCTGCTTGAGACTCAAGATTTTCTTCTCGCGATAAGATACACAGATTGCTACTTTCATTCCTAAACTTATTTTTGAAAATGTACAATTTCAGTGCAAATGAATTGCTAGTGCAATTATTATTATACTTTCACATCATAAAACGTTTTCCGTCTGAATATGTCTTCAAAGTGATAAAAAAAATCCAGTTAAAATTAAAGTTCAGATTAAATTTAAAAAAAAACCTGATATGAAAACGCATTTCTTTCCACTTAAATCAGGTGCCCAACTTTTAATAGCTTAAGGCAGTATAGTGTACACAGTCCATAACATATTCCTTCCCTTTCCAAGATATTGCCGGTCCACACACAAAAATCAAAAACGATAAACACACCCAAAAGAATGTAATCTCAGACAAAAAGTATATTTTTTGGACCGGAGATTATGCTTCCGATTGTGTGACATCTGTCTTTCCATTTTCCACTCAGAAACAAATGATATCGCTGGAAGATGCCTGCACAATATTGACTTGTGTGGGTGGCTGGAAATATAAAACACAGGTTTAGGCCTACGTGTGTGTGGGAGTATAGTCTGTTGTACCTGTAAAAAAATAACAATTACGGAAACTATTAATTTTGATAGCTTTTGGTTCTAAATTTTGTCCACAAACAAAATTTCAACACAGGAAATGAATACCGACATGATATACAATCGTCGTTATTTCCTATTTGGTTGGAATCAAAGAATAGTAATCGTCATAAAATTTTGAAAACAAATCCTCTACCCTTGTTTTTGTTTTAAAGATGATGGAATAACATCGTCATAAATCTCAATATATGACTCTCGAGGCTATTTAAATTAAGGCCAAATACCCGTTCTTTTTTAATGTTTGAATTGCTTAATTTTTCTGTTTTTTCTCTGTTCATCAAGTAAGACTTACCCCTAAAATTCCCGAATTCGTCAGTTTCAGATTATCGAGTTTACTTTGCCATTTATAATTTAACTTGCATAATAATATTTCCGCGTAAGCTGACATTGCGTTGCATTGTATTTGGTAAGGAATTAATAACAACAACAAATCTGAAAAGAGAGTAGATATTTCAACACGGATCTTTCAAAAAAAATTGACGAATATGGTTTCTCAGTACTGTTGTTTACAACAGGAAGTGGTTGGCAACACAGTCTTAATGGAAAGTTCTGAATGATGTTGCAAAATGTTCTTGTTTTGAAGTCCCTCTATGAGACACTTTTTCGGTCAGTCATAAGTTGACTTGTCACATAATAATAAAGTAAAATGGGCTATTGCAATCGTAAAAATTCCTTTATCCGTTAAAATGATGAAAAATATACTCCAATTACTTTGACTGTAATATAAGTGGTGTTGAAATCTCGAGATTGAAACACACATCACGAAAACCATCCGCCCGATCGAATGAGAACAAAAAAGAGCGTTAATCAGGTCGACCTTAATTGTTAATTAAGATGAGATAGTAAAGCAGTGATTTAAATGGAATAAGATTTAAAAGAGATTTTTAAAATCGCATATTTTTTTGAAAATAAATGTGATTCCTTAAACACACAATCAAAATATTCCAATAAGAAGGAACGGGTGGGTGGGAGTGCTATACTCTTGTTCTAAATTTCAATTTTTATTTTGTTAACAGGAAGAGCTCCGTGCCGAATCGCAGTCCAAACACGTGACGTCACAAGAGCCTAGAAAAATCTTTGACGTCTTTAAGTGCGGCACGTGATGATGTGACGTCATCTGGAGGCGGTGCACGTGCCGGTGGCTGTGACGTCAGACTTAAGACGCGCGCCTCGGGTACATTTGAGGTTCAAGACGCTTCCATAGTCGAAATGTCCCCTAATTACTACTGTGACAGTGAGCTGATTTGTTTTATTTGGTCAATTACATGTTCTAACGCCGGGCTAGTGAACTATTCCCTACGCGGCATTGCTAATGTGTGTACGATGACTAGAAATACATGGACTGGGTAAATTTAATCAATAAGTGCTTCGTGCATACACATATTGAAAACCGACATTGGGATGGCACTGTACGGACTTAAAATGGGCCCTAATTTAACAAAAAGTTTGTAAATTTCGAACAAAGCAAAAGATGAAAATGAATGTCGTGAAGTAATGCATGATGGTTTTGATTTTTATTGTTTGGTAAATGCGTATTTTCTTCGAGTTGGAAATTAATGTGTTGAAATGTCCAAAACCTTTGACCGCATTTTACGGATCTCGCACAACTGGGAGAGTCAGGTTGGCGTAGCGGTAGTTTCCCCGCCTTCCACCGCTGTGACCCGGGTTCGAATCCCGCCTGGGCCAATATGTGGATTAGAATATTCCTCTGGGCTTTTCTTTCCGCCTCTAAAACCGTAATTTCTTCTCATTGTCTCCTCTCTACAGGTTTCGTCAGGCTTTCGGGCTACAGTGCTTAGGGCATTTGAGGAATCCTTGGTTTCATATTACCAGAAAGAAATAAAATAAAAAACTGATCCAACGATATTTTACTTCTGATTTCAACATTTCCCCAAAGCCCCGATATTATCCAGAAAATGGTTCAGTCAGTGATATAAATGCAAGATAATAACATATTACATCGAACCAATACGGTGAAAATGTACAAAGAAAACCACCCAGTGTTTGTTAATGTTTTATGCAATTTAAAGTAGGTCTATATACGGAATGTCACCAAATTCAACTCCAAGTTCGCCTTACATTCCAAATCCGAGAATCGCTGGTTAAGCCTTGTGTTGTAGGGTTTCAACGAGTGAGAAAAGATGTCAGTTGCCATTGCAAGAAGCTCGAAGACATGAACTCAGTGAACTACATTTCAAATTCAACATTATGTTAGAGAACCTTTATTTTTACCTATACTCTTTTTTAAAGTTTTATATAGGGCCTTATGTTGGTTGGATCCAGCGGGCTAGTTGGGTTGGCCAGCCCCGCCCCCTCCAATTAACAAATGTTTAGTAATTACATAACGAAAGTCCAAATTTTAGTTACAGTTCCCTAAATAGCGTCATCTCTCAGTATTGCAAATGTTCATTCCTTCAGGCCCATTGCTTCAGGCCCTTGGTCTTGTTATGCGTTGAATGCAACGCCTCCGCCCTCCCTGAAAAAAAATCTTGCACTTCAACATCCCAACAAAATTTAGGAAAATCCTGGATCCGCCACTGATAAAGCCATGTTTCTTCTTCATGTTCTGACTCTTCAATCGAAAACAAACTGCGCATGTAAACATTAAGGCGTTAAATGAGCTAATTCGCTAATTCGCCATTGGATTTCTCACGGACCAGGAAATTGGCCCCACGCCAACCGAGAGATCATCATGAATGACGGGGCGGATCTGGGGCTTCCCCTCCCGTAAATAGGGAAAAATCAGCGGGTATAGTTGTTGATATAATAGCCAAACCTAAACACGCAAGCTCATAACCACTTCTGTGCCAGTTGATAAGCGAAACCTTATATCAATGCATTAATATTTTAGCCGCATTATTGACTGAAATAGGGAAGGCCGTAAGTGAAATTGCTTTACTGATCATGATATTTCAAATACTAGACTTGCATAAACCTCAGGTTGGCATGCAGTTCGTCTACAAAAAAAACCCAAGACTCTTCTTCAAAAAGAAAATACATTGCCAATTTTTAAATAGTTCATTGTAACATCGGCCCGATTTGTTCAATTCGGTTTATGAATACATGCCCTGTACAACGGATATCCCGCCTTGTGCCGTTTGAAAATGATGGCCCCCAAGTTAACTAAAATCTAAACTGAATTTTTTTGAGTCATTTACGAATTTTTTATTAAGAAATGCACGTGATGCCGCGCTTGCACGAGCTGGCCTTCCCGATACTTGCAATGCGGAAACGAAAGCAATACATCAACACAAATGTGTAAAATGCTCATCGTGGTCAATTAAATAAAAAAACAGAAGGAATGATCAGGTGTTTATACTGAACTTTTGGGGAAATTTGATCATTTAATTTGTAGCAAAAGTGAAATATCGTAAAGTTTGCGGTTGTACCCATTTATATAGACTACTTTTGGAGAACATTTCATGTGGCACTTGTAAGTGGACTATTTTATCTGCATGTCTAAAATGGGCTTGTTTTAATAGATACATGCAGATATTTTGGATGCATACGGTGAACTGTCCTTGTGATAGTACTTTTAAAAGCTAGTTTTTGGGTGCGTGACTATTCGCACCTTTCCAAAGCGGGAAACTGAAAATGTCCTGCGGAACTCTCAAGGTGGCTGGATCAATGCAAAATGAACAAAATACATAAATGAAATGCAAGACTTAGGAAACAAAGTAGAGACATACAGGTCAATCATCCTGGATTTTTTTATTATACCGGGGTTCGAACCCGGAACATCCCTCCGGCATGATCCGGATGTCCTGAAAGGTGGGATGGGGAAAAAGAGAAACACAAAAAGTAACTCAAACTTTGGAGGTCTTGATATGGGTTCGTTATGGAGTCAGTCTGCATACAGTGAACTTCAAATTATTTTTTGGTGTTACAATGTTCCTGAGGGTTCCTTCCTTGTTGTAAATTCAATCAATTTCCTATTCGGTTATAGAAAGTGTTCAAAGCGTCATAGTTTTATTTACGATCACCTGTTTTTAGATTTCTCACAAACACCTGAACACCGTAAAAGAAGACACGACTTTTACAATTACCCAATCTGTTTTTATGGTACGGGTATACTAGCTCAAAATTAATGAACATGTTTTGGAAGATGAAATACCTAAAACAACCAGCATGACGTGGGAACTGATGCAGGTACTACCTGCAACTTGGAAATTAAACCCGCATTTCGGAATAGTCAGAAAGATTTCTCAAAATACACTCCACTTGACGTACCAGCATGGAGGGCGATTGTGGGAATGTGTCCCGCCCTCCAATTCTCCATAACTCCGCCCCCTCAATCCATATACGTCACACTATACCACCACGGCGGGGATGCATGCAAGGTCCCGTGATGTGTGATTTTGCGCTTGAACGTTCCACGCTTCGACGAATCCACAGCAAAACAAAAACGTCGATTTTGCTGACTAATATCGCTGATGACTAAAACTCGCGATGTTTTGACGAGTGTGGTTTGACTAAGACCTTGTATTTAGCCTAGGCTTTGTTAATTGTCATTACACGTGCGCATGATGCTCTCATATGACAGGGGTTTGTTTACAAACATTAATAGTGAAAATATTATTAGGGCAGTACCCGTAGCGGTCACTGATGAGTAAATTCCAAAAGTTTGGGAACCAACTCATGGAATGCTCACTGCACATAAGACGAGGGCTTGCTATTGTTCTTTGCCATTCTCCTCAATTGGAAGTTATTTGATGAATTTCATTCATTTTTTGTGATATTTCACTAATACCACCAAAAGAATAGTTTCATGAAAACCGACACGTGTATGCAAAATAATCAAGCTTCAACTAAAGACTCGGGCATATTGAAACTAAACAAGGAAATGATATGATGAAAAAAAAATTCAAGAGGAATACAAAACGACCTGTATTGCTTTTCCATATCCTGATTGGCAGTGTTTTTCCTAGAACAGGAATCTAAACATGCAGTATCATGCAGTGAAACTAAAACAGTTGGCAAGTTGTAGTTTTTTTCCAGTGAAATAGATCCGGGTGTAAGTGAAAGCGCTTCTCCGATATCTCCCCCAGGATGCACAGATGTTCAGATAACTTGGAACCCAGGAAGAAAAAGAACGGACCCCATTTTCTCTTTGGGTGGACTGATTTTTTTTTCACCCCGTTTTTTTCCCTTCGAAATTTAGGATTTTAATGAAAATTAAAGTCGTGTTCAACTGGGGTATATTTTGCGGTATTATTCAAACTCTCAATTTCAAGGGATTTTATTGGAATGAGAAAACCGAAGGCGCCATTTCTCACACCACAGGTATGGCGCGCCGTGGCGGTCTGATAAAACCGCCACATTCAAAACCGCAACTTCCTGTCCGCAGCATGTGTGCACTCTAAAAAAAAAACCCCCGGTGGTCTGGTTAATATCGGTCATTGATCTCTTTGTTATTGTTTTGATTAGGGATTATAAGAGACATATAATGAAATATAATGCTTACATAATATAATATCGAAGTTCCCGAGTTAAAGGGACACTCCGTTCCGGTTTGACAATACTGAATAACGATTGAATACTTTTTTAAAAAAATACCGTCTTTCATAATAAAAACACCCAGTGCGTTTCTGGGGTTAATGGGTCGACGCAATGGCGTATATTCTGAGGAGGGGTGGGGCCGGGGAGGGGTACCCCAAGTGACGCCATGCACTGTTACGGTCGAACAAGTCCCACGGTTGGGGCAACTGGAATTTTTTTTAATATTAAATTGAGTTTTCGCCTATGTGGGTATCCATGTGAGAGGCATCGACTATTCTGATCAATTCACCGCCCAGCACGAGACTGGCTATGAGTCCTTCAGCCTTGATATGTCCCTTCAGGGCCACCATACATGAGACCCGCCTTGCAGACTGGAAATGGCCCATCCTGTTACCGAAAGATGACCCTTGACCCCGAGTTCATGGAAAGGCACCCAGCGTGCGCACTTTCGGGGCTATCAAAGCATCACCAACCTTCATAACCAATAACATTATGTCTTGCCGCGTAACTTATACTACGGATGGAGTAATTTAAAAGGCAATCGTTTTGAGGTCAAGTTTCCAAGTTTGTGCATTGTCTTGTGAACTTCGTGCGTGATGTGACAGACGATTCCCTGGTACCCATTACTTTCCGAATCTTAGTGTGGAACTTCCCATTATACACACGAGTGTAAACCAGCGATAGATAGGTCATCAGAATTCTGTTTTGTTTTTTTCAGTGAGACGAGTTTATTTTTCGGGACAATTTTCGCACTCACTTTGATTTTAATTCCGGCTTTGGCTCCACTAAGAGCATTCACGTTCTGAAGTTGGATGGTTGAACGGGGGAGGGTCCTTTAAAAGTTTCTTTTTTTAATGTAGGCTTAGAGATTTTAGAGACTTCGCGTTAGTTCCGTGTGGTACATGTACAATGTCGGGCAATGTTTATTTTGTAAGCGATTTCGTTAATTCGAAGAGGTTGAAAAGTACGTAAAAGTTGAGAACCGAAACCGAAGCTTGAGAAATTGCCTGAAGCAGCCAGACCGCACAACTTTTTTTTTGCACAACTTGGATTTTAAAAAAATCATGTTCTTTTGAGAAATTGACGAGGTTGCTGCACCCTTTAAAGAAATAAAACGATCCTTTGTTTGGTTTAAATGGATCTAATGTAAAGTTATCCAATTCGTGAATGCATTTACCCCCTTGGAGGCAAACCTTTTCGCGGGAAAAAACTCAGTGACGTTCGCGGTTTTGTGAACACTGTCTGAGCGATCCGGCTCCTTGCCTGTACTGTGAAAGGGAACATTGATCGCGTGGCCTCACAAGGCGAAACCACAAATATGCATGGAATTACGCGCCGTAGTTCTCAAGCGCATCAAAAGGGTCCGGTTTAAGAAGGGGAGGTACACCCAGCTTAGATCCTTTACCAAAAATGGAGGGAATTTCCCTGGAAAAGATAAGTGGGGAAAAAATCATCATAAAAACTGCAAGCTATTATATTTTTATGTCGGTCTTCATAAAATTATAGTTTCAGAAATTAAGAATGACGTAGGCCTATACTTTATTGTTCTCAAACCATGGAGGAATGCTCAAACTGTGACACACTCATTTTTTAGTCCAAAATAGCCACATTTATAAACTTGAAGTCTATTATGACTAATTTTTTTTAAAAAAGTCGGTTCATAATTGTTTCGTTATAACGCTTTTAAGCTGTGTGATCCTTTCATTTCTGTGGGCCCACTCATAATACTTAATTCAAGTTTTCTGAAAGCTGAACGGCCAATAATACAGGTCGTATCATATATATGCCCTGTTAATTCACGCTCCCTGTAGTTCATCGTTGATAATATCACCCACCAAATATTGGCCTACTTTGTTGTGTAAACAAGCGTGACCTTCGGATCGGAAACTGCCTTGTTTACGTTATACACTGTATAGAATAAAACAAATAAAGCAAGTCACCCTGGCCTAGAGCAGAACAGAGACTCTCCCACATAAAAAGAATGAAAAACTCTGTTTAATACTGTATACGATGAGCAAGCCACTGCAGGTGTATATTTTAAATGATGTATAATTGACTTCTATATTTTGAAGTGTAAAAATCAGTAAACATAATTGTAGTGGTTATTTTTTGCTGGAATAAACCATTTTTGATAAAGTCTATGCCGGGGCAAAAACCAACAGTGAGTAAGTAATCTTCTCGACTACAATTTCCATCAACATTTTTTTGATCCTTTGTTTGGCCTATGTTCTGTTGTCAATAAAATTTACATTCGCACACTTGGCAAATTTGATAGGCCTAAGAAAATCCCTTGTTTTTACGTCGTGACCAGCGTGTGGCCTACAGCGGTTAACGCAAAGGAGTGCATCTTTATATACAATGATCGGAACTTTCTGATAACCCCCATCCATTCCCGGATATATTCAATTCAGGACCGCGATTTCCCTCACTGCGCCCCGGCACAAAGTGCCGACCCGAGTCCGGCCGGGAAAACTGCCAAGTTTGTTTCTCACGGTGTAGGGGCGGCCCCGTCGAATTCTTTCTAAACTTCGGGTGAGGCCTGAACAAAAATAATTTCCACCTCTTGCATGTCGCGCGCGCCGCAGTTACTTATGCAAACGAAATTTAACACAATTATTTAGCGAAACGAAAGTTTTTTTTATGGCATACTCCTCACGATTTTCGATATCTACTTGCTGAACGTTTCAAGAAAAATCAAACACTGACATCATTAACTTAAACTTTGAATTCTCCTTGATAATTCCTCGATTTTTGCGATAATTATTGCTGCGATTTTTTGGTGATGAATACATTTTAAATTGTGAATGATGGTTAACTTCCCATATCCGATACGGACCTAAATAATTCGCGGTTATAACATTGTGGGAGACATTAAAAACCTCGAAGGAAGTTATTTTAAACAGCGACAAATAATTGAGTTAAGTCAGTTCATAATATAGAAAATGCCTATATGGTGAAATCCAAAAATCCCTTCAAGTTCCATCTTTTGTCCATTTATGCCTACATTTTACATGAAATCTGAAATAACTGCTTGGTATGGCTAGTTATATATTTATATAATTTGATTCGTTGAGGTATATGAGGGAAGTGTTTGTGTGTTTGTAAGTTAGCCTCTAGTACAATTTGTAATTCTTGGTGCTTTTTTATTTTCAGTTGCTATAATAGTAGGCATTTTTAAATGAATGTAATATTTCTGTATTACATACATAATTTCATCATAATTGGGGCTTACAATAATTACAGCAAGTATATTTTGTCTATAGTTAGTCATGTGTGCAATTCGCATCGTGCATCATTAGAAATAAACTCGAGTGCATAAATATCGCTGGGTTATTTGGAGCTAGTGAATTTTCCCGTTGCAAATCCTGGCGTGGTTCCCTGCTTATCTTGGCAGAGTACCAAGTCCCATTCGATAGTGCGCGGCGCGGCAAACAGTTACGCACGAGTGTGTGACGTCATTCCAAAACATTACTACGGTGCATGGTCCGTACGCATATTCAGAATACACGATACGACTTAGGACTGAACCACGGCGTTCTGAGCTCTCAGGATTCTTCAATTCTATCGAGGAAATACTTCACTTTTTCTTATATTTATCAACCGGTGTGTTTATCAACTATGGAGAATACGCTGAAGACACTATCGGCGTTATTATTAGTGTTACTGGTGGTCTGCTTAACAGGAGTTAGAAGTAAGTATTGGTCAAAATATTTTGTCTTGTTTTGAGTGTTTGGGGTCGAGCGGAGGTGAGTGCACGAGGGCCGGCCCCACCATTTCGGCGCGACAGTAGTCGCGTTTATCGGGCACGGCTCGTAGGACTTAATGTTCATTTTAGATTTCGAATAACTCGATATTACATTGACATAAGCTATGAGAATTTGAATGAAGTATTTGTAAAATGTTTAGCAGGTTTGGTTTGTTGAAATGTGCCGTAAGTAACGCCTTAAGCCTTAGCCAAGCAATGAAGCTTCACATTTTGCCGGCCGGCGTTTTTTCCCGACCTAGCCGGTTGTTGGGCATCTTGCCAAAGCTGTTGCGACGGTTCACTGTTGGCAGGTTTTCCCTTGTCATTCGGCTGTGTACCTGTCCCCTTTTCGTCACATTTCATAATTCAACATGATAAATCAACTTCAAACACATTGTCCACGTTGTAACCAACACATTTAATCTTGTTTTTAGGTCAATGTGGACCCGACCAATTCAAGTGCGGGAACGGAAAATGTATCCCACAAATTTGGACTTGTGACCAGGAAGACGATTGCGGCGATTCTTCTGATGAAGCTGACTGTCGTAAGTATTTTTTTGTTCCCCCCCTTTTTTTTTTTAACTCTTTGTAAACTATTGAAGTACTTTTGTAGACTAGACTAGAGCATGAGATTGATATTTATGTTGAATGTAAACAAACCAATTTGTAACAAATGTAGCAAAATTGCCGCGCCAAAGCTCTTTTCTAACATTCATTTTGGTAGACTGTCACACTCCTCGGTTTGAAATGTTTCGAATTTGTTCACATTTTTGAAAATTTCCAAGGGTTTTTGTTGATGTTATCTTCGTTTGTTATGTTTATTCCATTTATGGGCTTGGCCGCTTTTTCGTTGTGCCATATCACTCAGTCACCATTGATTTAGAAGGGAAAAAACATGCTGCAGGGTCGTAGTAAAAATGCCGGGCGTGTTGACTCAATGTTATGATTTGGCAGGCAACTAGCGCGTCCCTGATTGGCTGGCTGCCATTTGTGATGATGTATTGCATTTTGTGAATCAGTGGGGCGATGCGTCATGAATTATTCATGTTGTGGTGTCATGCGATTGGTCAGTCATACATCGACTGAGGCCGTGCGACCAACTGGGTGGCTGGGCTGATGGGCTTGGCTCATTAGTATGCAGGACTTGGTAAATAGTGGCGTGGTCGTCTATGCAGGCGATTATTCATGTATCATGCTGTGTCATGTCATGAATTTGTTCAAAAGGCTTATCTCTCGAATTTTTGTTTAGGATTAACAGTGAAGAATTCCTTGACTGATGAATAATTTTAAAACCCAAGAATACAAACAGATTTCAGGCTGAGACAGAAAAATCAGTATTTTTTTTTTTTTTTTACTGATTATAAATTAAACTCAGTCATGCAACGTCATTATGTTGTTAATTAATAAAGCAACTTTCGGCTTTATATAAAAAAATTATTTACTTTGAAAGTTTTAAGACAGTTTTACCATATTTGGTACTGAAACGTGACCCTGTTTGCCCCCTTGCCGACCCTGTTATGATGAGTAAGGGGTGGGAAAAGGAAATAGGTTCTTAAGCAGACTCCATGCTGACTGTCTGGAAAAACCAAGTCATCCAATTGACCTCCGGATACTACATAAATGAGCCCCCTTCCTTGGGTTGTGTTCTCTCCTTCAGTGTTTTGATAGGAGTTTATGTTAAGGACTTTGGTTTTGACCTTGTTGCCAAAAACATATCCGACCTCGCAAACGGTGATGGAAAAATCTTGTGGGGAATCATACAGATGAATTCATTTGTATGCCCATGCGTTTAATCTCAAAACTCTGTTAACAGAATATCACAGTGAAATTAAAACCCCTTAAAACTAGTTATCATTTTAAGATCGATTACAAACATGGCTTTTAAGCTTAAGCCTTACTACTGAAGTATTTTTTTGAATGAAGTTAATCTGCATTAAGATTTTGAAGATAAAAATACTAGAGTAAACAAACGTGTTTTACCAAAATCCAAGTTAACCTTTATTTAGTGAACTGACTGCAGTTGATCCTTTGCATATTACTCATTAACCCTACTTGTCTATAGTATTATGGAACTAAAACTAAAGAAGTCAATTCAACATTTGGTTTTCCTATTCCCAGAACCAGCTCTTGTTAATCTCTTAGCTTTTTCTTAGAACAATACAGTGTATATACAATGAACTAAACAATGAAACGATGTAAGTAATGCACATGTAAACTGCCCACCCAGTGGCTAGGTAGACTGCTTAATTGTTAGGTATTGTAAGTCAAGAGATATGTGGGCCTATACCTAATCTGCTTGACTATAGTACATGTATTTAGTTGGCTTACCATAACCACCCTGTGGTGGTTTTCTAAAAAAGTTCTGGATAAGTTTGTCAAAAATGGGTTTTGGTGCAGTTTCAAAAAGCATCAGTGTGCTGAATTTCAACTACTGAATAAAAACCAAATGGCGGCTTCACTGTGACCTTTATACATACCAGTGCAGTAACCCTTGCCATACTACTGGCTATTTACATACATGTACATGGCACCACGGAAGTCTACGCCCAGTTTTACATGGAAATCTGGGTTTGCACAGTGGTTCCTCACACCCTATTTACATAAAAAGGAACCCATGCATGGTGTTTATTGTGGGAACAGCTCGCAATACTTCAACCCTTGTGCAAATTTCCTGTTGGTGGGGTGCTGTGGCTGGTACCTATTGAGAGTTTGGATTCATTTTTCAAAGGGTCTATGTGTTGTGGTATGCCTTGGTTGTATTGTACTGGGATTACGGTGAATTTAAGAGGCTTACAGAAATTTAAGATTGACCAAAATAGTATTTAGCAAAGGAACTCACCCGTCACAAAAAAAGGTGAACATTTTTCCTGAATAATTTCACGTAATTAGGGGGAATCGTGAACGAAATAAAACTTGGGTTATCCAGGATAAAACAAGTCACATTGATTCAGAAATGTGAAGTATGTTTCGCCCTGATTTTGAGACAATCAGAAAAGTTCTTCTTAAACTATCATCAGTCTTTTAAAGTCTTTTAAAAATGGTGTTTTCTTTTGTTTGTTAAATAATATGTGAAGTTGTGAAGTTTAAACATTTATAGAAAATAAAAAGCCACAGAAAGTTGGCAAATTCTGATGGTGGGCATAGCAGCCATCCTGTTGTTGCAAATGCTTGTCGTCTTTCATGTATCCCACACTGCCACGCATCAGGTGATGGACATGTAATCCCAAGATGATTTTTTTGTGAACGGGTTGCTCTGCAAAGAAACAGCCCCTGTGAAAACATGTTCAGTAATTAAATGGCTCTCATCCAAAAAAGGACCTACATCTGAAATCATAGTAAACTTGTGCCCACAGTCAATTAATTAGTGACCACACTTCCATGCTGATACAAATCGGCCATTCTGATTGGCTCGTGCTGCATAGTCATAACATGGCATGATGTGTCACTGTATGCACAATTTGGCCAGGTATCAAAATGAACTAGTTTGTTCAGGGCAGAAGTCAGAAAAAAATTTCATGCTCTTGCAAGAATAATACGGCGTTCTGGCTTTATTTCAAAATTTGTTTTTGACCAAACTGTAATTGTCGTTAAGATTTGATGAAATAAAATCAACAAGCTTAAATAAATGTGGTTGGGGAAAAAGGTCTTTTGAGCCACAAGAAACAAGACTTTTATTTGGTTGTCCTGTTGATGAAACAAAAGCATCCACCCTGGTAGGATGTCCATTAGATTGTGGTTTCTCCGCTTCTCTGCAAGCCTCATCCAATCACAGGCTTTATTCTCTGTGGTTTCAGCTCAGACCATCTCACAGTGGTGATGACTCAAACAAAATGCAAATTTCTTCCTTTCTCCCAATGTGTGGCTGCCTCTTAGCCTAGAGTTAATTGCCACGCTGATAATCACTAAATATATTGGATTTCTGTACTTACCATCAGCCTTTTCTGTTACAGCTTTGGTATTTTCTTTTTGCCAATAAGTGGTTGTGGTTGGAAAATAAATTAGGAATATTTTTTGGTTTTCATTTCACCGCCTCACTTAAACGAGGACAGCAGATTTTCATTTTGCCCGCAGAAAGGAGAAGTATAAACAATGAAAACAAAACAAAAAAACGCTTGTTGCATCGCCTGATTTTTTAAAGTAGCTTCAGACCTTTTTTCACCCCAAATCAACCCTAAAAAAGGATTGATTTATTGAAGACATAAAAGATTAACGATGAAAAGTAGACATGTATAAACCTATCCAAGTTTATGGACGGAAAAGGGTTGTATTTGATATAGCTGTTTATTTTACTTTCTGCTGGTATTTTAAATCATATACTTACTTGGAAGGATATGATTTCAAAGCGGAAATTTTTCATCATACTCGTAATTTAAAATAAAAATCTTGAAAAGCTGGTACTTTTTCCAGCTATTTTTTAAATGTGACTAAATTCCATCCGAAGGATTGTGTCCGACATCAAATGGCAAATACATAGAAATAGAAATTTTTTAAGGCAAAGTATCAACAAAGACTCTATTTTCAAATCATTCAGTGGTACTAATATCCATAAAAAGCAACAGGCTTTGTCTATATAAATAATGCCTGGAAATTGTTTGCAAGGGCAACAGCTGAATTGTTTCCTGTTTTCACAGGTGTGGCCCATTGATTTTGTTCCCCGCAGACGACACAAAAGTGACCTTAACCCTATCGTAACCTCAAAAACAAAAGACTTAGAAGGCTGTAAAGCTATAAATACCAATTCAATATTCGAAAATAGAAGCAAAAAAAAATCCCCGATTGATTTTTCAAACTTATTCTCAATGGACTCATGGTCAAATAGTTTTTGGTTTGAAAACAATTCTAGCATCCCTTCATTTACACCGATTTTGGGCCGAAACATGAGAATAACATTTTCTTTCCTTTTTCTAAGAGTGTTATTATTATTTATGTTTTATACCTTGTAAAGAATATAGCAGTTGGACCGCTGGGTGACTTGATCTGGCAAAGATGTTTGCGTTTTGCTATTCTTGCACACCTGGGAAGGACCAGGGCAGTGCAATATTGCTTAGCGTGCATTTTCACCGATTTTTTGGGGTATTCTTGGGAATTGTTGAGAAAATGGGAAAAACATCTGGATGGTAGGGGAAAGGGTGTTGCAGAATCAACATGTTGCAAGTTTACAGTGTTTGCAGATGTGAAATTTCACACCACCTATTATTTGGAGACTGAAGAATTTTTTTTTTTTTAAAGAAATGAAAAACAGAACATGTTTTGAAAGCTGGATATTTAACTTAATTTTGAGATTTTGGTCTTTGTAAGCTTCTTAAATTTTGCAAGACTTGTTGAGTGTTATGTTGGAAACAATTTCCGGTAATAATTTTGCAAAACAAACTCCAACTGAATGTCCTTGCAGAGTGAAATATGTTGCCATTCATGATCTGGCGATCACCACGTGGTGTGGCCAGCTCTTCTCATTCCACAAGGCCGAATGTACGCTTTCACACCTGCTGTAATAATAAGGGCCGCTTTCCTGCAGGTTGCCTGAAGGTCGTGGGTTCAGAAACACTAAAGGACAGGTCAGCACGTATATCTGCACCATGCTGGCGTTGTATGGTGCTGTGAAGTGCCGAAACACGCTGGGAATTGTGTTCAAGTGGCGGTGGGAAGCCTGTAAGGTGTATGGCCTCATACACTTGTGGCTCAATAAAAAAAAAATCCAATAAGGTTGAACGTGCCGAACAAGGTCAATTGATATATTTCATGGAAAATAATGCAAATTTTGTGAAAATGAATTTCCACAATTTATGCAATCATTTAAGTGTAAATTATTTAAATTTAATGTTAAATTTGGTATGTTGAGGGATATTGGATCTGATAGAATTATTTTTTTATTTTATTGGACCCCTTTAAAACAAATTGTTGATGTTGGTATTTTTGTGTGTATTTTACAGCACCCAGAACATGTAGTTCTACAGAGTTTGAATGCAGGAGTGAGCACTGTATCCCAGGAAGATGGCATTGCGACGGTGATCTAGATTGCGCTGATGGTTCCGATGAGGACGCCTCTCGATGTGGTAGGTTTATCCCTCCCCCATCGATTCCCCGCCCACAATTGAAATACTCCCCAGATATACATGGCACTAATACAACAAGCCTAATTTAAATCAAATCTGTTAAAAAATGCACCACTAAATGTATGCCAAAATTGTTGAAAAGCAACACGTGCATGATGGCATATTATGTGCAGAGATTTGATTTCAGAGTTTATCAAGAGCTTTATTTACTAGGAAATGGGGCAGACAAGTTTGATAAAGACTCTATTTGCAATGTTTTAATCTTATCGCAAAAACATAACGCTTTGGGACGAGTAGTTAAGTATACAGGACGATAAGTTTGTTGATAGTTTTGATACCTCCCAGAGTTTTCGAGTTTGACCCAGTATTGTCTCCCATACAAATTATGTTGACTGTTGTGCTTATAAATTCCAAAGTACAGTACCTTGACTTTGTTATTGTATCTCTGTCTGTTTAGTGCAGTTTGCAATATTTAACATGAAACTAAAAGGCCCTCATTCTGTATGCGCTATTTCGAACCCAAATAGAACACGTCAAAAAATGGACAAAATCTGAAATAGATTTCTTTCCGGAATGAATAGTTGCAACCATTTAGTTCAAACTCCTGTAAACAAAACATGTGTAGCTGTTGTTTACAAGTGCCAGTATTTTACCTTCAAGTGTTCCTGATAAAAACCACAGCTTCCAGTGCATGATATGCCCCTCATTGCTAACAGCAAGCTTGAATAAAAAAAAAGTCCAACTTGAGGGAAAACTGAAAAACCTGTTTTTGTGCAAATGTCCCATCGTGAACGGAAGAAGAATTAGGCCTCTTTCGATGCCCCCTGGTGACGTTTGACCTACCGAGCTCACCTTACCCTGGAAATGAACCTGTCTCCCCTAGACCCTTTTACATTGAGAGGCCGCAAGGGGGAAACGCATACCGATGGAAGCTTTGGGTCACAAAACTCAACCTTTTAAAAGGGTATGGTGGCAAAATTCTGCCAAACCGATTGGAAATGTTAATAAACGGTTGACTTGCTTTGCTTAATAAATTCAAAACTCCATAAAATTTGGGATCTGTGGGTTTCCGGTTTGATAAAAAATGGAACCAAACTACCAAAGATGTATTGTGCGCCGGTTTCCTGTTCTTTCTCGAAATGGATTTCAGGTTAAACTTTTGAACTTTGTGACTTAATAATACATTTCAATAAATGATGGAAAGTGATCATATAATTTTTCCCAGCAAGTAACTAGGAACATTGGTTGTTTGGTCAAAACTTGCTGTTTCACTAGTTTCATAAATGCATAGATAGTTGCTACTTGCTAGCAGATTGGTCATTCCGTATAATTCTCCTCATTGAAAATTAACACTAAAATAGCACATTCATTTCCCGTTCCCATAAATTAAAAAAGAAATCTTCCTGGAAGATGGTTTATTCTGAGGAATATGGTTTGGAATATTTTCCTGGTCACCTATTTTTTTTTCCTTTCTAATTTCCTCTTGGTCACCCCATCTACCTGCATACATAAAAAGTCTGACCCTAGCCCAACGCACTTCTACAACTAATTTAAATGCCATTACTGCAACTCAATGACGTTCCCAGGCTAGTCTGTCTAAGGGGGCTGGCTCTGTTAAGGTCACTCGTGATGAGTTTCCCAGCTAGTTGTGGAATGGCATGATGTCTGGCCACTTACAAAATAAATTGCGTTTCAAGGTTTTCAAAATCTAGCCTGAATTTTGACCAGGAATTACTGAACAAATTTGTTAAACTTAAGGTTTATAATATTGACCTGTTCTGTGGAAAAAGTTCCATTTCATTTACTACACAATGTAATCAGATTGGAAAGTATTCACTATGTGAAGAGTTTTGAGGAAGTTTTTCAGACAGTTTCCATGGTTGGGCATTTTGAAAAGAATCCCACAATCCCAACCTGCAGGGCACTCAAACCGCAATGCACCCTTTTCAGGGAAAGAAATGAAAAGTTTGCAAGCCCTTTTGTTAGTCGTTCTTGCGCATAAATTCCAGCTCTATTGATATTCGTAATGAGCTGCCTGGTCGGGCCAGGTGCTTTTGTCGGCTGTACCTTTACAAAAAATGCAAATCCTTTGTAGGGGATTTTAGTAGAGTATACCTTATATGTACGTGTATGTATGACGTACATGTACATGGTGCTAATATGGACATTGCATTGCACACAAAATGCTGGGTCATTCATACTAGTGTCTGGAATTAATCCGCTGTGGGAATATTGACTCTTATTCACTTGCCTCAGAGTTGACATAATAAAAGGATTATTTGAAATGTACTGGACGAATCATTAACCTTTTCCCTACTTAAATTTGTAAAATATTGTTTTGTAAAATAATTGACAATTTCAGTCAACTCGGGCCATTGAAGCAAGCAATAGGAAACACAATAGGAAATTTTGTTAAACAATTTTTTTAAGATCAACCGTGACAGGGAAGTTAATACTCTGTGAAAATTTACAGGAAAAGATCAAAGAAATGGTGGGCTGTATATGTGTGGGCGTTAACACTCTTGAAAAGGAATGCAATGTTTAGAATGATTATGCTTGCCTGCTTCTGGTCAGACATTACATAACACTTACCTATGCAGATGAGGTGAAAATATGGCATGATGGGCTGTTCAGTTTATGGTTGGGTGGCCCACGGAATGTCAACAAACTCACCAACTGTTTATTAGTCCTCTGTATATTTTAAACACCTGTTGAGTTTCCCAGCTAGAAAATAAAATGTGCATGGGAAAATTTCAGTCTAAATTCTCCCTGGAATTGTGTATTTTAGGGGTTTTTTGGGGGGGAGGAGGGCAGTGGAGGTAAAGATGGCATATAAAATCCACCTTTTTTAAAAAGTAGACCAAGTTGAATTTGTTCTCACCAAAGTAAAATAGTAGTAACCACTGGGGAAAACGGGGATTTGTTCTGTATTTGTGAACCGTCACCAGTGCTGCTTGCTGATTGGCCAGATTGTTGAGCAAATTTGCATCAGACCCAGACAATTCAGCCCAGTTATTTTTGCTAGTTCAAGTGTTTTTACCATACTGTTGTGTGAATGGTGCTAGCGAAATAGGATAATTGCTGGTAAAAAGTACAAGTTCGGGGTGGTTCAATAAACTTTCAACGCTGGTTTTCCAAAATATTGGACACATTTGTTCACATAATGATTAAGCAATACTTGATCAAGCCTAAAAGACTGATGTTTTTAGATAAAATATTTTCATTGCCCTAAATTGTTAAAAAAGCGAAAACATAAATAAAACAATTTAACAACCAAATTGATAGAGACAAAAGATGTGAAACTGTAATCATGTTTGAGTGGTTTACAAAATTTAAAATGATCATAACCAAAATGATCATAACCATATCCTTAATAATACAGCAATCGATTATGTTATTATTCAGATTTTATTTTTGTTTTTGGCCATTGCAGCCCAAAAGACCTGTCGAGCCGACCAGTTTAGTTGTGGTGAGAGTAGCACCTGCATCCCTAGGGGCTGGGTTTGCGATCATGATCTGGACTGCGAAAACGGCCTGGATGAGATGGATTGTGGTAAGTAAATTGTCTTTTTTTTTTTAGTCAATGTTTGGCTGTCTTGAGACTTCCCTTAAAAAATTACATCAGTTTTTCTGTTTGACCTGCCTGCTGAAAAGTATTCCCCCATCATATAAAATAGTGATCTTTCATCCGTAACAGAAAAAGTACTTTTAAATCGGCAGCTGTTCTATAAATTGTCTGTTGCATAAGGTAACTTGATATGAACATCATCAAATGCTTTAACAGGTTGTTTTACGATGTACTTTTGCATGTGTTTGTTGATGGTTTGAGGGAAGTTACAATTGAATTTAACATTTGAAATTGCTTGAGTCCGTTCTGTCTTCATGTTAATGTCAAGTGAATTTCAAGATGTCGGTAATAGTCATTTCATGGAGACGTTTATTTAGCTGTGATTCTTATAATCATCTGAATTTGATCTGTTGTTCATTTGCAGCCGAGGTGACGTGCCCAGCCAACGCGTTCACATGCAGCAACCAGAAGTGCATCACGATCCGCTGGCACTGCGACCACGAAGATGACTGCGGTGATAACTCCGACGAGCAAGGTTGTCCGGAGCCCACCTGTGCCCCGACCGAGTTCCGCTGCAACAACTCCTTCTGTATCCCCCAGCGCTGGGTCTGTGACGGGGACAGTGATTGCTTGGATCACTCAGACGAGCCGGCTTCGTGCGAGGCCACGCCCTCCACACCTTGTACTAACAGAGAGTTCGCTTGCTCCAACGGGGATTGCATTCACGAATCGTGGAACTGCGACGGAGATAGGGACTGTGTTGATGGATCCGATGAACTTGATTGTAGTAAGTATAATTTTACTAAAAAAAGTAATTTTTAAGAAATTTCCTTGAAAAAAAATTGTTCTAGTATTCAAAGTTCTGTTAGTAACAAGTCAGATTTGGAAAAACTTCCTTAAATTGATTCTTCGTGTTTTAATTGATTGATTGATTAATAATTTGTACGTCTTTTTCCCGCAACCTTCCAGGACTGGAGACTTGCGCCGGCTTCCAGTTTACATGTGACAATGGCATGTGCATTGATGGCTCCAAACAATGCGACTCGGTGCATGATTGTGTTGATGGTTCTGATGAGACCGGGTGCTCTGGTAAGTTTTTCAGGAAGAAATCAAATTTGTTGAGAAATTTATCAAATTTAGGCAAAACTTTAACTAGGAATTGACATTTTCGCTGTTCATAAGATCATATTGAGATGATATAAGAAGAGATTAGTTTCAAATTCATAAATGGGAAGTTTGGGGGTTTAATTTATCATAGTAATAATAAAGAGTAAAACTAATTAATTTGTGTTCACATTCTTTTTCAGTACCTTCTAGTCAATGTCAAGAGTACACTGAGTTTCAGTGCCCCAGCGGAGTCTGTATTTCAATGGACCGAGTCTGTGATCAGCAGAACGACTGTGGAAGTTGGGAGGACGAACCAACGGGCAACGTTTGCTGTGAGTTGATTTTTCTGATAACCGAAGGGTTGAAGGAGATATTGTACCTAAGCCTATCAAATGTCCCGTCAGAAGTAAATCACAAGTCAGTTCACAAGTGCGATCACAAGTAACCGGGCATGAATATTATGAATATTATGAATATTATGAATATTATGAATACGTGAATATTATGAATACATGAATATGAATGTATATAATTTTTTTCCGGCTGATTGGAATAACTTGTTACTTGATTTGGAACTGGATGAGTTGTGATGGACTTGTGATAGAACCGTAGCGACAAGAGATCGCGTCTTTAAACCAGGGAAAGGGGTTGACAGTTATTTTCCAGTACATCTCAGGTTGTAAAGCTGATAATTATCGTCGTCGCTTCCTTGCTCATTATTGTAAATATGAAAATGGAGATATGTAGATACATTTGTTAAGTATTGGAAGTATTTTGTAACAAACTTTTTATTTGTACTCACTTAGATACCAACGAGTGCGATGTCAACAAAGGTGGTTGCCATCACGACTGTACCGACCTCCCAAACGGTTTCTACTGCTCGTGTCGTTCCGGCTACGAGCTTATTGACGGCCGCTGCAACGACATCAACGAATGTAAGACCATCCCTGGTATCTGTAGTCAGCGCTGCGACAACCTAGAAGGTCACTACAAGTGCACCTGCGACGACGGCTACATCCTGGAGCACAACACACACTGCCGAGCCACGGGACCTGACCCTCTGATCTTATTCGCCAACCGACATGACATCCGGTCCTTCGACGTCCATACCCGACTCTACAGGCCGCTGTACTCCAACCTCGAGAGCGCCGTGGCTTTAGACTTTGATGTTCAGTCTGATTCTCTCTTGTGGACTGACGTGGCTGATGAAAAAATCTACGTGTAAGTATTAATCAAAATTTCCATCGATGTACATATTTTTTCTCAGTATTGCATGATTTCCAAGTCGTTTTACAGAGACTTTTTGAACACTAGTGCAAAATTGCTGCACGATGCCACAGCAAATTGTCTTGGTATTTCTGAAGCGGTTTTGTTTTGTTTTTGAGTTTTTCTGAAGGTTTAACGTCTCTTGTTTTTCTTCAGGGGTGATTTCCAGGCTGGCACGAACAATCCTATCGCGCTCATGGACCGCGTCGAGACTGCTGACGGAATCGCCATGGATTGGATCTATCGTAAGGTCTACTGGACCGACACTGGTAACAACTCGGTGGGCGTGACATGCTTCAACACAGGAGACACGAAGACACTCTATACTGAAAACATCGACGAACCAAGAGCAATTGTCGTGGATCCAGAAACTGGGTAAGTCTACTATTTTCCTTCATTTTTGCAAAGTGTACCAACAACTTTGTATTTATTTCAATTAAATTCAGTACCTGATCTCCATGGAGGAGATTTTTCATGAATGTCTCCCTGAAGATAGTAGAGTAGTTACCAAAGATCAGCCTTGAGATATTGTAAATAAATGAGTTTCCTTTGATTGGTTATCCTGATGTGTGTGGTGTTTTTTTTTAACTTCCAGGTTTATGTTTTGGACTGAGTGGGGACAGAAGCCGAGCATCGAGAGGGCAGGCATGAACGGCAACTTCCGTTCTTCGATCGTTACTATCGAGATACAGTGGCCCAACGGTATGGCCATCGACTATGCAAGTGAGATGCTGTACTGGATCGACGCCAAGCTACACACCCTCAGCACCGTAGATTTCAACGGTAACAACCGCCGCACCATCCTGGAGAGCCACTCCCTCCTGCCTCACCCGTTCTCCATCTCCGTCTTCGAGGACCACGTCTACTGGACGGACTGGGAGAGAGAGTGCATCACGAGAGCGAATAAATTCACCGGCATGGATCGGGAAACACTCCTGACAACACTCTACTCACCCATGGATATCCAGATCTACCATCCGCTCCGTCAGCCAAACCGTAAGCATCAACTCTCATCTTCTCTTCAACTGAAACAGTCAGTTCCATTCAACTAGACAAGCTCTATCTTGTTTTGTTCAAGGAATGTTATAAATGTTCTACAGTGCTCCAAATGCCTTTCTTAATTGGCTGTTTGTGATTTTGTTGCAGGTACATCAAACCGTTGTGGAAGCGACAACGGTGGTTGTTCTCACCTCTGCGTCGTAGCTCCCCATATCTCGGAGAGCTCAGCTCCATACACCTGCCTGTGCCCTGACGGCGTAGATCTCCTTCCAGACATGCGTACCTGCCGGGGTTCCTTCCCCCAACCACCCCATGTTCCCGATGTCTCCACATCCAAGCCCCAGCCTACCGCCATTGTCAAACCTACAACCATGAGCAACGAAATACTGAAACCGGATACCAAGACCACAAGTCCCGACGACAACAACAACGTAGTGAAACCAAGACCACAAGAGGGAGACCACGACGGGCCCCCCGTCTTTGTTCCTATTGCAATCGGCATCTTTTTCGTGCTGTGCGTTTTGGTCCTCATAGCTGTTGTTGTCTACAGGTGAGTGCCATATTGCCAGTTGATGATTTGTTCACAATGGCTGCTTGTGACTTGTGACTTCACATTCTTCCACACTTCTAGTATGCATGCCGTTAGTTTGTTGACAAACTGGAATTTGCTGATCAATTCTGGGTACAGAATCAATTGCCTCAATTTGGATGGATTTAAAATTACACTATGCTATCTGAGGGGGTACATCAGCTTACGGGTGCCATTTTGTCCATATATTTGCTCGCAGTACACAAAGAAAAGTACTTAAAATCCAGTGTATTTTAATTCAGTCTTCTTATTTTGTTTTTTTTCTTATTTGCAGGAAATATTTCAGAAACTCAAAGCGCACCATGCATTTTGACAACCCCGTTTACCGCAAGACGACAGAAAACCAGTTTTGTTTATCACAGCCTAACGCTTACGAGCACAACCCAGGAGGAGGGAAAGCTTACAAGCCTGTAAGTATCTCACAGATTAACCTTATCTTACAAAAGTCTGATTTTGTACCAAGTACATGTATGTCAGTTTTTGCTGTAATGTCTGTACAATGTTCAGGGACACACTTGGCTCTGTGCCAGGAATCAACTTGATAAACCCTTACCTTAGGCTGGTGGCTTCTTAACCAGATCACATCAGCAGGTGTTTTGGGATCTCAGGCCTCTAGCAATAAGATCTTTCTTTTGGTTAAGTTCTGTCAGTGCTGCTGTACATGCTTAAAGAAGCAAGGATAGTTACATAACCAAAGGGTCTGGGAGTAGAGGAACACAATTTTCTAGCAGGATCCATTTCTAGTTTTTGGTAGTAATATTTTCCCCCAAAACAAGAGTAAAAGATCCTTCAAAAGTGTTTTGACGATTTCTTCATTTTGTTTACATTTCGGATTTTGTTTCCTTTTACAGATAATGAATCCAGATGATGTAGCATAGCCTTCTTTGAGAGTTGAAGAAAACTAGGATTCGTCATTGATGCAATCGAGCCAGCATCTTCGCAGGCATGTTTCTTGTAAATAATTATTGTCTTCACTTGTCGCTAGAATTAGAAATTCAAAATCTATAAAAAAAAAAAAAGCTAAGAAAAAAAAAATTAGAGTAGGGTGTAAGCGGTGACACATGGAGATTAAGAATGGTGTGCAAAAAACTTTGATGCGTTTTTTGTACATTTGAACAAAGGAAAAAACTTTTTAAAATTGTGGTTAAAAAGTCTGTAGAGAATAATAGATTAGAAAATGTTAGATCAGTTTGTAGGATAGTCTAGAAAACTTGTGGAAATTCACTTCAATTGCATTGATGACGAAACTAGGTAATTTAAGGAACATATGTATTTATTATTTGGAAAGGAATCTATTTTGGACACATCAGAGTGCAGTCAACACTGGGAGGAAATACTCCACAGAACGAGTTTTTATTTTCGCTTCTTGAAAGATGCTTTTTTGGGTTTTGTTTGTTATTGCTCAAAACGGAAGAAAACAAGATTTAGTTGAATGTACTTTGATTTGTATCAAATGAATTGGGGGCGGTGGTGTCGCTGACGTCATTGCTATCATGGAAGAGTTGCGATGGGGTACCATGACACGTTCCTCCATGACCACTCGCTAACCATGAGGCGGAAGATTGGAGAACTGAACGAAGAAAACTAAAAAAAGAAAGAAATACGAGCCCCCTTTAGCCAACTCCTTGCAATACAATAAAATGCTGGTATATTACGCTAGGTGCACCAGCGCAAGAATTGCTATTGTATAGTTTATTAAAAAAAAAAAAAAAATGTGTTCCTTATTATGCAAATGCAATGCAAAGAAGTGTTCATTGTGTATAGGACGATTATTTGTGCGTAATAAATTGAAAAGCTCATTCAAAAGCGGGCAAATTTCAAGAAATATTACCAAAGCAATGAAAGTTGCAGCACTTTTTGTTGACAGAATTTAGGCAGCTGAGATAGTTGTGGGATAAAAATGCACCGATTTAAGTAATTAATAGCATATCCGAAACACTGCACGCATGTAAATATTTTGTCAGTGTGGGAGGAAAATTTGAAATATATTAACACTTAAAATTTGGGGCAAATAGTATTGAAAGACACAAATCTGGTCATGGTAGTTTTTTGTTTGGCATTCTGGAGCACTTGGACGGGGTTTCAGAAATAAAAAACTAGCCAGTAACAATGAATCCTAAAGTACATCTTCTGTTGAGGCATGTGGTATGCTGAAAAGTCCAAAAAACTATGCAGTTAAAGGGTACAGTTTTTTGAAGGGTACAGTTTTTAAACCTGCCAAGCACGGTCGTGCCCTCTAGTCTGGTAGCGATTAGGCTGTAAAGCAGCACGTCTTTGATACCTGTACTTGTATCGACCAGATCAGTCGAGTACTAACTGTATTTGGGACTTGTTATTTATTATTACTTTACATATTGCAAATATTTACATATACATATTTATGATATAAATATATATATATGTTGTAGGAACAGTCATACACAGTAGCTTTATGTAAACATGCAAAGTCGTTTTTATTTACCGTGTCCATGATAAACAGTTTTTTTTTGGGGGGGGGTGAAAATCCCAAGTTATGTTGTTTTCTGGTGGCCCAGAAAGGCCATCGTATCTTATGTATATATAACCGCTTTTTGTTTTTTGTTTCATATGTACTCAAATTTGTATATATTATAAAAAAGAGATATAATTTTGTATAAACTGACATTTAAGTAGTGCCCTGCATGGAAGGAGGCCCCACAAAAAACCTGACGATTTTGTCAGATGTATTTATTTTATTTTACTTTAACTCTTTTTGTTGAAGTTATTTTCGTACTTTAATTTACTGCATGTCATCTCGCTAGTGTAGAAATGTACATGATTGTGGACGTGCACAGACTGCAGGAGTCTCTTTGAAATTGAGCAATATATTAGGAGATTCCTGCATCTGAAAGTATACACGTCTCAATCTCAAGTTGGTAGATTGTACATATGTAAATAGTGTTGTAGGTACATATTAAAAAAAAAACATCAGCATTGCTAGTTGGTGACCAAAAAAATGTAAAAAAACAAAAACCAGTAAAAAAAATTAGAATTAGAGTTTAGGAACCTTAGTGTTGATGTAGGTGTATAAAAGAGTGTATCAAGAACTTGTGAATATTGTATTTATCAGGAAATCGGAACCTTAAATATGACAAAGAGTTTGTAAACGTTGGAATTCTCGGAGGTGAAGCAGCAATGTTTCTGGACTGGCTGTTCAAAAACAAGCAGAAATATCTTCACTTTTGAAAGTTTGCAACATCTTTTCATGAGGGAGTTCATCATTCCGATGGCTGTATATAATAACTCCAAAAATATTTAGACCTGGGTCTGTTTTATTCTTTTCTCTCTTTTTTTTCCCTTCATTTTTCCCCCTACAAAGTTATCCTCTCTGTGAAGAGGCCAAGAAAGTTAATTTTAAGCAGCTCAGATAATTCCGAAAAGGATGAAGATTTTACTTTATTCATAACCAAGCAAAAACAGATGTATTTTTTGTTTGTTTATTCAGGACATTTTTCAGTTTTTTTTTTGTTTCATTTGATGATAGAAATTACCCAGAAAAGAGTTTTCTCTGCTCGCTCCGAATGATGCGATTAGTAAGACCAACTAGCCAGAGAGGAAAAGAAAGTATTTTAATTTATGTTTCTTTGTTTCTGATTTTGATGTTGTAATAGTCTTATATTTATTTAGAAATGTGATGTAGGATTCAATGTAAGAAGAAAGTGCACTTTTACATCCAAGAACATTTCTGTTTGGTATTTTTAGGCGATTTGGTTTTTTTCTTCAATTCAGTCCACTTGAAATCAATACTTTGTGTTGAAATTAATTTGCACTTTTCATGTCGAAATTATCAACTTGAATGTTCAGTTGGGAAAACAATGACATTTAAGTTCTGAGCGAAAACAAAGGGTTATACATTTCAAGAAGCGATTCCAAAGGTCTGTTTATATGTACAAAGATATTTGATACACAGTGTTTGGATGTAAATGATCATTTTCCTGAGCATTTTTTGACTATTGTAGGGAAAAGCAAAGCAATGTTGTGCCGCATTTTGTGAAGAGAATTGTGCTTATTTATTGTGATACCAATGTAAGAGGTACGTTTGACTGTACACGCACGAGTCCGTTGGCAGTGTCAAAGTTGTTTTTATAAACTTGAAAAAAAATTGGATGCAACGTTTCTGATTATGCGTAGTTTAAGGTTGTAGCATTTTTGAAAAGTTAATGTGCTCAAATGGTAGGGAAAAAACCGAACTGCCTTTAATTGTTAACCATCATTAGGTAATTGAAACGTCTAGTACCCAGACTGCAGCAGTGTAGACATAGAATTATGAAAAGTAGTCCGGGTCATTTATGGCACAATCCAAACGTACCGTGTTCCGTTCAGTCGGTTTTAACTGTCGTAATTCCAAGTGTGTGTAGTAAAAATTGATCCTTGAAGATTTGCAGATTTTACGGCTTCTGCTTCAAAGCACATTCAATGTCACTTGTGTGCATTGTGCTTAATCATAAGGGTACAATTTGCATTTCTGAAGCACACTATAAACGTTGATACCCTCCTTTTTTGAAAAAAAAACCACTTCGTAAAATCTCGGAAGTTGTACAATTTATGTCAAAACCGCAATATGCAGGAACAGAATTTTATGCTGGTAGAAATATGTCATGTGGTGTTTGAGAATTGCTGACCACAATAATGCGAGAAATCTCGTTTAATGTGTTGTAAATGTTTCGTGTTTTTGCTGAATGTTAACCGTAAATCCAACCATATGCACTTCACATGTTTTGGTACCTAACTTAGACAATAATTCTAATTTCTATGGTCGTTTCACAAACTTCATTGAAAAAAAGACTCCTGAAATTCCCAATCGAGAATTTTCTCTGCTAGCCGAGTTACATTTTACGGAGCCTTGAGCTGGCAAATAAAATTCTTCTCTTTTGTCCGAGTTGTTAAGGTACCAGCTTATATAAACGCCTACTATGTATAAAAGTGAAGAATATCGGTTATATTATAAAAGTTGGGATTTGTACAGTGTAGATTGCTCTCTGTTATTTTG
Source organism: Patiria miniata (assembly GCF_015706575.1). Classification (NCBI taxonomy): domain Eukaryota; kingdom Metazoa; phylum Echinodermata; class Asteroidea; order Valvatida; family Asterinidae; genus Patiria; species Patiria miniata. The sequence goes on from NW_024037053.1 coordinate 4,698,990, forward strand.
TTTCATATAAATAGCCACCTTCCATCCACGTTATAAATAAATTTACAAGAAGAAAAAAAAGAAGATTTTGTTGATGCTTCTTCTTTGACCGAGTATGTCCGTTGATTACATTACTTATTAAATTATCTCGGGTATCGTTTTAAAGATTGGTTTAAAGTTTAAACACTTGAGGCTTTGAGTTGGAAAAGTAGTTCAGAGAAATTACCCACGCCAAGGCACTGACCCACTTTAGTCTCGTTAATAGGTATAATACGCGAACAATTCCACCCTTTGTTCAGTGGTCCCACTCCGCGTTTTTGTACGGTAGTGGTCCCCCGATTCTTTTTGTGTGAAACAAAGTTGGCAATGTTCCTAGTTTATCTTTTGTGTGGCAGTACCGCGGTGGTCCAGCAGGCATTGTTTGGCTGTGTTTTGGCTGCGAGTTCCCCATCACAACGGGGAAAGCACCCCCTACCTGACTACCTCCAGCACGTAGACACTTTCCTATTATTATTTTTCCAAATAATTAATAGAATTATTATAATGCGACTTGGAGTAAACTTCCGATTAAATTGTCAAATCGATTTAGTTGCAAACCAAACAAAGTTCGATTGACGTCATGCGCCACAGTTTGATCAGGTATGATCGAATGGTTTAATCTTCAAAAAGCATTTTATTCATTGATTCTTTGTTACTTTATCAAATTGTAATGATTTAGCTGCTAAATTTAAGCAGTGTGTTTGTAAGGCTTCACAAAATGAATTTTAAAAAGCTGGTAAGGCGATGACGTAATGCGGTCATTGCCCGTGTATGTAAAGTATGCCCAGGCTTTTTCCCGCTACAATTCTCAACGAACTCTTCATGTCGTGAACACTGAAAAATCGATACCGACATTTCATAGTGCATTTACCGAAACAGACTAATCGATAATTCACCCCACGACGTAAAACTTCATAAGGTATCTGGACACTCTATCTTTTGCCAATATCAACCACACGTCAGTTCACAGTTCTTTTATTCCCAAATTATGGATATGTTCAGTTTCGGTGACAGCTGCATGTCTTCTAGTACAAAAATTGCAGATTTATATTTCGAGTACCTTGTATGTATAACTAACATTAACTAAAGGCACATTCCGAATTTGATCGTTGTGACTTTGGATATTAACTAGCCGTGATAGAAACTTTTGTGCTCTTTGCCCAGCCTCGGCCGAGTGTCTTCTTTTTATCGATCCACGAAATTCGTTACCTTTTGTGCCATTTAAAAAAAGTACCAGTACTTTTTTCCCCCGTTGGTCAATATGAGCTCTCTTTGTTTGCAAACATCAGTCAGAGCAGCAGGGCGTAGGCGTAGCCAGCTTTTTTTTGGGGGGGGGGGGTTGTATTTACGGACATGTATTATTTTTGTTCACCAGTGCTTACCCCCTCCCCCCCAATAAGTGTAAAGAGTTCTTTCAACAAGAGCCTTTTCTCTGATCAAGTGCCCTTAAAAAAAGTCGTGCCCCTTTTTTTGGGGGGGGGGGTTGAAATCAGCTGTTTCGGAAGTTCTTTTTTTTAATTTTTTTTTTATTTAGCGCATTATTATCGTCTGTTTTGAACAGCGCCCCCATCTACAGATAATATCTCCTCCCTATTTGATTTTACAGAGGCCAAGTGTCCGGCGAAAAAAAGGGTGTTTACCGTTTTCAGCACGGATGTGCAAGTGCCCTTTTCAAGAAATTTCTACCCCCCCCCCCCCCCCCCATAAAACTTACCTTGCTGCGCCCCTGCTGAGCTGAATGGAGCCCAAACAAATTATTTTATACGGTTTGTGCGCGGCGGACGCGTCGACGGCAGACCGTTTCGTTCCCATCCGGTATCCCGAATATAAAATTACCGAAACAATAATGAAATGCGACAAATAGAATCATGAAAATAATGAAATTCCGTTTTCATGGAACACAAGCAACACATTCCTCTTGCACACTTTTGTCGACTAAAAGTTTCTGTCGAAAAAGGGCGCGCTAAACAAAATTAAAACAGTGGTCTCGCTCGCACATCATGCCTGACGACCTTTCAATAGAGGGCGCGCCACATAAATAGTGGTCACCACTGAAGCATCGACGTGACTAGCGACTCCGCACTACTCACTTTTCTTAAAAAGAACACGCGTTTTGGGTACTATAGGGGCAAAAACCGGATGTATTAAATTGAAATTTTGTAGAGTCATCATGATGTGTAACATTAGGGGATTTCATTTCATGAGAAACCGTCAAACAATATAAATAATATGACCGAAACAATCAGTGTTGGGCAAGAAATGGGAAATTAATAAACCAGTGCACAGCTTCACTATTTTACGGCTCAAAAGGGCCAAACGGGGATTATTCAGATTATTGTCATGGAGATCAGTGATCACCACACTTTCTCAATAATTAAATTTGAGAGATGCCAAAATCGAAAATTTTTAAGAGTACCTGGGATTTTTTTAATGTGATTTTGAGTCTTCGTCTGGATAGAAGGAAGGCCTAACTTAACTGACGGAGAGGTAGAGTGGGCGGAGCAATGCAAAATTGACAAGGCGTTGACAATCATTATAAAATTTAAAAATATGGATACAGAATGGTTATTCAGGTTGTCTTCATCACTTTGTTACCATGGTTATTCGCGCCGCTTTAAAAAAAACAAAGCGCGCCATCATCATCGATCGACATTTCTTTGCAACGAAAGTGCTTTAGCGCCCTCATGTGTTAAGATTCAGCAATTTGATCCATTTCAGGGGTATTCTGATAAATTCAAATAGCATAACTAAATAAACAAAAATCAAACATGTTTTATAATGATAAAAGGAAAATTGAGAGTAAGCTCTCGAAAGATTATCAATCAGGATTCTTTTTTGGAATTTTTTTGTCAAGAAAAAGGCAGATATTGTTCGTAATAGTTGTGAGCTATCCAGTTTTGAAGGTGATCCCTAGTCACTTTGCCAGCTTCACTACATGCGTAAAATGTGCGCGCGATCGATCGTACGGAAACTCTACTGATGTGCTGCATAACATAATGTAATGTGTGTGTAATATATGTTACTGATCTCGAAATCCTCGATGCTACTTTGGCCATCGGCGATCATAAAATTATATAATTACGCCCGACTCCTGCGTCCGATTTCCACCAATTTTGACAGGTAAAGAGTTGGAGTGTTGTCGTAAAGTAGCCTGTTTAAGTTTTGACTAATCAAGCTGAATTTGATGTCAGAAAAAAATCCCACAAATTTGGGTAGATGTTGTCAACTTTGACCTTGGTGTCCTGCAGATGTTCTGTACATATGTAGACCATATAATTTGTTTCACGAGTTGGTCACGGCATGGAGGTGGTTGTAATTTTGTATGATAATCATGATGAATGTGTACTGATGGGTGGACATGATGGATAGCATGACAAATTGTACTTTGGTCTTCAGAAAATGGTAAATTTGTAGACGAGAAAAGTAAGTGCAATCTGTCAACATGAAGTTGCTTAATCATTAATTGCCAATTTCATGGTCATGATGGTCATTGTTTTCTGAATGAAATATAGGCCGGAAAGAATGTAGTATCCAGGCGCCACTTCAGCAGTCGTGTACAAAGTATATGGAGAGTCAAGAACATTTTCTAAGTATTTCCTAACAAAATTGAAAACGTTCCTCAGATCCAGATTCATGTTTTTTTCAACATTTTTGTAATGACTGACCTTTATTGAGATTTATAATGAGGCGTCAGGTTGCAACATTCTTTCCTATAGGCCTACTTTCTGCAATTCTGGCTTAGCATCAACAGTAAGCTAACCAAGTCACTGCACAGTTGGGGGGGGGGGGGAGGATTGGTGGTTGCGTAATCGTAAAGGACTGTTCCTTACCCACGATGTAAGATAAGCAAATCTCAAATTGGGACATTTGTCTGTACATTTTACAATAAACGTACCAGTAGGTCATTTCTATTGTCTGCATGTTGGCTGTTGCTGTTGAATAACCTTTGACATTCTTCATTGACTCCTGGCATTCTCCTGATCCTGGTTACTATGATGAGCAGTTACGTACACATGCATATCATTATCGGCAACGTTAATATGAGTCTGAAGTTCATGTCCAGAGTTCGTCAATTCTCTGGTTCTCGCTGCCCAATCAGAGGCGACCATCAACCAATCAAATCATGGCTGATGGATGGAGTATGTACCCGATGGCATATGGAGCAGATACAATCAGCAAAGTCCGAAGTGTTCATTGCAATAACTGATAAACGATCTTCATTTCATTGAGATGGGTAAAGCGTATAGAATCAAAAGAATTGATGCTATCAAAATATTCTCCTTCCTGATAAAAGACAACTCTTGGAACGATTGTAAGATTTTACAATTGTTACAATCAGAGCTCTTTTTGACCGAACCAAATATTGTATGTACAGTCTGAAGAATTTGGGATTCTCAATATTGTGTATTTAAGACCTGAAACTTGAGCATTGAACCGTGTTTTATTGGTCAAATAGCAACAACCCAGTTATCTTGACTTGAAAAATGTGTTTGCTGCCCCCATTGTTCAAGAGAGATGCATAGAATGTGCCATTCAGGTCGGGCATTTACCAGAGTAAACCTGGTGCTTCCAAATCCACAAGGCAATTTTTAAAAAACTACTAAATCAAGTCGTTCGCAAATTACGTCGTATCCTGATTTACGTGTACTTGGCTATGGCCAGAATTGGCACTCGTGTCTTGAAGTGTCCAATGGCAGCCACAGTGAAGTAATTTGGATGGGACATAATTTTTTTTTTTTTTTTTTACAGCGCATGTGTGTGCATTGTTATAAGGATCTTTGACATCATATAGTATGTGAAAGAGAACTAGTAGCCTAACAGTACAGAATGCTGTGAATGACTGTCTTGTTGACATGTAGTGATCATTGTTAGCGAGAGATAATACTCCCAAATACAGTATGGTAACCAGGCTACTGTTGAGAATTGTTATAGTAAATTCTGAGTGGTACACTAGATACTATGCGATAGTGGACTAGTCTGTAGCTCAAAAGGTTTGCAGTGTTAGACTGTGTCGGAATGACATGGCTATGGCTTGAGACTACACACAAGTCTATGGCAGCGGCTGCAGCCACTTCTCATATACTTGTGTGTAATTCAAAGCCGTAGCCACGTAATTTGGACAAGGCCTTAGAATAGGCAAGGATTTTTGGGGGCTTGTGACAAGACTAAACATGGAGGTGTATCTGACAAAATACACTTTCAGAAGTGTATTTTAATTGTGTTGCTGATCAATTACTAAGTGGGGGGCGGGGCTGGAGGGTTGGTCTGCAAGGGGGTGGGAGGGGGTTTGAAGGCAGTATGTTTCGAAGGCAAATTCAAAATTGTGAGCATTTTCATGGTTGATAAGCCTTTTTAAAATCTGGAACACCCTTTATTCTTGCATTACAAAGTGGAATGCTGTTTAATTTCATCTTATCTGCTTTTGACATACAAACACAGATATTGACAATGACAACATACTTTAAGTTCAGAGGGCATGGCACAATAATCTACATGCATTTTATCTCGATGCAAAGGAGGTCTCGATAAATTCAGGCTAATGTGTACATTTTTTGGACATTCCGTAGGCCATGATGTGAGCTGCAGTTGAACTGAGTCAATGCTAGAGTGAAGGCACAAGAAGGTAGGCGACATGGCAGAAGGGGGCGAGGTTAGACTAGAAGCCACAACCACGAAAGAATCAGCTGCTGACAAGCACCGATCAGAGAAGAGAAAATCTGACACCGATGCAACAATGACATCGTCGGAGAACCTCGCGTTTCGCATCTTCCTCCGTGAGAACGAACTCTCCAATGCACTGAAGCACTTTCCGGCAGACTTCACGTTGGGCAACTTTCGGGCGGTGACAGAGGATGACTTGGCAGACGATTACGGTATTGATGATGACAACGTGAGAGCTCAATTGATGCGGGCTGTCAACCGAGCCAGAGAGGAATATGACGAGAGGGAGGAGGCACAGACGAGGCGGAGGGTTCATAGTGTGGTGGTGAACAGGAGACAATCAGAGGTGAGTGGTTAAGATGTTTGTGGTTCTAGGTTCGAATCCTTACAGCATCCTTGTCCATTATGTGAATCTAGCAGTAAGTCATGATAGGGAGGAGGCACAGACAAGGTGGAGGGTACATAGTGTGGTAATGAACAGGAGACAATCAGAGGTGAGTGATTAAGATGTTTGTGGTTCTAGGTTCGAATCCTTACAGCTTCGTTGTCCATTATGTGAATCTAGCAGTAAGTCATGATAGGGAGGAGGCACAGACGAGGCGGAGGGTTCAGAGTGTTGGTGAACAAGAGACAATCAGAGGTGAGTGGTTAAGATGTCTGTGGTTCTAGGTTCGAATCCTTACAGCTTCGTTGTCCATTATGTAAATCTAGCAGTAAGTCCTGATAGGGAGGAGGCACAGACGAGGCGGAGGGTTCAGAGTGTTGGTGAACAGGAGACAATCAGAGGTGAGTGATTAAGATGTTTGTGGTTCTAGGTTCGAATCCTTACAGCTTCGTTGTCCATTATGTGAATCTAGCAGTAAGTCATGATAGGGAGGAGGCACAGACGAGGCGGAGGGTTCAGAGTGTTGGTGAACAGGAGACAATCAGAGGTGAGTGGTTAAGATGTCTGTGGTTCTAGGTTCGAATCCTTACAGCATCCTTGTCCATTATGTGAATCTAGCAGTAAGTCATGATAGGGAGGAGGCACAGACAAGGTGGTTACATAGTTTGGTAGTGAACAGGAGACAATCAGAGGTGAGTAGTGAATATTTCTGTGGTTCTAGGTTCGAATGCCTACAGGCGCATAGTCGATTGGCATTGATTAAGGACGTTTTAAAGTAAATACACAAAAATCAGTCTTCTCTGGTGTGTTCTTCTCTGTGATGTAGTTGAGTACATTTCAAGTCCGTTGTAAGAGCATGCCAGTCATTTGTTATTTTCAGGTACCTTACAACTTGGCAAGTTGGGTTGTGTTGGACTGTGTTGGATTGAGCAGGAAACTCAAACATGTACGAATAACCGTCGGACTCTGTTGGATTTAGCAGGGTTGTCCTAGGAACTATTAGGGTTTAGGATAATTGCATTTGACTGTCTGTGGATTTTTGCATATTAATTCACTGTGCCCTTCGCTGGCTTTTGAGAGTAGGCCGAACACCGCCACCTGCTGATCCACTATGGAGTCCGTACTGTGATCAGTGCTTACAAAACCAGAAAATCTGCTGCTTTCTTAAATAGGTGAAAAGGTAGAACAGGGACCCAGTTTGTAAGCACGACGTTTTAAAAAGTCTAATAGCCAGTGAGCTGGCATAACATATAATATTTTTCTAATCGTGCCGTCATCACGTTTTCTAGCCCTGCTCACACTTTATGATGACTGTATAGAATTGGGCCAAGGCCGTCAAAGCAATTCAGACAAGAGGTCTTGAAGACTCTGTTTGCTTGGTTAATCATCCGTGGTCAATTTGCCATCCTTGTGCCGCCCGGGTCAGTTGTTAAAATTCCAGTTCCTGAGAGCAGTTTGTCAGGAATCCACACCTGGTCCTTTTGTCAATAAACCTGACGCCTCGTCTGAGATAGAATGAAACGCAGGGCTGTTTCATTCAGTCGTAACCTTGGAAAATGCTAGAATGCTGGACATTAATACCCCTCCTTTTGTTTGATCAGTCATGGACAGTCAAAAAATAAATCCTATTCTCTTGCCATGCTTTTTACACAGGCTAGTCACTAACAGTCATATCACATTTCTTGTAGGCACTGTGACAATCAATTTCCATCAACAGACCAAAGCAGGTGACTGGTAGGCACAGCTGGCTTATCAATCTCCTACAGTCAAAGCATAGCTATATCAGGTTTCATAACAATCACAGCCAGTCAATCCTGCTTTATGAAGGCAGGGAGCACTCAACTGTTAAAAACGGTCACTTTTTTTTTTGACGGCTGGGCTGGCCTTGTTGAAATTGCCAGCCAGAGAGGGAGGGTTAAATTAATAGGAGCAGAAAATAGTAAAACATTTCTTTCCAGAATTGTTTTCTTATTTTTCCAAACTGCTGACAGCTTTTTGATGTTGGCTGCGGATACTCTCATGCAGTTCATAATCTGCAGAAATTTAAGCCTTAGCCCAAAATACCAAAACAGGAAAGACGTTATAGGGCACTGCTATTTTAGATTAGGTTTTTCTTTTCTATAAGTGATCCCCTTTGATTTTCATGGTAACCAACTTGTGCTGAACATTCACGTCAACATTTGATAGTCCAATTTGGACCTTACAAACAGCAAAATCTAATTGATGGATTGGCAGTCATTCAAGGACTTATTAACCTGTTGAAGAAAATGTACAAGACACATCATCGTGACCTAACCAACTCAACAGACTATTATCCTTAAGTGTCCGTAACTTGAGAGCCTTCCTGTCTGCGATACTAACAACCGCGGCGAGAGTTCACTGCTACGGTCAGCTACGTTGTTTTTGTCTTCTTTGTCAGAGAGAAGTGACTGTACAACCCCAAGGCACTAAGCCCGGAAGTCAAGCGGATTATCTCATTTAGTCATTACTTGGCTTGTTTTCACAGTTGTTGTTGAACAGCGATGTTTTGAGTGGCGATGCAGTGTCGTGGGCATTTTGAACAGTAAATTCTAGTTTTTCCAACGTTGAACGCAATTCTTGTGTTGGATTTCTCAGCTTAAGTTAACCTCGTGCGTAGTAGGCTGAGCCTTTATTCTTCTAGAACCGTATGGAGGAAAACTGGACAAACTTCCTGCATGCGCTGAACATGATTTACAATTGGAGACCCGTACAAATGTGTCGCACATCCCAGATCGTCAGGTACATGTACTTGTGCACCAAAACAAGACAACTGTAACAAGTGGTTAACGCTGTCGTGCTTGGAACATTCTCCAGTTTGTTTTGCTGTAACCTCGGATACATGTATGCTGTAATGCCATGGTCGATTGTTTAGTGAGGTCTATCATCCCCGGTTACCAACAGGAACAGGATACCAACAAGCCTTCATTTATGTGCACATTCATTTCTCCGGACGTACTACTTCCCACCCTAATGAGTTTTAGCTTCCTGGGTCTTCTAAATACGGACTTTTCTATAGGAAAGGTTGCTTTCCACACAGGAAACTTCATTTTTAATTTAAAAACAACTGTATTACCAGATGTTCGTTTTCTAAAGATTTAACATAATTTTCAAAGAAGTTGAATTGTGCGTGAAGTACATATTTAATTTCTTGTTTGACTCTTGTTGATTTTTTCCTTCTCATAAAATTATCATGTATCAAAGTCTCGAACTCGTAATTTGGCAATATATTTTAAACTTGCATATCGAGGTGAAAAATGAATTAATCTTTGTGCAGATGCGGCATCTGCTGTAACTGATCTTTCCCTTTGATTGAAATGTTCAACTTAAAACTGTGAATATCGGAGAAGTGGTCTACCGCAATTGATAGTCTCTCCGGAACTGAAGTTGTCGATTGAAGTTGTTTTGAAAGACCGAGTGTTAGACCTGTGGAGTGCAATTCAAGGAAGGAGCGTGCCATCAAACTGAAGCATGCCTAGGATCGTGACTACGAGTAATTACAGTTCTCCGGGAATCTACGAAATGGCAGGATACGTGCTCCATTAATTAATTGAGAACATGTCACTTCTACGGCTTCGCAAGGCTCTTGGACTTGGCAAAAAATTGGACAGGTCCGACAATAGGGTAAGTCATAGATATTGCGGGGTGAATATTTAAAGCCTTACTCATGATAGCTTGTGAAAAATGCCTGATTTGTTTTCTTTGGAGTTATCGTTGGTTTGGTGTGCAGTTGAAAATGGATACTGTAGCTGTTAAACAGAGCCCCAAATTTTCTCTTGTTTCTAATTGAATGAACAGCCATAGATGTTAAATCAAATTGGCTGTTTTGTGGCTGTGGCTTCGTAGCCATTGAACAAAAAAATCTTATTTTGGACACAGCAAGGCACATGTACAGTATGTACATGTACATGTACATCATGGTGTTATCTTTGATGCAGGGTCAGTGTAATTGTTATCTGCATGGAATACCCGCTGCATTCTGCGTGTACAGTATGTGCACTTCAAGAGCATTAGGCCAATCGTACTACTGCAAATATAGAATCATTTAATTAAAGCACATCACGACGTCATACAATTTCAGAAGCTGTGAAGTCATTAACTGGCCTCATGTATGTGTTCATGTTTCCAGTCTAAGCAGTTTCTGGCTTTGCAGCCAGCAAGGAAACCTGTCGTGGCATTGTGGGAGACAGAGTGCACTTGTAATTACAGACGTAGGACCATATGCATGCCCGTGGGCAAAACGGTGAAATTCTCGCTAAATTGCAGCATTACTTAACGCAGGATGGCTTGATTATCATTGAGATAAGTACTTAGACGTGATGTGGCCTTGGCTAGACTAATGTAATGGGCTTTATGTGCAGACATGAAGACTAGATAAGGCAAACGATATGAAAGGAAATTAGTATTGCGCGGAGATTATTTTTGGAAAATATTTGTGAAGGTCTTGTTCTGATGTTGTTACAATTGATCACCACTTTTGTTGAAGTATTTTGACTGTGTTGTAAAATAAAAACTGAAAAATCCAAACAACACTTTTTGAACAATGAACTTTCAAAATGAAAAGACTCTCGAAATAAAAATTTATATTACCCCTTCATATGTGACATTTAGATATTATTTTGGAATGAGACACTGCTTCAGGCAAAAGTCCCCTCCCCCCACCCCCACCCCTCCCCCCTAAAAAAGCCATAAAATAAAAAACACCCAGAATGTCCCCAATAAAAAAAAACAGACCAACTTCAATATGCAGGGGGCCTGAAAAACATGAAAAATATCAACTTGTGTGAATTTCATAGAGGCCCTGTTTTTCAAAAACAAAGAGAAATTCCTTAAGGAGCAAGAGTTCAATCAGCGTAAAGTAGTTTCGTTGGGATTGCGCATGAATGTCGTCGTTCTAAATGTAACCTATAGGATTGCCTGACCGATCAATTTCTGTGCGTGGGAAAAAAGTCTCTAAATTCAAGACGATTCTGATGCGCTTTTTGCCTTGAGGTGTGAAAATCTGTTCAGGAATTGTACCCGTTCTGTAGTCCATTAGTAAAGCCCATTGGACCTTTCCAGTCGTAATGGGATGTTTACAGGAACGGACAGAGTTTCGTCGGCGACATTTCAGAGTTGGGCTCTCCCGAGAGCTTGTGCTATTCTGAGTACAGTGCAGCATGTCTTTCTGCAACGAGAAAAATATCACCCTGTTGGCATATTTGATAAAAATTGGCAAACAGAAAAAATACTACTTTGAAAATTATTGTGAGAGAAGAAAGAAGTTTATGTGATGCTGGGACACAGCCAGGGGCGTCGCAAGGGAGGGGGGGGGGAGACAAGGGGGGTGGGGTGGGCAAATGTCCCCACGCCCACCATCAACAAAATGATAAATTTAGAATATGTTAGAGTAAGTACCCGAGACATGGATTTTGAGAGCTTTGCCCCCATCTAGAAAAATCATGGCGACGCCCATGGACACAACTCTTAAAAGTTGGAATGTTCCCCCCTCCCCCCCTCCAAAAAAAAAAGGACAGAAAAATGAGTGAGTGAGGTCAAGCAAACCTGTACCATTTATGTGCATAATGAACATGTAGTTCATGATATTCTTCATTGACTGCTGAAGTACATCACACACTGCGTGTTGTAAAACCAAAAGTAAAAGCTTCATAGTGTGTAGGATGTGAATTCCCTGTGTTTATTTGAATTAAGTGTCATTATTTTTGTTCAGCTACCGGAGTACCGGTACAGTGTGTGAATTGCAGTATTGTGCAGTATCCTTGTAATGTGTTTTCCCTGTCTCTGGCAGAGTACATTAACTTAGTACACTTGTGAAAATTATGCAAATGAGCTTTTTTGAAGCAAACCCAGTACTTTGTGTACATTTGCGAGATACCAAAACTCTGTCACATGTGTTGTAATTTCCATGTGGTTTCTGCTAAAACTGAAAATAGACGGCCTTCAAATTATAGTTTCACACTTCCTGTGTGGAGTAGCTGGCGTTCTGTACTCTTCCTGTCCGTGAACATTTGTACCATATAAATGACCTGCATTTCCACTTGTTCAACTCATCCATGTGTAGTGTTACAGCATTGCGTCTGTGTTACACAGTCCATCTGAAACGGCTTCTGGGCTACGGCTGTATGCCTATTGTCAACTTGTTCCCACATAGATTCAGTAAGCCAGTTCAGTATTTCAACTGCGCTTACGCACAATGATATGAGTCACGAGTCATTCGGGATAATTGAATGATCATCGAAGGCGCAGGAATGCGCACCGAGACGGGCGCACGACTGCTCGTGTGTTCATTACAAGCAGTATGGGTGTTTGCGCGCAACATCACGTCAGCAATTTTATCCCGAATGACCTTTGACCTGGATACCAAACTGGCTTGTTGTCAAAGACCGAGACAATAGCCGCAGACAAGGAGTTTGGATGTGGCATTTTTCGTCTCCCTTGCCAGACCCCAAATTACTGATGTCACTTTCAAGGTAAAAAGGTCAACAAGTGAAATTCAGAGTTACATGTACCACAATGGTATGAATGGAATTGTGGTTCAATGTCTGACTATAAACCACAAGGTCGTCTGTTTGTTGGCTTAGGTTTGTTGCTGCACTGGCACCGGAAATACAGAGCCATTGATCCTGAAGAAATTAATAGAATTTCCTTTAGAAATTATAGAATTTGGGTTATGTAGCTGACCTTATAGGCCTAGTGTTTGCACTAGTAGTTCAAAGTACATGTAGAAACTGTATCACAGACTTTGTCGATTTTATACGAAACCCGTAGCAAGTATTCTGTTGCATTTTGTTTTCTGATGAACCTTTTTGTAAAATTTTACTGTTGAACAAAGAAAATTAAGTTACCCTGTGTGATTTATTTGAAAATGTTTGTCATTACACCAAAGTTTCTTGAGTTTGTTTGGGATTTTGCTAACATAACCAAACTGACAGCGCCTGAGATCTAGAACATGTTGAATATCTACGATTTTTGATGAAGTTTTTAATCATCTGATTTTTTTTGTTAGCAGGTTTTGTTATTGCCTCAACTTATAATAGTCCACATAAAAAAATGTGGTTGAAGCAAAATCAAGAAAAAGAACATTTTATGAAAATTTATGACAATTTGAGGAAGTAACAATCTGAGGAAATAAAGTGCAACGCGCTCACATTTCAAAGAAAGTTTAAACATTGTCACTTTTTCAAAATTGTCAGTTTTCAGTTGTTTATCAGTAGATATATTTCCTTATCCTCTCCAGTACTCGTAGACTTGTACATAAAACAGTCATATTTTTAGTGATGGCCAAATCCAGTAAGATGCCTATAATCCTCCTGTCTACGTGGGACAGTGTTACTTCTGATCAGGTATTGTTATTTTGTAGGTCTATAAAACAATTTTCATGAGTGTTGCATGATTCACTGGTTTAAATGCTCAGAAATCCCCTAAAACTGGCTTTTGTTATTAGGCTACAAAAAACATGTATTCCTATTATTCATGAACATGGTATAAAAAGTCAAGCTTGGTATGACACAGATTTCATTCACGAGTCGGTCATTTTAAATTGAAAGCGAGGTAACTTCTTCTTTTTTGGAACTTGTGAGTACAAATGAAAGCAATGAAATAAAAGTTCATTACAAATTAATACCAAATCTGCTCTGATGTATAATTTACAATCTGGTAGTAAACATAGCCTAATGTTTTAAGCCACAGTGAGGCTTGGAACGCACTCTAGTCATAAAATAGTCTGGCACCATCCCATTCAACAGTTTACAATTTGTAACATAGATTCAGGGAACAGGATGGAAAATGGCTTCCGCATGACTACGGTCTACTGTATTCACTTACTGAGTCTGTTTGACAGAAATATCCATGCGTATACTTTCTATACAGCTTCCTTACACCATTTTCAAAGAAACTTTAGTTGTTATTTGTGTCCGGAGGCAAATTCAAAAGACTTGGGAAGAATCCGATTCTGTCTCCGTTACCTGAGGAAATGGGCCTGGGTAAATCCTCCTGCTAACCAGGCCGGGATGTTCCCTGGATGGCTCGCTAGCCTCGAGGAACGATCTCAGCAAAGTCTGTTGTCAACAAGTCCAAGGATTGTCGGTTGTCCGTTGGGATTTCCTGGGCTTTCAGAGAGGATGATATTAAAAACATCGACTTACTTATACGGCGCTGTCTATTTGCGTGAAGCTTTCTTCCAAAATGGACTCAGTGAAAAGTTTGGAACGGTTTGAAGAATTAGATTATTTTATATTTAAAAGCTTCCCAAATTAACGGTTTGGGTATAAAAATGAAGCTAAAAGAATAAGTATAATAATTGGAGAATACATCGTGAGACAGAGACACATAAATGGCACTATTAGAAAAATCTGTCTGTATTATGGACATAAATTTGATAAAGGATTGTAAAAAGGCAATGGGGCTCATAATTGACTTTCAACTTATTTACAGAATTTTGTGTTTTTACAAATGGTTGTGTGCTCTCGTTTTACTCAAATTCTGGTCCAGAATTTTATTTAAAGTTGTGTGTGTCTAGTACAGTAACCAAAAAAAATAAACAACTTCTACGTACATTATGTACATGATTCGTCCCAAATTACAGTAAAGCGTAGGAATCCCTGCTAATATCGGGACATTTTTGATAGATTTGTCAGCCCTTAAAACATAACTTTTCTTGTTAGTGGCCCTCATGGCCTCTTGTTCCTCAATGCCATTATTGTCTAGCTTAATACCTCCATCACAATGTCCTAGGGAAATACTCTGTCCATCTCTTCAAGTGTACTCTGTTCTTGCCATCTCAAACTAATGACGATTACGAGAAGAACAAAATTCAGGAACAAAAGTACGTTCCCGGGACTGAGATGTTCGCTGAATCAAAGGAGATTGGCTCTTCCCAATCAAAGTCTAATTGTAGGGGGGCCTTGAAAGGGAATAGGAGATGTACATGTACGTCAACGTTGATCCTTGAAGGGGCTGGTGGGCCAATCGGAGGGCCTGCCGCAGGGGTTGACCAAAGAAGGACCAGGGTTGATGGGAAGTCATCGTCACGTCATGTCTGGAGGGAAATCAGTCCTGAGAATTCCTCGACAAATTATGCATCGTGTGGGTGTTTACAAAGTCCAAATTTGGAGGGGTGAAGAAAAGTATAAACTTATCTGCAGTGCACTGCTAGATCCTACTATTTTTGTTGTCATTGACCATAATATGTTAGTTTGAGCATGGAAATTAGATTTTGACCTTAATCAGATGAGTTATCTTTTAGATATTGTAAGGTATGTGGAGTCAGGGTACTGAGCAGCCCCTTCATAAAATATGAACAATAAATAAAGACCTGTACCTTCATATTTGGTCGATTTATCACTATAATAATCTGCTTATGGAATACTATCGCCAACAATGAAAGAACAGTGTTTTACAGTCACTGCAAGGCACAAATGGACTTTGGATACAAACACTAAATATTGTCAGGCACAAGTGTTATGTTAACAAATATGAAACATGATAATGTGGCAAACAGTGTGTACAACAGTGCATATAATATCAGATTTTTGTGACCTTGCATTTACAGTGTTCCATGGAGTCCTAGGATTTTTTTTTCTTCAGAGAGTAAAGTCGGATTGAAATGCATTCAAGTTCAAAAAGTCCAACCCCTTTGCTTTAGTGATTTCATTTTGAGCGAGCTGTACAGCTGCATATTTTCCTTTTGATTGTATTTTTGGATGGCGACCGTGCAGTGTTTGCATTGATAAATTCATTCAATTCAGTCATTCAGGCAGGGTACCGGCAGCCGATTCTTATGTAAACACCGTCCGTTGGGACCTCGCAGCAAAGCCCCAGTGTCTGTTCCCATCATTTTGTAACAACGCATGGTAATGTCTTGACGGTTAACAGATGAGAGGGGAATTATGCAAGTTCGCAGTAAAAAAAAAAATTCTCGAGTGCTCTAGGCTGATTCTGCAAGATGAATCTTTTTTTTCTTTTTGCCCCATTACGGATCTGTCGCAGGAGGGGTTTTCATCTTTATGCATTGTACGTGATCTGTGTTTGTTTCGCTCGTTCACCCGGGGACGATTTCAATCGTCAGTCATCAGGATGCTCTGCTCTGATTCCGTCCAATCAGAAGTGCCGTCTTGTAATGTGATCCCGAATACCGTGGCATTTTGAGAGGGAATCGCCAATATCGATGGCCAATCAGAAACGTCCGAAGGCCATATTGTAAAGTCGTCGAGTGTTTTCAGCAGGATAGGGTTTCCGTCGCCAAGGGAGTTTTTTTCCTTCTCTCGGCAGATATTCACAGTTTCTGCACAGAACCAGATTTCTTCTATACTTTTCTGTAAGCAGTGCATGCTTGCTCTGTTGTCTCTAACAGATTTACCACTTCATCAAGTCTACCTTCATTAACTGATCGACAATTTTATCGTCACTAATATACCAGCGTAGCACATCTGTCAAAATTTGTGTCGGACAACAATATGGAGAAAGGACGAGTGTAAACTGCAACGCAGCACACATCTTCGGGATCTAGTTGAGGAGATCTTGTGATAAATATGAATGTGGGCGTCAAGCCTCTCTTTACATCGATCTGTGGAAACTCTCGGATTGCAGGTTTGAAGAACAGCAGGGAACACACCACCTACCGCACCGGAGTGGAGACGAGAATTTGAACAGTGACTAACATCAGTGTCTGTTCATGTACGTTGTTCATGTATGTACTATGACTCAATGTTGTCTTATCTTCATCTAAAGTACATTTTGTGTGACTACAAAAAGCTAGATTTAAGTATTAATGTGTTACTGTCGCCTTCGTTCAAAACCTAGACATTCATTTGGCGCAGGTGGAGATGGGTTTTCCTGTGCCTAATTATTGATGAGATGAACTCCATATTTTCACGTCTTTCATCTTAAGAAACTAATTGTCTTCAACGCTTGTGCAATTGTTCATCGTTTCCAAGGCTACCGGATCCTACTATGATGGGTAATTCAGAGACTACTTGACCTTCATTTTCAATCCACCTGTTTTTCGCAGATTGCGTTTAAAATCCTTGAAGCTTGCATAATTTCTGATCATCAATCTGCGTACTTGAAGCTGTCCGGTTGCTGGGTGTGCCGTAATATTAACTGGGGAGTTGTTCTTGTCTTATTAATCATCCGTGTCTAAAGCGATGTTGGAGTCTGGCCTGGCGCACATGCTGTGCATTTAGGATTGGGTTAAGTGTAATTATGCATCATTAATGTGACTGGATGACTCATTGTGCCGGCCAACAAAAATGTGGTTCATGTGGTTCAAGTGACGGAAACCCGGTTATGGGAATGCAGAAAGTGTCTTAACTGAGAGTGCTGTCGATACGTGAACAGGTTTACACAGGCAACGGTGAGTGTACGGTTGTCAGCGTTTTGCGACACTTCATCTCCAGAACTTGACACACGTGTTGGAGCGTGGTTTATTATGGAAAAGGCAATTTAAACAGATTGCATGTACTTCTACGGAGTATAAACACACACACCTCCGCAAGCACGAGTCCAGCAGGCATAAATTGAAAACACGATGTGAGCAGACGTCAGAGACTCAGCTTGGTATTGTCAGATCCACAGAACTGGAACAGTTTAAATCGTATTAATTTCCACGCTGAACCGAGACGACATTTATTTGTAAGTTTGGAAGCTTGGATGGGGCAGGATCATCTTTCACGCGTGTATTGTTATCAACCTTGGCTCCCGGAATCTGTTTTCCTCATAACAACAAAGTAGGTCATGCCACGCTGGACCGATGATCATATTCCATCATTCAGAGACATTTGAATAATTACATTTCATGCTCGTTAAATATCCTACAAAGAAGCGGAGGCGTCTTAAGGCACTTCTGAAGATGTCAACAGGATGTGGGTGGTCTGTGATGTAATTTTCTTGGAGATTATTTGACGAAGGTTTGTCTTGTCAGTTGTCAACCCAACCGACTTCACCTTCTGTGATCTGCACAACTTCATTAGTCTTGGCTCACTGAGTCCGCTGTACTGTTCAAAATCTCTGGATGTAGTTCATCGGGAGCTCCTGCTACAAAGTCATCATTTGACCTTGAGACAGGCGATGAGTAGTTGAGACTTCAGACCCTTGAGACAAACTCAAGAGCTGAAGAGGAGTTTTCATTTCACTCATCATCATGTGTCACTCTCAACGCTCGTGGTCCGTTGGTTCGCGAGAGGGCCTCAAAGCGTTAAGGAATCGACATCGCGAGGACTACGTTTTAGAGGAGGAGGAATACAGCTCACCGGAGGTTGTGCTGCGGCAGATTCATCGGCAGGTGATTCGGTCCAGATCAGCGGTAAGAAAAATGTCTTTTTGATATTGTAATATTTCACAAAGGTTTTGTTTATCTTTTTCTGGAGTGACAAACCTTTTCATATATACACGTACATGTCGGCTAAGCATCCATTTTCCTAGGGGTTTTTGTCCCAATAATAATACCGGTAGGCCTAATAATTGAATAACATGCCTTAGTTTTTAAAATCATAATGTTAGGGTCTACCTTTTTTATTGAAAAAAAGAAAGGATAAAAACACCTGCTTAGCCAGAAGTCATGTTCACCTGTCCTCGGAGAGCTAGCTGGAAAGAATCTCTGAACTCAATCATTAGGAAAATGATAAATAAGGAGAATTCTGGAAGCCTTAAGCTGATTTGGAACGTTAGAGTCCCCAAAGTAATTATTCCAAGTTCTGTATTTTTCCCCTGAGCAAAAAGCAACATAAATACTCACAAATAACTAGTAGTGTGCATTTACGGTTAGTGCGGAAACGGGATACCTTATTGAAGTAAAACACGGGTACCCAGGTACTCGTAAAAGAAACCCAACCCCAGAAATTCAAATCCAGGAAATTGTCTGAAGGGCTTCATAACTTAAAGGTGTAAACTGCAACTATCTCGAGTGTCATCTGTCGCGTGATAAAATGCTCATAAACGCGAAATCTGTTTTGGTTTTCAATGTAGCCTGGTTTTCATTTTGAAAATTCCCCACAAATGGCATTCAAAACCTTTCTCTCTCATTGTCTGAGAAGTTACTAAGTAATATGTAAAGTTGGTTACGGGTACCCGATCCCATAATCTGGAACCGGTTCCTGACATCAGCGGCCGAGTACTCGGGTACCAGGTTCTGATGTACACCCCCACAAAGAAAGTCGTCTCCTTGAAAACGAAAAAACTAAATCAAAAATGTACACCTCTTGTAATGCATCTTGGTTTAATCATGGTTTTCCCGCCCCAAAACAATGCTACATGTACCTCTTATGAAATTGGGTCTTTTTCCTTTTATTCTTGAGGTCTTAATCAGGTCAGAACTTTAAGTGGATTTGCTTTGATTAAAGGGGCACTAGGTCCTGAAATCCCCGAATATTTCATGTATTGGATTGTTTACTTAGCCTATTTCAAAGCACCTGGTTGAAAAGAAAAAACCTAATGTCTTACCGTTCTCGAGAAAAGACGGAAAAAACCCACTTGTTTACATCGAACACGACGGAGTACAAATGCGTTTTTCGTGTCGTTCTCAGTGTACAATATGTGTCTCGGGAACAGCGGTGACCAATCACCAATGCAAAAAAGAATGGTTTCTTCAATGTCCGCAGAAGGCGAACACTTTACGAATGAAATCACAACTAGCATCCAAACAGTTCGAATTTATGGGGTCGCAAAAGTGGACCCCGAAATTCGTTCTCGCACGCATAATACAGGAATAACACAAAAACACCCAGCTTTGAAAGGATAGTTTTGTGGATGTTTATATCCTACTTTTAAATGTTATTCCCGATTAACATCATCTCGTTCAAAGCGTGTTTTGTAGCCCAATTGGGCTGTTCCAGGACCCAGTGTCCCTTTAAGTGATTTCCATGACTAGTCAAATTAAGTCAACAGACAAAAGCAGGCAAGTGGTAGGCACAGCTGGCTTATCACCTACAGTCAAAGCATAGCTGTATCAAATTTACACATACAATGTACTGGTACATAAGGCCAACAAAATGAATAGTTCTGCTTCTGATTACATGACATTTGAAAATAGGGTAGGTAATGTAGGGACATTTTTATTACACTTTTTTTTGTGTACAATCACATGGAGGTGTCTGCGTGTTGTCAAGGGTAAAAGGTAGTAATTGATGGTTTTCGTTTTTTCCCCTCATTTTCCAAAAAAAAAGATCATGGTAGGGGCTGTGAAAATAGGGTAGGTACGGTAGGGTCACAAGAAGCAGAATTAATGTTTTTTTGGTCTAAACAATAACAGCCAGTCAATCCTGCTTTGTGTAGGCTGGGAGCTCTTGACTGTTGAAAACAGTTGCTTGATTGATTTTGACTGAAAGGAAAACTTGGCGCAGGATGTGTGTTCAATGCATAGGAGGATTAAAAATATTTGGATCGTGAAAAAAGGTCCACCAAATATCTTTTTTAAATTTAGGATTTAAAACAAATTTGAAACTTTGAAAAATATTTCAAAATGAGCATATTAAGATTTTAAGATGTGATAAACATACAAAGTTAAAAATAGAAGAAAAAAGTGTCAAGAATGAGGACAATAAGTGTACATGTACATGTACATGTACACATCCACGTTCACATGTCATACATAGTGTAGCATTTCCTATCAGTGCCTTCAACATTCATTTATTCCTTCAAAAATTTCCAAAGCTTGTTGCCTGAAATCGGAGCAGTTTACCGTGCCAACTGCAAATTGCGTCGGACGTTGGGAATGCACGCGAGTGTCCACATCAATAAATTCAAGCAGGGTCGTTCGGTGACAGGTAATCAGAGGAAAGAACAGGTCGTCTTAGGGTGCACGGAGACAAAATGGCTCCCCACGGTAAAGCCATACGAATGTCAGTTATCATTTGGGGTTTGTGTGCTAAACTGATAGCCCGGTTGCCAGGGGTAACAGAGATATTAAAAAAAAACTTGCAGCTGGCGCCAGGGGGTGGGGAGTGAGGGGAAAAAAAGGACGGGTGTGTAAACGTTTTACATATTTTATGGCATGGGAATTATGGATGGGGTATCGACTGTGAATTTAAAATAAGGATTACAGTGAGCGAGCCAGAAGATTGCTAATTGCTTAAATAAAACAAGAGATTCAGTGAATTATTGATGAAAAGCGTGTTGAACATGTTCAGACAAACATTAAGACATTCAAAGTAAGAAGATCTGGCTAAGACCGGAACGTCTAGCCCTCTTAATTTTGTATATATAGTCAGTAAGCAGTTTGCAGCAGTTTAATTCACATTCGTGGAATATGTCTTGCCAAATGTTGTTTTAATTGTTAGAATAGGTAGTCAGAACTGAGTTGATATCAAGAAAGTAAAGTGTAATAATAATAATAATACTAACAAGCATTTATAGAGCGCTCTGACACATAAGGTATCACAGCGCTTAACAGCAAAGTACATGTAAGTTACAGAAACTAAGACTCAAAATAAGAGAAAACAGTGAAGGCATATTAACGATTGAACAGCAAAGTCTTGAGACAGTTCTTGAACCCTTGAAGTGTTTGTGCTGAGCGGATTTCCCTCGGAAGACTGTTCCAAAGACGTGGGGCATGTGCATAGAACCCACGTTCCTCTATCAAAGAATGCACTTTAGGAACTACAAGCAGTGTGTTGTCTGAACCGGACCAAAGGCCAGGTGTCTGGGGTGATACACGTCAATCAGAGTGGTGAGATATGAGGGGGCGTGTACATGTGCAACATTTGCAAACATTGAAATACAAAAGTACCAAATTATTATGAAATACGTGACTGTAAGTGAATAATAGTCTCAAGCATCCTGTGAAATCATGGCACCTGGCGTGCTGTCATTTCCAAGACAAGTGGAATTTTCGTACCAATTTCCAACGATGGTCGGCCGAACATCGTTGGAAAAAAACCTGACTTTTTCAAATATTGCCCCATTTTACCAAATTTAGTTAGTCCAAATTTTGGTTGCAAACCAGTATTATGCATTCATCATGAACAGGTGCAAGCAAGCTAGTCTGGTTCCCTGGCTTGACAATTTCTTAACTTCTATGTGCTACATTTTGTCTGAAGTAGGGTCAGGGAACCAGACTACAAGAACAGATTTTTTTCTTGGTTTTTCTAGTATCTACATTGTATGAACACAAAACTTTAAACAGGTCAGTGTAACAAGATTTGCTATGTCTAAATGGTCCGTGAAAATACTAACCCCCTAATCCATCCATTTCTGAATATTACAGCAAAAAGCATAGTCCAGTGTGCATGGTGTACCTTGAATTAAATTTATATTATATTGTCTGATTGTTATCAATATCACGTACCAGCAGAAATATTTGATTTCAACTGTCTCGTCAGATATAATTGTACCTGTTTGCCTTTCATATTCTGTTGTATAATTTGAAGGAGAATTCAAAACCCTAGAACATCCGAGCCTTTTTCGCCAGGAAATCTTGGGTCAGTTGAAATCCAACACTGTAATTCAGGGTGCACACCTGTAAATAGGCCTAAACCCATCCGCCGAGCTCATGAATAAAAGTTATACCCTCAAAATATTCCATATTAGAGAGTTCTGAGAGCCATAACATTGGGGAATTAAAGAGATACAGTATGGCAATGAACCTCTGGCCCGGACTTGGGCTTCCAATTCTGAGCATTTTGGATACAATTGGGCTTGAAAGTGGCGCTATTTTGCCATGTTGTGGAGGGATCGTTTTTAAAGATGGCTACCGTTCCGCTTTGGGGAAAATAGGGGTCGTCTTCTTTGGGCGAGAATTTCTCGAAAAAGTCAATGGTCAACCCACCAAAAAATGAAAAGAAATTGAAAGATGACATGTCGATCATCATTTTTCTGTGCACCTTAAATACCTGTGAGAGTTCTGAGTATTTTTTAAAGAATTTTGAAGTATGGGAATTTAGCACTAGTGGCTATGGGAATTTTTTTTTGCACACTTGCACCCTTCAGGAGCAATTTCTTGAGTGTGCAGAAATGGTGGCCAGATGGTACAGTCTAATAAATTTAGCCATGAAATACTGCAAAAAAATAGCTTTTGTAGTTATTATTTTTATTCTGTCTTTACAAGTCTGTTCATCTGCCGTGTCAGTAAAAATGTCTGTGTATTCATATAAATTGTGTTCAATATGGACATCGAGAAACGTTTGCACAATCAGACTCTGCAGGTTTATTTTATAGATACACGTAATGCACAAATTGATTGTGGGCAGACGTGCACGTCTCTCACAAATATTTGAAGTACTGCATTATTACACGAGCAGTTCCCTACCATTGTTATAAATAAAAATGAAATGAAATAAAACTATGCAACGCAGACATAAATTCATCCTTGGGGAAAAAGAAGCCAATAGAAGAAGCCCTGAGAGTGCAATCCATCCCCGGGCACCGCATCAATTATGGATCAATCACCCGGTTCCCATGGCAACCGAGGAAACCAGAATCCTCTGCACTTGATGCTAAAGAATGGATATTTTCTGGAGGCAACCCTGGATGTTTTGTCTCCACAAAAACCAGTGAACTGCAGACCAGCTCAGCTCGCTGCATTGTCGAAGGAAATAAAAGACCTGTCGTTTCCAGGTTTAGTAGGATTACAGAGCGACAAACGTTTTGTCAGAATTGACCCAAGCAGAAAGATTTACGAGACCGAGCATTAGGAGGTTTTTTTAAACGATTTAAATCAAGCGTAAAAGGTTGCATATCTATTCAATGCTTCTCTTTTACCCTTTGCATTCCGAGGACGGTAAATGACCCCTACATAATGGGAACCTACCGCACCATGTTCACAGGATTACTGAAACACTTTGCTGATGGAAAAAAGAACCCTAAAAATGTTTAGACTAAAATTTTCTTGTTGAATATGCATCATTTTTTATTTATACATTATTTTATACATTGTACAAACATATGATACATTGTACAAACATGTATTACATTGTACAAATATGTATACATTAAAATACATGTAAATGTACCAGTACATGTACATGTTCATGTGCATTTTCACAGGTGAGTTTATGCTCCAATGTAACTTCTGATAAAGTCCACATGTAGCAGATGTATCTATTATAGGATTAGGAATCCCCAAATTTTAGAATAGATGAAAAAAAGAATATAAAGTCTTGGAGAACCTTGTTTTCCCCCCAGATTTTCAGATTCTACAGTCTTAGTTTGAAATGTGTACTGTACGTGACTAGGAATGACAAATATGTAAATTACTGTGCATGTGTACAGCCAATCACAATCGATTCTCATGCAGTACCGAACGACAACATTCAGAACTTGGTGTGTTTGCGTTGAACTAATTAAATTCAGTTGTTTCACCGAGATTTTACCGTCCGAAAAAAAAAGACGGCCACGTACCGATTCTGTTTGGATGGTCGCCAATTCAATAAGCTTGAAATTCAATTTGCACGTTGTGCTCGTAGACTACGATCTGTGTGACGATAACGCGTGCACACATGTGCCACGATTGTATGCGTACTTGTACCACAGGCATCTGATTTCTAAATTACGCGGGGGTGATTTTTTAATAGCTTCAGGCTTTTTTTTCTCTCTGCTTTTTATGATTATTATTTTCAGATAAAGATCTGATTATGGAAAGAAAACCTGGACTCTCCACTGGGGAGACTATTTTATCCATGAGATAAAAGTTAATCCATGTTTGTTCAAAGTCGTGCTATTCATATATTTTACATTAAATAGGCATGTTTCCTGTTTTATTTTGTATACAGTTTCAACAACAGAAATCGTTTTTCATAGCATGTGGAAGAAGTTCTTTTCTTTAGCCAAAAATAAGTGCCTTCTACATTGTATTCTACATCTTCTCGTGTCCTCTTACAAAATTTTGGTCACTTTTGGAATTTATGTTATTTAAATGTCAACTTATCAAGTCATACATTAGGATTCTCCGTTCATCCCATGAGAGTCTGCACCTTAGTATAATAATGATGGTTGGTGGTCCTGAATTCACTGCAATTAGGCCTAACTCAATGCAGCCCATGGATTTATTTTGCACGTCGCCACTGGTAATTCCCGTCTGCTTTCAATAATCAAGGTGTGTGACATTTATGTTATTACAATTACATATAGTCATCATTTGTCTGAGTAATAAAGCAGATGTTTTGTAAAGTATAACGTCGCTCAAACCAACACCACTATAGCAATCATCATTCGACTGCCAAATTTTATGTACAGAACATTTCTGGTGAAACAATGTCTGTGAATGCAATGGTAAGAATAATTTCATGAGGTGACCATGGAATGTTCCATTCCACGAATTGAAGCTGTGTGGAAAGGAACAATGTATGCAATGTATGTACAATGTACATGTATAAAGAATTAGTGGAATGAAATTATTCTTTCCATTGCACAAATGTTACCTGTTCTGGGCATAAGGTCGAAAATAAGATTTTTGGATATTGTTAAAATATATGTACATTTTCCTTTTAATAGGTGGTTTAATTTTTAAACCTGTAATTCCTGGGCAAAGTTATGCTATTTTGAAGTTCATTATGTCAAAAAGTAGCAAACGGAAAAAATGGCCCTGAACGTCACAAAACAGACATTTCTTTAAGTAATATACATGTACCTCAAAAAATCATCAAAAAAACTATATTTAGAGTTCAAATTAGGGTTTCAAACTGTTATAGTATATTTTAGACATGTTCAGGATTACAAATATTCAAAAATTAGAACATCGAAAAAAAATCACCCCACAGCGTATTTTGGCCCTATCTTAATTTCAACCTCTGCCCAGAAGCGTCTGATTTTGACAGAACAGGTCACAAATGTGAACCAATCATCATTAGTTTTATACAATGCCTGAATAAATCCTTGTCATCTGATTGGACAGAGCCACCAGTAGTGTGCCCTGCAATGGAACTTCCATTCACCGTGGAATGGAACTTCTATTTTTGCCGTGGATTTATTCAGACGTACCGGTATAACTCTGAATATTGTTCATTTGCCTCACCGAGAATGTCTTTCAACTGTATTTGAACAGCAAAATATATAAAAAAAAAATCTATCAGGCAGTTCTGGGATCAAAACTGGTTCTAACACAATATAGACAATAGAATTAACGATAATAGAAATCTACAACGCTGGTTCCACAATGGCAAGCGATTCAACATTTGCCGACTGTATTCATGCTTTTCCGTTTTGAACAGGTCTGTTTTCAAGCCCCTCCCTTTTGATTAAATTATCACTGAACTCCAATGATTTTTGATTGAATGAATTAATATTTGATATTTAATTGGTTTGATCCATCAAAAATTTGATCATTGGATGTTGAATAATTTAATTGATTAGATAACAAATAAATTAATAATTTAATAGTCTTGAATTTTTTATGATTGTTTAAAAAAAAATTTTTTTTTTAGGTTTGAATGATTGAAACAATTTAGGATGAAATTGTACCAGTATTTACATGTTTACAATTATGGAAAATTACTTGCTGTATACACATACCAGTACATGTATTTACAAATGTAAAATATATGTAGTGTAATAATTACAGTGACCTGTGAACTTTACTGTGCACGGTCATTTGCACAATACATAAATGTATACCATATGTTTTTGTGTTGGTACAAAAGTACTGTGTGCAGCGTCTGCTGCCCTCTATAACTTGGCTGTTAGTAAACACCAGTGCCAATGGTCAGTGTAGAGAAACTGTGCTGGCGCCCTCTGTTGTTGAAATGATTACATGTGTCTACAAGTTCATACCGGGTGGTTAACGGTACATGGTGCCCTCTCTTGATGTCATAGGGGACATGAATTATGTTGTAGGGGGCATACATTATAACTGTCTGCACGAACAGTATGTACATGAACCGGTACATGTTTATAAAAAAAACCAGGTGTTGTGTGTGTGTTCTTGTGTACGGTGTTTGAATGTTAATTCATTTGAAAAGTTGAAAGGCAGAATGTATGTTGCATGTATACAATGTTGTTTTTAATTTGAAAAACAATGAAAAATCTCATTTTGTTCTATATCAATACAATTTCAATGAAATTATCCATTAAAAAAAAATTCCTAATCAAACATGGGATTGGTAGAAAAACATCAATGGAAGGGGGAGGGAGAGTTGTTGGGGGGGGGTGGGAGCAAGCAGCGAAATCGTCTTGGGTGTTCTGCTCTATGTTTCAGCTACAGTGACTCATGACGAATCTTAGTTTTCTCCAGAGTCTTTAGTTAATTTCCTAAAGGGTTCCGCTTTTCAAGAAAGCGGGAAACATTGAGTGCTAGCAGAGGAGTTAGTGTTGAATTACTGCCAGAAAGGAGGGCGACGTTTCCTCCGTTTATTGTAGTGGCACGTGGTACCGGTACCGGTATCTGCAAGTAAAACTTTTGTATGGTGTCTTAAAATATGACTATTTACCGGTACAAACATACATAATGTACTTCAAACAACTACCGTACATGTACATACATGTAACTTTAAGAAATTACTTTCAATGTTCATCTTAACATACAGGTAGTATTTGGGGAGCGTGGCCAAGTGGGTAGGGAATGACTCATGATTAGAAGGGTCGGGGTTTCGAATTCGGCAGCTGGCCAAATGTTGTGTCCCTGGGCAAGCCAGTTTACCTCCACTTGCTTCTCTTGAGTCACCCTGAGTACCGGTACATGCATTATAAGGACCCTTGTTAGCTGGTACTGGGAGTAACCTGCGATGGACTCGCATCCAATTCCGGGGGCAAATAGAAAAATTCTCAGTTGGTTTTGTGTTTGGGAAACCGGTGGTAAACGTCGACCTGATGAACCATATTGGCTAACGTGTACATTTCAGACAGATTTCGCTATTCCAATTAATATTGCCTCTGTTTTGTACATGTTTTTCATGTCTCATGTTCATGACAGAGTAATTACAATCGGTGTCTACGTATACGTGTACGTCAAGAATTGGCAACAAGGGTCCCCAGCCTTCAACACATTTTCATTTTGCACAGATGAATAATTTGATGTTCTGATATTTCAGACAGTACTGCAGTACATGAAATACTGTAGAATAGACTGAGGCAAAACCTTGCAAAATTTTCACCTACAAATTGTTCCCTACGTGTGACGATGCATACACCTGATTTGTTGAGAATCTTGTGATTCTCCTCAAACGATTTAACAGGGGCTGACTAAAATCTGAGTGCATCCGTTACTTTTGCCAGGGTGATCGGAGGTTGCACAACATCTTTTCATATTTTGTTGAACAAAAGGTCGTTCGAACTCTTTGAGTTTTTTGGTGAGCTAAATATTACTGGTTTTCTTGTCGCCAGTTTGTAGGACGCTGCCCAGATGTCGCCCCTAGCGTGATTTGCATGGTTCCCCTTGATTTACTGATTGGCAAGTGTTTGACTACAGGATATGACACCAACCTGACTAAAGTAACAGGCCATCCTGTGGAACACTGACACTTCTAAAACTTGCATAACGGTACATGTAGAGGTGGTTATTCGTGTAAGATTGGCCCGGGGCGCAACAGGCATGTTTTCACACTTGTGGCAATCTAAATCTCTTATCATCATATGCTCTATTCACTTTAGGACTAACTGCTGTCTGAACAGTCATAAAAAAAAATCAATCCTCTTCCCTGCCATGCCTTTTACACAGGCTAGTCACCAACAGTCAGATCATATTTCAAGCAAGCCAAGCACTGTGACCAATCAAATTCAGTCAACAGACAAAAGCAGACAAGTGGTAGGCAGAGCTGGCTTATCAATCACCTACAGTCAAAACACAGCTACGTGTATATGAAGTAACATAAACAGTCACAGCCAGTCAATCCTACTTTATATAGCGAGGGAGCTCTTAACTGTTAAAAAAAGTCACTTGATTGATTTTGACAGAAAGGACAACTTTGCACAGAATGTTTATTTGCATAGGAGGGTTAAAGAAACCTCTTCTTTGTTTTAATAATTATAATCGTACAGGTAGTTTGTTGAACAGTACACCGAACACTAATAATGTACATGTACACATTATGAAAACATTTTTTGTGTGCAAAATATTGACAAGTTGGGACTCAAACCCATGACTTTCTGCTGTTTCTACTGATCTCGATGCAAAAGTTGATCCCACAGGAAAAAATTGTCAAGGTATCTTCTTGTCAATTTACCTGCATGCTTATGAAGCAGTTTCTGTTTACATGTTTTAGTATTACATACATGTACAGCCGGAGGACAGCAAGACAAAGAGAGAACAACAGATTCTTTGTTGTCCTCGAACTTAGTTACAAATGTACATCTTGTGTTGAGAACGGTCTTCGAATGTACCGTAAGTCTGTGTGCATAGTCTATGGGAGAGTGTTACATTGTATGAACGAAGATAACAATGCCTTGTCCTCAGATGTAATGGTAAAGTATGACTGTGTGTTGTTGTCATGGCTATTGCTGTTCTGCTTTCGCCACCTTGACAATAATCCCCCATGTCCAGATCTTCTTCAATTCCCTCATGTAGTATGTCAGCATAAATTATCAATGATGAAATTATCAAACCCAGCTGTAGCCATCGTCGCTGGTTGTAAGCCACACATCCGGTGCCGAACCGAGGTCACACATGATGGTTTGTCGGAGGTCACATGATCAAGGCCAAGGTCATAATCTCCAGAGGGAGAAAGGCTTGCTCGTACCCGTCTAAGATTGATGGCCACTTAAAGATTTGTAGTCATGGGATTTCTTTAAGGGGGATGGGTCGACTTCTGGCTTACGCAAGCTAAGATATCAGCACATGTATGTACTGTACATGTACATTTTTGTATATATGAAAATGTTCTTTAAGTTGATATTTTTAGTCGTCTTAGTCATTGATCTTCATTTAGAAGAAAAATTATTTTAGGTACAAATTTTGCCAAAAAATCGATAACACAGGAAGTGCATAAATTAGCTTTAAAAAAAAATTGGCTTCATCAGGCAGAGGGAGGCAAATTCCAGTTATCCCTTTTCCTTCCAACCTTACATTTCATATCAACACGCACAAAAAACATTTCCTCGCTTTAAAATTCAATGTTTTTGCAAAGTTTTTGCAACATTTCAACAGTTTTTCCATAAATTTCCAAAAATTAACGTATATCAAAGAATTCCAGAGGCTTCGAATTGAAGTCTCACAGAAGATGGAACACATAGTTTAAAATTTAAAAAGAAATTATGTTTAATTTCTGCCCCCCCCCCACCATTTTTGTCTGCAACTGTGCGTTGTTCATAAATTTAGAATTGAATGGCTGCTAAATATTGCCGACATGTATGCAATCACTGAGCAGTCACGAATGGCCCAATTATTCAGGGTTATTGCCATAGCAACAGTGGCAATGCACAAGAAAGCCGAAACAATTATGCCTAATTTTACCTATTGATTGTTTGTGGCCAAATGGAAGAAAAACCTGGAATGAATGACTGATATACTTAAAGGTACAAAATTGCAACATGGGCAAACATCAAAAAAAAAACTACCGGCACATTATTATGGAATACTGGTACCCTTACTTGACTGTATGTAAGCGAATAATAGTCGTAAGCATTCTGTGAAATCGTGGCACCTGGTGCGCTGTCATTTTCAAGAAAAGTGGACTTTTTTTAGCAATTTCCAACGATGGTCAGCCGACCATCGTTGGAAAAAACCTGACTTTTTTGGAATACTGCCCTCATTTTTTCAAATTTAATTAGTCAACATTTTGTTTGCAATCAGTTACACATCCGTGAACGTGTGCAAGCCAGCTAGTCTGGTTCCCTAACCTACCGGTAACAATTCCCTGACATTTATAAATTGCTGTATCATCAGGGAACCAAAATACAAGGACAGCATTTGTTTTCTTTGTTTTTCCAGCATCTATGAACACAAAACTTTGAACAGGTCAGTGTACTAATATTTGCTATAAAATACTAACCCCCAAATCCATCCATTTCTGAAAATTACAGCAAAACCACATTTATAATTATTACCTTTAAGCCAAAATTACAATTAAGGATTTTTTTAAAGAGGGTTTAGCAATCCCTTCAATAAAGCAACCTTTTAGAGTTCAATTTTACAGGAAATATTTTGACATTCATTTCCTCCAAATAATTCACCACATTGGATTTGAAAACCCCTCTTTTAAGAATGGTCAAGCAGGTTGTTGACAGGTGCGTCCATGAGAGGAATAGCGCCTTCCATTGTCCATTTGGGGGTTTTTGTAGTCTCAGGAGGGACTGGACAAACACACTGATGTGGTCCTTCCTTCCTATCTCCTGGGTGGATGGATGATGTCAACTTCCGTGCTGGGGCCGTGCGGGGCCTCATCTTTATTCTGTCAGCAGTATCGCCTGATCTGATAATGAGCTCAGAGGCTGGAAAAGCGATTATACCGGCCAAAAAACATGCACACGTTTCACCCAGCGGCACATAAACAAATTCTGAAATCAGTGCGTGTGTTCATATACTGCAATTGATATGGAAACAACATCTGTATTTCTATATTTTTGCTGAGGGGGGGGGGGGGGGGGGCAAGTTTATCTTAGCAAAATACTAGTCTGCGATTGATGCTATACAATCATGGCCATGTAATGTTGGTTTGTTGCATCATGTAGGCCTATACCGGTAGCAACTTGGCAAGAAATACAAAATATATGTCAGGAAATATTTCTGAAAATCTACCGATGCATCACTATGTTGTCTCCATGTGAATGTCGAAATGCCAAAACCGCTGTCTGTAATAAGCTTTCAAGCATCGATTTGCTGTCACTCGTTCAATATGAAAGTACAAGTCGTGGACTGGAGTTCCGATCTTATTAGCACGCTCAGGAATTGGCTTGGAATTTCTGTCTTGCATATCGTTTAATCAAACGGACTATCCAGAACTGCCAAAAGAAGATGTGTTTCCTAGGAAACTGCATCCAAGGTCCTACATGATGAAGACTTTGCAGCCTTACATCATTGAAGAATTACCACTGTGCATGTGAAGTGTTTTCTTGAAAATGGCTCATGCATCGCCTGTAACAACGATCTGGCGCATGTCAATTTTGAAGTGTATAATGTTGGTTAAAACGTAATCGCACTGCTCAGGAAATTAACGTAAATGAAAGTTTTCCTCCATTTAATATTAAACGTGCAATGAGGTGCTGTGTCTTGACCAAATTAGAGCCAAACATCTTAAAGATGTTGCCACTTTGTGATTTCCTCTTGCTTCTCATTAATGTTTCTTTGGACTATTTGGAGTTAACAAGCTTCGGAATGACATTGAATGATACAAACAGGAGATCGGTAGTGAAAGGTGTCAAAATGAATTCAAAGAAAGTCACCACGAGAAGAAACGTCTTGAAGACTTCCATAACCTGTCCAGCGATGAATACTTTCCTCCTTGAAGTAATAAAACTCGGCCACGATCCTTGTCATCGCTTTCAAACCTTCTGGTTTTTCCGCAAAAAAATCTACAAAGTCATTCTTGCTGCAAGCGTACCATCATGAGGTGGTGCCAAGCCGGTTTTGCCCCCCCCCCCCTCCCCCTCCCAACCAACACTTTCAATCTTGTCATCTTGAGTGATTATCCCGTGGGATAAACGACGACGTTTTATCCAATTTCCCTCACGGCTTCCGTGCCGCATACAAGCAAGAGCTGAGTCCGTGTCGATGATTCAGCCAAATCCAATCATTGGACAGTTTGTGGCTGGTAAAAAGCCTCAGCGATTTCTTGGCAAATTTCTTAGACAACCATCCAAGTCCTGCGTCAGTATTTGTACTGTGCTCGTTTCATAGGCTGGGCTCGTTTTATGTCACGTCACTGTTAATCAGAGACTTCTTTCTTAGCAATTTTATGCTAAGGAAAAATTATGGCCCGATTTCACGGCTCTGCTTAACGTTAGCGAAAACTCCCTGCTTATGGTAGCAGAACATTCTGAGCTTACGGTTAGCATATTTCACGTGTTAGCAAGGAATTTTGGCTACTGTACATGCATACATCCCGTAACTAAGGATTTTGTGTTTACTGGGTTAGCACAGAATTTTTCTGGTAGCTGTTAGCACAGAGTGGTGAGCGTAAGCGTGGAATTCTGTGGTTAGCTGACGCCTGCCCAGTATGTCTGCAGATAAGCGTGATTGGCATTATAAGTCACCAATGATTGACAATAAATGGCGGGCAGTCATTCAAAGACTAAAAACTTAACTACGTCTACCCCGAATATAATCAAGCACTGTTGTGCTTCTTAAGTTTTGTAAATTAAATAGCTTTGAAAACACAATTTTATTTGTGCTAGGTGCACATGTTATACCGTATAATGTTTAACTTTCGTTTAAGCTTGTTGGAAATTTGTAGACTGATTTATTCACGTCACATCCTTAGCGCCATTGCTGCAGTGTGCCCGCATTCAGGTGTGTTGTCATGTGAAGACAATACAGGTTTGGATGTGCACACTCGGATGAAAATACATGTACGTTGTATCTAAATCCACTGTTCCCACAACTATGGCCTTCACGAAATTTCGTGATTAGGCTGCCCAGCGCCAACTGTTTTGCATTTGGGTCCATACCACATAGTGTGATACATACATGTACACGTACAAACTAATGCACAGTATTTTACAGCATGAAAGTGCCGATAAACAGTGACATTTCAAACAGTATAGAGATCTGTCTACATCTGCATGTGCGTTGTCGTAGTAGTACATATGGTACCAATATACTTTGCCACGAATGACCTGTAATGTTCAGCCACATTTTTGACACGCCCGTAAATCACATCCTGTGGGTCAATGCTTTGGGGAATGTTCTCCCTTTTCCCCCTTCATCTAGAATTCTCCATCTAGCATATTATGAATCACGCTTTTCAATTTTCTCCCGCACGAATTTTCTTGCCGACTTTTGGCTTTAACCACAAAAGGTAGAAGTTGCGCAGGTTGCATGAAGCTCAAGGTTTCTGCGTATCACGTTTTTAATTAAAAGCGACCGTTTTGAGACAGGGGAGGGTTAATTACGTGTGATGTGTGTAAACAACCAATCAATTATGAACAGCTGCAATTCAACTTCAGAGTTTCATAAACATTGCGTGCATGCACATTGGCAGGCATTTTGAGAAAAGGAGAGGTGAATAAACTGTTCAATGCTTAAACTTTGTGACACATGTCATCGTCCAGTTTTCCTAATGTTGTTCAACTTTTCCTGGCAAAAATTGCAGTTAAATTTGGGGGAGGGTACATGTAAATATCCCCTTCCACAGCAAGGGTCTATGATATGCGAGCAGATTCGGCAATTAATTATGCAAAACAAGACTGCATCTTGACCTCAAGATTCTGACCATTCAGCGGGCGCCTTCTATTTGGTCTTCGGTAACCCATTGTTGTATTACAAAAACATGGCATCCAAATTGACCAATCAACAGCTTAGTCCACATTTCTGATGGAAATGATGTCACAGTTTCTTAAGTTAACTCCGATTGGCGGGTGCACGGGAATGCATACAATTTGCATGTTAGGATTTATCAAGCGTTTGACCAGGCTCTGCACACTACCCCATCACTCAAATTAATAGTCTTTTCCCATTTCATTTGATACCACATTTGAGGTCGTGATGCTTGCAGTTTTGAAGATTTCATAAATTTTTCATTTTTTCAGCCAAGTCCACTTTCCCATTGAATCGCCCAGATACAGTAATGTAAACAAGTCCAAAAAATTGTTTTTAAATAAATTCCCCCAAACTTGTTTTCCACCCTATTAAGTCATCCGATTGCATCTTATTGAAAATCCATTTTCTCCAAACTGCATCCCCAGACGTCCAGCATTCCTGGCGTGTATGCTCAAACCTTGAAATGTAAAACCCACGCATTACGCAGATGTGGGTTCAGCAAATGACGCAAGCCGCTGGCCGCGCCGCTGTACTTGAAAGCTTGGATACTTCTGAAGTACCTGAGGAGTGGTGTTAACCCATTTGTGGAATGTTTTGCAATAAAATGGCTTCGACAAATACTCAGGAAACTGCACAATTGACCGATCAGACAGGTTAAACAAATTTCACTAGTTTCCTGATAGTTTGAAATTCTGTTTTGAATATTAAATACATATTGGCAAATATTTGGAAAAAAAATAACCTTAGTGAGAAAAATGGCTTAACTAATGCGTGAATTATAAATGTATCGATCATTAAAAAAGAATTATTTTTGTTAACATGCTGGAACAGCTATTCCAAGGTTAAAGGTTCGAATCCTGCTCCATTCAAACTTTGTTGTTTCCTGTTGTTTATTTGATAAGCAGTTTAATACAAAAACAATTGAGATTTTTTTTTTCAACTGCTGGATTCTTGTCTTGCTCGCTCTTGAAATAAATATCTTACTAGGCAACCCTTTATGGGGCAAGAATGACACAGATCAACATTTGCACTTGCTAGTGCAGTTGCAAAATAGGTGAACACTACATACATTTGTATCTGATGATTGATAACCAGTTAAGCTTTGCTGGTGAGGCATTAATCATACAATGTACAATGTACCGTAGGCTGTTGGTATCTAGGGAGAGTGCGTACAGTACACTGTACTGTAAGTCGGTCGGGTTATCGGTATACTGGTATTATTGCTGGTCTGAGCAGACCAGCCCAGTGTCCTCATTGTACCGCGTGTAGCTCACTGACTGGCTGTTACTTGTCACCTGAGCAGTGCTATCATATAGGATTACCCCTTAAAGGTACAACATTTGCAAACATCCAAAAACAAAACTACCAAATTATTATGGAATGCCTTACTTAACTGTAAGTGAATAATAGTCTCAAGCAGCCTGTGAAACCATGGCACCTGGTGTGCTGTCATTTTCAAGACAAGTGGAATTTTTTGTAACAATTTCCAACGATGGTCGGCCGACCATTGTTGGAAAAAAATTGACTTTTTATTGAGTTAGTCAATAAGCCAGCTAGTCTGGTTCCATGACCTGACAATTCCCCAACGTCTATAAATTTCTCTGTTTTGGTCTGAAGTAGGGTCGGGGAAACAGACTACAAGAACATCTGTGTAACAATGATCTGTGTAACAATATTTGCTATAAAATACTAACCCCCAAATACATCTATTTCTGCATATTACAGCAAAAGCAAATGCTGTAGACCACATGTACCGGTACATGAAAAGACTTCCAGTTATCATGAATAGCCATATCAGAATTGATTGAATATATAGGCCTAACGTTTTGTGTGTCGTGGTCCTGCAAGCCATTTGATACTCGTTCTTTGGGTGGGCTGTCAGCCTTTTCAGCAGTTGCTGCACATTTCAACCCGGAGTTGACCCATGCAATGTGTGCTTACTCAGCATGAGGTCAAACCGTGCAGGGAATTGGGAGCAAGGTTGAAAATGTGCTGCCCTGGTACAGGAATTGAAATACCAGTACATTGTAAATGTATACGAGTACACTGATTGAAAATTTTAACGATCGGACAGTTCAAACATGTACATGTACATGTACGTGTATCTGGAGACGTTTAAAATCATACTTTGTTTTGAGTTATGTCCCAGGGCATTTAAAAAAACAACAATGGCTTGGCTCAACAAGGATTTGTTGGAAAAAAGGTATGTTTTTTTTTTGAGGGGGGGGGGGAGCAATGTTGTAGTGTTTGAATATTCTATGGTACACAACACTTCATGTTTTTTAATGTCTTGTAAATCTTGATGCTTTAATTTCAAACTTGAGTTTTATAAAAAATTACGGACACTGCGTTCACCTGCACTGGGTTGGTGTCTGTCTGAATCAATTACTTGAACCACGGAATGACTTCCACTGCACCCCCCCCCAACCAAAAACCTTTTTCTTTCTTTTTTTCACAGTAGGTTGGTTGAATATAGGAAAGAAAAAAGTCACTATCTATGCTTCAGCTAAATTCTTGAGCCCAAAAAGTTTAAGATCATGTTGTTATTATACTAAACAAAGTCCCCCAATAATTTGATGGTCTGAAAACCCCTCTGCGTAGTGCCACGCACTGATGACAAACATCGCGTCAAGGA